>NW_026975614.1:0-600000 GCF_030014295.1 Loxodonta africana
CTACGGATGGCGGCATATGGATCACCTCTTTGCCTCGTACAGCAGGGAGGCCTGGGCCCTAGACTGGCTCCGCTAGAGCTCCACGACCTCAGCTATTTTCCCTGACCTTTGGACCGTGCCCTCGTGAGTGTGTCATCTCTACTTCCACTTCTCTTCCCACCACACTGAATCCGCCACCTGCGGATACCTGAGCGTGGACATCAACATCTATCACTGGCTGCAGTGTCACAGGTCACTAGGTGTCTAGGCTCAGGCTGACCTTGGCTGTCTTCTGCCCAGGCAAGGAACCTAATCCTTCCAAGGAAATGAGGACACGTGCTCACTGGCCGACATCCTTTCTTTCATCCACACAGCGGTCTAGATGAGGGGAAAGAGGCCAGGTAGGCCAGGTGAGGGCTGAGTGTGGGGCCTAAGGCTTCTTTCCCAATCACCATGGTGACAGCCACCGGAAGGCTGGGCGGAACTTCGGACGGGGACGAGTCACAAACACTCAGCCAATAGGAGAGGTCCAGCCTAACCGGCCAGTTCCGCAGAGCCCTCCATTTTACCCATGGACAGACAACGGCCCCTTGCGTCTTTGGCCACAAAATCCAGGGCACCCAGGGAATAACTTCACAGTAGGCAACCCCTGATGTGAACACGTTCGACACACTGGGACAGCAGGCAGGTACCTCTTTTCCACTTACGCTAGGATATCACTAGGCAAGGCGCCCTTCCTCAGCATCTGTGGCCTCTCACGTATGTGTTCACTCAGAGGAATCTCTTCATTCTACCCCTGAGACACATCACAAGTATGAGGGGCCTGAGAGAGAGCCTAGAGATGGAACGGGGGAGGCTTCTGGCTGTACTGCTTCCCCGTGGGGACAGAATAGCAGGTAGTCTCTCTGGAAGGTCTTAGCTTCTGTTGACTGACACGCGCAATACAGTAGGGGCGGACCCTGGCCAGGGGGAGCTTGTGGGCAGATGCAACCTCTCCGGCGACGAATAATTGCGCTGCTGCTTTGTATGGTGAAAACCTCCCCCCGCCAAGGGGGATGGGTAGAAAACATTGACCCACACCCGCCAGGGGCCTTTCCTGGGACTAAAGATCCCAACGTGGTCCCAACGTCGTCACCCTCTCAACACACACCTTTCCTGCACACGTAATCCTGCCTTTCTCCGTCAGGGCCCTATCCTACCAGGAAAAAAAGCAAGCCGCTCAAAGAGGCCGATGCCAGGGAAATCGAGGAAACACTGCCAGTTTCCAAATTTTTGCTGTCTACACGTCCCCGCCTCCGGTGCAAGGCTGCCTATGTGGCCGGGCTCCGAAGGCAAGGCCGAAATCCTGGCAGCCTGGGCCCCAGCAGTGCAATGGTTGATGGACGTGGGGACACGGATGACCTGTTCGCCACATACAGGAGGGATCCTTGGGCCCTTCACTGGCTCGCCATTCAGCTCCACCACGTCCACTACTGTCCCTGGCCTTTGCTTTGGCTGGTGCCCCATTAAACGTGTGCTCCGGAGCGATGTTTCTCCACCCATCACTAGCATTCTGCCACCAGGGGATATGTGAGTGTGGGAGTCACCATTTGTCACTGGCAGCAGTGTCACAAGTCACTAGACTTCCAGCTACCCGCTGACCTAGGCTGCCTTCTGCCCCAGGCAAGGTCCCGAATCCTTTATCCCAGATGCTGACACCTGGGCACTGGCGGACATTGATTTTTATCAACACAGAGGTCTGAGTGAGGGTCAGAGGGCCAGGTAGGTGAAGTGAAGGCCAGGTGGGCGGGGCTGAGGCTTCTTTGCCATCACCATAGAGACAGTCCCCCCACCGCAAGAGTGGGCGGAGCTTGAGATGGGCCTGGTGACAAGACTGAGCCAATGGCAGAGATCCGGCCCGCCAGGCAGATGACACAGGGCCCTCCATTGTGACCTATGACCCCTAGTGGCCACAGGATTTGAGCACGCCCCGGGAAAGGCTACGCAGGCACAAGGGAGCCCCTGGTGCGGACTGCTTCAGGGCATTGGCAGAGCACGCCAGGTACCTCTTTCCCACTTTCCTGAGGATATCAGTAGGCAAGGCATCCCCACTCAGCATCTCTTGCCTCTCTCTCTCTCTCTCTGCTTGTCTTCGTTCTCTGAAATCTCTTCCTTCTCCCCCTTGTCACTTCACACCTTGGAGTGCCTGACAGAGGGCCTAGAGACCAAAGAGCAAAGGGGGAAGGCCTCTGGCTCTACTGCTTGCCCATGGGGACAGAAGTTCTGGGAGTCTATCTGGAAGGTCTAGAGAGTAGTGATTGATTGGGGAGCTACATCACGGGCGGACCTGGCCAGGTGAAGCTTGACATCACCGTGGGACCTGGCCAGGTGAAGCTCGCTGACAAGTGGCAGCCTCTCCGGAGACTACTAATTCCGCTCCTAACATTCTATGCAAATAACCGGCTGAGTGCCATGGGCAGAAAACATTGACACATACCTGCCAGAGGCCTATTCTGGGTCTGGAGAGTCCACCCTGGTCTCCCCTGCAACTCATCATCTCAGCACACACTTTGCCTGCACGCATGGAAACCGCCTCTCTCCACGAATGTCTTCACCTGCTAGGAAACACACGATGTCACTCAGCCAAAGGAGAGCACAGGCCAAGTCAACTGAAGCCCCCATTTTCAAGATTTTGCCCTCTGCTGCTCCACAGCCTCCGGTGGCACACTGCATGTGCGTCACTTCTCGGTAGACGAGGCCGAAATCCGGGCATCCAGGGCCCCAGCCGTCCAGAATCTACGGATGGCGGCATATGGATCACCTCTTTGCCTCGTACAGCAGGGAGGCCTGGGCCCTAGACTGGCTCCGCTAGAGCTCCACGACCTCAGCTATTTTCCCTGACCTTTGGCCTGTGCCCTCGTGAGTGTGTCATCTCTACTTCCACTTCTCTTCCCACCACACTGAATCCGCCACCTGCGGATACCTGAGCGTGGACATCAACATCTATCACTGGCTGCAGTGTCACAGGTCACTAGGTGTCTAGGCTCAGGCTGACCTTGGCTGTCTTCTGCCCAGGCAAGGAACCTAATCCTTCCAAGGAAATCAGGACACGTGCTCACTGGCCGACATCCTTTCTTTCATCTACACAGCGGTGTAGATGAGGGGAAAGAGGCCAGGTAGGCCAGGTGAGGGCTGAGTGTGGGGCCTAAGGCTTCTTTCCCAATCACCATGGTGACAGCCACCGGAAGGCTGGGCGGAACTTCGGACGGGGACGAGTCACAAACACTCAGCCAATAGGAGAGGTCCAGCCTAACCGGCCAGTTCCGCAGAGCCCTCCATTTTACCCATGGACAGACAACGGCCCCTTGCGTCTTTGGCCACAAAATCCAGGGCACCCAGGGAATAACTTCACAGTAGGCAACCCCTGATGTGAACACGTTCGACACACTGGGACAGCAGGCAGGTACCTCTTTTCCACTTACGCTAGGATATCACTAGGCAAGGCGCCCTTCCTCAGCATCTGTGGCCTCTCACGTATGTGTTCACTCAGAGGAATCTCTTCATTCTACCCCTGAGACACATCACAAGTATGAGGGGCCTGAGAGAGAGCCTAGAGATGGAACGGGGGAGGCTTCTGGCTGTACTGCTTCCCCGTGGGGACAGAATAGCAGGTAGTCTCTCTGGAAGGTCTTAGCTTCTGTTGACTGACACGCGCAATACAGTAGGGGCGGACCCTGGCCAGGGGGAGCTTGTGGGCAGATGCAACCTCTCCGGCGACGAATAATTGCGCTGCTGCTTTGTATGGTGAAAACCTCCCCCCGCCAAGGGGGATGGGTAGAGAACATTGACCCACACCCGCCAGGGGCCTTTCCTGGGACTAAAGATCCCAACGTGGTCTCAACGTCGTCACCCTCTCAACACACACCTTTCCTGCACACGTAATCCTGCCTTTCTCCGTCAGGGCCCTATCCTACCAGGAAAAAAAGCAAGCCGCTCAAAAAGGCCGATGCCAGGGAAATCGAGGAAACACTGCCAGTTTCCAAATTTTTGCTCTCTACACGTCCCCGCCTCCGGTGCAAGGCTGCCTATGTGGCCGGGCTCCGAAGGCAAGGCCGAAATCCTGGCAGCTTGGGCCCCAGCAGTGCAATGGTTGATGGACGTGGGGACACGGATGACCTGTTCGCCACATACAGGAGGGATCCTTGGGCCCTTCACTGGCTCGCCATTCAGCTCCACCACGTCCACTACTGTCCCTGGCCTTTGCTTTGGCTGGTGCCCCATTAAACGTGTGCTCCGGAGCGATGTTTCTCCACCCATCACTAGCATTCTGCCACCAGGGGATATGTGAGTGTGGGAGTCACCATTTGTCACTGGCAGCAGTGTCACAAGTCACTAGACTTCCAGCTACCCGCTGACCTAGGCTGCCTTCTGCCCCAGGCAAGGTCCCGAATCCTTTATCCCAGATGCTGACACCTGGGCACTGGCGGACATTGATTTTTATCAACACAGAGGTCTGAGTGAGGGTCAGAGGGCCAGGTAGGTGAAGTGAAGGCCAGGTGGGCGGGGCTGAGGCTTCTTTGCCATCACCATAGAGACAGTCCCCCCACCGCAAGAGTGGGCGGAGCTTGAGATGGGCCTGGTGACAAGACTGAGCCAATGGCAGAGATCCGGCCCGCCAGGCAGATGACACAGGGCCCTCCATTGTGACCTATGACCCCTAGTGGCCACAGGATTTGAGCACGCCCCGGGAAAGGCTACGCAGGCACAAGGGAGCCCCTGGTGCGGACTGCTTCAGGGCATTGGCAGAGCACGCCAGGTACCTCTTTCCCACTTTCCTGAGGATATCAGTAGGCAAGGCATCCCCACTCAGCATCTCTTGCCTCTCTCTCTCTCTCTCTGCTTGTCTTCGTTCTCTGAAATCTCTTCCTTCTCCCCCTTGTCACTTCACACCTTGGAGTGCCTGACAGAGGGCCTAGAGACCAAAGAGCAAAGGGGGAAGGCCTCTGGCTCTACTGCTTGCCCATGGGGACAGAAGTTCTGGGAGTCTATCTGGAAGGTCTAGAGAGTAGTGATTGATTGGGGAGCTACATCACGGGCGGACCTGGCCAGGTGAAGCTTGACATCACCGTGGGACCTGGCCAGGTGAAGCTCGCTGACAAGTGGCAGCCTCTCCGGAGACTACTAATTCCGCTCCTAACATTCTATGCAAATAACCGGCTGAGTGCCATGGGCAGAAAACATTGACACATACCTGCCAGAGGCCTATTCTGGGTCTGGAGAGTCCACCCTGGTCTCCCCTGCAACTCATCATCTCAGCACACACTTTGCCTGCACGCATGGAAACCGCCTCTCTCCACGAATGTCTTCACCTGCTAGGAAACACACGATGTCACTCAGCCAAAGGAGAGCACAGGCCAAGTCAACTGAAGCCCCCATTTTCAAGATTTTGCCCTCTGCTGCTCCACAGCCTCCGGTGGCACACTGCATGTGCGTCACTTCTCGGTAGACGAGGCCGAAATCCGGGCATCCAGGGCCCCAGCCGTCCAGAATCTACGGATGGCGGCATATGGATCACCTCTTTGCCTCGTACAGCAGGGAGGCCTGGGCCCTAGACTGGCTCCGCTAGAGCTCCACGACCTCAGCTATTTTCCCTGACCTTTGGCCTGTGCCCTCGTGAGTGTGTCATCTCTACTTCCACTTCTCTTCCCACCACACTGAATCCGCCACCTGCGGATACCTGAGCGTGGACATCAACATCTATCACTGGCTGCAGTGTCACAGGTCACTAGGTGTCTAGGCTCAGGCTGACCTTGGCTGTCTTCTGCCCAGGCAAGGAACCTAATCCTTCCAAGGAAATCAGGACACGTGCTCACTGGCCGACATCCTTTCTTTCATCTACACAGCGGTGTAGATGAGGGGAAAGAGGCCAGGTAGGCCAGGTGAGGGCTGAGTGTGGGGCCTAAGGCTTCTTTCCCAATCACCATGGTGACAGCCACCGGAAGGCTGGGCGGAACTTCGGACGGGGACGAGTCACAAACACTCAGCCAATAGGAGAGGTCCAGCCTAACCGGCCAGTTCCGCAGAGCCCTCCATTTTACCCATGGACAGACAACGGCCCCTTGCGTCTTTGGCCACAAAATCCAGGGCACCCAGGGAATAACTTCACAGTAGGCAACCCCTGATGTGAACACGTTCGACACACTGGGACAGCAGGCAGGTACCTCTTTTCCACTTACGCTAGGATATCACTAGGCAAGGCGCCCTTCCTCAGCATCTGTGGCCTCTCACGTATGTGTTCACTCAGAGGAATCTCTTCATTCTACCCCTGAGACACATCACAAGTATGAGGGGCCTGAGAGAGAGCCTAGAGATGGAACGGGGGAGGCTTCTGGCTGTACTGCTTCCCCGTGGGGACAGAATAGCAGGTAGTCTCTCTGGAAGGTCTTAGCTTCTGTTGACTGACACGCGCAATACAGTAGGGGCGGACCCTGGCCAGGGGGAGCTTGTGGGCAGATGCAACCTCTCCGGCGACGAATAATTGCGCTGCTGCTTTGTATGGTGAAAACCTCCCCCCGCCAAGGGGGATGGGTAGAGAACATTGACCCACACCCGCCAGGGGCCTTTCCTGGGACTAAAGATCCCAACGTGGTCTCAACGTCGTCACCCTCTCAACACACACCTTTCCTGCACACGTAATCCTGCCTTTCTCCGTCAGGGCCCTATCCTACCAGGAAAAAAAGCAAGCCGCTCAAAAAGGCCGATGCCAGGGAAATCGAGGAAACACTGCCAGTTTCCAAATTTTTGCTCTCTACACGTCCCCGCCTCCGGTGCAAGGCTGCCTATGTGGCCGGGCTCCGAAGGCAAGGCCGAAATCCTGGCAGCTTGGGCCCCAGCAGTGCAATGGTTGATGGACGTGGGGACACGGATGACCTGTTCGCCACATACAGGAGGGATCCTTGGGCCCTTCACTGGCTCGCCATTCAGCTCCACGACGTCCACTACTGGCCCTGGCCTTTGCTTTGGCTGGTGCCCCATTAAACGTGTGCTCCGGAGCGATGTTTCTCCACCCATCACTAGCATTCTGCCACCAGGGGATATGTGAGTGTGGGAGTCACCATTTGTCACTGGCAGCAGTGTCACAAGTCACTAGACTTCCAGCTACCCGCTGACCTAGGCTGCCTTCTGCCCCAGGCAAGGTCCCGAATCCTTTATCCCAGATGCTGACACCTGGGCACTGGCGGACATTGATTTTTATCAACACAGAGGTCTGAGTGAGGGTCAGAGGGCCAGGTAGGTGAAGTGAAGGCCAGGTGGGCGGGGCTGAGGCTTCTTTGCCATCACCATAGAGACAGTCCCCCCACCGCAAGAGTGGGCGGAGCTTGGGATGGGCCTGGTGACAAGACTGAGCCAATGGCAGAGATCCGGCCCGCCAGGCAGATGACACAGGGCCCTCCATTGGGACCTATGACCCCTAGTGGCCACAGGATTTGAGCACGCCCCGGGAAAGGCTACGCAGGCACAAGGGAGCCCCTGGTGCGGACTGCTTCAGGGCATTGGCAGAGCACGCCAGGTACCTCTTTCCCACTTTCCTGAGGATATCAGTAGGCAAGGCATCCCCACTCAGCATCTCTTGCCTCTCTCTCTCTCTCTCTGCTTGTCTTCGTTCTCTGAAATCTCTTCCTTCTCCCCCTTGTCACTTCACACCTTGGAGTGCCTGACAGAGGGCCTAGAGACCAAAGAGCAAAGGGGGAAGGCCTCTGGCTCTACTGCTTGCCCATGCGGACAGAAGTTCTGGGAGTCTATCTGGAAGGTCTAGAGAGTAGTGATTGATTGGGGAGCTACATCACGGGCGGACCTGGCCAGGTGAAGCTTGACATCACCGTGGGACCTGGCCAGGTGAAGCTCGCTGACAAGTGGCAGCCTCTCCGGAGACTACTAATTCCGCTCCTAACATTCTATGCAAATAACCGGCTGAGTGCCATGGGCAGAAAACATTGACACATACCTGCCAGAGGCCTATTCTGGGTCTGGAGAGTCCACCCTGGTCTCCCCTGCAACTCATCATCTCAGCACACACTTTGCCTGCACGCATGGAAACCGCCTCTCTCCACGAATGTCTTCACCTGCTAGGAAACACACGATGTCACTCAGCCAAAGGAGAGCACAGGCCAAGTCAACTGAAGCCCCCATTTTCAAGATTTTGCCCTCTGCTGCTCCACAGCCTCCGGTGGCACACTGCATGTGTGTCACTTCTCGGTAGACGAGGCCGAAATCCGGGCATCCAGGGCCCCAGCCGTCCAGAATCTACGGATGGCGGCATATGGATCACCTCTTTGCCTCGTACAGCAGGGAGGCCTGGGCCCTAGACTGGCTCCGCTAGAGCTCCACGACCTCAGCTATTTTCCCTGACCTTTGGCCTGTGCCCTCGTGAGTGTGTCATCTCTACTTCCACTTCTCCTCCCACCACACTGAATCCGCCACCTGCGGATACCTGAGCGTGGACATCAACATCTATCACTGGCTGCAGTGTCACAGGTCACTAGGTGTCTAGGCTCAGGCTGACCTTGTCTGTCTTCTGCCCAGGCAAGGAACCTAATCCTTCCAAGGAAATCAGGACACGTGCTCACTGGCCGACATCCTTTCTTTCATCTACACAGCGGTCTAGATGAGGGGAAAGAGGCCAGGTAGGCCAGGTGAGGGCTGAGTGTGGGGCCTAAGGCTTCTTTCCCAATCACCATGGTGACAGCCACCGGAAGGCTGGGCGGAACTTCGGACGGGGACGAGTCACAAACACTCAGCCAATAGGAGAGGTCCAGCCTAACCGGCCAGTTCCGCAGAGCCCTCCATTTTACCCATGGACAGACAACGGCCCCTTGCGTCTTTGGCCACAAAATCCAGGGCACCCAGGGAATAACTTCACAGTAGGCAACCCCTGATGTGAACACGTTCGACACACTGGGACAGCAGGCAGGTACCTCTTTTCCACTTACGCTAGGATATCACTAGGCAAGGCGCCCTTCCTCAGCATCTGTGGCCTCTCACGTATGTGTTCACTCAGAGGAATCTCTTCATTCTACCCCTGAGACACATCACAAGTATGAGGGGCCTGAGAGAGAGCCTAGAGATGGAACGGGGGAGGCTTCTGGCTGTACTGCTTCCCCGTGGGGACAGAATAGCAGGTAGTCTCTCTGGAAGGTCTTAGCTTCTGTTGACTGACACGCGCAATACAGTAGGGGCGGACCCTGGCCAGGTGGAGCTTGTGGGCAGATGCAACCTCTCCGGCGACGAATAATTGCGCTGCTGCTTTGTATGGTGAAAACCTCCCCCCGCCAAGGGGGATGGGTAGAGAACATTGACCCACACCCGCCAGGGGCCTTTCCTGGGACTAAAGATCCCAACGTGGTCTCAACGTCGTCACCCTCTCAACACACACCTTTCCTGCACACGTAATCCTGCCTTTCTCCGTCAGGGCCCTATCCTACCAGGAAAAAAAGCAAGCCGCTCAAAAAGGCCGATGCCAGGGAAATCGAGGAAACACTGCCAGTTTCCAAATTTTTGCTGTCTACACGTCCCCGCCTCCGGTGCAAGGCTGCCTATGTGGCCGGGCTCCGAAGGCAAGGCCGAAATCCTGGCAGCCTGGGCCCCAGCAGTGCAATGGTTGATGGACGTGGGGACACGGATGACCTGTTCGCCACATACAGGAGGGATCCTTGGGCCCTTCACTGGCTCGCCATTCAGCTCCACGACGTCCACTACTGGCCCTGGCCTTTGCTTTGGCTGGTGCCCCATTAAACGTGTGCTCCGGAGCGATCTTTCTCCACCCATCACTAGCATTCTGCCACCAGGGGATATGTGAGTGTGGGAGTCACCATTTGTCACTGGCAGCAGTGTCACAAGTCACTAGACTTCCAGCTACCCGCTGACCTAGGCTGCCTTCTGCCCCAGGCAAGGTCCCGAATCCTTTATCCCAGATGCTGACACCTGGGCACTGGCGGACATTGATTTTTATCAACACAGAGGTCTGAGTGAGGGTCAGAGGGCCAGGTAGGTGAAGTCAAGGCCAGGTGGGCGGGGCTGAGGCTTCTTTGCCATCACCATAGAGACAGTCCCCCCACCGCAAGAGTGGGCGGAGCTTGGGATGGGCCTGGTGACAAGACTGAGCCAATGGCAGAGATCCGGCCCGCCAGGCAGATGACACAGGGCCCTCCATTGTGACCTATGACCCCTAGTGGCCACAGGATTTGAGCACGCCCCGGGAAAGGCTACGCAGGCACAAGGGAGCCCCTGGTGCGGACTGCTTCAGGGCATTGGCAGAGCACGCCAGGTACCTCTTTCCCACTTTCCTGAGGATATCAGTAGGCAAGGCATCCCCACTCAGCATCTCTTGCCTCTCTCTGTCTCTCTCTGCTTGTCTTCGTTCTCTGAAATCTCTTCCTTCTCCCCCTTGTCACTTCACACCTTGGAGTGCCTGACAGAGGGCCTAGAGACCAAAGAGCAAAGGGGAAAGGCCTCTGGCTCTACTGCTTGCCCATGGGGAGAGAAGTTCTGGGAGTCTATCTGGAAGGTCTAGAGAGTAGTGATTGATTGGGGAGCTACATCACGGGCGGACCTGGCCAGGTGAAGCTTGACATCACCGTGGGACCTGGCCAGGTGAAGCTCGCTGACAAGTGGCAGCCTCTCCGGAGACTACTAATTCCGCTCCTAACATTCTATGCAAATAACCGGCTGAGTGCCATGGGCAGAAAACATTGACACATACCTGCCAGAGGCCTATTCTGGGTCTGGAGAGTCCACCCTGGTCTCCCCTGCAACTCATCATCTCAGCACACACTTTGCCTGCACGCATGGAAACCGCCTCTCTCCACGAATGTCTTCACCTGCTAGGAAACACACGATGTCACTCAGCCAAAGGAGAGCACAGGCCAAGTCAACTGAAGCCCCCATTTTCAAGATTTTGCCCTCTGCTGCTCCACAGCCTCCGGTGGCACACTGCATGTGCGTCACTTCTCGGTAGACGAGGCCGAAATCCGGGCATCCAGGGCCCCAGCCGTCCAGAATCTACGGATGGCGGCATATGGATCACCTCTTTGCCTCGTACAGCAGGGAGGCCTGGGCCCTAGACTGGCTCCGCTAGAGCTCCACGACCTCAGCTATTTTCCCTGACCTTTGGGCTGTGCCCTCCTGAGTGTGTCATCTCTACTTCCACTTCTCTTCCCACCACAATGAATCCACCACCTGCGGATACCTGAGCGTGGACATCAACATCTATCACTGGCTGCAGTGTCACAGGTCACTAGGTGTCTAGGCTCAGGCTGACCTTGGCTGTCTTCTGCCCAGGCAAGGAACCTAATCCTTCCAAGGAAATGAGGACACGTGCTCACTGGCCGACATCCTTTCTTTCATCCACACAGCGGTCTAGATGAGGGGAAAGAGGCCAGGTAGGCCAGGTGAGGGCTGAGTGTGGGGCCTAAGGCTTCTTTCCCAATCACTATGGTGACAGCCACCGGAAGGCTGGGCGGAACTTCGGACGGGGACGAGTCACAAACACTCAGCCAATAGGAGAGGTCCAGCCTAACCGGCCAGTTCCGCAGAGCCCTCCATTTTACCCATGGACAGACAACGCCCCCTTGCGTCTTTGGCCACAAAATCCAGGGCACCCAGGGAATAACTTCACAGTAGGCAACCCCTGATGTGAACACGTTCGACACACTGGGACAGCAGGCAGGTACCTCTTTTCCACTTACGCTAGGATATCACTAGGCAAGGCGCCCTTCCTCAGCATCTGTGGCCTCTCACGTATGTGTTCACTCAGAGGAATCTCTTCATTCTACCCCTGAGACACATCACAAGTATGAGGGGCCTGAGAGAGAGCCTAGAGATGGAACGGGGGAGGCTTCTGGCTGTACTGCTTCCCCGTGGGGACAGAATAGCAGGTAGTCTCTCTGGAAGGTCTTAGCTTCTGTTGACTGACACGCGCAATACAGTAGGGGCGGACCCTGGCCAGGGGGAGCTTGTGGGCAGATGCAACCTCTCCGGCGACGAATAATTGCGCTGCTGCTTTGTATGGTGAAAACCTCCCCCCGCCAAGGGGGATGGGTAGAGAACATTGACCCACACCCGCCAGGGGCCTTTCCTGGGACTAAAGATCCCAACGTGGTCTCAACGTCGTCACCCTCTCAACACACACCTTTCCTGCACACGTAATCCTGCCTTTCTCCGTCAGGGCCCTATCCTACCAGGAAAAAAAGCCAGCCGCTCAAAAAGGCCGATGCCAGGGAAATCGAGGAAACACTGCCAGTTTCCAAATTTTTGCTGTCTACACGTCCCCGCCTCCGGTGCAAGGCTGCCTATGTGGCCGGGCTCCGAAGGCAAGGCCGAAATCCTGGCAGCCTGGGCCCCAGCAGTGCAATGGTTGATGGACCTGGGGACACGGATGACCTGTTCGCCACATACAGGAGGGATCCTTGGGCCCTTCACTGGCTCGCCATTCAGCTCCACCACGTCCACTACTGGCCCTGGCCTTTGCTTTGGCTGGTGCCCCATTAAACGTGTGCTCCGGAGCGATCTTTCTCCACCCATCACTAGCATTCTGCCACCAGGGGATATGTGAGTGTGGGAGTCACCATTTGTCACTGGCAGCAGTGTCACAAGTCACTAGACTTCCAGCTACCCGCTGACCTAGGCTGCCTTCTGCCCCAGGCAAGGTCCCGAATCCTTTATCCCAGATGCTGACACCTGGGCACTGGCGGACATTGATTTTTATCAACACAGAGGTCTGAGTGAGGGTCAGAGGGCCAGGTAGGTGAAGTCAAGGCCAGGTGGGCGGGGCTGAGGCTTCTTTGCCATCACCATAGAGACAGTCCCCCCACCGCAAGAGTGGGCGGAGCTTGGGATGGGCCTGGTGACAAGACTGAGCCAATGGCAGAGATCCGGCCCGCCAGGCAGATGACACAGGGCCCTCCATTGTGACCTATGACCCCTAGTGGCCACAGGATTTGAGCACGCCCCGGGAAAGGCTACGCAGGCACAAGGGAGCCCCTGGTGCGGACTGCTTCAGGGCATTGGCAGAGCACGCCAGGTACCTCTTTCCCACTTTCCTGAGGATATCAGTAGGCAAGGCATCCCCACTCAGCATCTCTTGCCTCTCTCTGTCTCTCTCTGCTTGTCTTCGTTCTCTGAAATCTCTTCCTTCTCCCCCTTGTCACTTCACACCTTGGAGTGCCTGACAGAGGGCCTAGAGACCAAAGAGCAAAGGGGGAAGGCCTCTGGCTCTACTGCTTGCCCATGGGGACAGAAGTTCTGGGAGTCTATCTGGAAGGTCTAGAGAGCAGTGATTGATTGGGGAGCTACATCACGGGCGGACCTGGCCAGGTGAAGCTTGACATCACCGTGGGACCTGGCCAGGTGAAGCTCGCTGACAAGTGGCAGCCTCTCCGGAGACTACTAATTCCGCTCCTAACATTCTATGCAAATAACCGGCTGAGTGCCATGGGCAGAAAACATTGACACATACCTGCCAGAGGCCTATTCTGGGTCTGGAGAGTCCACCCTGGTCTCCCCTGCAACTCATCATCTCAGCACACACTTTGCCTGCACGCATGGAAACCGCCTCTCTCCACGAATGTCTTCACCTGCTAGGAAACACACGATGTCACTCAGCCAAAGGAGAGCACAGGCCAAGTCAACTGAAGCCCCCATTTTCAAGATTTTGCCCTCTGCTGCTCCACAGCCTCCGGTGGCACACTGCATGTGTGTCACTTCTCGGTAGACGAGGCCGAAATCCGGGCATCCAGGGCCCCAGCCGTCCAGAATCTACGGATGGCGGCATATGGATCACCTCTTTGCCTCGTACAGCAGGGAGGCCTGGGCCCTAGACTGGCTCCGCTAGAGCTCCACGACCTCAGCTATTTTCCCTGACCTTTGGCCTGTGCCCTCGTGAGTGTGTCATCTCTACTTCCACTTCTCCTCCCACCACACTGAATCCGCCACCTGCGGATACCTGAGCGTGGACATCAACATCTATCACTGGCTGCAGTGTCACAGGTCACTAGGTGTCTAGGCTCAGGCTGACCTTGGCTGTCTTCTGCCCAGGCAAGGAACCTAATCCTTCCAAGGAAATCAGGACACGTGCTGACTGGCCGACATCCTTTCTTTCATCTACACAGCGGTCTAGATGAGGGGAAAGAGGCCAGGTAGGCCAGGTGAGGGCTGAGTGTGGGGCCTAAGGCTTCTTTCCCAATCACCATGGTGACAGCCACCGGAAGGCTGGGCGGAACTTCGGACGGGGACGAGTCACAAACACTCAGCCAATAGGAGAGGTCCAGCCTAACCGGCCAGTTCCGCAGAGCCCTCCATTTTACCCATGGACAGACAACGGCCCCTTGCGTCTTTGGCCACAAAATCCAGGGCACCCAGGGAATAACTTCACAGTAGGCAACCCCTGATGTGAACACGTTCGACACACTGGGACAGCAGGCAGGTACCTCTTTTCCACTTACGCTAGGATATCACTAGGCAAGGCGCCCTTCCTCAGCATCTGTGGCCTCTCACGTATGTGTTCACTCAGAGGAATCTCTTCATTCTACCCCTGAGACACATCACAAGTATGAGGGGCCTGAGAGAGAGCCTAGAGATGGAACGGGGGAGGCTTCTGGCTGTACTGCTTCCCCGTGGGGACAGAATAGCAGGTAGTCTCTCTGGAAGGTCTTAGCTTCTGTTGACTGACACGCGCAATACAGTAGGGGCGGACCCTGGCCAGGGGGAGCTTGTGGGCAGATGCAACCTCTCCGGCGACGAATAATTGCGCTGCTGCTTTGTATGGTGAAAACCTCCCCCCGCCAAGGGGGATGGGTAGAGAACATTGACCCACACCCGCCAGGGGCCTTTCCTGGGACTAAAGATCCCAACGTGGTCCCAACGTCGTCACCCTCTCAACACACACCTTTCCTGCACACGTAATCCTGCCTTTCTCCGTCAGGGCCCTATCATACCAGGAAAAAAAGCAAGCCGCTCAAAGAGGCCGATGCCAGGGAAATCGAGGAAACACTGCCAGTTTCCAAATTTTTGCTGTCTACACGTCCCCGCCTCCGGTGCAAGGCTGCCTATGTGGCCGGGCTCCGAAGGCAAGGCCGAAATCCTGGCAGCCTGGGCCCCAGCAGTGCAATGGTTGATGGACCTGGGGACACGGATGACCTGTTCGCCACATACAGGAGGGATCCTTGGGCCCTTCACTGGCTCGCCATTCAGCTCCACCACGTCCACTACTGGCCCTGGCCTTTGCTTTGGCTGGTGCCCCATTAAACGTGTGCTCCTGAGCGATCTTTCTCCACCCATCACTAGCATTCTGCCACCAGGGGATATGTGAGTGTGGGAGTCACCATTTGTCACTGGCAGCAGTGTCACAAGTCACTAGACTTCCAGCTACCCGCTGACCTAGGCTGCCTTCTGCCCCAGGCAAGGTCCCGAATCCTTTATCCCAGATGCTGACACCTGGGCACTGGCGGACATTGATTTTTATCAACACAGAGGTCTGAGTGAGGGTCAGAGGGCCATGTAGGTGAAGTGAAGGCCAGGTGGGCGGGGCTGAGGCTTCTTTGCCATCACCATAGAGAAAGTCCCCCCACCGCAAGAGTGGGCGGAGCTTGGGATGGGCCTGGTGACAAGACTGAGCCAATGGCAGAGATCCGGCCCGCCAGGCAGATGACACAGGGCCCTCCATTGTGACCTATGACCCCTAGTGGCCACAGGATTTGAGCACGCCCCGGGAAAGGCTACGCAGGCACAAGGGAGCCCCTGGTGCGGACTGCTTCAGGGCATTGGCAGAGCACGCCAGGTACCTCTTTCCCACTTTCCTGAGGATATCAGTAGGCAAGGCATCCCCACTCAGCATCTCTTGCCTCTCTCTGTCTCTCTCTGCTTGTCTTCGTTCTCTGAAATCTCTTCCTTCTCCCCCTTGTCACTTCACACCTTGGAGTGCCTGACAGAGGGCCTAGAGACCAAAGAGCAAAGGGGAAAGGCCTCTGGCTCTACTGCTTGCCCATGGGGAGAGAAGTTCTGGGAGTCTATCTGGAAGGTCTAGAGAGTAGTGATTGATTGGGGAGCTACATCACGGGCGGACCTGGCCAGGTGAAGCTTGACATCACCGTGGGACCTGGCCAGGTGAAGCTCGCTGACAAGTGGCAGCCTCTCCGGAGACTACTAATTCCGCTCCTAACATTCTATGCAAATAACCGGCTGAGTGCCATGGGCAGAAAACATTGACACATACCTGCCAGAGGCCTATTCTGGGTCTGGAGAGTCCACCCTGGTCTCCCCTGCAACTCATCATCTCAGCACACACTTTGCCTGCACGCATGGAAACCGCCTCTCTCCACGAATGTCTTCACCTGCTAGGAAACACACGATGTCACTCAGCCAAAGGAGAGCACAGGCCAAGTCAACTGAAGCCCCCATTTTCAAGATTTTGCCCTCTGCTGCTCCACAGCCTCCGGTGGCACACTGCATGTGCGTCACTTCTCGGTAGACGAGGCCGAAATCCGGGCATCCAGGGCCCCAGCCGTCCAGAATCTACGGATGGCGGCATATGGATCACCTCTTTGCCTCGTACAGCAGGGAGGCCTGGGCCCTAGACTGGCTCCGCTAGAGCTCCACGACCTCAGCTATTTTCCCTGACCTTTGGCCTGTGCCCTCCTGAGTGTGTCATCTCTACTTCCACTTCTCTTCCCACCACACTGAATCCGCCACCTGCGGATACCTGAGCGTGGACATCAACATCTATCACTGGCTGCAGTGTCACAGGTCACTAGGTGTCTAGGCTCAGGCTGACCTTGGCTGTCTTCTGCCCAGGCAAGGAACCTAATCCTTCCAAGGAAATCAGGACACGTGCTCACTGGCCGACATCCTTTCTTTCATCCACACAGCGGTCTAGATGAGGGGAAAGAGGCCAGGTAGGCCAGGTGAGGGCTGAGTGTGGGGCCTAAGGCTTCTTTCCCAATCACCATGGTGACAGCCACCGGAAGGCTGGGCGGAACTTCGGACGGGGACGAGTCACAAACACTCAGCCAATAGGAGAGGTCCAGCCTAACCGGCCAGTTCCGCAGAGCCCTCCATTTTACCCATGGACAGACAACGGCCCCTTGCGTCTTTGGCCACAAAATCCAGGGCACCCAGGGAATAACTTCACAGTAGGCAACCCCTGATGTGAACACGTTCGACACACTGGGACAGCAGGCAGGTACCTCTTTTCCACTTACGCTAGGATATCACTAGGCAAGGCGCCCTTCCTCAGCATCTGTGGCCTCTCACGTATGTGTTCACTCAGAGGAATCTCTTCATTCTACCCCTGAGACACATCACAAGTATGAGGGGCCTGAGAGAGAGCCTAGAGATGGAACGGGGGAGGCTTCTGGCTGTACTGCTTCCCCGTGGGGACAGAATAGCAGGTAGTCTCTCTGGAAGGTCTTAGCTTCTGTTGACTGACACGCGCAATACAGTAGGGGCGGACCCTGGCCAGGGGGAGCTTGTGGGCAGATGCAACCTCTCCGGCGACGAATAATTGCGCTGCTGCTTTGTATGGTGAAAACCTCCCCCCGCCAAGGGGCATGGGTAGAGAACATTGACCCACACCCGCCAGGGGCCTTTCCTGGGACTAAAGATCCCAACGTGGTCTCAACGTTGTCACCCTCTCAACACACACCTTTCCTGCACACGTAATCCTGCCTTTCTCCGTCAGGGCCCTATCCTACCAGGAAAAAAAGCAAGCCGCTCAAAAAGGCCGATGCCAGGGAAATCGAGGAAACACTGCCAGTTTCCAAATTTTTGCTGTCTACACGTCCCCGCCTCCGGTGCAAGGCTGCCTATGTGGCCGGGCTCCGAAGGCAAGGCCGAAATCCTGGCAGCCTGGGCCCCAGCAGTGCAATGGTTGATGGACCTGGGGACACGGATGACCTGTTCGCCACATACAGGAGGGATCCTTGGGCCCTTCACTGGCTCGCCATTCAGCTCCACCACGTCCACTACTGGCCCTGGCCTTTGCTTTGGCTGGTGCCCCATTAAACGTGTGCTCCGGAGCGATGTTTCTCCACCCATCACTAGCATTCTGCCACCAGGGGATATGTGAGTGTGGGAGTCACCATTTGTCACTGGCAGCAGTGTCACAAGTCACTAGACTTCCAGCTACCCGCTGACCTAGGCTGCCTTCTGCCCCAGGCAAGGTCCCGAATCCTTTATCCCAGATGCTGACACCTGGGCACTGGCGGACATTGATTTTTATCAACACAGAGGTCTGAGTGAGGGTCAGAGGGCCAGGTAGGTGAAGTCAAGGCCAGGTGGGCGGGGCTGAGGCTTCTTTGCCATCACCATAGAGACAGTCCCCCCACCGCAAGAGTGGGCGGAGCTTGGGATGGGCCTGGTGACAAGACTGAGCCAATGGCAGAGATCCGGCCCGCCAGGCAGATGACACAGGGCCCTCCATTGTGACCTATGACCCCTAGTGGCCACAGGATTTGAGCACGCCCCGGGAAAGGCTACGCAGGCACAAGGGAGCCCCTGGTGCGGACTGCTTCAGGGCATTGGCAGAGCACGCCAGGTACCTCTTTCCCACTTTCCTGAGGATATCAGTAGGCAAGGCATCCCCACTCAGCATCTCTTGCCTCTCTCTGTCTCTCTCTGCTTGTCTTCGTTCTCTGAAATCTCTTCCTTCTCCCCCTTGTCACTTCACACCTTGGAGTGCCTGACAGAGGGCCTAGAGACCAAAGAGCAAAGGGGGAAGGCCTCTGGCTCTACTGCTTGCCCATGGGGACAGAAGTTCTGGGAGTCTATCTGGAAGGTCTAGAGAGCAGTGATTGATTGGGGAGCTACATCACGGGCGGACCTGGCCAGGTGAAGCTTGACATCACCGTGGGACCTGGCCAGGTGAAGCTCGCTGACAAGTGGCAGCCTCTCCGGAGACTACTAATTCCGCTCCTAACATTCTATGCAAATAACCGGCTGAGTGCCATGGGCAGAAAACATTGACACATACCTGCCAGAGGCCTATTCTGGGTCTGGAGAGTCCACCCTGGTCTCCCCTGCAACTCATCATCTCAGCACACACTTTGCCTGCACGCATGGAAACCGCCTCTCTCCACGAATGTCTTCACCTGCTAGGAAACACACGATGTCACTCAGCCAAAGGAGAGCACAGGCCAAGTCAACTGAAGCCCCCATTTTCAAGATTTTGCCCTCTGCTGCTCCACAGCCTCCGGTGGCACACTGCATGTGTGTCACTTCTCGGTAGACGAGGCCGAAATCCGGGCATCCAGGGCCCCAGCCGTCCAGAATCTACGGATGGCGGCATATGGATCACCTCTTTGCCTCGTACAGCAGGGAGGCCTGGGCCCTAGACTGGCTCCGCTAGAGCTCCACGACCTCAGCTATTTTCCCTGACCTTTGGCCTGTGCCCTCGTGAGTGTGTCATCTCTACTTCCACTTCTCCTCCCACCACACTGAATCCGCCACCTGCGGATACCTGAGCGTGGACATCAACATCTATCACTGGCTGCAGTGTCACAGGTCACTAGGTGTCTAGGCTCAGGCTGACCTTGGCTGTCTTCTGCCCAGGCAAGGAACCTAATCCTTCCAAGGAAATCAGGACACGTGCTGACTGGCCGACATCCTTTCTTTCATCTACACAGCAGTCTAGATGAGGGGAAAGAGGCCAGGTAGGCCAGGTGAGGGCTGAGTGTGGGGCCTAAGGCTTCTTTCCCAATCACCATGGTGACAGCCACCGGAAGGCTGGGCGGAACTTCGGACGGGGACGAGTCACAAACACTCAGCCAATAGGAGAGGTCCAGCCTAACCGGCCAGTTCCGCAGAGCCCTCCATTTTACCCATGGACAGACAACGGCCCCTTGCGTCTTTGGCCACAAAATCCAGGGCACCCAGGGAATAACTTCACAGTAGGCAACCCCTGATGTGAACACGTTCGACACACTGGGACAGCAGGCAGGTACCTCTTTTCCACTTACGCTAGGATATCACTAGGCAAGGCGCCCTTCCTCAGCATCTGTGGCCTCTCACGTATGTGTTCACTCAGAGGAATCTCTTCATTCTACCCCTGAGACACATCACAAGTATGAGGGGCCTGAGAGAGAGCCTAGAGATGGAACGGGGGAGGCTTCTGGCTGTACTGCTTCCCCGTGGGGACAGAATAGCAGGTAGTCTCTCTGGAAGGTCTTAGCTTCTGTTGACTGACACGCGCAATACAGTAGGGGCGGACCCTGGCCAGGGGGAGCTTGTGGGCAGATGCAACCTCTCCGGCGACGAATAATTGCGCTGCTGCTTTGTATGGTGAAAACCTCCCCCCGCCAAGGGGGATGGGTAGAGAACATTGACCCACACCCGCCAGGGGCCTTTCCTGGGACTAAAGATCCCAACGTGGTCCCAACGTCGTCACCCTCTCAACACACACCTTTCCTGCACACGTAATCCTGCCTTTCTCCGTCAGGGCCCTATCATACCAGGAAAAAAAGCAAGCCGCTCAAAGAGGCCGATGCCAGGGAAATCGAGGAAACACTGCCAGTTTCCAAATTTTTGCTGTCTACACGTCCCCGCCTCCGGTGCAAGGCTGCCTATGTGGCCGGGCTCCGAAGGCAAGGCCGAAATCCTGGCAGCCTGGGCCCCAGCAGTGCAATGGTTGATGGACCTGGGGACACGGATGACCTGTTCGCCACATACAGGAGGGATCCTTGGGCCCTTCACTGGCTCGCCATTCAGCTCCACCACGTCCACTACTGGCCCTGGCCTTTGCTTTGGCTGGTGCCCCATTAAACGTGTGCTCCGGAGCGATGTTTCTCCACCCATCACTAGCATTCTGCCACCAGGGGATATGTGAGTGTGGGAGTCACCATTTGTCACTGGCAGCAGTGTCACAAGTCACTAGACTTCCAGCTACCCGCTGACCTAGGCTGCCTTCTGCCCCAGGCAAGGTCCCGAATCCTTTATCCCAGATGCTGACACCTGGGCACTGGCGGACATTGATTTTTATCAACACAGAGGTCTGAGTGAGGGTCAGAGGGCCAGGTAGGTGAAGTGAAGGCCAGGTGGGCGGGGCTGAGGCTTCTTTGCCATCACCATAGAGACAGTCCCCCCACCGCAAGAGTGGGCGGAGCTTGGGATGGGCCTGGTGACAAGACTGAGCCAATGGCAGAGATCCGGCCCGCCAGGCAGATGACACAGGGCCCTCCATTGTGACCTATGACCCCTAGTGGCCACAGGATTTGAGCACGCCCCAGGAAAGGCTACGCAGGCACAAGGGAGCCCCTGGTGCGGACTGCTTCAGGGCATTGGCAGAGCACGCCAGGTACCTCTTTCCCACTTTCCTGAGGATATCAGTAGGCAAGGCATCCCCACTCAGCATCTCTTGCCTCTCTCTGTCTCTCTCTGCTTGTCTTCGTTCTCTGAAATCTCTTCCTTCTCCCCCTTGTCACTTCACACCTTGGAGTGCCTGACAGAGGGCCTAGAGACCAAAGAGCAAAGGGGAAAGGCCTCTGGCTCTACTGCTTGCCCATGGGGAGAGAAGTTCTGGGAGTCTATCTGGAAGGTCTAGAGAGTAGTGATTGATTGGGGAGCTACATCACGGGCGGACCTGGCCAGGTGAAGCTTGACATCACCGTGGGACCTGGCCAGGTGAAGCTCGCTGACAAGTGGCAGCCTCTCCGGAGACTACTAATTCCGCTCCTAACATTCTATGCAAATAACCGGCTGAGTGCCATGGGCAGAAAACATTGACACATACCTGCCAGAGGCCTATTCTGGGTCTGGAGAGTCCACCCTGGTCTCCCCTGCAACTCATCATCTCAGCACACACTTTGCCTGCACGCATGGAAACCGCCTCTCTCCACGAATGTCTTCACCTGCTAGGAAACACACGATGTCACTCAGCCAAAGGAGAGCACAGGCCAAGTCAACTGAAGCCCCCATTTTCAAGATTTTGCCCTCTGCTGCTCCACAGCCTCCGGTGGCACACTGCATGTGCGTCACTTCTCGGTAGACGAGGCCGAAATCCGGGCATCCAGGGCCCCAGCCGTCCAGAATCTACGGATGGCGGCATATGGATCACCTCTTTGCCTCGTACAGCAGGGAGGCCTGGGCCCTAGACTGGCTCCGCTAGAGCTCCACGACCTCAGCTATTTTCCCTGACCTTTGGCCTGTGCCCTCCTGAGTGTGTCATCTCTACTTCCACTTCTCTTCCCACCACACTGAATCCGCCACCTGCGGATACCTGAGCGTGGACATCAACATCTATCACTGGCTGCAGTGTCACAGGTCACTAGGTGTCTAGGCTCAGGCTGACCTTGGCTGTCTTCTGCCCAGGCAAGGAACCTAATCCTTCCAAGGAAATGAGGACACGTGCTCACTGGCCGACATCCTTTCTTTCATCCACACAGCGGTCTAGATGAGGGGAAAGAGGCCAGGTAGGCCAGGTGAGGGCTGAGTGTGGGGCCTAAGGCTTCTTTCCCAATCACCATGGTGACAGCCACCGGAAGGCTGGGCGGAACTTCGGACGGGGACGAGTCACAAACACTCAGCCAATAGGAGAGGTCCAGCCTAACCGGCCAGTTCCGCAGAGCCCTCCATTTTACCCATGGACAGACAACGGCCCCTTGCGTCTTTGGCCACAAAATCCAGGGCACCCAGGGAATAACTTCACAGTAGGCAACCCCTGATGTGAACACGTTCGACACACTGGGACAGCAGGCAGGTACCTCTTTTCCACTTACGCTAGGATATCACTAGGCAAGGCGCCCTTCCTCAGCATCTGTGGCCTCTCACGTATGTGTTCACTCAGAGGAATCTCTTCATTCTACCCCTGAGACACATCACAAGTATGAGGGGCCTGAGAGAGAGCCTAGAGATGGAACGGGGGAGGCTTCTGGCTGTACTGCTTCCCCGTGGGGACAGAATAGCAGGTAGTCTCTCTGGAAGGTCTTAGCTTCTGTTGACTGACACGCGCAATACAGTAGGGGCGGACCCTGGCCAGGGGGAGCTTGTGGGCAGATGCAACCTCTCCGGCGACGAATAATTGCGCTGCTGCTTTGTATGGTGAAAACCTCCCCCCGCCAAGGGGCATGGGTAGAGAACATTGACCCACACCCGCCAGGGGCCTTTCCTGGGACTAAAGATCCCAACGTGGTCTCAACGTCGTCACCCTCTCAACACACACCTTTCCTGCACACGTAATCCTGCCTTTCTCCGTCAGGGCCCTATCCTACCAGGAAAAAAAGCAAGCCGCTCAAAAAGGCCGATGCCAGGGAAATCGAGGAAACACTGCCAGTTTCCAAATTTTTGCTGTCTACACGTCCCCGCCTCCGGTGCAAGGCTGCCTATGTGGCCGGGCTCCGAAGGCAAGGCCGAAATCCTGGCAGCCTGGGCCCCAGCAGTGCAATGGTTGATGGACCTGGAGACACGGATGACCTGTTCGCCACATACAGGAGGGATCCTTGGGCCCTTCACTGGCTCGCCATTCAGCTCCACGACGTCCACTACTGGCCCTGGCCTTTGCTTTGGCTGGTGCCCCATTAAACGTGTGCTCCGGAGCGATGTTTCTCCACCCATCACTAGCATTCTGCCACCAGGGGATATGTGAGTGTGGGAGTCACCATTTGTCACTGGCAGCAGTGTCACAAGTCACTAGACTTCCAGCTACCCGCTGACCTAGGCTGCCTTCTGCCCCAGGCAAGGTCCCGAATCCTTTATCCCAGATGCTGACACCTGGGCACTGGCGGACATTGATTTTTATCAACACAGAGGTCTGAGTGAGGGTCAGAGGGCCAGGTAGGTGAAGTGAAGGCCAGGTGGGCGGGGCTGAGGCTTCTTTGCAATCACCATAGAGACAGTCCCCAAACCGCAAGAGTGGGCGGAGCTTGGGATGGGCCTGGTGACAAGACTGAGCCAATGGCAGAGATCCGGCCCGCCAGGCAGATGACACAGGGCCCTCCATTGTGACCTATGACCCCTAGTGGCCACAGGATTTGAGCACGCCCCGGGAAAGGCTACGCAGGCACAAGGGAGCCCCTGGTGCGGACTGCTTCAGGGCATTGGCAGAGCACGCCAGGTACCTCTTTCCCACTTTCCTGAGGATATCAGTAGGCAAGGCATCCCCACTCAGCATCTCTTGCCTCTCTCTCTGCTTGTCTTCGTTCTCTGAAATCTCTTCCTTCTCCCCCTTGTCACTTCACACCTTGGAGTGCCTGACAGAGGGCCTAGAGACCAAAGAGCAAAGGGGGAAGGCCTCTGGCTCTACTGCTTGCCCATGGGGACAGAAGTTCTGGGAGTCTATCTGGAAGGTCTAGAGAGTAGTGATTGATTCGGGAGCTACATCACGGGCGGACCTGGCCAGGTGAAGCTTGACATCACCGTGGGACCTGGCCAGGTGAAGCTCGCTGACAAGTGGCAGCCTCTCCGGAGACTACTAATTCCGCTCCTAACATTCTATGCAAATAACCGGCTGAGTGCCATGGGCAGAAAACATTGACACATACCTGCCAGAGGCCTATTCTGGGTCTGGAGAGTCCACCCTGGTCTCCCCTGCAACTCATCATCTCAGCACACACTTTGCCTGCACGCATGGAAACCGCCTCTCTCCACGAATGTCTTCACCTGCTAGGAAACACACGATGTCACTCAGCCAAAGGAGAGCACAGGCCAAGTCAACTGAAGCCCCCATTTTCAAGATTTTGCCCTCTGCTGCTCCACAGCCTCCGGTGGCACACTGCATGTGCGTCACTTCTCGGTAGACGAGGCCGAAATCCGGGCATCCAGGGCCCCAGCCGTCCAGAATCTACGGATGGCGGCATATGGATCACCTCTTTGCCTCGTACAGCAGGGAGGCCTGGGCCCTAGACTGACTCCGCTAGAGCTCCACGACCTCAGCTATTTTCCCTGACCTTTGGACCGTGCCCTCCTGAGTGTGTCATCTCTACTTCCACTTCTCTTCCCACCACACTGAATCCGCCACCTGCGGATACCTGAGCGTGGACATCAACATCTATCACTGGCTGCAGTGTCACAGGTCACTAGGTGTCTAGACTCAGGCTGACCTTGGCTGTCTTCTGCCCAGGCAAGGAACCTAATCCTTCCAAGGAAATCAGGACACGTGCTCACTGGCCGACATCCTTTCTTTCATCCAAACAGCGGTCTAGATGAGGGGAAAGACGCCAGGTAGGCCAGGTGAGGGCTGAGTGTGGGGCCTAAGGCTTCTTTCCCAATCACCATGGTGACAGCCACCGGAAGGCTGGGCGGAACTTCGGACGGGGACGAGTCACAAACACTCAGCCAATAGGAGAGGTCCAGCCTAACCGGCCAGTTCCGCAGAGCCCTCCATTTTACCCATGGACAGACAACGGCCCCTTGCGTCTTTGGCCACAAAATCCAGGGCACCCAGGGAATAACTTCACAGTAGGCAACCCCTGATGTGAACACGTTCGACACACTGGGACAGCAGGCAGGTACCTCTTTTCCACTTACGCTAGGATATCACTAGGCAAGGCGCCCTTCCTCAGCATCTGTGGCCTCTCACGTATGTGTTCACTCAGAGGAATCTCTTCATTCTACCCCTGAGACACATCACAAGTATGAGGGGCCTGAGAGAGAGCCTAGAGATGGAACGGGGGAGGCTTCTGGCTGTACTGCTTCCCCGTGGGGACAGAATAGCAGGTAGTCTCTCTGGAAGGTCTTAGCTTCTGTTGACTGACACGCGCAATACAGTAGGGGCGGACCCTGGCCAGGGGGAGCTTGTGGGCAGATGCAACCTCTCCGGCGACGAATAATTGCGCTGCTGCTTTGTATGGTGAAAACCTCCCCCCGCCAAGGGGGATGGGTAGAGAACATTGACCCACACCCGCCAGGGGCCTTTCCTGGGACTAAAGATCCCAACGTGGTCTCAACGTCGTCACCCTCTCAACACACACCTTTCCTGCACACGTAATCCCGCCTTTCTCCGTCAGGACCCTATGCTACCAGGAAAAAAAGCAAGCCGCTCAAAAAGGCCGATGCCAGGGAAATCGAGGAAACACTGCCAGTTTCCAAATTTTTGCTGTCTACACGTCCCCGCCTCCGGTGCAAGGCTGCCTATGTGGCCGGGCTCCGAAGGCAAGGCCGAAATCCTGGCAGCCTGGGCCCCAGCAGTGCAATGGTTGATGGACGTGGGGACACGGATGACCTGTTCGCCACATACAGGAGGGATCCTTGGGCCCTTCACTGGCTCGCCATTCAGCTCCACGACGTCCACTACTGGCCCTGGCCTTTGCTTTGGCTGGTGCCCCATTAAACGTGTGCTCCGGAGCGATCTATCTCCACCCATCACTAGCATTCTGCCACCAGGGGATATGTGAGTGTGGGAGTCACCATTTGTCACTGGCAGCAGTGTCACAAGTCACTAGACTTCCAGCTACCCGCTGACCTAGGCTGCCTTCTGCCCCAGGCAAGGTCCCGAATCCTTTATCCCAGATGCTGACACCTGGGCACTGGCGGACATTGATTTTTATCAACACAGAGGTCTGAGTGAGGGTCAGAGGGCCAGGTAGGTGAAGTGAAGGCCAGGTGGGCGGGGCTGAGGCTTCTTTGCCATCACCATAGAGACAGTCCCCCCACCGCAAGAGTGGGCGGAGCTTGGGATGGGCCTGCTGACAAGACTGAGCCAATGGCAGAGATCCGGCCCGCCAGGCAGATGACACAGGGCCCTCCATTGTGACCTATGACCCCTAGTGGCCACAGGATTTGAGCACGCCCCGGGAAAGGCTACGCAGGCACAAGGGAGCCCCTGGTGCGGACTGCTTCAGGGCATTGGCAGAGCACGCCAGGTACCTCTTTCCCACTTTCCTGAGGATATCAGTAGGCAAGGCATCCCCACTCAGCATCTCTTGCCTCTCTCTCTCTCTCTCTGCTTGTCTTCGTTCTCTGAAATCTCTTCCTTCTCCCCCTTGTCACTTCACACCTTGGAGTGCCTGACAGAGGGCCTAGAGACCAAAGAGCAAAGGGGGAAGGCCTCTGGCTCTACTGCTTACCCATGGGGACAGAAGTTCTGGGAGTCTATCTGGAAGGTCTAGAGAGTAGTGATTGATTGGGGAGCTACATCACGGGCGGACCTGGCCAGGTGAAGCTTGACATCACCGTGGGACCTGGCCAGGTGAAGCTCGCTGACAAGTGGCAGCCTCTCCGGAGACTACTAATTCCGCTCCTAACATTCTATGCAAATAACCGGCTGAGTGCCATGGGCAGAAAACATTGACACATATCTGCCAGAGGCCTATTCTGGGTCTGGAGAGTCCACCCTGGTCTCCCCTGCAACTCATCATCTCAGCACACACTTTGCCTGCATGCATGGAAACCGCCTCTCTCCACGAATGTCTTCACCTGCTAGGAAACACACGATGTCACTCAGCCAAAGGAGAGCACAGGCCAAGTCAACTGAAGCCCCCATTTTCAAGATTTTGCCCTCTGCTGCTCCACAGCCTCCGGTGGCACACTGCATGTGCGTCACTTCTCGGTAGACGAGGCCGAAATCCGGGCATCCAGGGCCCCAGCCGTCCAGAATCTACGGATGGCGGCATATGGATCACCTCTTTGCCTCGTACAGCAGGGAGGCCTGGGCCCTAGACTGGCTCCGCTAGAGCTCCACGACCTCAGCTATTTTCCCTGACCTTTGGACCGTGCCCTCCTGAGTGTGTCATCTCTACTTCCACTTCTCCTCCCACCACACTGAATCCGCCACCTGCGGATACCTGAGCGTGGACATCAACATCTATCACTGGCTGCAGTGTCACAGGTCACTAGGTGTCTAGGCTCAGGCTGACCTTGGCTGTCTTCTGCCCAGGCAAGGAACCTAATCCTTCCAAGGAAATCAGGACACGTGCTCACTGGCCGACATCCTTTCTTTCATCCACACAGCGGTCTAGATGAGGGGAAAGAGGCCAGGTAGGCCAGGTGAGGGCTGAGTGTGGGGCCTAAGGCTTCTTTCCCAATCACCATGGTGACAGCCACCGGAAGGCTGGGCGGAACTTCGGACGGGGACGAGTCACAAACACTCAGCCAATAGGAGAGGTCCAGCCTAACCGGCCAGTTCCGCAGAGCCCTCCATTTTACCCATGGACAGACAACGCCCCCTTGCGTCTTTGGCCACAAAATCCAGGGCACCCAGGGAATAACTTCACAGTAGGCAACCCCTGATGTGAACACGTTCGACACACTGGGACAGCAGGCAGGTACCTCTTTTCCACTTACGCTAGGATATCACTAGGCAAGGCGCCCTTATTCAGCATCTGTGGCCTCTCACGTATGTGTTCACTCAGAGGAATCTCTTCATTCTACCCCTGAGACACATCACAAGTATGAGGGGCCTGAGAGAGAGCCTAGAGATGGAACGGGGGAGGCTTCTGGCTGTACTGCTTCCCCGTGGGGACAGAATAGCAGGTAGTCTCTCTGGAAGGTCTTAGCTTCTGTTGACTGACACGCGCAATACAGTAGGGGCGGACCCTGGCCAGGGGGAGCTTGTGGGCAGATGCAACCTCTCCGGCGACGAATAATTGCGCTGCTGCTTTGTATGGTGAAAACCTCCCCCCGCCAAGGGGCATGGGTAGAGAACATTGACCCACACCCGCCAGGGGCCTTTCCTGGGACTAAAGATCCCAACGTGGTCCCAACGTCGTCACCCTCTCAACACACACCTTTCCTGCACACGTAATCCTGCCTTTCTCCGTCAGGGCCCTATCCTACCAGGAAAAAAAGCAAGCCGCTCAAAAAGGCCAATGCCAGGGAAATCGAGGAAACACTGCCAGTTTCCAAATTTTTGCTGTCTACACGTCCCCGCCTCCGGTGCAAGGCTGCCTATGTGGCCGGGCTCTGAAGGCAAGGCCGAAATCCTGGCAGCCTGGGCCCCAGCAGTGCAATGGTTGATGGACGTGGGGACACGGATGA
Organism: Loxodonta africana; assembly: GCF_030014295.1. Classification (NCBI taxonomy): domain Eukaryota; kingdom Metazoa; phylum Chordata; class Mammalia; order Proboscidea; family Elephantidae; genus Loxodonta; species Loxodonta africana. The sequence continues at coordinate 28,912 of NW_026975614.1, forward strand.
CCTGTTCGCCACATACAGGAGGGATCCTTGGGCCCTTCACTGGCTCGCCATTCAGCTCCACGACGTCCACTACTGGCCCTGGCCTTTGCTTTGGCTGGTGCCCCATTAAACGTGTGCTCCGGAGCGATCTTTCTCCACCCATCACTAGCATTCTGCCACCAGGGGATATGTGAGTGTGGGAGTCACCATTTGTCACTGGCAGCAGTGTCACAAGTCACTAGACTTCCAGCTACCCGCTGACCTAGGCTGCCTTCTGCCCCAGGCAAGGTCCCGAATCCTTTATCCCAGATGCTGACACCTGGGCACTGGCGGACATTGATTTTTATCAACACAGAGGTCTGAGTGAGGGTCAGAGGGCCAGGTAGGTGAAGTGAAGGCCAGGTGGGCGGGGCTGAGGCTTCTTTGCCATCACCATAGAGACAGTCCCCCCACCGCAAGAGTGGGCGGAGCTTGGGATGGGCCTGGTGACAAGACTGAGCCAATGGCAGAGATCCGGCCCACCAGGCAGATGACACAGGGCCCTCCATTGTGACCTATGACCCCTAGTGGCCACAGGATTTGAGCACGCCCCGGGAAAGGCTACGCAGGCACAAGGGAGCCCCTGGTGCGGACTGCTTCAGGGCATTGGCAGAGCACGCCAGGTACCTCTTTCCCACTTTCCTGAGGATATCAGTACGCAAGGCATCCCCACTCAGCATCTCTTGCCTCTCTCTCTCTCTCTCTGCTTGTCTTCGTTCTCTGAAATCTCTTCCTTCTCCCCCTTGTCACTTCACACCTTGGAGTGCCTGACAGAGGGCCTAGAGACCAAAGAGCAAAGGGGGAAGGCCTCTGGCTCTACTGCTTGCCCATGGGGAGAGAAGTTCTGGGAGTCTATCTGGAAGGTCTAGAGAGTAGTGATTGATTGGGGAGCTACATCACGGGCGGACCTGGCCAGGTGAAGCTTGACATCACCGTGGGACCTGGCCAGGTGAAGCTCGCTGACAAGTGGCAGCCTCTCCGGAGACTACTAATTCCGCTCCTAACATTCTATGCAAATAACCGGCTGAGTGCCATGGGCAGAAAACATTGACACATACCTGCCAGAGGCCTATTCTGGGTCTGGAGAGTCCACCCTGGTCTCCCCTGCAACTCATCATCTCAGCACACACTTTGCCTGCACGCATGGAAACCGCCTCTCTCCACGAATGTCTTCACCTGCTAGGAAACACACGATGTCACTCAGCCAAAGGAGAGCACAGGCCAAGTCAACTGAAGCCCCCATTTTCAAGATTTTGCCCTCTGCTGCTCCACAGCCTCCGGTGGCACACTGCATGTGCGTCACTTCTCGGTAGACGAGGCCGAAATCCGGGCATCCAGGGCCCCAGCCGTCCAGAATCTACGGATGGCGGCATATGGATCACCTCTTTGCCTCGTACAGCAGGGAGGCCTGGGCCCTAGACTGGCTCCGCTAGAGCTCCACGACCTCAGCTATTTTCCCTGACCTTTGGCCTGTGCCCTCGTGAGTGTGTCATCTCTACTTCCACTTCTCTTCCCACCACACTGAATCCGCCACCTGCGGATACCTGAGCGTGGACATCAACATCTATCACTGGCTGCAGTGTCACAGGTCACTAGGTGTCTAGACTCAGGCTGACCTTGGCTGTCTTCTGCCCAGGCAAGGAACCTAATCCTTCCAAGGAAATCAGGACACGTGCTCACTGGCCGACATCCTTTCTTTCATCCACACAGCGGTCTAGATGAGGGGAAAGAGGCCAGGTAGGCCAGGTGAGGGCTGAGTGTGGGGCCTAAGGCTTCTTTCCCAATCACCATGGTGACAGCCACCGGAAGGCTGGGCGGAACTTCGGACGGGGACGAGTCACAAACACTCAGCCAATAGGAGAGGTCCAGCCTAACCGGCCAGTTCCGCAGAGCCCTCCATTTTACCCATGGACAGACAACGGCCCCTTGCGTCTTTGGCCACAAAATCCAGGGCACCCAGGGAATAACTTCACAGTAGGCAACCCCTGATGTGAACACGTTCGACACACTGGGACAGCAGGCAGGTACCTCTTTTCCACTTACGCTAGGATATCACTAGGCAAGGCGCCCTTCCTCAGCATCTGTGGCCTCTCACGTATGTGTTCACTCAGAGGAATCTCTTCATTCTACCCCTGAGACACATCACAAGTATGAGGGGCCTGAGAGAGAGCCTAGAGATGGAACGGGGGAGGCTTCTGGCTGTACTGCTTCCCCGTGGGGACAGAATAGCAGGTAGTCTCTCTGGAAGGTCTTAGCTTCTGTTGACTGACACGCGCAATACAGTAGGGGCGGACCCTGGCCAGGTGGAGCTTGTGGGCAGATGCAACCTCTCCGGCGACGAATAATTGCGCTGCTGCTTTGTATGGTGAAAACCTCCCCCCGCCAAGGGGGATGGGTAGAGAACATTGACCCACACCCGCCAGGGGCCTTTCCTGGGACTAAAGATCCCAACGTGGTCTCAACGTCGTCACCCTCTCAACACACACCTTTCCTGCACACGTAATCCTGCCTTTCTCCGTCAGGGCGCTATCCTACCAGGAAAAAAAGCAAGCCGCTCAAAAAGGCCGATGCCAGGGAAATCGAGGAAACACTGCCAGTTTCCAAATTTTTGCTGTCTACACGTCCCCGCCTCCGGTGCAAGGCTGCCTATGTGGCCGGGCTCCGAAGGCAAGGCCGAAATCCTGGCAGCCTGGGCCCCAGCAGTGCAATGGTTGATGGACGTGGGGACACGGATGACCTGTTCGCCACATACAGGAGGGATCCTTGGGCCCTTCACTGGCTCGCCATTCAGCTCCACGACGTCCACTACTGGCCCTGGCCTTTGCTTTGGCTGGTGCCCCATTAAACGTGTGCTCCGGAGCGATCTTTCTCCACCCATCACTAGCATTCTGCCACCAGGGGATATGTGAGTGTGGGAGTCACCATTTGTCACTGGCAGCAGTGTCACAAGTCACTAGACTTCCAGCTACCCGCTGACCTAGGCTGCCTTCTGCCCCAGGCAAGGTCCCGAATCCTTTATCCCAGATGCTGACACCTGGGCACTGGCGGACATTGATTTTTATCAACACAGAGGTCTGAGTGAGGGTCAGAGGGCCAGGTAGGTGAAGTGAAGGCCAGGTGGGCGGGGCTGAGGCTTCTTTGCCATCACCATAGAGACAGTCCCCCCACCGCAAGAGTGGGCGGAGCTTGGGATGGGCATGGTGACAAGACTGAGCCAATGGCAGAGATCCGGCCCGCCAGGCAGATGACACAGGGCCCTCCATTGTGACCTATGACCCCTAGTGGCCACAGGATTTGAGCACGCCCCGGGAAAGGCTACGCAGGCACAAGGGAGCCCCTGGTGCGGACTGCTTCAGGGCATTGGCAGAGCACGCCAGGTACCTCTTTCCCACTTTCCTGAGGATATCAGTAGGCAAGGCATCCCCACTCAGCATCTCTTGCCTCTCTCTGTCTCTCTCTGCTTGTCTTCGTTCTCTGAAATCTCTTCCTTCTCCCCCTTGTCACTTCACACCTTGGAGTGCCTGACAGAGGGCCTAGAGACCAAAGAGCAAAGGGGAAAGGCCTCTGGCTCTACTGCTTGCCCATGGGGAGAGAAGTTCTGGGAGTCTATCTGGAAGGTCTAGAGAGTAGTGATTGATTGGGGAGCTACATCACGGGCGGACCTGGCCAGGTGAAGCTTGACATCACCGTGGGACCTGGCCAGGTGAAGCTCGCTGACAAGTGGCAGCCTCTCCGGAGACTACTAATTCCGCTCCTAACATTCTATGCAAATAACCGGCTGAGTGCCATGGGCAGAAAACATTGACACATACCTGCCAGAGGCCTATTCTGGGTCTGGAGAGTCCACCCTGGTCTCCCCTGCAACTCATCATCTCAGCACACACTTTGCCTGCACGCATGGAAACCGCCTCTCTCCACGAATGTCTTCACCTGCTAGGAAACACACGATGTCACTCAGCCAAAGGAGAGCACAGGCCAAGTCAACTGAAGCCCCCATTTTCAAGATTTTGCCCTCTGCTGCTCCACAGCCTCCGGTGGCACACTGCATGTGTGTCACTTCTCGGTAGACGAGGCCGAAATCCGGGCATCCAGGGCCCCAGCCGTCCAGAATCTACGGATGGCGGCATATGGATCACCTCTTTGCCTCATACAGCAGGGAGGCCTGGGCCCTAGACTGGCTCCGCTAGAGCTCCACGACCTCAGCTATTTTCCCTGACCTTTGGCCTGTGCCCTCGTGAGTGTGTCATCTCTACTTCCACTTCTCCTCCCACCACACTGAATCCGCCACCTGCGGATACCTGAGCGTGGACATCAACATCTATCACTGGCTGCAGTGTCACAGGTCACTAGGTGTCTAGGCTCAGGCTGACCTTGTCTGTCTTCTGCCCAGGCAAGGAACCTAATCCTTCCAAGGAAATCAGGACACGTGCTGACTGGCCGACATCCTTTCTTTCATCTACACAGCGGTCTAGATGAGGGGAAAGAGGCCAGGTAGGCCAGGTGAGGGCTGAGTGTGGGGCCTAAGGCTTCTTTCCCAATCACCATGGTGACAGCCACCGGAAGGCTGGGCGGAACTTCGGACGGGGACGAGTCACAAACACTCAGCCAATAGGAGAGGTCCAGCCTAACCGGCCAGTTCCGCAGAGCCCTCCATTTTACCCATGGACAGACAACGCCCCCTTGCGTCTTTGGCCACAAAATCCAGGGCACCCAGGGAATAACTTCACAGTAGGCAACCCCTGATGTGAACACGTTCGACACACTGGGACAGCAGGCAGGTACCTCTTTTCCACTTACGCTAGGATATCACTAGGCAAGGCGCCCTTCCTCAGCATCTGTGGCCTCTCACGTATGTGTTCACTCAGAGGAATCTCTTCATTCTACCCCTGAGACACATCACAAGTATGAGGGGCCTGAGAGAGAGCCTAGAGATGGAACGGGGGAGGCTTCTGGCTGTACTGCTTCCCCGTGGGGACAGAATAGCAGGTAGTCTCTCTGGAAGGTCTTAGCTTCTGTTGACTGACACGCGCAATACAGTAGGGGCGGACCCTGGCCAGGGGGAGCTTGTGGGCAGATGCAACCTCTCCGGCGACGAATAATTGCGCTGCTGCTTTGTATGGTGAAAACCTCCCCCCGCCAAGGGGGATGGGTAGAGAACATTGACCCACACCCGCCAGGGGCCTTTCCTGGGACTAAAGATCCCAACGTGGTCTCAACGTCGTCACCCTCTCAACACACACCTTTCCTGCACACGTAATCCTGCCTTTCTCCGTCAGGGCCCTATGCTACCAGGAAAAAAAGCAAGCCGCTCAAAGAGGCCGATGCCAGGGAAATCGAGGAAACACTGCCAGTTTCCAAATTTTTGCTGTCTACACGTCCCCGCCTCCGGTGCAAGGCTGCCTATGTGGCCGGGCTCCGAAGGCAAGGCCGAAATCCTGGCAGCCTGGGCCCCAGCAGTGCAATGGTTGATGGACGTGGGGACACGGATGACCTGTTCGCCACATACAGGAGGGATCCTTGGGCCCTTCACTGGCTCGCCATTCAGCTCCACGACGTCCACTACTGGCCCTGGCCTTTGCTTTGGCTGGTGCCCCATTAAACGTGTGCTCCGGAGCGATCTTTCTCCACCCATCACTAGCATTCTGCCACCAGGGGATATGTGAGTGTGGGAGTCACCATTTGTCACTGGCAGCAGTGTCACAAGTCACTAGACTTCCAGCTACCCGCTGACCTAGGCTGCCTTCTGCCCCAGGCAAGGTCCCGAATCCTTTATCCCAGATGCTGACACCTGGGCACTGGCGGACATTGATTTTTATCAACACAGAGGTCTGAGTGAGGGTCAGAGGGCCAGGTAGGTGAAGTGAAGGCCAGGTGGGCGGGGCTGAGGCTTCTTTGCCATCACCATAGAGACAGTCCCCCCACCGCAAGAGTGGGCGGAGCTTGGGATGGGCCTGGTGACAAGACTGAGCCAATGGCAGAGATCCGGCCCGCCAGGCAGATGACACAGGGCCCTCCATTGTGACCTATGACCCCTAGTGGCCACAGGATTTGAGCACGCCCCGGGAAAGGCTACGCAGGCACAAGGGAGCCCCTGGTGCGGACTGCTTCAGGGCATTGGCAGAGCACGCCAGGTACCTCTTTCCCACTTTCCTGAGGATATCAGTAGGCAAGGCATCCCCACCCAGCATCTCTTGCCTGTCTCTGTCTCTCTCTGCTTGTCTTCGTTCTCTGAAATCTCTTCCTTCTCCCCCTTGTCACTTCACACCTTGGAGTGCCTGACAGAGGGCCTAGAGACCAAAGAGCAAAGGGGGAAGGCCTCTGGCTCTACTGCTTGCCCATGGGGACAGAAGTTCTGGGAGTCTATCTGGAAGGTCTAGAGAGTAGTGATTGATTGGGGAGCTACATCACGGGCGGACCTGGCCAGGTGAAGCTTGACATCACCGTGGGACCTGGCCAGGTGAAGCTCGCTGACAAGTGGCAGCCTCTCCGGAGACTACTAATTCCGCTCCTAACATTCTATGCAAATAACCGGCTGAGTGCCATGGGCAGAAAACATTGACACATACCTGCCAGAGGCCTATTCTGGGTCTGGAGAGTCCACCCTGGTCTCCCCTGCAACTCATCATCTCAGCACACACTTTGCCTGCACGCATGGAAACCGCCTCTCTCCACGAATGTCTTCACCTGCTAGGAAACACACGATGTCACTCAGCCAAAGGAGAGCACAGGCCAAGTCAACTGAAGCCCCCATTTTCAAGATTTTGCCCTCTGCTGCTCCACAGCCTCCGGTGGCACACTGCATGTGCGTCACTTCTCGGTAGACGAGGCCGAAATCCGGGCATCCAGGGCCCCAGCCGTCCAGAATCTACGGATGGCGGCATATGGATCACCTCTTTGCCTCGTACAGCAGGGAGGCCTGGGCCCTAGACTGGCTCCGCTAGAGCTCCACGACCTCAGCTATTTTCCCTGACCTTTGGCCTGTGCCCTCCTGAGTGTGTCATCTCTACCTCCACTTCTCTTCCCACCACACTGAATCCGCCACCTGCGGATACCTGAGCGTGGACATCAACATCTATCACTGGCTGCAGTGTCACAGGTCACTAGGTGTCTAGGCTCAGGCTGACCTTGGCTGTCTTCTGCCCAGGCAAGGAACCTAATCCTTCCAAGGAAATGAGGACACGTGCTCACTGGCCGACATCCTTTCTTTCATCCACACAGCGGTCTAGATGAGGGGAAAGAGGCCAGGTAGGCCAGGTGAGGGCTGAGTGTGGGGCCTAAGGTTTCTTTCCCAATCACCATGGTGACAGCCACCGGAAGGCTGGGCGGAACTTCGGACGGGGACGAGTCACAAACACTCAGCCAATAGGAGAGGTCCAGCCTAACCGGCCAGTTCCGCAGAGCCCTCCATTTTACCCATGGACAGACAACGGCCCCTTGCGTCTTTGGCCACAAAATCCAGGGCACCCAGGGAATAACTTCACAGTAGGCAACCCCTGATGTGAACACGTTCGACACACTGGGACAGCAGGCAGGTACCTCTTTTCCACTTACGCTAGGATATCACTAGGCAAGGCGCCCTTCCTCAGCATCTGTGGCCTCTCACGTATGTGTTCACTCAGAGGAATCTCTTCATTCTACCCCTGAGACACATCACAAGTATGAGGGGCCTGAGAGAGAGCCTAGAGATGGAACGGGGGAGGCTTCTGGCTGTACTGCTTCCCCGTGGGGACAGAATAGCAGGTAGTCTCTCTGGAAGGTCTTAGCTTCTGTTGACTGACACGCGCAATACAGTAGGGGCGGACCCTGGCCAGGTGGAGCTTGTGGGCAGATGCAACCTCTCCGGCGACGAATAATTGCGCTGCTGCTTTGTATGGTGAAAACCTCCCCCCGCCAAGGGGGATGGGTAGAGAACATTGACCCACACCCGCCAGGGGCCTTTCCTGGGACTAAAGATCCCAACGTGGTCTCAACGTCGTCACCCTCTCAACACACACCTTTCCTGCACACGTAATCCTGCCTTTCTCCGTCAGGGCCCTATCCTACCAGGAAAAAAAGCAAGCCGCTCAAAAAGGCCGATGCCAGGGAAATCGAGGAAACACTGCCAGTTTCCAAATTTTTGCTGTCTACACGTCCCCGCCTCCGGTGCAAGGCTGCCTATGTGGCCGGGCTCCGAAGGCAAGGCCGAAATCCTGGCAGCCTGGGCCCCAGCAGTGCAATGGTTGATGGACGTGGGGACACGGATGACCTGTTCGCCACATACAGGAGGGATCCTTGGGCCCTTCACTGGCTCGCCATTCAGCTCCACGACGTCCACTACTGGCCCTGGCCTTTGCTTTGGCTGGTGCCCCATTAAACGTGTGCTCCGGAGCGATCTTTCTCCACCCATCACTAGCATTCTGCCACCAGGGGATATGTGAGTGTGGGAGTCACCATTTGTCACTGGCAGCAGTGTCACAAGTCACTAGACTTCCAGCTACCCGCTGACCTAGGCTGCCTTCTGCCCCAGGCAAGGTCCCGAATCCTTTATCCCAGATGCTGACACCTGGGCACTGGCGGACATTGATTTTTATCAACACAGAGGTCTGAGTGAGGGTCAGAGGGCCAGGTAGGTGAAGTGAAGGCCAGGTGGGCGGGGCTGAGGCTTCTTTGCCATCACCATAGAGACAGTCCCCCCACCGCAAGAGTGGGCGGAGCTTGGGATGGGCATGGTGACAAGACTGAGCCAATGGCAGAGATCCGGCCCGCCAGGCAGATGACACAGGGCCCTCCATTGTGACCTATGACCCCTAGTGGCCACAGGATTTGAGCACGCCCCGGGAAAGGCTACGCAGGCACAAGGGAGCCCCTGGTGCGGACTGCTTCAGGGCATTGGCAGAGCACGCCAGGTACCTCTTTCCCACTTTCCTGAGGATATCAGTAGGCAAGGCATCCCCACTCAGCATCTCTTGCCTCTCTCTCTCTCTCTCTGCTTGTCTTCGTTCTCTGAAATCTCTTCCTTCTCCCCCTTGTCACTTCACACCTTGGAGTGCCTGACAGAGGGCCTAGAGACCAAAGAGCAAAGGGGAAAGGCCTCTGGCTCTACTGCTTGCCCATGGGGAGAGAAGTTCTGGGAGTCTATCTGGAAGGTCTAGAGAGTAGTGATTGATTGGGGAGCTACATCACGGGCGGACCTGGCCAGGTGAAGCTTGACATCACCGTGGGACCTGGCCAGGTGAAGCTCGCTGACAAGTGGCAGCCTCTCCGGAGACTACTAATTCCGCTCCTAACATTCTATGCAAATAACCGGCTGAGTGCCATGGGCAGAAAACATTGACACATACCTGCCAGAGGCCTATTCTGGGTCTGGAGAGTCCACCCTGGTCTCCCCTGCAACTCATCATCTCAGCACACACTTTGCCTGCACGCATGGAAACCGCCTCTCTCCACGAATGTCTTCACCTGCTAGGAAACACACGATGTCACTCAGCCAAAGGAGAGCACAGGCCAAGTCAACTGAAGCCCCCATTTTCAAGATTTTGCCCTCTGCTGCTCCACAGCCTCCGGTGGCACACTGCATGTGCGTCACTTCTCGGTAGACGAGGCCGAAATCCGGGCATCCAGGGCCCCAGCCGTCCAGAGTCTACGGATGGCGGCATATGGATCACCTCTTTGCCTCGTACAGCAGGGAGGCCTGGGCCCTAGACTGGCTCCGCTAGAGCTCCACGACCTCAGCTATTTTCCCTGACCTTTGGCCTGTGCCCTCGTGAGTGTGTCATCTCTACTTCCACTTCTCTTCCCACCACACTGAATCCGCCACCTGCGGATACCTGAGCGTGGACATCAACATCTATCACTGGCTGCAGTGTCACAGGTCACTAGGTGTCTAGGCTCAGGCTGACCTTGGCTGTCTTCTGCCCAGGCAAGGAACTTAATCCTTCCAAGGAAATCAGGACACGTGCTCACTGGCCGACATCCTTTCTTTCATCCACACAGCGGTCTAGATGAGGGGAAAGAGGCCAGGTAGGCCAGGTGAGGGCTGAGTGTGGGGCCTAAGGCTTCTTTCCCAATCACCATGGTGACAGCCACCGGAAGGCTGGGCGGAACTTCGGACGGGGACGAGTCACAAACACTCAGCCAATAGGAGAGGTCCAGCCTAACCGGCCAGTTCCGCAGAGCCCTCCATTTTACCCATGGACAGACAACGGCCCCTTGCGTCTTTGGCCACAAAATCCAGGGCACCCAGGGAATAACTTCACAGTAGGCAACCCCTGATGTGAACACGTTCGACACACTGGGACAGCAGGCAGGTACCTCTTTTCCACTTACGCTAGGATATCACTAGGCAAGGCGCCCTTCCTCAGCATCTGTGGCCTCTCACGTATGTGTTCACTCAGAGGAATCTCTTCATTCTACCCCTGAGACACATCACAAGTATGAGGGGCCTGAGAGAGAGCCTAGAGATGGAACGGGGGAGGCTTCTGGCTGTACTGCTTCCCCGTGGGGACAGAATAGCAGGTAGTCTCTCTGGAAGGTCTTAGCTTCTGTTGACTGACACGCGCAATACAGTAGGGGCAGACCCTGGCCAGGGGGAGCTTGTGGGCAGATGCAACCTCTCCGGCGACGAATAATTGCGCTGCTGCTTTGTATGGTGAAAACCTCCCCCCGCCAAGGGGGATGGGTAGAGAACATTGACCCACACCCGCCAGGGGCCTTTCCTGGGACTAAAGATCCCAACGTGGTCTCAACGTCGTCACCCTCTCAACACACACCTTTCCTGCACACGTAATCCCGCCTTTCTCCGTCAGGACCCTATGCTACCAGGAAAAAAAGCAAGCCGCTCAAAGAGGCCCATGCCAGGGAAATCGAGGAAACACTGCCAGTTTCCAAATTTTTGCTGTCTACACGTCCCCGCCTCCGGTGCAAGGCTGCCTATGTGGCCGGACTCCGAAGGCAAGGCCGAAATCCTGGCAGCCTGGGCCCCAGCAGTGCAATGGTTGATGGACGTGGGGACACGGATGACCTGTTCGCCACATACAGGAGGGATCCTTGGGCCCTTCACTGGCTCGCCATTCAGCTCCACGACGTCCACTACTGGCCCTGGCCTTTGCTTTGGCTGGTGCCCCATTAAACGTGTGCTCCGGAGCGATCTATCTCCACCCATCACTAGCATTCTGCCACCAGGGGATATGTGAGTGTGGGAGTCACCATTTGTCACTGGCAGCAGTGTCACAAGTCACTAGACTTCCAGCTACCCGCTGACCTAGGCTGCCTTCTGCCCCAGGCAAGGTCCCGAATCCTTTATCCCAGATGCTGACACCTGGGCACTGGCGGACATTGATTTTTATCAACACAGAGGTCTGAGTGAGGGTCAGAGGGCCAGGTAGGTGAAGTGAAGGCCAGGTGGGCGGGGCTGAGGCTTCTTTGCCATCACCATAGAGACAGTCCCCCCACCGCAAGAGTGGGCGGAGCTTGGGATGGGCCTGGTGACAAGACTGAGCCAATGGCAGAGATCCGGCCCGCCAGGCAGATGACACAGGGCCCTCCATTGTGACCTATGACCCCTAGTGGCCACAGGATTTGAGCACGCCCCGGGAAAGGCTACGCAGGCACAAGGGAGCCCCTGGTGCGGACTGCTTCAGGGCATTGGCAGAGCACGCCAGGTACCTCTTTCCCACTTTCCTGAGGATATCAGTAGGCAAGGCATCCCCACTCAGCATCTCTTGCCTCTCTCTCTCTCTCTCTGCTTGTCTTCGTTCTCTGAAATCTCTTCCTTCTCCCCCTTGTCACTTCACACCTTGGAGTGCCTGACAGAGGGCCTAGAGACCAAAGAGCAAAGGGGGAAGGCCTCTGGCTCTACTGCTTGCCCATGGGGACAGAAGTTCTGGGAGTCTATCTGGAAGGTCTAGAGAGCAGTGATTGATTGGGGAGCTACATCACGGGCGGACCTGGCCAGGTGAAGCTTGACATCACCGTGGGACCTGGCCAGGTGAAGCTCGCTGACAAGTGGCAGCCTCTCCGGAGACTACTAATTCCGCTCCTAACATTCCATGCAAATAACCGGCTGAGTGCCATGGGCAGAAAACATTGACACATACCTGCCAGAGGCCTATTCTGGGTCTGGAGAGTCCACCCTGGTCTCCCCTGCAACTCATCATCTCAGCACACACTTTGCCTGCACGCATGGAAACCGCCTCTCTCCACGAATGTCTTCACCTGCTAGGAAACACACGATGTCACTCAGCCAAAGGAGAGCACAGGCCAAGTCAACTGAAGCCCCCATTTTCAAGATTTTGCCCTCTGCTGCTCCACAGCCTCCGGTGGCACACTGCATGTGCGTCACTTCTCGGTAGACGAGGCCGAAATCCGGGCATCCAGGGCCCCAGCCGTCCAGAATCTACGGATGGCGGCATATGGATCACCTCTTTGCCTCGTACAGCAGGGAGGCCTGGGCCCTAGACTGGCTCCGCTAGAGCTCCACGACCTCAGCTATTTTCCCTGACCTTTGGCCTGTGCCCTCCTGAGTGTGTCATCTCTACTTCCACTTCTCTTCCCACCACACTGAATCCACCACCTGCGGATACCTGAGCGTGGACATCAACATCTATCACTGGCTGCAGTGTCACAGGTCACTAGGTGTCTAGGCTCAGGCTGACCTTGGCTGTCTTCTGCCCAGGCAAGGAACCTAATCCTTCCAAGGAAATCAGGACACGTGCTCACTGGCCGACATCCTTTCTTTCATCTACACAGCGGTCTAGATGAGGGGAAAGAGGCCAGGTAGGCCAGGTGAGGGCTGAGTGTGGGGCCTAAGGCTTCTTTCCCAATCACCATGGTGACAGCCACCGGAAGGCTGGGCGGAACTTCGGACGGGGACGAGTCACAAACACTCAGCCAATAGGAGAGGTCCAGCCTAACCGGCCAGTTCCGCAGAGCCCTCCATTTTACCCATGGACAGACAACGCCCCCTTGCGTCTTTGGCCACAAAATCCAGGGCACCCAGGGAATAACTTCACAGTAGGCAACCCCTGATGTGAACACGTTCGACACACTGGGACAGCAGGCAGGTACCTCTTTTCCACTTACGCTAGGATATCACTAGGCAAGGCGCCCTTCCTCAGCATCTGTGGCCTCTCACGTATGTGTTCACTCAGAGGAATCTCTTCATTCTACCCCTGAGACACATCACAAGTATGAGGGGCCTGAGAGAGAGCCTAGAGATGGAACGGGGGAGGCTTCTGGCTGTACTGCTTCCCCGTGGGGACAGAATAGCAGGTAGTCTCTCTGGAAGGTCTTAGCTTCTGTTGACTGACACGCGCAATACAGTAGGGGCAGACCCTGGCCAGGGGGAGCTTGTGGGCAGATGCAACCTCTCCGGCGACGAATAATTGCGCTGCTGCTTTGTATGGTGAAAACCTCCCCCCGCCAAGGGGCATGGGTACAGAACATTGACCCACACCCGCCAGGGGCCTTTCCTGGGACTAAAGATCCCAACGTGGTCCCAACGTCGTCACCCTCTCAACACACACCTTTCCTGCACACGTAATCCTGCCTTTCTCCGTCAGGGCCCTATCCTACCAGGAAAAAAAGCAAGCCGCTCAAAGAGGCCGATGCCAGGGAAATCGAGGAAACACTGCCAGTTTCCAAATTTTTGCTGTCTACACGTCCCCGCCTCCGGTGCAAGGCTGCCTATGTGGCCGGGCTCCGAAGGCAAGGCCGAAATCCTGGCAGCCTGGGCCCCAGCAGTGCAATGGTTGATGGACGTGGGGACACGGATGACCTGTTCGCCACATACAGGAGGGATCCTTGGGCCCTTCACTGGCTCGCCATTCAGCTCCACGACGTCCACTACTGGCCCTGGCCTTTGCTTTGGCTGGTGCCCCATTAAACGTGTGCTCCGGAGCGATCTTTCTCCACCCATCACTAGCATTCTGCCACCAGGGGATATGTGAGTGTGGGAGTCACCATTTGTCACTGGCAGCAGTGTCACAAGTCACTAGACTTCCAGCTACCCGCTGACCTAGGCTGCCTTCTGCCCCAGGCAAGGTCCCGAATCCTTTATCCCAGATGCTGACACCTGGGCACTGGCGGACATTGATTTTTATCAACACAGAGGTCTGAGTGAGGGTCAGAGGGCCAGGTAGGTGAAGTGAAGGCCAGGTGGGCGGGGCTGAGGCTTCTTTGCCATCACCATAGAGACAGTCCCCCCACCGCAAGAGTGGGCGGAGCTTGGGATGGGCCTGGTGACAAGACTGAGCCAATGGCAGAGATCCGGCCCGCCAGGCAGATGACACAGGGCCCTCCATTGTGACCTATGACCCCTAGTGGCCACAGGATTTGAGCACGCCCCGGGAAAGGCTACGCAGGCACAAGGGAGCCCCTGGTGCGGACTGCTTCAGGGCATTGGCAGAGCACGCCAGGTACCTCTTTCCCACTTTCCTGAGGATATCAGTAGGCAAGGCATCCCCACTCAGCATCTCTTGCCTCTCTCTGTCTCTCTCTGCTTGTCTTCGTTCTCTGAAATCTCTTCCTTCTCCCCCTTGTCACTTCACACCTTGGAGTGCCTGACAGAGGGCCTAGAGACCAAAGAGCAAAGGGGAAAGGCCTCTGGCTCTACTGCTTGCCCATGGGGACAGAAGTTCTGGGAGTCTATCTGGAAGGTCTAGAGAGTAGTGATTGATTGGGGAGCTACATCACGGGCGGACCTGGCCAGGTGAAGCTTGACATCACCGTGGGACCTGGCCAGGTGAAGCTCGCTGACAAGTGGCAGCCTCTCCGGAGACTACTAATTCCGCTCCTAACATTCTATGCAAATAACCGGCTGAGTGCCATGGGCAGAAAACATTGACACATACCTGCCAGAGGCCTATTCTGGGTCTGGAGAGTCCACCCTGGTCTCCCCTGCAACTCATCATCTCAGCACACACTTTGCCTGCACGCATGGAAACCGCCTCTCTCCACGAATGTCTTCACCTGCTAGGAAACACACGATGTCACTCAGCCAAAGGAGAGCACAGGCCAAGTCAACTGAAGCCCCCATTTTCAAGATTTTGCCCTCTGCTGCTCCACAGCCTCCGGTGGCACACTGCATGTGCGTCACTTCTCGGTAGACGAGGCCGAAATCCGGGCATCCAGGGCCCCAGCCGTCCAGAATCTACGGATGGCGGCATATGGATCACCTCTTTGCCTCGTACAGCAGGGAGGCCTGGGCCCTAGACTGGCTCCGCTAGAGCTCCACGACCTCAGCTATTTTCCCTGACCTTTGGCCTGTGCCCTCCTGAGTGTGTCATCTCTACTTCCACTTCTCTTCCCACCACACTGAATCCACCACCTGCGGATACCTGAGCGTGGACATCAACATCTATCACTGGCTGCAGTGTCACAGGTCACTAGGTGTCTAGGCTCAGGCTGACCTTGGCTGTCTTCTGCCCAGGCAAGGAACCTAATCCTTCCAAGGAAATCAGGACACGTGCTGACTGGCCGACATCCTTTCTTTCATCTACACAGCGGTCTAGATGAGGGGAAAGAGGCCAGGTAGGCCAGGTGAGGGCTGAGTGTGGGGCCTAAGGCTTCTTTCCCAATCACCATGGTGACAGCCACCGGAAGGCTGGGCGGAACTTCGGACGGGGACGAGTCACAAACACTCAGCCAATAGGAGAGGTCCAGCCTAACCGGCCAGTTCCGCAGAGCCCTCCATTTTACCCATGGACAGACAACGGCCCCTTGCGTCTTTGGCCACAAAATCCAGGGCACCCAGGGAATAACTTCACAGTAGGCAACCCCTGATGTGAACACGTTCGACACACTGGGACAGCAGGCAGGTACCTCTTTTCCACTTACGCTAGGATATCACTAGGCAAGGCGCCCTTCCTCAGCATCTGTGGCCTCTCACGTATGTGTTCACTCAGAGGAATCTCTTCATTCTACCCCTGAGACACATCACAAGTATGAGGGGCCTGAGAGAGAGCCTAGAGATGGAACGGGGGAGGCTTCTGGCTGTACTGCTTCCCCGTGGGGACAGAATAGCAGGTAGTCTCTCTGGAAGGTCTTAGCTTCTGTTGACTGACACGCGCAATACAGTAGGGGCGGACCCTGGCCAGGGGGAGCTTGTGGGCAGATGCAACCTCTCCGGCGACGAATAATTGCGCTGCTGCTTTGTATGGTGAAAACCTCCCCCCGCCAAGGGGGATGGGTAGAGAACATTGACCCACACCCGCCAGGGGCCTTTCCTGGGACTAAAGATCCCAACGTGGTCTCAACGTCGTCACCCTCTCAACACACACCTTTCCTGCACACGTAATCCTGCCTTTCTCCGTCAGGGCCCTATCCTACCAGGAAAAAAAGCAAGCCGCTCAAAAAGGCCGATGCCAGGGAAATCGAGGAAACACTGCCAGTTTCCAAATTTTTGCTGTCTACACGTCCCCGCCTCCGGTGCAAGGCTGCCTATGTGGCCGGGCTCCGAAGGCAAGGCCGAAATCCTGGCAGCCTGGGCGCCAGCAGTGCAATGGTTGATGGACCTGGGGACACGGATGACCTGTTCACCACATACAGGAGGGATCCTTGGGCCCTTCACTGGCTCGCCATTCAGCTCCACGACGTCCACTACTGGCCCTGGCCTTTGCTTTGGCTGGTGCCCCATTAAACGTGTGCTCCGGAGCGATCTTTCTCCACCCATCACTAGCATTCTGCCACCAGGGGATATGTGAGTGTGGGAGTCACCATTTGTCACTGGCAGCAGTGTCACAAGTCACTAGACTTCCAGCTACCCGCTGACCTAGGCTGCCTTCTGCCCCAGGCAAGGTCCCGAATCCTTTATCCCAGATGCTGACACCTGGGCACTGGCGGACATTGATTTTTATCAACACAGAGGTCTGAGTGAGGGTCAGAGGGCCAGGTAGGTGAAGTGAAGGCCAGGTGGGCGGGGCTGAGGCTTCTTTGCCATCACCATAGAGACAGTCCCCCCACCGCAAGAGTGGGCGGAGCTTGGGATGGGCCTGGTGACAAGACTGAGCCAATGGCAGAGATCCGGCCCGCCAGGCAGATGACACAGGGCCCTCCATTGTGACCTATGACCCCTAGTGGCCACAGGATTTGAGCACGCCCCGGGAAAGGCTACGCAGGCACAAGGGAGCCCCTGGTGCGGACTGCTTCAGGGCATTGGCAGAGCACGCCAGGTACCTCTTTCCCACATTCCTGAGGATATCAGTAGGCAAGGCATCCCCACTCAGCATCTCTTGCCTCTCTCTGTCTCTCTCTGCTTGTCTTCGTTCTCTGAAATCTCTTCCTTCTCCCCCTTGTCACTTCACACCTTGGAGTGCCTGACAGAGGGCCTAGAGACCAAAGAGCAAAGGGGGAAGGCCTCTGGCTCTACTGCTTGCCCATGGGGACAGAAGTTCTGGGAGTCTATCTGGAAGGTCTAGAGAGTAGTGATTGATTCGGGAGCTACATCACGGGCGGACCTGGCCAGGTGAAGCTTGACATCACCGTGGGACCTGGCCAGGTGAAGCTCGCTGACAAGTGGCAGCCTCTCCGGAGACTACTAATTCCGCTCCTAACATTCCATGCAAATAACCGGCTGAGTGCCATGGGCAGAAAACATTGACACATACCTGCCAGAGGCCTATTCTGGGTCTGGAGAGTCCACCCTGGTCTCCCCTGCAACTCATCATCTCAGCACACACTTTGCCTGCACGCATGGAAACCGCCTCTCTCCACGAATGTCTTCACCTGCTAGGAAACACACGATGTCACTCAGCCAAAGGAGAGCACAGGCCAAGTCAACTGAAGCCCCCATTTTCAAGATTTTGCCCTCTGCTGCTCCACAGCCTCCGGTGGCACACTGCATGTGCGTCACTTCTCGGTAGACGAGGCCGAAATCCGGGCATCCAGGGCCCCAGCCGTCCAGAATCTACGGATGGCGGCATATGGATCACCTCTTTGCCTCATACAGCAGGGAGGCCTGGGCCCTAGACTGGCTCCGCTAGAGCTCCACGACCTCAGCTATTTTCCCTGACCTTTGGACCGTGCCCTCGTGAGTGTGTCATCTCTACTTCCACTTCTCTTCCCACCACACTGAATCCGCCACCTGCGGATACCTGAGCGTGGACATCAACATCTATCACTGGCTGCAGTGTCACAGGTCACTAGGTGTCTAGACTCAGGCTGACCTTGGCTGTCTTCTGCCCAGGCAAGGAACCTAATCCTTCCAAGGAAATCAGGACACGTGCTCACTGGCCGACATCCTTTCTTTCATCCACACAGCGGTCTAGATGAGGGGAAAGAGGCCAGGTAGGCCAGGTGAGGGCTGAGTGTGGGGCCTAAGGCTTCTTTCCCAATCACCATGGTGACAGCCACCGGAAGGCTGGGCGGAACTTCGGACGGGGACGAGTCACAAACACTCAGCCAATAGGAGAGGTCCAGCCTAACCGGCCAGTTCCGCAGAGCCCTCCATTTTACCCATGGACAGACAACGGCCCCTTGCGTCTTTGGCCACAAAATCCAGGGCACCCAGGGAATAACTTCACAGTAGGCAACCCCTGATGTGAACACGTTCGACACACTGGGACAGCAGGCAGGTACCTCTTTTCCACTTACGCTAGGATATCACTAGGCAAGGCGCCCTTCCTCAGCATCTGTGGCCTCTCACGTATGTGTTCACTCAGAGGAATCTCTTCATTCTACCCCTGAGACACATCACAAGTATGAGGGGCCTGAGAGAGAGCCTAGAGATGGAACGGGGGAGGCTTCTGGCTGTACTGCTTCCCCGTGGGGACAGAATAGCAGGTAGTCTCTCTGGAAGGTCTTAGCTTCTGTTGACTGACACGCGCAATACAGTAGGGGCGGACCCTGGCCAGGTGGAGCTTGTGGGCAGATGCAACCTCTCCGGCGACGAATAATTGCGCTGCTGCTTTGTATGGTGAAAACCTCCCCCCGCCAAGGGGGATGGGTAGAGAACATTGACCCACACCCGCCAGGGGCCTTTCCTGGGACTAAAGATCCCAACGTGGTCTCAACGTCGTCACCCTCTCAACACACACCTTTCCTGCACACGTAATCCCGCCTTTCTCCGTCAGGACCCTATGCTACCAGGAAAAAAAGCAAGCCGCTCAAAGAGGCCCATGCCAGGGAAATCGAGGAAACACTGCCAGTTTCCAAATTTTTGCTGTCTACACGTCCCCGCCTCCGGTGCAAGGCTGCCTATGTGGCCGGACTCCGAAGGCAAGGCCGAAATCCTGGCAGCCTGGGCCCCAGCAGTGCAATGGTTGATGGACGTGGGGACACGGATGACCTGTTCGCCACATACAGGAGGGATCCTTGGGCCCTTCACTGGCTCGCCATTCAGCTCCACGACGTCCACTACTGGCCCTGGCCTTTGCTTTGGCTGGTGCCCCATTAAACGTGTGCTCCGGAGCGATCTATCTCCACCCATCACTAGCATTCTGCCACCAGGGGATATGTGAGTGTGGGAGTCACCATTTGTCACTGGCAGCAGTGTCACAAGTCACTAGACTTCCAGCTACCCGCTGACCTAGGCTGCCTTCTGCCCCAGGCAAGGTCCCGAATCCTTTATCCCAGATGCTGACACCTGGGCACTGGCGGACATTGATTTTTATCAACACAGAGGTCTGAGTGAGGGTCAGAGGGCCAGGTAGGTGAAGTGAAGGCCAGGTGGGCGGGGCTGAGGCTTCTTTGCCATCACCATAGAGACAGTCCCCCCACCGCAAGAGTGGGCGGAGCTTGGGATGGGCCTGGTGACAAGACTGAGCCAATGGCAGAGATCCGGCCCGCCAGGCAGATGACACAGGGCCCTCCATTGTGACCTATGACCCCTAGTGGCCACAGGATTTGAGCACGCCCCGGGAAAGGCTACGCAGGCACAAGGGAGCCCCTGGTGCGGACTGCTTCAGGGCATTGGCAGAGCACGCCAGGTACCTCTTTCCCACTTTCCTGAGGATATCAGTAGGCAAGGCATCCCCACTCAGCATCTCTTGCCTCTCTCTGTCTCTCTCTGCTTGTCTTCGTTCTCTGAAATCTCTTCCTTCTCCCCCTTGTCACTTCACACCTTGGAGTGCCTGACAGAGGGCCTAGAGACCAAAGAGCAAAGGGGGAAGGCCTCTGGCTCTACTGCTTGCCCATGGGGAGAGAAGTTCTGGGAGTCTATCTGGAAGGTCTAGAGAGTAGTGATTGATTGGGGAGCTACATCACGGGCGGACCTGGCCAGGTGAAGCTTGACATCACCGTGGGACCTGGCCAGGTGAAGCTCGCTGACAAGTGGCAGCCTCTCCGGAGACTACTAATTCCGCTCCTAACATTCTATGCAAATAACCGGCTGAGTGCCATGGGCAGAAAACATTGACACATACCTGCCAGAGGCCTATTCTGGGTCTGGAGAGTCCACCCTGGTCTCCCCTGCAACTCATCATCTCAGCACACACTTTGCCTGCACGCATGGAAACCGCCTCTCTCCACGAATGTCTTCACCTGCTAGGAAACACACGATGTCACTCAGCCAAAGGAGAGCACAGGCCAAGTCAACTGAAGCCCCCATTTTCAAGATTTTGCCCTCTGCTGCTCCACAGCCTCCGGTGGCACACTGCATGTGCGTCACTTCTCGGTAGACGAGGCCGAAATCCGGGCATCCAGGACCCCAGCCGTCCAGAATCTACGGATGGCGGCATATGGATCACCTCTTTGCCTCGTACAGCAGGGAGGCCTGGGCCCTAGACTGGCTCCGCTAGAGCTCCACGACCTCAGCTATTTTCCCTGACCTTTGGACCGTGCCCTCGTGAGTGTGTCATCTCTACTTCCACTTCTCTTCCCACCACACTGAATCCGCCACCTGCGGATACCTGAGCGTGGACATCAACATCTATCACTGGCTGCAGTGTCACAGGTCACTAGGAGTCTAGGCTCAGGCTGACCTTGGCTGTCTTCTGCCCAGGCAAGGAACCTAATCCTTCCAAGGAAATGAGGACACGTGCTCACTGGCCGACATCCTTTCTTTCATCCACACAGCGGTCTAGATGAGGGGAAAGAGGCCAGGTAGGCCAGGTGAGGGCTGAGTGTGGGGCCTAAGGCTTCTTTCCCAATCACCATGGTGACAGCCACCGGAAGGCTGGGCGGAACTTCGGACGGGGACGAGTCACAAACACTCAGCCAATAGGAGAGGTCCAGCCTAACCGGCCAGTTCCGCAGAGCCCTCCATTTTACCCATGGACAGACAACCGCCCCTTGCGTCTTTGGCCACAAAATCCAGGGCACCCAGGGAATAACTTCACAGTAGGCAACCCCTGATGTGAACACGTTCGACACACTGGGACAGCAGGCAGGTACCTCTTTTCCACTTACGCTAGGATATCACTAGGCAAGGCGCCCTTCCTCAGCATCTGTGGCCTCTCACGTATGTGTTCACTCAGAGGAATCTCTTCATTCTACCCCTGAGACACATCACAAGTATGAGGGGCCTGAGAGAGAGCCTAGAGATGGAACGGGGGAGGCTTCTGGCTGTACTGCTTCCCCGTGGGGACAGAATAGCAGGTAGTCTCTCTGGAAGGTCTTAGCTTCTGTTGACTGACACGCGCAATACAGTAGGGGCGGACCCTGGCCAGGGGGAGCTTGTGGGCAGATGCAACCTCTCCGGCGACGAATAATTGCGCTGCTGCTTTGTATGGTGAAAACCTCCCCCCGCCAAGGGGCATGGGTAGAGAACATTGACCCACACCCGCCAGGGGCCTTTCCTGGGACTAAAGATCCCAACGTGGTCTCAACGTCGTCACCCTCTCAACACACACCTTTCCTGCACACGTAATCCTGCCTTTCTCCGTCAGGGCCCTATCCTACCAGGAAAAAAAGCAAGCCGCTCAAAAAGGCCGATGCCAGGGAAATCGAGGAAACACTGCCAGTTTCCAAATTTTTGCTGTCTACACGTCCCCGCCTCCGGTGCAAGGCTGCCTATGTGGCCGGGCTCCGAAGGCAAGGCCGAAATCCTGGCAGCCTGGGCCCCAGCAGTGCAATGGTTGATGGACCTGGGGACACGGATGACCTGTTCGCCACATACAGGAGGGATCCTTGGGCCCTTCACTGGCTCGCCATTCAGCTCCACGACGTCCACTACTGGCCCTGGCCTTTGCTTTGGCTGGTGCCCCATTAAACGTGTGCTCCGGAGCGATCTTTCTCCACCCATCACTAGCATTCTGCCACCAGGGGATATGTGAGTGTGGGAGTCACCATTTGTCACTGGCAGCAGTGTCACAAGTCACTAGACTTCCAGCTACCCGCTGACCTAGGCTGCCTTCTGCCCCAGGCAAGGTCCCGAATCCTTTATCCCAGATGCTGACACCTGGGCACTGGCGGACATTGATTTTTATCAACACAGAGGTCTGAGTGAGGGTCAGAGGGCCAGGTAGGTGAAGTGAAGGCCAGGTGGGCGGGGCTGAGGCTTCTTTGCCATCACCATAGAGACAGTCCCCCCACCGCAAGAGTGGGCGGAGCTTGGGATGGGCCTGGTGACAAGACTGAGCCAATGGCAGAGATCCGGCCCGCCAGGCAGATGACACAGGGCCCTCCATTGTGACCTATGACCCCTAGTGGCCACAGGATTTGAGCACGCCCCGGGAAAGGCTACGCAGGCACAAGGGAGCCCCTGTTGCGGACTGCTTCAGGGCATTGGCAGAGCACGCCAGGTACCTCTTTCCCACTTTCCTGAGGATATCAGTAGGCAAGGCATCCCCACTCAGCATCTCTTGCCTCTCTCTCTGCTTGTCTTCGTTCTCTGAAATCTCTTCCTTCTCCCCCTTGTCACTTCACACCTTGGAGTGCCTGACAGAGGGCCTAGAGACCAAAGAGCAAAGGGGGAAGGCCTCTGGCTCTACTGCTTGCCCATGGGGACAGAAGTTCTGGGAGTCTATCTGGAAGGTCTAGAGAGCAGTGATTGATTGGGGAGCTACATCACGGGCGGACCTGGCCAGGTGAAGCTTGACATCACCGTGGGACCTGGCCAGGTGAAGCTCGCTGACAAGTGGCAGCCTCTCCGGAGACTACTAATTCCGCTTCTAACATTCTATGCAAATAACCGGCTGAGTGCCATGGGCAGAAAACATTGACACATACCTGCCAGAGGCCTATTCTGGGTCTGGAGAGTCCACCCTGGTCTCCCCTGCAACTCATCATCTCAGCACACACTTTGCCTGCACGCATGGAAACCGCCTCTCTCCACGAATGTCTTCACCTGCTAGGAAACACACGATGTCACTCAGCCAAAGGAGAGCACAGGCCAAGTCAACTGAAGCCCCCATTTTCAAGATTTTGCCCTCTGCTGCTCCACAGCCTCCGGTGGCACACTGCATGTGCGTCACTTCTCGGTAGACGAGGCCGAAATCCGGGCATCCAGGGCCCCAGCCGTCCAGAATCTACGGATGGCGGCATATGGATCACCTCTTTGCCTCGTACAGCAGGGAGGCCTGGGCCCTAGACTGGCTCCGCTAGAGCTCCACGACCTCAGCTATTTTCCCTGACCTTTGGACCGTGCCCTCGTGAGTGTGTCATCTCTACTTCCACTTCTCTTCCCACCACACTGAATCCGCCACCTGCGGATACCTGAGCGTGGACATCAACATCTATCACTGGCTGCAGTGTCACAGGTCACTAGGTGTCTAGACTCAGGCTGACCTTGGCTGTCTTCTGCCCAGGCAAGGAACCTAATCCTTCCAAGGAAATCAGGACACGTGCTCACTGGCCGACATCCTTTCTTTCATCCACACAGCGGTCTAGATGAGGGGAAAGAGGCCAGGTAGGCCAGGTGAGGGCTGAGTGTGGGGCCTAAGGCTTCTTTCCCAATCACCATGGTGACAGCCACCGGAAGGCTGGGCGGAACTTCGGACGGGGACGAGTCACAAACACTCAGCCAATAGGAGAGGTCCAGCCTAACCGGCCAGTTCCGCAGAGCCCTCCATTTTACCCATGGACAGACAACGGCCCCTTGCGTCTTTGGCCACAAAATCCAGGGCACCCAGGGAATAACTTCACAGTAGGCAACCCCTGATGTGAACACGTTCGACACACTGGGACAGCAGGCAGGTACCTCTTTTCCACTTACGCTAGGATATCACTAGGCAAGGCGCCCTTCCTCAGCATCTCTGGCCTCTCACGTATGTGTTCACTCAGAGGAATCTCTTCATTCTACCCCTGAGACACATCACAAGTATGAGGGGCCTGAGAGAGAGCCTAGAGATGGAACGGGGGAGGCTTCTGGCTGTACTGCTTCCCCGTGGGGACAGAATAGCAGGTAGTCTCTCTGGAAGGTCTTAGCTTCTGTTGACTGACACGCGCAATACAGTAGGGGCGGACCCTGGCCAGGGGGAGCTTGTGGGCAGATGCAACCTCTCCGGCGACGAATAATTGCGCTGCTGCTTTGTATGGTGAAAACCTCCCCCCGCCAAGGGGGATGGGTAGAGAACATTGACCCACACCCGCCAGGGGCCTTTCCTGGGACTAAAGATCCCAACGTGGTCTCAACGTCGTCACCCTCTCAACACACACCTTTCCTGCACACGTAATCCCGCCTTTCTCCGTCAGGACCCTATGCTACCAGGAAAAAAAGCAAGCCGCTCAAAGAGGCCCATGCCAGGGAAATCGAGGAAACACTGCCAGTTTCCAAATTTTTGCTGTCTACACGTCCCCGCCTCCGGTGCAAGGCTGCCTATGTGGCCGGGCTCCGAAGGCAAGGCCGAAATCCTGGCAGCCTGGGCCCCAGCAGTGCAATGGTTGATGGACGTGGGGACACGGATGACCTGTTTGCCACATACAGGAGGGATCCTTGGGCCCTTCACTGGCTCGCCATTCAGCTCCACGACGTCCACTACTGGCCCTGGCCTTTGCTTTGGCTGGTGCCCCATTAAACGTGTGCTCCGGAGCGATCTTTCTCCACCCATCACTAGCATTCTGCCACCAGGGGATATGTGAGTGTGGGAGTCACCATTTGTCACTGGCAGCAGTGTCCCAAGTCACTAGACTTCCAGCTACCCGCTGACCTAGGCTGCCTTCTGCCCCAGGCAAGGTCCCGAATCCTTTATCCCAGATGCTGACACCTGGGCACTGGCGGACATTGATTTTTATCAACACAGAGGTCTGAGTGAGGGTCAGAGGGCCAGGTAGGTGAAGTGAAGGCCAGGTGGGCGGGGCTGAGGCTTCTTTGCCATCACCATAGAGACAGTCCCCCCACCGCAAGAGTGGGCGGAGCTTGGGATGGGCCTGGTGACAAGACTGAGCCAATGGCAGAGATCCGGCCCGCCAGGCAGATGACACAGGGCCCTCCATTGTGACCTATGACCCCTAGTGGCCACAGGATTTGAGCACGCCCCGGGAAAGGCTACGCAGGCACAAGGGAGCCCCTGGTGCGGACTGCTTCAGGGCATTGGCAGAGCACGCCAGGTACCTCTTTCCCACTTTCCTGAGGATATCAGTAGGCAAGGCATCCCCACTCAGCATCTCTTGCCTCTCTCTCTCTCTCTCTGCTTGTCTTCGTTCTCTGAAATCTCTTCCTTCTCCCCCTTGTCACTTCACACCTTGGAGTGCCTGACAGAGGGCCTAGAGACCAAAGAGCAAAGGGGGAAGGCCTCTGGCTCTACTGCTTGCCCATGGGGAGAGAAGTTCTGGGAGTCTATCTGGAAGGTCTAGAGAGTAGTGATTGATTGGGGAGCTACATCACGGGCGGACCTGGCCAGGTGAAGCTTGACATCACCGTGGGACCTGGCCAGGTGAAGCTCGCTGACAAGTGGCAGCCTCTCCGGAGACTACTAATTCCGCTCCTAACATTCTATGCAAATAACCGGCTGAGTGCCATGGGCAGAAAACATTGACACATACCTGCCAGAGGCCTATTCTGGGTCTGGAGAGTCCACCCTGGTCTCCCCTGCAACTCATCATCTCAGCACACACTTTGCCTGCACGCATGGAAACCGCCTCTCTCCACGAATGTCTTCACCTGCTAGGAAACACACGATGTCACTCAGCCAAAGGAGAGCACAGGCCAAGTCAACTGAAGCCCCCATTTTCAAGATTTTGCCCTCTGCTGCTCCACAGCCTCCGGTGGCACACTGCATGTGCGTCACTTCTCGGTAGACGAGGCCGAAATCCGGGCATCCAGGGCCCCAGCCGTCCAGAATCTACGGATGGCGGCATATGGATCACCTCTTTGCCTCGTACAGCAGGGAGGCCTGGGCCCTAGACTGGCTCCGCTAGAGCTCCACGACCTCAGCTATTTTCCCTGACCTTTGGCCTGTGCCCTCCTGAGTGTGTCATCTCTACTTCCACTTCTCTTCCCACCACACTGAATCCGCCACCTGCGGATACCTGAGCGTGGACATCAACATCTATCACTGGCTGCAGTGTCACAGGTCACTAGGTGTCTAGGCTCAGGCTGACCTTGGCTGTCTTCTGCCCAGGCAAGGAACCTAATCCTTCCAAGGAAATCAGGACACGTGCTCACTGGCCGACATCCTTTCTTTCATCCACACAGCGGTCTAGATGAGGGGAAAGAGGCCAGGTAGGCCAGGTGAGGGCTGAGTGTGGGGCCTAAGGCTTCTTTCCCAATCACCATGGTGACAGCCACCGGAAGGCTGGGCGGAACTTCGGACGGGGACGAGTCACAAACACTCAGCCAATAGGAGAGGTCCAGCCTAACCGGCCAGTTCCGCAGAGCCCTCCATTTTACCCATGGACAGACAACGCCCCCTTGCGTCTTTGGCCACAAAATCCAGGGCACCCAGGGAATAACTTCACAGTAGGCAACCCCTGATGTGAACACGTTCGACACACTGGGACAGCAGGCAGGTACCTCTTTTCCACTTACGCTAGGATATCACTAGGCAAGGCGCCCTTCCTCAGCATCTGTGGCCTCTCACGTATGTGTTCACTCAGAGGAATCTCTTCATTCTACCCCTGAGACACATCACAAGTATGAGGGGCCTGAGAGAGAGCCTAGAGATGGAACGGGGGAGGCTTCTGGCTGTACTGCTTCCCCGTGGGGACAGAATAGCAGGTAGTCTCTCTGGAAGGTCTTAGCTTCTGTTGACTGACACGCGTAATACAGTAGGGGCGGACCCTGGCCAGGGGGAGCTTGTGGGCAGATGCAACCTCTCCGGCGACGAATAATTGCGCTGCTGCTTTGTATGGTGAAAACCTCCCCCCGCCAAGGGGGATGGGTAGAGAACATTGACCCACACCCGCCAGGGGCCTTTCCTGGGACTAAAGATCCCAACGTGGTCTCAACGTCGTCACCCTCTCAAAACACACCATTCCTGCACAAGTAATCCCGCCTTTCTCCGTGAGGGCCCTATGCTACCAGGAAAAAAAGCAAGCCGCTCAAAGAGGCCGATGCCAGGGAAATCGAGGAAACACTGCCAGTTTCCAAATTTTTGCTGTCTACACGTCCCCGCCTCCGGTGCAAGGCTGCCTATGTGGCCGGGCTCCGAAGGCAAGGCCGAAATCCTGGCAGCCTGGGCCCCAGCAGTGCAATGGTTGATGGACGTGGGGACACGGATGACCTGTTCGCCACATACAGGAGGGATCCTTGGGCCCTTCACTGGCTCGCCATTCAGCTCCACGACGTCCACTACTGGCCCTGGCCTTTGCTTTGGCTGGTGCCCCATTAAACGTGTGCTCCGGAGCGATGTTTCTCCACCCATCACTAGCATTCTGCCACCAGGGGATATGTGAGTGTGGGAGTCACCATTTGTCACTGGCAGCAGTGTCACAAGTCACTAGACTTCCAGCTACCCGCTGACCTAGGCTGCCTTCTGCCCCAGGCAAGGTCCCGAATCCTTTATCCCAGATGCTGACACCTGGGCACTGGCGGACATTGATTTTTATCAACACAGAGGTCTGAGTGAGGGTCAGAGGGCCAGGTAGGTGAAGTGAAGGCCAGGTGGGCGGGGCTGAGGCTTCTTTGCCATCACCATAGAGACAGTCCCCCCACCGCAAGAGTGGGCGGAGCTTGGGATGGGCCTGGTGACAAGACTGAGCCAATGGCAGAGATCCGGCCCGCCAGGCAGATGACACAGGGCCCTCCATTGTGACCTATGACCCCTAGTGGCCACAGGATTTGAGCACGCCCCGGGAAAGGCTACGCAGGCACAAGGGAGCCCCTGGTGCGGACTGCTTCAGGGCATTGGCAGAGCACGCCAGGTACCTCTTTCCCACTTTCCTGAGGATATCAGTAGGCAAGGCATCCCCACCCAGCATCTCTTGCCTGTCTCTGTATCTCTCTGCTTGTCTTCGTTCTCTGAAATCTCTTCCTTCTCCCCCTTGTCACTTCACACCTTGGAGTGCCTGACAGAGGGCCTAGAGACCAAAGAGCAAAGGGGGAAGGCCTCTGGCTCTACTGCTTGCCCATGGGGACAGAAGTTCTGGGAGTCTATCTGGAAGGTCTAGAGAGTAGTGATTGATTGGGGAGCTACATCACGGGCGGACCTGGCCAGGTGAAGCTTGACATCACGGTGGGACCTGGCCAGGTGAAGCTCGCTGACAAGCGGCAGCCTCTCCGGAGACTACTAATTCCGCTCCTAACATTCTATGCAAATAACCGGCTGAGTGCCATGGGCAGAAAACATTGACACATACCTGCCAGAGGCCTATTCTGGGTCTGGAGAGTCCACCCTGGTCTCCCCTGCAACTCATCATCTCAGCACACACTTTGCCTGCACGCATGGAAACCGCCTCTCTCCACGAATGTCTTCACCTGCTAGGAAACACACGATGTCACTCAGCCAAAGGAGAGCACAGGCCAAGTCAACTGAAGCCCCCATTTTCAAGATTTTGCCCTCTGCTGCTCCACAGCCTCCGGTGGCACACTGCATGTGCGTCACTTCTCGGTAGACGAGGCCGAAATCCGGGCATCCAGGGCCCCAGCCGTCCAGAATCTACGGATGGCGGCATATGGATCACCTCTTTGCCTCGTACAGCAGGGAGGCCTGGGCCCTAGACTGGCTCCGCTAGAGCTCCACGACCTCAGCTATTTTCCCTGACCTTTGGCCTGTGCCCTCGTGAGTGTGTCATCTCTACTTCCACTTCTCCTCCCACCACACTGAATCCGCCACCTGCGGATACCTGAGCGTGGACATCAACATCTATCACTGGCTGCAGTGTCACAGGTCACTAGGTGTCTAGGCTCAGGCTGACCTTGGCTGTCTTCTGCCCAGGCAAGGAACCTAATCCTTCCAAGGAAATCAGGACACGTGCTCACTGGCTGACATCCTTTCTTTCATCTACACAGCGGTCTAGATGAGGGGAAAGAGGCCAGGTAGGCCAGGTGAGGGCTGAGTGTGGGGCCTAAGGCTTCTTTCCCAATCACCATGGTGACAGCCACCGGAAGGCTGGGCGGAACTTCGGACGGGGACGAGTCACAAACACTCAGCCAATAGGAGAGGTCCAGCCTAACCGGCCAGTTCCGCAGAGCCCTCCATTTTACCCATGGACAGACAACGGCCCCTTGCGTCTTTGGCCACAAAATCCAGGGCACCCAGGGAATAACTTCACAGTAGGCAACCCCTGATGTGAACACGTTCGACACACTGGGACAGCAGGCAGGTACCTCTTTTCCACTTACGCTAGGATATCACTAGGCAAGGCGCCCTTCCTCAGCATCTGTGGCCTCTCACGTATGTGTTCACTCAGAGGAATCTCTTCATTCTACCCCTGAGACACATCACAAGTATGAGGGGCCTGAGAGAGAGCCTAGAGATGGAACGGGGGAGGCTTCTGGCTGTACTGCTTCCCTGTGGGGACAGAATAGCAGGTAGTCTCTCTGGAAGGTCTTAGCTTCTGTTGACTGACACGCACAATACAGTAGGGGCGGACCCTGGCCAGGGGGAGCTTGTGGGCAGATGCAACCTCTCCGGCGACGAATAATTGCGCTGCTGCTTTGTATGGTGAAAACCTCCCCCCGCCAAGGGGGATGGGTAGAGAACATTGACCCACACCCGCCAGGGGCGTTTCCTGGGACTAAAGATCCCAACGTGGTCTCAACGTCGTCACCCTCTCAACACACACAGTTCCTGCACAAGTAATCCTGCCTTTCTCCGTCAGGGCCCTATCCTACCAGGAAAAAAAGCAAGCCGCTCAAAGAGGCCCATGCCAGGGAAATCGAGGAAACACTGCCAGTTTCCAAATTTTTGCTGTCTACACGTCCCCGCCTCCGGTGCAAGGCTGCCTATGTGGCCGGGCTCCGAAGGCAAGGCCGAAATCCTGGCAGCCTGGGCCCCAGCAGTGCAATGGTTGATGGACGTGGGGACACGGATGACCTGTTCGCCACATACAGGAGGGATCCTTGGGCCCTTCACTGGCTCGCCATTCAGCTCCACGACGTCCACTACTGGCCCTGGCCTTTGCTTTGGCTGGTGCCCCATTAAACGTGTGCTCCGGAGCGATGTTTCTCCACCCATCACTAGCATTCTGCCACCAGGGGATATGTGAGTGTGGGAGTCACCATTTGTCACTGGCAGCAGTGTCACAAGTCACTAGACTTCCAGCTACCCGCTGACCTAGGCTGCCTTCTGCCCCAGGCAAGGTCCCGAATCCTTTATCCCAGATGCTGACACCTGGGCACTGGCGGACATTGATTTTTATCAACACAGAGGTCTGAGTGAGGGTCAGAGGGCCAGGTAGGTGAAGTGAAGGCCAGGTGGGCGGGGCTGAGGCTTCTTTGCCATCACCATAGAGACAGTCCCCCCACCGCAAGAGTGGGCGGAGCTTGGGATGGGCCTGGTGACAAGACTGAGCCAATGGCAGAGATCCGGCCCGCCAGGCAGATGACACAGGGCCCTCCATTGGGACCTATGACCCCTAGTGGCCACAGGATTTGAGCACGCCCCGGGAAAGGCTACGCAGGCACAAGGGAGCCCCTGGTGCGGACTGCTTCAGGGCATTGGCAGAGCACGCCAGGTACCTCTTTCCCACTTTCCTGAGGATATCAGTAGGCAAGGCATCCCCACTCAGCATCTCTTGCCTCTCTCTCTCTCTCTCTGCTTGTCTTCGTTCTCTGAAATCTCTTCCTTCTCCCCCTTGTCACTTCACACCTTGGAGTGCCTGACAGAGGGCCTAGAGACCAAAGAGCAAAGGGGGTAGGCCTCTGGCTCTACTGCTTGCCCATGGGGAGAGAAGTTCTGGGAGTCTATCTGGAAGGTCTAGAGAGTAGTGATTGATTGGGGAGCTACATCACGGGTGGACCTGGCCAGGGGAAGCTTGACATCACCGTGGGACCTGGCCAGGTGAAGCTCGCTGACAAGCGGCAGCCTCTCCGGAGACTACTAATTCCGCTCCTAACATTCCATGCAAATAACCGGCTGAGTGCCATGGGCAGAAAACACTGACACATACCTGCCAGAGGCCTATTCTGGGTCTGGAGAGTCCACCCTGGTCTCCCCTGCAACTCATCATCTCAGCACACACTTTGCCTGCACGCATGGAAACCGCCTCTCTCCACGAATGTCTTCACCTGCTAGGAAACACACGATGTCACTCAGCCAAAGGAGAGCACAGGCCAAGTCAACTGAAGCCCCCATTTTCAGGATTTTGCCCTCTGCTGCTCCACAGCCTCCGGTGGCACACTGCATGTGCGTCACTTCTCGGTAGACAAGGACGAAATCAGGGCATCCAGGGCCCCAGCCGTCCACAGTCTACTGATGGCGGCATATGGAACACCTCTTTGCCTCGTACAGCAAGGAGGCCTGGGCCCTAGACTGGCTCCGCTAGAGCTCCACGACCTCAGCTATTTTCCCTGATCTTTGGCCCCTGCCCTCGTGAGTGTGTCATCTCTACTTCCACTTCTCTTCCCACCACACTGAATCCGCCACCTGCGGATACCTGAGCGTGGACATCAACATCTATCACTGGCTGCAGTGTCACAGGTCACTAGGTGTCTAGGCTCAGGCTGACCTTGGCTGTCTTCTGCCCAGGCAAGGAACCTAATCCTTCCAAGGAAATCAGGACACGTGCTCACTGGCCGACATCCTTTCTTTCATCCACACAGCGGTCTAGATGAGGGTAATGAGGCCAGGTAGGCCAGGTGAGGGCTGAGTGTGGGGCCTAAGGCTTCTTTCCCAATCACCATGCTGACAGCCACCGGAAGGCTGGGCGGAACTTCGGACGGGGACGAGTCACAAACACTCAGCCAATAGGAGAGGTCCAGCCTAACCGGCCAGTTCCGCAGAGCCCTCCATTTTACCCATGGACAGACAACGGCCCCTTGCGTCTTTGGCCACAAAATCCAGGGCACCCAGGGAATAACTTCACAGTAGGCAACCCCTGATGTGAACACGTTCGACACACTGGGACAGCAGGCAGGTACCTCTTTTCCACTTACGCTAGGATATCACTAGGCAAGGCGCCCTTCCTCAGCATCTGTGGCCTCTCACGTATGTGTTCACTCAGAGGAATCTCTTCATTCTACCCCTGAGACACATCACAAGTATGAGGGGCCTGAGAGAGAGCCTAGAGATGGAACGGGGGAGGCTTCTGGCTGTACTGCTTCCCCGTGGGGACAGAATAGCAGGTAGTCTCTCTGGAAGGTCTTAGCTTCTGTTGACTGACACGCGCAATACAGTAGGGGCGGACCCAGGCCAGGGGGAGCTTGTGGGCAGATGCAACCTCCCCGGCGACGAATAATTGCGCTGCTGCTTTGTATGGTGAAAACCTCCCCCCGCCAAGGGGGATGGGTAGAGAACATTGACCCACACCCGCCAGGGGCCTTTCCTGGGACTAAAGATCCCAACGTGGTCTCAACGTCGTCACCCTCTCAACACACACCTTTCCTGCACACGTAATCCTGCCTTTCTCCTTCAGGGCCCTATCCTACCAGGAAAAAAAGCAAGCCGCTCAAAGAGGCCCATGCCAGGGAAATCGAGGAAACACTGCCAGTTTCCAAATTTTTGCTGTCTACACGTCCCCGCCTCCGGTGCAAGGCTGCCTATGTGGCCGGGCTCCGAAGGCAAGGCCGAAATCCTGGCAGCCTGGGCCCCAGCAGTGCAATGGTTGATGGACGTGGGGACACGGATGACCTGTTCGCCACATACAGGAGGGATCCTTGGGCCCTTCACTGGCTCGCCATTCAGCTCCACGACGTCCACTACTGGCCCTGGCCTTTGCTTTGGCTGGTGCCCCATTAAACGTGTGCTCCGGAGCGATGTTTCTCCACCCATCACTAGCATTCTGCCACCAGGGGATATGTGAGTGTGGGAGTCACCATTTGTCACTGGCAGCAGCGTCACAAGTCACTAGACTTCCAGCTACCCGCTGACCTAGGCTGCCTTCTGCCCCAGGCAAGGTCCCGAATCCTTTATCCCAGATGCTGACACCTGGGCACTGGCGGACATTGATTTTTATCAACACAGAGGTCTGAGTGAGGGTCAGAGGGCCAGGTAGGTGAAGTGAAGGCCAGGTGGGCGGGGCTGAGGCTTCTTTGCCATCACCATAGAGACAGTCCCCCCACCGCAAGAGTGGGCGGAGCTTGGGATGGGCCTGGTGACAAGACTGAGCCAATGGCAGAGATCCAGCCCGCCAGGCAGATGACACAGGGCCCTCCATTGTGACCTATGACCCCTAGTGGCCACAGGATTTGAGCACGCCCCGGGAAAGGCTACGCAGGCACAAGGGAGCCCCTGGTGCGGACTGCTTCAGGGCATTGGCAGAGCACGCCAGGTACCTCTTTCCCACTTTCCTGAGGATATCAGTAGGCAAGGCATCCCCACTCAGCATCTCTTGCCTCTCTCTGTCTCTCTCTGCTTGTCTTCGTTCTCTGAAATCTCTTCCTTCTCCCCCTTGTCACTTCACACCTTGGAGTGCCTGACAGAGGGCCTAGAGACCAAAGAGCAAAGGGGGAAGGCCTCTGGCTCTACTGCTTGCCCATGGGGAGAGAAGTTCTGGGAGTCTATCTGGAAGGTCTAGAGAGCAGTGATTGATTGGGGAGCTACATCACGGGCGGACCTGGCCAGGTGAAGCTTGACATCACCGTGGGACCTGGCCAGGTGAAGCTCGCTGACAAGTGGCAGCCTCTCCGGAGACTACTAATTCCGCTCCTAACATTCTATGCAAATAACCGGCTGAGTGCCATGGGCAGAAAACATTGACACATACCTGCCAGAGGCCTATTCTGGGTCTGGAGAGTCCACCCTGGTCTCCCCTGCAACTCATCATCTCAGCACACACTTTGCCTGCACGCATGGAAACCGCCTCTCTCCACGAATGTCTTCACCTGCTAGGAAACACACGATGTCACTCAGCCAAAGGAGAGCACAGGCCAAGTCAACTGAAGCCCCCATTTTCAAGATTTTGCCCTCTGCTGCTCCACAGCCTCCGGTGGCACACTGCATGTGCGTCACTTCTCGGTAGACGAGGCCGAAATCCGGGCATCCAGGGCCCCAGCCGTCCAGAATCTACGGATGGCGGCATATGGATCACCTCTTTGCCTCGTACAGCAGGGAGGCCTGGGCCCTAGACTGGCTCCGCTAGAGCTCCACGACCTCAGCTATTTTCCCTGACCTTTGGACCGTGCCCTCGTGAGTGTGTCATCTCTACTTCCACTTCTCTTCCCACCACACTGAATCCGCCACCTGCGGATACCTGAGCGTGGACATCAACATCTATCACTGGCTGCAGTGTCACAGGTCACTAGGTGTCTAGGCTCAGGCTGACCTTGGCTGTCTTCTGCCCAGGCAAGGAACCTAATCCTTCCAAGGAAATCAGGACACGTGCTCACTGGCCGACATCCTTTCTTTCATCCACACAGCGGTCTAGATGAGGGGAAAGAGGCCAGGTAGGCCAGGTGAGGGCTGAGTGTGGGGCCTAAGGCTTCTTTCCCAATCACCATGGTGACAGCCACCGGAAGGCTGGGCGGAACTTCGGACGGGGACGTGTCACAAACACTCAGCCAATAGGAGAGGTCCAGCCTAACCGG
This sequence comes from Loxodonta africana, assembly GCF_030014295.1. Taxonomy (NCBI): domain Eukaryota; kingdom Metazoa; phylum Chordata; class Mammalia; order Proboscidea; family Elephantidae; genus Loxodonta; species Loxodonta africana. The sequence continues at coordinate 63,848 of NW_026975614.1, forward strand.
CCAGTTCCGCAGAGCCCTCCATTTTACCCACGGACAGACAACGGCCCCTTGCGTCTTTGGCCACAAAATCCAGGGCACCCAGGGAATAACTTCACAGTAGGCAACCCCTGATGTGAACACGTTCGACACACTGGGACAGCAGGCAGGTACCTCTTTTCCACTTACGCTAGGCTATCACTAGGCAAGGCGCCCTTCCTCAGCATCTGTGGCCTCTCACGTATGTGTTCACTCAGAGGAATCTCTTCATTCTACCCCTGAGACACATCACAAGTATGAGGGGCCTGAGAGAGAGCCTAGAGATGGAACGGGGGAGGCTTCTGGCTGTACTGCTTCCCCGTGGGGACAGAATAGCAGGTAGTCTCTCTGGAAGGTCTTAGCTTCTGTTGACTGACACGCGCAATACAGTAGGGGCGGACCCTGGCCAGGGGGAGCTTGTGGGCAGATGCAACCTCTCCGGCGACGAATAATTGCGCTGCTGCTTTGTATGGTGAAAACCTCCCCCCGCCAAGGGGGATGGGTAGAGAACATTGACCCACACCCGCCAGGGGCCTTTCCTGGGACTAAAGATCCCAACGTGGTCTCAACGTCGTCACCCTCTCAACACACACCTTTCCTGCACACGTAATCCTGCCTTTCTCCGTCAGGGCCCTATCCTACCAGGAAAAAAAGCAAGCCGCTCAAAAAGGCCGATGCCAGGGAAATCGAGGAAACACTGCCAGTTTCCAAATTTTTGCTGTCTACACGTCCCCGCCTCCGGTGCAAGGCTGCCTATGTGGCCGGGCTCCGAAGGCAAGGCCGAAATCCTGGCAGCCTGGGCCCCAGCAGTGCAATGGTTGATGGACGTGGGGACACGGATGACCTGTTCGCCACATACAGGAGGGATCCTTGGGCCCTTCACTGGCTCGCCATTCAGCTCCACCACGTCCACTACTGGCCCTGGCCTTTGCTTTGGCTGGTGCCCCATTAAACGTGTGCTCCGGAGCGATGTTTCTCCACCCATCACTAGCATTCTGCCACCAGGGGATATGTGAGTGTGGGAGTCACCATTTGTCACTGGCAGCAGTGTCACAAGTCACTAGACTTCCAGCTACCCGCTGACCTAGGCTGCCTTCTGCCCCAGGCAAGGTCCCGAATCCTTTATCCCAGATGCTGACACCTGGGCACTGGCGGACATTGATTTTTATCAACACAGAGGTCTGAGTGAGGGTCAGAGGGCCAGGTAGGTGAAGTGAAGGCCAGGTGGGCGGGGCTGAGGCTTCTTTGCCATCACCATAGAGACAGTCCCCCCACCGCAAGAGTGGGCGGAGCTTGGGATGGGCCTGGTGACAAGACTGAGCCAATGGCAGAGATCCGGCCCGCCAGGCAGATGACACAGGGCCCTCCATTGTGACCTATGACCCCTAGTGGCCACAGGATTTGAGCACGCCCCGGGAAAGGCTACGCAGGCACAAGGGAGCCCCTGGTGCGGACTGCTTCAGGGCATTGGCAGAGCACGCCAGGTACCTCTTTCCCACTTTCCTGAGGATATCATAGGCAAGGAATCCCCACTCAGCATCTCTTGCCTCTCTCTGTCTCTCTCTGCTTGTCTTCGTTCTCTGAAATCTCTTCCTTCTCCCCATTGTCACTTCACACCTTGGAGTGCCTGACAGAGGGCCTAGAGACCAAAGAGCAAAGGGGGAAGGCCTCTGGCTCTACTGCTTGCCCATGGGGAGAGAAGTTCTGGGAGTCTATCTGGAAGGTCTAGAGAGTAGTGATTGATTGGGGAGCTACATCACGGGCGGACCTGGCCAGGTGAAGCTTGACATCACCGTGGGACCTGGCCAGGTGAAGCTCGCTGACAAGTGGCAGCCTCTCCGGAGACTACTAATTCCGCTCCTAACATTCTATGCAAATAACCGGCTGAGTGCCATGGGCAGAAAACATTGACACATACCTGCCAGAGGCCTATTCTGGGTCTGGAGAGTCCACCTGGTCTCCCCTGCAACTCATCATCTCAGCACACACTTTGCCTGCACGCATGGAAACCGCCTCTCTCCACGAATGTCTTCACCTGCTAGGAAACACATGATGTCACTCAGCCAAAGGAGAGCACAGGCCAAGTCAACTGAAGCCCCCATTTTCAAGATTTTGCCCTCTGCTGCTCCACAGCCTCCGGTGGCACACTGCATGTGCGTCACTTCTCGGTAGACAAGGACGAAATCCGGGCATCCAGGGCCCCAGCCGTCCAGAATCTACGGATGGCAGCATATGGATCACCTCTTTGCCTCGTACAGCAGGGAGGCCTGGGCCCTAGACTGGCTCCGCTAGAGCTCCACGACCTCAGCTATTTTCCCTGACCTTTGGCCTGTGCCCTCGTGAGTGTGTCATCTCTACTTCCACTTCTCTTCCCACCACACTGAATCCGCCACCTGCGGATACCTGAGCGTGGACATCAACATCTATCACTGGCTGCAGTGTCACAGGTCACTAGGTGTCTAGGCTCAGGCTGACCTTGGCTGTCTTCTGCCCAGGCAAGGAACCTAATCCTTCCAAGGAAATCAGGACACGTGCTCACTGGCCGACATCCTTTCTTTCATCCACACAGCGGTCTAGATGAGGGTAATGAGGCCAGGTAGGCCAGGTGAGGGCTGAGTGTGGGGCCTAAGGCTTCTTTCCCAATCACCATGGTGACAGCCACCGGAAGGCTGGGCGGAACTTCGGACGGGGACGAGTCACAAACACTCAGCCAATAGGAGAGGTCCAGCCTAACCGGCCAGTTCCGCAGAGCCCTCCATTTTACCCATGGACAGACAACGGCCCCTTGCGTCTTTGGCCACAAAATCCAGGGCACCCAGGGAATAACTTCACAGTAGGCAACCCCTGATGTGAACACGTTCGACACACTGGGACAGCAGGCAGGTACCTCTTTTCCACTTACGCTAGGATATCACTAGGCAAGGCGCCCTTCCTCAGCATCTGTGGCCTCTCACGTATGTGTTCACTCAGAGGAATCTCTTCATTCTACCCCTGAGACACATCACAAGTATGAGGGGCCTGAGAGAGAGCCTAGAGATGGAACGGGGGAGGCTTCTGGCTGTACTGCTTCCCCGTGGGGACAGAATAGCAGGTAGTCTCTCTGGAAGGTCTTAGCTTCTGTTGACTGACACGCGCAATACAGTAGGGGCGGACCCAGGCCAGGGGGAGCTTGTGGGCAGATGCAACCTCCCCGGCGACGAATAATTGCGCTGCTGCTTTGTATGGTGAAAACCTCCCCCCGCCAAGGGGGATGGGTAGAGAACATTGACCCACACCCGCCAGGGGCCTTTCCTGGGACTAAAGATCCCAACGTGGTCTCAACGTCGTCACCCTCTCAACACACACCTTTCCTGCACACGTAATCCTGCCTTTCTCCTTCAGGGCCCTATCCTACCAGGAAAAAAAGCAAGCCGCTCAAAGAGGCCCATGCCAGGGAAATCGAGGAAACACTGCCAGTTTCCAAATTTTTGCTGTCTACACGTCCCCGCCTCCGGTGCAAGGCTGCCTATGTGGCCGGGCTCCGAAGGCAAGGCCGAAATCCTGGCAGCCTGGGCCCCAGCAGTGCAATGGTTGATGGACGTGGGGACACGGATGACCTGTTCGCCACATACAGGAGGGATCCTTGGGCCCTTCACTGGCTCGCCATTCAGCTCCACGACGTCCACTACTGGCCCTGGCCTTTGCTTTGGCTGGTGCCCCATTAAACGTGTGCTCCGGAGCGATGTTTCTCCACCCATCACTAGCATTCTGCCACCAGGGGATATGTGAGTGTGGGAGTCACCATTTGTCACTGGCAGCAGCGTCACAAGTCACTAGACTTCCAGCTACCCGCTGACCTAGGCTGCCTTCTGCCCCAGGCAAGGTCCCGAATCCTTTATCCCAGATGCTGACACCTGGGCACTGGCGGACATTGATTTTTATCAACACAGAGGTCTGAGTGAGGGTCAGAGGGCCAGGTAGGTGAAGTGAAGGCCAGGTGGGCGGGGCTGAGGCTTCTTTGCCATCACCATAGAGACAGTCCCCCCACCGCAAGAGTGGGCGGAGCTTGGGATGGGCCTGGTGACAAGACTGAGCCAATGGCAGAGATCCAGCCCGCCAGGCAGATGACACAGGGCCCTCCATTGTGACCTATGACCCCTAGTGGCCACAGGATTTGAGCACGCCCCGGGAAAGGCTACGCAGGCACAAGGGAGCCCCTGGTGCGGACTGCTTCAGGGCATTGGCAGAGCACGCCAGGTACCTCTTTCCCACTTTCCTGAGGATATCAGTAGGCAAGGCATCCCCACTCAGCATCTCTTGCCTCTCTCTGTCTCTCTCTGCTTGTCTTCGTTCTCTGAAATCTCTTCCTTCTCCCCCTTGTCACTTCACACCTTGGAGTGCCTGACAGAGGGCCTAGAGACCAAAGAGCAAAGGGGGAAGGCCTCTGGCTCTACTGCTTGCCCATGGGGAGAGAAGTTCTGGGAGTCTATCTGGAAGGTCTAGAGAGCAGTGATTGATTGGGGAGCTACATCACGGGCGGACCTGGCCAGGTGAAGCTTGACATCACCGTGGGACCTGGCCAGGTGAAGCTCGCTGACAAGTGGCAGCCTCTCCGGAGACTACTAATTCCGCTCCTAACATTCTATGCAAATAACCGGCTGAGTGCCATGGGCAGAAAACATTGACACATACCTGCCAGAGGCCTATTCTGGGTCTGGAGAGTCCACCCTGGTCTCCCCTGCAACTCATCATCTCAGCACACACTTTGCCTGCACGCATGGAAACCGCCTCTCTCCACGAATGTCTTCACCTGCTAGGAAACACACGATGTCACTCAGCCAAAGGAGAGCACAGGCCAAGTCAACTGAAGCCCCCATTTTCAAGATTTTGCCCTCTGCTGCTCCACAGCCTCCGGTGGCACACTGCATGTGCGTCACTTCTCGGTAGACGAGGCCGAAATCCGGGCATCCAGGGCCCCAGCCGTCCAGAATCTACGGATGGCGGCATATGGATCACCTCTTTGCCTCGTACAGCAGGGAGGCCTGGGCCCTAGACTGGCTCCGCTAGAGCTCCACGACCTCAGCTATTTTCCCTGACCTTTGGACCGTGCCCTCGTGAGTGTGTCATCTCTACTTCCACTTCTCTTCCCACCACACTGAATCCGCCACCTGCGGATACCTGAGCGTGGACATCAACATCTATCACTGGCTGCAGTGTCACAGGTCACTAGGTGTCTAGGCTCAGGCTGACCTTGGCTGTCTTCTGCCCAGGCAAGGAACCTAATCCTTCCAAGGAAATCAGGACACGTGCTCACTGGCCGACATCCTTTCTTTCATCCACACAGCGGTCTAGATGAGGGGAAAGAGGCCAGGTAGGCCAGGTGAGGGCTGAGTGTGGGGCCTAAGGCTTCTTTCCCAATCACCATGGTGACAGCCACCGGAAGGCTGGGCGGAACTTCGGACGGGGACGTGTCACAAACACTCAGCCAATAGGAGAGGTCCAGCCTAACCGGCCAGTTCCGCAGAGCCCTCCATTTTACCCACGGACAGACAACGGCCCCTTGCGTCTTTGGCCACAAAATCCAGGGCACCCAGGGAATAACTTCACAGTAGGCAACCCCTGATGTGAACACGTTCGACACACTGGGACAGCAGGCAGGTACCTCTTTTCCACTTACGCTAGGCTATCACTAGGCAAGGCGCCCTTCCTCAGCATCTGTGGCCTCTCACGTATGTGTTCACTCAGAGGAATCTCTTCATTCTACCCCTGAGACACATCACAAGTATGAGGGGCCTGAGAGAGAGCCTAGAGATGGAACGGGGGAGGCTTCTGGCTGTACTGCTTCCCCGTGGGGACAGAATAGCAGGTAGTCTCTCTGGAAGGTCTTAGCTTCTGTTGACTGACACGCGCAATACAGTAGGGGCGGACCCTGGCCAGGGGGAGCTTGTGGGCAGATGCAACCTCTCCGGCGACGAATAATTGCGCTGCTGCTTTGTATGGTGAAAACCTCCCCCCGCCAAGGGGGATGGGTAGAGAACATTGACCCACACCCGCCAGGGGCCTTTCCTGGGACTAAAGATCCCAACGTGGTCTCAACGTCGTCACCCTCTCAACACACACCTTTCCTGCACACGTAATCCTGCCTTTCTCCGTCAGGGCCCTATCCTACCAGGAAAAAAAGCAAGCCGCTCAAAAAGGCCGATGCCAGGGAAATCGAGGAAACACTGCCAGTTTCCAAATTTTTGCTGTCTACACGTCCCCGCCTCCGGTGCAAGGCTGCCTATGTGGCCGGGCTCCGAAGGCAAGGCCGAAATCCTGGCAGCCTGGGCCCCAGCAGTGCAATGGTTGATGGACGTGGGGACACGGATGACCTGTTCGCCACATACAGGAGGGATCCTTGGGCCCTTCACTGGCTCGCCATTCAGCTCCACCACGTCCACTACTGGCCCTGGCCTTTGCTTTGGCTGGTGCCCCATTAAACGTGTGCTCCGGAGCGATGTTTCTCCACCCATCACTAGCATTCTGCCACCAGGGGATATGTGAGTGTGGGAGTCACCATTTGTCACTGGCAGCAGTGTCACAAGTCACTAGACTTCCAGCTACCCGCTGACCTAGGCTGCCTTCTGCCCCAGGCAAGGTCCCGAATCCTTTATCCCAGATGCTGACACCTGGGCACTGGCGGACATTGATTTTTATCAACACAGAGGTCTGAGTGAGGGTCAGAGGGCCAGGTAGGTGAAGTGAAGGCCAGGTGGGCGGGGCTGAGGCTTCTTTGCCATCACCATAGAGACAGTCCCCCCACCGCAAGAGTGGGCGGAGCTTGGGATGGGCCTGGTGACAAGACTGAGCCAATGGCAGAGATCCGGCCCGCCAGGCAGATGACACAGGGCCCTCCATTGTGACCTATGACCCCTAGTGGCCACAGGATTTGAGCACGCCCCGGGAAAGGCTACGCAGGCACAAGGGAGCCCCTGGTGCGGACTGCTTCAGGGCATTGGCAGAGCACGCCAGGTACCTCTTTCCCACTTTCCTGAGGATATCATAGGCAAGGAATCCCCACTCAGCATCTCTTGCCTCTCTCTGTCTCTCTCTGCTTGTCTTCGTTCTCTGAAATCTCTTCCTTCTCCCCATTGTCACTTCACACCTTGGAGTGCCTGACAGAGGGCCTAGAGACCAAAGAGCAAAGGGGGAAGGCCTCTGGCTCTACTGCTTGCCCATGGGGAGAGAAGTTCTGGGAGTCTATCTGGAAGGTCTAGAGAGTAGTGATTGATTGGGGAGCTACATCACGGGCGGACCTGGCCAGGTGAAGCTTGACATCACCGTGGGACCTGGCCAGGTGAAGCTCGCTGACAAGTGGCAGCCTCTCCGGAGACTACTAATTCCGCTCCTAACATTCTATGCAAATAACCGGCTGAGTGCCATGGGCAGAAAACATTGACACATACCTGCCAGAGGCCTATTCTGGGTCTGGAGAGTCCACCTGGTCTCCCCTGCAACTCATCATCTCAGCACACACTTTGCCTGCACGCATGGAAACCGCCTCTCTCCACGAATGTCTTCACCTGCTAGGAAACACATGATGTCACTCAGCCAAAGGAGAGCACAGGCCAAGTCAACTGAAGCCCCCATTTTCAAGATTTTGCCCTCTGCTGCTCCACAGCCTCCGGTGGCACACTGCATGTGCGTCACTTCTCGGTAGACAAGGACGAAATCCGGGCATCCAGGGCCCCAGCCGTCCAGAATCTACGGATGGCGGCATATGGATCACCTCTTTGCCTCGTACAGCAGGGAGGCCTGGGCCCTAGACTGGCTCCGCTAGAGCTCCACGACCTCAGCTATTTTCCCTGACCTTTGGCCTGTGCCCTCGTGAGTGTGTCATCTCTACTTCCACTTCTCTTCCCACCACACTGAATCCGCCACCTGCGGATACCTGAGCGTGGACATCAACATCTATCACTGGCTGCAGTGTCACAGGTCACTAGGTGTCTAGGCTCAGGCTGACCTTGGCTGTCTTCTGCCCAGGCAAGGAACCTAATCCTTCCAAGGAAATCAGGACACGTGCTCACTGGCCGACATCCTTTCTTTCATCCACACAGCGGTCTAGATGAGGGTAATGAGGCCAGGTAGGCCAGGTGAGGGCTGAGTGTGGGGCCTAAGGCTTCTTTCCCAATCACCATGGTGACAGCCACCGGAAGGCTGGGCGGAACTTCGGACGGGGACGAGTCACAAACACTCAGCCAATAGGAGAGGTCCAGCCTAACCGGCCAGTTCCGCAGAGCCCTCCATTTTACCCATGGACAGACAACGGCCCCTTGCGTCTTTGGCCACAAAATCCAGGGCACCCAGGGAATAACTTCACAGTAGGCAACCCCTGATGTGAACACGTTCGACACACTGGGACAGCAGGCAGGTACCTCTTTTCCACTTACGCTAGGATATCACTAGGCAAGGCGCCCTTCCTCAGCATCTGTGGCCTCTCACGTATGTGTTCACTCAGAGGAATCTCTTCATTCTACCCCTGAGACACATCACAAGTATGAGGGGCCTGAGAGAGAGCCTAGAGATGGAACGGGGGAGGCTTCTGGCTGTACTGCTTCCCCGTGGGGACAGAATAGCAGGTAGTCTCTCTGGAAGGTCTTAGCTTCTGTTGACTGACACGCGCAATACAGTAGGGGCGGACCCTGGCCAGGGGGAGCTTGTGGGCAGATGCAACCTCTCCGGCGACGAATAATTGCGCTGCTGCTTTGTATGGTGAAAACCTCCCCCCGCCAAGGGGGATGGGTAGAGAACATTGACCCACACCCGCCAGGGGCCTTTCCTGGGACTAAAGATCCCAACGTGGTCTCAACGTCGTCACCCTCTCAACACACACCTTTCCTGCACACGTAATCCTGCCTTTCTCCGTCAGGGCCCTATCCTACCAGGAAAAAAAGCAAGCTGCTCAAAAAGGCCGACGCCAGGGAAATCGAGGAAACACTGCCAGTTTCCAAATTTTTGCTGTCTACACGTCCCCGCCTCCGGTGCAAGGCTGCCTATGTGGCCGGGCTCCGAAGGCAAGGCCGAAATCCTGGCAGCCTGGGCCCCAGCAGTCCAATGGTTGATGGACGTGGGGACACGGATGACCTGTTCGCCACATACAGGAGGGATCCTTGGGCCCTTCACTGGCTCGCCATTCAGCTCCACGACGTCCACTACTGGCCCTGGCCTTTGCTTTGGCTGGTGCCCCATTAAACGTGTGCTCCGGAGCGATGTTTCTCCACCCATCACTAGCATTCTGCCACCAGGGGATATGTGAGTGTGGGAGTCACCATTTGTCACTGGCAGCAGTGTCACAAGTCACTAGACTTCCAGCTACCCGCTGACCTAGGCTGCCTTCTGCCCCAGGCAAGGTCCCGAATCCTTTATCCCAGATGCTGACACCTGGGCACTGGCGGACATTGATTTTTATCAACACAGAGGTCTGAGTGAGGGTCAGAGGGCCAGGTAGGTGAAGTGAAGGCCAGGTGGGCGGGGCTGAGGCTTCTTTGCCATCACCATAGAGACAGTCCCCCCACCGCAAGAGTGGGCGGAGCTTGGGATGGGCCTGGTGACAAGACTGAGCCAATGGCAGAGATCCGGCCCGCCAGGCAGATGACACAGGGCCCTCCATTGGGACCTATGACCCCTAGTGGCCACAGGATTTGAGCACGCCCCGGGAAAGGCTACGCAGGCACAAGGGAGCCCCTGGTGCGGACTGCTTCAGGGCATTGGCAGAGCACGCCAGGTACCTCTTTCCCACTTTCCTGAGGATATCAGTAGGCAAGGCATCCCCACTCAGCATCTCTTGCCTCTCTCTGTCTCTCTCTGCTTGTCTTCGTTCTCTGAAATCTCTTCCTTCTCCTCCTTGTCACTTCACACCTTGGAGTGCCTGACAGAGGGCCTAGAGACCAAAGAGCAAAGGGGGAAGGCCTCTGGCTCTACTGCTTGCCCATGGGGAGAGAAGTTCTGGGAGTCTATCTGGAAGGTCTAGAGAGTAGTGATTGATTGGGGAGCTACATCACGGGCGGACCTGGCCAGGTGAAGCTTGACATCACCGTGGGACCTGGCCAGGTGAAGCTCGCTGACAAGTGGCAGCCTCTCCGGAGACTACTAATTCCGCTCCTAACATTCTATGCAAATAACCGGCTGAGTGCCATGGGCAGAAAACATTGACACATACCTGCCAGAGGCCTATTCTGGGTCTGGAGAGTCCACCCTGGTCTCCCCTGCAACTCATCATCTCAGCACACACTTTGCCTGCACGCATGGAAACCGCCTCTCTCCACGAATGTCTTCACCTGCTAGGAAACACACGATGTCACTCAGCCAAAGGAGAGCACAGGCCAAGTCAACTGAAGCCCCCATTTTCAAGATTTTGCCCTCTGCTGCTCCACAGCCTCCGGTGGCACACTGCATGTGCGTCACTTCTCGGTAGACGAGGCCGAAATCCGGGCATCCAGGGCCCCAGCCGTCCAGAATCTACGGATGGCGGCATATGGATCACCTCTTTGCCTCGTACAGCAGGGAGGCCTGGGCCCTAGACTGGCTCCGCTAGAGCTCCACGACCTCAGCTATTTTCCCTGACCTTTGGCCTGTGCCCTCGTGAGTGTGTCATCTCTACTTCCACTTCTCTTCCCACCACACTGAATCCGCCACCTGCGGATACCTGAGCGTGGACATCAACATCTATCACTGGCTGCAGTGTCACAGGTCACTAGGTGTCTAGGCTCAGGCTGACCTTGGCTGTCTTCTGCCCAGGCAAGGAACCTAATCCTTCCAAGGAAATCAGGACACGTGCTCACTGGCCGACATCCTTTCTTTCATCCACACAGTGGTCTAGATGAGGGTAATGAGGCCAGGTAGGCCAGGTGAGGGCTGAGTGTGGGGCCTAAGGCTTCTTTCCCAATCACCATGGTGACAGCCACCGGAAGGCTGGGCGGAACTTCGGACGGGGACGAGTCACAAACACTCAGCCAATAGGAGAGGTCCAGCCTAACCGGCCAGTTCCGCAGAGCCCTCCATTTTACCCATGGACAGACAACGGCCCCTTGCGTCTTTGGCCACAAAATCCAGGGCACCCAGGGAATAACTTCACAGTAGGCAACCCCTGATGTGAACACGTTCGACACACTGGGACAGCAGGCAGGTACCTCTTTTCCACTTACGCTAGGATATCACTAGGCAAGGCGCCCTTCCTCAGCATCTGTGGCCTCTCACGTATGTGTTCACTCAGAGGAATCTCTTCATTCTACCCCTGAGACACATCACAAGTATGAGGGGCCTGAGAGAGAGCCTAGAGATGGAACGGGGGAGGCTTCTGGCTGTACTGCTTCCCCGTGGGGACAGAATAGCAGGTAGTCTCTCTGGAAGGTCTTAGCTTCTGTTGACTGACACGCGCAATACAGTAGGGGCGGACCCAGGCCAGGGGGAGCTTGTGGGCAGATGCAACCTCTCCGGCGACGAATAATTGCGCTGCTGCTTTGTATGGTGAAAACCTCCCCCCGCCAAGGGGGATGGGTAGAGAACATTGACCCATACTCGCCAGGGGCCTTTCCTGGGACTAAAGATCCCAACGTGGTCTCAACGTAGTCACCCTCTCAACACGCACCTTTCTTGCACACGTAATCCTGCCTTTCTCCGTCAGGGCCCTATCCTACCAGGAAAAAAAGGAAGCCGCTCAAAAAGGCCGATGCCAGGGAAATCGAGGAAACACTGCCAGTTTCCAAATTTTTGCTGTCTACACGTCCCCGCCTCCGGTGCAAGGCTGCCTATGTGGCCGGGCTCCGAAGGCAAGGCCGAAATCCTGGCAGCCTGGGCCCCAGCAGTCCAATGGTTGATGGACCTGGGGACACGGATGACCTGTTCGCCACATACAGGAGGGATCCTTGGGCCCTTCACTGGCTCGCCATTCAGCTCCACGACGTCCACTACTGGCCCTGGCCTTTGCTTTGGCTGGTGCCCCATTAAACGTGTGCTCCGGAGCGATGTTTCTCCACCCACCACTAGCGTTCTGCCACCAGGGGATATGTGAGTGTGGGAGTCACCATTTGTCACTGGCAGCAGTGTCACAAGTCACTAGACTTCCAGCTACCCGCTGACCTAGGCTGCCTTCTGCCCCAGGCAAGGTCCCGAATCCTTTATCCCAGATGCTGACACCTGGGCACTGGCGGACATTGATTTTTATCAACACAGAGGTCTGAGTGAGGGTCAGAGGGCCAGGTAGGTGAAGTGAAGGCCAGGTGGGCGGGGCTGAGGCTTCTTTGCCATCACCATAGAGACAGTCCCCCCACCGCAAGAGTGGGCGGAGCTTGGGATGGGCCTGGTGACAAGACTGAGCCAATGGCAGAGATCCGGCCCGCCAGGCAGATGACACAGGGCCCTCCATTGTGACCTATGACCCCTAGTGGCCACAGGATTTGAGCACGCCCCGGGAAAGGCTACGCAGGCACAAGGGAGCCCCTGGTGCGGACTGCTTCAGGGCATTGGCAGAGCACGCCAGGTACCTCTTTCCCACTTTCCTGAGGATATCAGTAGGCAAGGCATCCCCACTCAGCATCTCTTGCCTCTCTCTCTCTCTCTCTGCTTGTCTTCGTTCTCTGAAATCTCTTCCTTCTCCCCCTTGTCACTTCACACCTTGGAGTGCCTGACAGAGGGCCTAGAGACCAAAGAGCAAAGGGGGAAGGCCTCTGGCTCTACTGCTTGCCCATGGGGAGAGAAGTTCTGGGAGTCTATCTGGAAGGTCTAGAGAGTAGTGATTGATTGGGGAGCTACATCACGGGCGGACCTGGCCAGGTGAAGCTTGACATCACCGTGGGACCTGGCCAGGTGAAGCTCGCTGACAAGTGGCAGCCTCTCCGGAGACTACTAATTCCGCTCCTAACATTCTATGCAAATAACCGGCTGAGTGCCATGGGCAGAAAACATTGACACATACCTGCCAGAGGCCTATTCTGGGTCTGGAGAGTCCACCCTGGTCTCCCCTGCAACTCATCATCTCAGCACACACTTTGCCTGCACGCATGGAAACCGCCTCTCTCCACGAATGTCTTCACCTGCTAGGAAACACACGATGTCACTCAGCCAAAGGAGAGCACAGGCCAAGTCAACTGAAGCCCCCATTTTCAAGATTTTGCCCTCTGCTGCTCCACAGCCTCCGGTGGCACACTGCATGTGCGTCACTTCTCGGTAGACGAGGCCGAAATCCGGGCATCCAGGGCCCCAGCCGTCCAGAATCTACGGATGGCGGCATATGGATCACCTCTTTGCCTCGTACAGCAGGGAGGCCTGGGCCCTAGACTGGCTCCGCTAGAGCTCCACGACCTCAGCTATTTTCCCTGACCTTTGGCCTGTGCCCTCGTGAGTGTATCATCTCTACTTCCACTTCTCTTCCCACCACACTGAATCCGCCACCTGCGGATACCTGAGCGTGGACATCAACATCTATCACTGGCTGCAGTGTCACAGGTCACTAGGTGTCTAGGCTCAGGCTGACCTTGGCTGTCTTCTGCCCAGGCAAGGAACCTAATCCTTCCAAGGAAATCAGGACACGTGCTCACTGGCCGACATCCTTTCTTTCATCCACACAGTGGTCTAGATGAGGGTAATGAGGCCAGGTAGGCCAGGTGAGGGCTGAGTGTGGGGCCTAAGGCTTCTTTCCCAATCACCATGGTGACAGCCACCGGAAGGCTGGGCGGAACTTCGGACGGGGACGAGTCACAAACACTCAGCCAATAGGAGAGGTCCAGCCTAACCGGCCAGTTCCGCAGAGCCCTCCATTTTACCCATGGACAGACAACGGCCCCTTGCGTCTTTGGCCACAAAATCCAGGGCACCCAGGGAATAACTTCACAGTAGGCAACCCCTGATGTGAACACGTTTGACACACTGGGACAGCAGGCAGGTACCTCTTTTCCACTTACGCTAGGATATCACTAGGCAAGGCGCCCTTCCTCAGCATCTGTGGCCTCTCACGTATGTGTTCACTCAGAGGAATCTCTTCATTCTACCCAGGAGACACATCACAAGTATGAGGGGCCTGAGAGAGAGCCTAGAGATGGAACGGGGGAGGCTTCTGGCTGTACTGCTTCCCCGTGGGGACAGAATAGCAGGTAGTCTCTCTGGAAGGTCTTAGCTTCTGTTGACTGACACGCGCAATACAGTAGGGGCGGACCCAGGCCAGGGGGAGCTTGTGGGCAGATGCAACCTCTCCGGCGACGAATAATTGCGCTGCTGCTTTGTATGGTGAAAACCTCCCCCCGCCAAGGGGGATGGGTAGAGAACATTGACCCATACTCGCCAGGGGCCTTTCCTGGGACTAAAGATCCCAACGTGGTCTCAACGTCGTCACCCTCTCAACACGCACCTTTCCTGCACACGTAATCCTGCCTTTCTCCGTCAGGGCCCTATCCTACCAGGAAAAAAAGGAAGCCGCTCAAAGAGGCTGATGCCAGGGAAATCGAGGAAACACTGCCAGTTTCCAAATTTTTGCTGTCTACACGTCCCCGCCTCCGGTGCAAGGCTGCCTATGTGGTCGGGCTCCGAAGGCAAGGCCGAAATCCTGGCAGCCTGGGCCCCAGCAGTGCAATGGTTGATGGACGTGGGGACACGGATGACCTGTTCGCCACACACAGGAGGGATCCTTGGGCCCTTCACTGGCTCGCCATTCAGCTCCACGACGTCCACTACTGGCCCTGGCCTTTGCTTTGGCTGGTGCCCCATTAAACGTGTGCTCCGGAGCGATGTTTCTCCACCCATCACTAGCGTTCTGCCACCAGGGGATATGTGAGTGTGGGAGTCACCATTTGTCACTGGCAGCAGTGTCACAAGTCACTAGACTTCCAGCTACCCGCTGACCTAGGCTGCCTTCTGCCCCAGGCAAGGTCCCGAATCCTTTATCCCAGATGCTGACACCTGGGCACTGGCGGACATTGATTTTTATCAACACAGAGGTCTGAGTGAGGGTCAGAGGGCCAGGTAGGTGAAGTGAAGGCCAGGTGGGCGGGGCTGAGGCTTCTTTGCCATCACCATAGAGACAGTCCCCCCACCGCAAGAGTGGGCGGAGCTTGGGATGGGCCTGGTGACAAGACTGAGCCAATGGCAGAGATCCGGCCCGCCAGGCAGATGACACAGGGCCCTCCATTGTGACCTATGACCCCTAGTGGCCACAGGATTTGAGCACGCCCCGGGAAAGGCTACGCAGGCACAAGGGAGCCCCTGGTGCGGACTGCTTCAGGGCATTGGCAGAGCACGCCAGGTACCTCTTTCCCACTTTCCTGAGGATATCAGTAGGCAAGGCATCCCCACTCAGCATCTCTTGCCTCTCTCTCTCTCTCTCTGCTTGTCTTCGTTCTCTGAAATCTCTTCCTTCTCCCCCTTGTCACTTCATACCTTGGAGTGCCTGACAGAGGGCCTAGAGACGAAAGAGCAAAGGGGGAAGGCCTCTGGCTCTACTGCTTCCCCATGGCGAGAGAAGTTCTGGTAGTCTATCTGGAAGGTCTAGAGAGCAGTGATTGATTGGGGAGCTACATCATGGGCGGACCTGGCCAGGTTAAGCTCGCTGACAAGTGGCAGCCTCTCCGGAGACTACTAATTCCGCTCCTAACATTCTATGCAAATAACCGGCTGAGTGCCATGGGCAGAAAACATTGACACATACCTGCCAGAGGCCTATTCTGGGTCTGGAGAGTCCACCCTGGTCTCCCCTGCAACTCATCATCTCAGCACACACTTTGCCTGCACGCATGGAAACCGCCTCTCTCCACGAATGTCTTCACCTGCTAGGAAACACACGATGTCACTCAGCCAAAGGAGAGCACAGGCCAAGTCAACTGAAGCCCCCATTTTCAAGATTTTGCCCTCTGCTGCTCCACAGCCTCCGGTGGCACACTGCATGTGCGTCACTTCTCGGTAGACGAGGCCGAAATCCGGGCATCCAGGGCCCCAGCCGTCCAGAATCTACGGATGGCGGCATATGGATCACCTCTTTGCCTCGTACAGCAGGGAGGCCTGGGCCCTAGACTGGCTCCGCTAGAGCTCCACGACCTCAGCTATTTTCCCTGACCTTTGGCCTGTGCCCTCGTGAGTGTATCATCTCTACTTCCACTTCTCTTCCCACCACACTGAATCCGCCACCTGCGGATACCTGAGCGTGGACATCAACATCTATCACTGGCTGCAGTGTCACAGGTCACTAGGTGTCTAGGCTCAGGCTGACCTTGGCTGTCTTCTGCCCAGGCAAGGAACCTAATCCTTCCAAGGAAATCAGGACACGTGCTCACTGGCCGACATCCTTTCTTTCATCCACACAGTGGTCTAGATGAGGGTAATGAGGCCAGGTAGGCCAGGTGAGGGCTGAGTGTGGGGCCTAAGGCTTCTTTCCCAATCACCATGGTGACAGCCACCGGAAGGCTGGGCGGAACTTCGGACGGGGACGAGTCACAAACACTCAGCCAATAGGAGAGGTCCAGCCTAACCGGCCAGTTCCGCAGAGCCCTCCATTTTACCCATGGACAGACAACGGCCCCTTGCGTCTTTGGCCACAAAATCCAGGGCACCCAGGGAATAACTTCACAGTAGGCAACCCCTGATGTGAACACGTTTGACACACTGGGACAGCAGGCAGGTACCTCTTTTCCACTTACGCTAGGATATCACTAGGCAAGGCGCCCTTCCTCAGCATCTGTGGCCTCTCACGTATGTGTTCACTCAGAGGAATCTCTTCATTCTACCCCTGAGACACATCACAAGTATGAGGGGCCTGAGAGAGAGCCTAGAGATGGAACGGGGGAGGCTTCTGGCTGTACTGCTTCCCCGTGGGGACAGAATAGCAGGTAGTCTCTCTGGAAGGTCTTAGCTTCTGTTGACTGACACGCGCAATACAGTAGGGGCGGACCCAGGCCAGGGGGAGCTTGTGGGCAGATGCAACCTCTCCGGCGACGAATAATTGCGCTGCTGCTTTGTATGGTGAAAACCTCCCCCCGCCAAGGGGGATGGGTAGAGAACATTGACCCATACTCGCCAGGGGCCTTTCCTGGGACTAAAGATCCCAACGTGGTCTCAACGTCGTCACCCTCTCAACACGCACCTTTCCTGCACACGTAATCCTGCCTTTCTCCGTCAGGGCCCTATCCTACCAGGAAAAAAAGGAAGCCGCTCAAAGAGGCCGATGCCAGGGAAATCGAGGAAACACTGCCAGTTTCCAAATTTTTGCTGTCTACACGTCCCCGCCTCCGGTGCAAGGCTGCCTATGTGGTCGGGCTCCGAAGGCAAGGCCGAAATCCTGGCAGCCTGGGCCCCAGCAGTGCAATGGTTGATGGACGTGGGGACACGGATGACCTGTTCGCCACACACAGGAGGGATCCTTGGGCCCTTCACTGGCTCGCCATTCAGCTCCACGACGTCCACTACTGGCCCTGGCCTTTGCTTTGGCTGGTGCCCCATTAAACGTGTGCTCCGGAGCGATGTTTCTCCACCCATCACTAGCATTCTGCCACCAGGGGATATGTGAGTGTGGGAGTCACCATTTGTCACTGGCAGCAGTGTCACAAGTCACTAGACTTCCAGCTACCCGCTGACCTAGGCTGCCTTCTGCCCCAGGCAAGGTCCCGAATCCTTTATCCCAGATGCTGACACCTGGGCACTGGCGGACATTGATTTTTATCAACACAGAGGTCTGAGTGAGGGTCAGAGGGCCAGGTAGGTGAAGTGAAGGCCAGGTGGGCGGGGCTGAGGCTTCTTTGCCATCACCATAGAGACAGTCCCCCCACCGCAAGAGTGGGCGGAGCTTGGGATGGGCCTGGTGACAAGACTGAGCCAATGGCAGAGATCCGGCCCGCCAGGCAGATGACACAGGGCCCTCCATTGTGACCTATGACCCCTAGTGGCCACAGGATTTGAGCACGCCCCGGGAAAGGCTACGCAGGCACAAGGGAGCCCCTGGTGCGGACTGCTTCAGGGCATTGGCAGAGCACGCCAGGTACCTCTTTCCCACTTTCCTGAGGATATCAGTAGGCAAGGCATCCCCACTCAGCATCTCTTGCCTCTCTCTCTCTCTCTCTGCTTGTCTTCGTTCTCTGAAATCTCTTCCTTCTCCCCCTTGTCACTTCACACCTTGGAGTGCCTGACAGAGGGCCTAGAGACCAAAGAGCAAAGGGGGAAGGCCTCTGGCTCTACTGCTTGCCCATGGGGAGAGAAGTTCTGGGAGTCTATCTGGAAGGTCTAGAGAGTAGTGATTGATTGGGGAGCTACATCACGGGCGGACCTGGCCAGGTGAAGCTTGACATCACCGTGGGACCTGGCCAGGTGAAGCTCGCTGACAAGTGGCAGCCTCTCCGGAGACTACTAATTCCGCTCCTAACATTCTATGCAAATAACCGGCTGAGTGCCATGGGCAGAAAACATTGACACATACCTGCCAGAGGCCTATTCTGGGTCTGGAGAGTCCACCCTGGTCTCCCCTGCAACTCATCATCTCAGCACACACTTTGCCTGCACGCATGGAAACCGCCTCTCTCCACGAATGTCTTCACCTGCTAGGAAACACACGATGTCACTCAGCCAAAGGAGAGCACAGGCCAAGTCAACTGAAGCCCCCATTTTCAAGATTTTGCCCTCTGCTGCTCCACAGCCTCCGGTGGCACACTGCATGTGCGTCACTTCTCGGTAGACGAGGCCGAAATCCGGGCATCCAGGGCCCCAGCCGTCCAGAATCTACGGATGGCGGCATATGGATCACCTCTTTGCCTCGTACAGCAGGGAGGCCTGGGCCCTAGACTGGCTCCGCTAGAGCTCCACGACCTCAGCTATTTTCCCTGACCTTTGGCCTGTGCCCTCGTGAGTGTATCATCTCTACTTCCACTTCTCTTCCCACCACACTGAATCCGCCACCTGCGGATACCTGAGCGTGGACATCAACATCTATCACTGGCTGCAGTGTCACAGGTCACTAGGTGTCTAGGCTCAGGCTGACCTTGGCTGTCTTCTGCCCAGGCAAGGAACCTAATCCTTCCAAGGAAATCAGGACACGTGCTCACTGGCCGACATCCTTTCTTTCATCCACACAGTGGTCTAGATGAGGGTAATGAGGCCAGGTAGGCCAGGTGAGGGCTGAGTGTGGGGCCTAAGGCTTCTTTCCCAATCACCATGGTGACAGCCACCGGAAGGCTGGGCGGAACTTCGGACGGGGACGAGTCACAAACACTCAGCCAATAGGAGAGGTCCAGCCTAACCGGCCAGTTCCGCAGAGCCCTCCATTTTACCCATGGACAGACAACGGCCCCTTGCGTCTTTGGCCACAAAATCCAGGGCACCCAGGGAATAACTTCACAGTAGGCAACCCCTGATGTGAACACGTTCGACACACTGGGACAGCAGGCAGGTACCTCTTTTCCACTTACGCTAGGATATCACTAGGCAAGGCGCCCTTCCTCAGCATCTGTGGCCTCTCACGTATGTGTTCACTCAGAGGAATCTCTTCATTCTACCCCTGAGACACATCACAAGTATGAGGGGCCTGAGAGAGAGCCTAGAGATGGAACGGGGGAGGCTTCTGGCTGTACTGCTTCCCCGTGGGGACAGAATAGCAGGTAGTCTCTCTGGAAGGTCTTAGCTTCTGTTGACTGACACGCGCAATACAGTAGGGGCGGACCCAGGCCAGGGGGAGCTTGTGGGCAGATGCAACCTCTCCGGCGACGAATAATTGCGCTGCTGCTTTGTATGGTGAAAACCTCCCCCCGCCAAGGGGGATGGGTAGAGAACATTGACCCATACTCGCCAGGGGCCTTTCCTGGGACTAAAGATCCCAACGTGGTCTCAACGTCGTCACCCTCTCAACACGCACCTTTCCTGCACACGTAATCCTGCCTTTCTCCGTCAGGGCCCTATCCTACCAGGAAAAAAAGGAAGCCGCTCAAAGAGGCCGATGCCAGGGAAATCGAGGAAACACTGCCAGTTTCCAAATTTTTGCTGTCTACACGTCCCCGCCTCCGGTGCAAGGCTGCCTATGTGGTCGGGCTCCGAAGGCAAGGCCGAAATCCTGGCAGCCTGGGCCCCAGCAGTGCAATGGTTGATGGACGTGGGGACACGGATGACCTGTTCGCCACACACAGGAGGGATCCTTGGGCCCTTCACTGGCTCGCCATTCAGCTCCACGACGTCCACTACTGGCCCTGGCCTTTGCTTTGGCTGGTGCCCCATTAAACGTGTGCTCCGGAGCGATGTTTCTCCACCCATCACTAGCATTCTGCCACCAGGGGATATGTGAGTGTGGGAGTCACCATTTGTCACTGGCAGCAGTGTCACAAGTCACTAGACTTCCAGCTACCCGCTGACCTAGGCTGCCTTCTGCCCCAGGCAAGGTCCCGAATCCTTTATCCCAGATGCTGACACCTGGGCACTGGCGGACATTGATTTTTATCAACACAGAGGTCTGAGTGAGGGTCAGAGGGCCAGGTAGGTGAAGTGAAGGCCAGGTGGGCGGGGCTGAGGCTTCTTTGCCATCACCATAGAGACAGTCCCCCCACCGCAAGAGTGGGCGGAGCTTGGGATGGGCCTGGTGACAAGACTGAGCCAATGGCAGAGATCCGGCCCGCCAGGCAGATGACACAGGGCCCTCCATTGTGACCTATGACCCCTAGTGGCCACAGGATTTGAGCACGCCCCGGGAAAGGCTACGCAGGCACAAGGGAGCCCCTGGTGCGGACTGCTTCAGGGCATTGGCAGAGCACGCCAGGTACCTCTTTCCCACTTTCCTGAGGATATCAGTAGGCAAGGCATCCCCACTCAGCATCTCTTGCCTCTCTCTCTGCTTGTCTTCGTTCTCTGAAATCTCTTCCTTCTCCCCCTTGTCACTTCACACCTTGGAGTGCCTGACAGAGGGCCTAGAGACCAAAGAGCAAAGGGGGAAGGCCTCTGGCTCTACTGCTTGCCCATGGGGAGAGAAGTTCTGGGAGTCTATCTGGAAGGTCTAGAGAGTAGTGATTGATTGGGGAGCTACATCACGGGCGGACCTGGCCAGGTGAAGCTTGACATCACCGTGGGACCTGGCCAGGTGAAGCTCGCTGACAAGTGGCAGCCTCTCCGGAGACTACTAATTCCGCTCCTAACATTCTATGCAAATAACCGGCTGAGTGCCATGGGCAGAAAACATTGACACATACCTGCCAGAGGCCTATTCTGGGTCTGGAGAGTCCACCCTGGTCTCCCCTGCAACTCATCATCTCAGCACACACTTTGCCTGCACGCATGGAAACCGCCTCTCTCCACGAATGTCTTCACCTGCTAGGAAACACACGATGTCACTCAGCCAAAGGAGAGCACAGGCCAAGTCAACTGAAGCCCCCATTTTCAAGATTTTGCCCTCTGCTGCTCCACAGCCTCCGGTGGCACACTGCATGTGCGTCACTTCTCGGTAGACGAGGCCGAAATCCGGGCATCCAGGGCCCCAGCCGTCCAGAATCTACGGATGGCGGCATATGGATCACCTCTTTGCCTCGTACAGCAGGGAGGCCTGGGCCCTAGACTGGCTCCGCTAGAGCTCCACGACCTCAGCTATTTTCCCTGACCTTTGGCCTGTGCCCTCGTGATTGTGTCATCTCTACTTCCACTTCTCTTCCCACCACACTGAATCCGCCACCTGCGGATACCTGAGCGTGGACATCAACATCTATCACTGGCTGCAGTGTCACAGGTCACTAGGTGTCTAGGCTCAGGCTGACCTTGGCTGTCTTCTGCCCAGGCAAGGAACCTAATCCTTCCAAGGAAATCAGGACACGTGCTCACTGGCCGACATCCTTTCTTTCATCCACACAGCGGTCTAGATGAGGGGAAAGAGGCCAGGTAGGCCAGGTGAGGGCTGAGTGTGGGGCCTAAGGCTTCTTTCCCAATCACTATGGTGACAGCCACCGGAAGGCTGGGCGGAACTTCGGACGGGGACGAGTCACAAACACTCAGCCAATAGGAGAGGTCCAGCCTAACCGGCCAGTTCCGCAGAGCCCTCCATTTTACCCATGGACAGACAACGGCCCCTTGCGTCTTTGGCCACAAAATCCAGGGCACCCAGGGAATAACTTCACAGTAGGCAACCCCTGATGTGAACACGTTCGACACACTGGGACAGCAGGCAGGTACCTCTTTTCCACTTACGCTAGGATATCACTAGGCAAGGCGCCCTTCCTCAGCATCTGTGGCCTCTCACGTATGTGTTCACTCAGAGGAATCTCTTCATTCTACCCCTGAGACACATCACAAGTATGAGGGGCCTGAGAGAGAGCCTAGAGATGGAACGGGGGAGGCTTCTGGCTGTACTGCTTCCCCGTGGGGACAGAATAGCAGGTAGTCTCTCTGGAAGGTCTTAGCTTCTGTTGACTGACACGCGCAATACAGTAGGGGCGGACCCTGGCCAGGGGGAGCTTGTGGGCAGATGCAACCTCTCCGGCGACGAATAATTGCGCTGCTGCTTTGTATGGTGAAAACCTCCCCCCGCCAAGGGGGATGGGTAGAGAACATTGACCCACACCCGCCAGGGGCCTTTCCTGGGACTAAAGATCCCAACGTGGTCTCAACGTCGTCACCCTCTCAACACACACCTTTCCTGCACACGTAATCCTGCCTTTCTCCGTCAGGGCCCTATGCTACCAGGAAAAAAAGCAAGCCGCTCAAAGAGGCCGATGCCAGGGAAATCGAGGAAACACTGCCAGTTTCCAAATTTTTGCTGTCTACACGTCCCCGCCTCCGGTGCAAGGCTGCCTATGTGGTCGGGCTCCGAAGGCAAGGCCGAAATCCTGGCAGCCTGGGCCCCAGCAGTGCAATGGTTGATGGACGTGGGGACACGGATGACCTGTTCGCCACACACAGGAGGGATCCTTGGGCCCTTCACTGGCTCGCCATTCAGCTCCACGACGTCCACTACTGGCCCTGGCCTTTGCTTTGGCTGGTGCCCCATTAAACGTGTGCTCCGGAGCGATGTTTCTCCACCCATCACTAGCATTCTGCCACCAGGGGATATGTGAGTGTGGGAGTCACCATTTGTCACTGGCAGCAGTGTCACAAGTCACTAGACTTCCAGCTACCCGCTGACCTAGGCTGCCTTCTGCCCCAGGCAAGGTCCCGAATCCTTTATCCCAGATGCTGACACCTGGGCACTGGCGGACATTGATTTTTATCAACACAGAGGTCTGAGTGAGGGTCAGAGGGCCAGGTAGGTGAAGTGAAGGCCAGGTGGGCGGGGCTGAGGCTTCTTTGCCATCACCATAGAGACAGTCCCCCCACCGCAAGAGTGGGCGGAGCTTGGGATGGGCCTGGTGACAAGACTGAGCCAATGGCAGAGATCCGGCCCGCCAGGCAGATGACACAGGGCCCTCCATTGTGACCTATGACCCCTAGTGGCCACAGGATTTGAGCACGCCCCGGGAAAGGCTACGCAGGCACAAGGGAGCCCCTGGTGCGGACTGCTTCAGGGCATTGGCAGAGCACGCCAGGTACCTCTTTCCCACTTTCCTGAGGATATCAGTAGGCAAGGCATCCCCACTCAGCATCTCTTGCCTCTCTCTCTGCTTGTCTTCGTTCTCTGAAATCTCTTCCTTCTCCCCCTTGTCACTTCACACCTTGGAGTGCCTGACAGAGGGCCTAGAGACCAAAGAGCAAAGGGGGAAGGCCTCTGGCTCTACTGCTTGCCCATGGGGAGAGAAGTTCTGGGAGTCTATCTGGAAGGTCTAGAGAGTAGTGATTGATTGGGGAGCTACATCACGGGCGGACCTGGCCAGGTGAAGCTTGACATCACCGTGGGACCTGGCCAGGTGAAGCTCGCTGACAAGTGGCAGCCTCTCCGGAGACTACTAATTCCGCTCCTAACATTCTATGCAAATAACCGGCTGAGTGCCATGGGCAGAAAACATTGACACATACCTGCCAGAGGCCTATTCTGGGTCTGGAGAGTCCACCCTGGTCTCCCCTGCAACTCATCATCTCAGCACACACTTTGCCTGCACGCATGGAAACCGCCTCTCTCCACGAATGTCTTCACCTGCTAGGAAACACACGATGTCACTCAGCCAAAGGAGAGCACAGGCCAAGTCAACTGAAGCCCCCATTTTCAAGATTTTGCCCTCTGCTGCTCCACAGCCTCCGGTGGCACACTGCATGTGCGTCACTTCTCGGTAGACGAGGCCGAAATCCGGGCATCCAGGGCCCCAGCCGTCCAGAATCTACGGATGGCGGCATATGGATCACCTCTTTGCCTCGTACAGCAGGGAGGCCTGGGCCCTAGACTGGCTCCGCTAGAGCTCCACGACCTCAGCTATTTTCCCTGACCTTTGGCCTGTGCCCTCGTGATTGTGTCATCTCTACTTCCACTTCTCTTCCCACCACACTGAATCCGCCACCTGCGGATACCTGAGCGTGGACATCAACATCTATCACTGGCTGCAGTGTCACAGGTCACTAGGTGTCTAGGCTCAGGCTGACCTTGGCTGTCTTCTGCCCAGGCAAGGAACCTAATCCTTCCAAGGAAATCAGGACACGTGCTCACTGGCCGACATCCTTTCTTTCATCCACACAGCGGTCTAGATGAGGGGAAAGAGGCCAGGTAGGCCAGGTGAGGGCTGAGTGTGGGGCCTAAGGCTTCTTTCCCAATCACTATGGTGACAGCCACCGGAAGGCTGGGCGGAACTTCGGACGGGGACGAGTCACAAACACTCAGCCAATAGGAGAGGTCCAGCCTAACCGGCCAGTTCCGCAGAGCCCTCCATTTTACCCATGGACAGACAACGGCCCCTTGCGTCTTTGGCCACAAAATCCAGGGCACCCAGGGAATAACTTCACAGTAGGCAACCCCTGATGTGAACACGTTCGACACACTGGGACAGCAGGCAGGTACCTCTTTTCCACTTACGCTAGGATATCACTAGGCAAGGCGCCCTTCCTCAGCATCTGTGGCCTCTCACGTATGTGTTCACTCAGAGGAATCTCTTCATTCTACCCCTGAGACACATCACAAGTATGAGGGGCCTGAGAGAGAGCCTAGAGATGGAACGGGGGAGGCTTCTGGCTGTACTGCTTCCCCGTGGGGACAGAATAGCAGGTAGTCTCTCTGGAAGGTCTTAGCTTCTGTTGACTGACACGCGCAATACAGTAGGGGCGGACCCTGGCCAGGGGGAGCTTGTGGGCAGATGCAACCTCTCCGGCGACGAATAATTGCGCTGCTGCTTTGTATGGTGAAAACCTCCCCCCGCCAAGGGGGATGGGTAGAGAACATTGACCCACACCCGCCAGGGGCCTTTCCTGGGACTAAAGATCCCAACGTGGTCTCAACGTCGTCACCCTCTCAACACACACCTTTCCTGCACACGTAATCCTGCCTTTCTCCGTCAGGGCCCTATGCTACCAGGAAAAAAAGCAAGCCGCTCAAAGAGGCCGATGCCAGGGAAATCGAGGAAACACTGCCAGTTTCCAAATTTTTGCTGTCTACACGTCCCCGCCTCCGGTGCAAGGCTGCCTATGTGGCCGGGCTCCGAAGGCAAGGCCGAAATCCTGGCAGCCTGGGCCCCAGCAGTGCAATGGTTGATGGACGTGGGGACACGGATGACCTGTTCGCCACATACAGGAGGGATCCTTGGGCCCTTCACTGGCTCGCCATTCAGCTCCACGACGTCCACTACTGGCCCTGGCCTTTGCTTTGGCTGGTGCCCCATTAAACGTGTGCTCCGGAGCGATGTTTCTCCACCCATCACTAGCATTCTGCCACCAGGGGATATGTGAGTGTGGGAGTCACCATTTGTCACTGGCAGCAGTGTCACAAGTCACTAGACTTCCAGCTACCCGCTGACCTAGGCTGCCTTCTGCCCCAGGCAAGGTCCCGAATCCTTTATCCCAGATGCTGACACCTGGGCACTGGCGGACATTGATTTTTATCAACACAGAGGTCTGAGTGAGGGTCAGAGGGCCAGGTAGGTGAAGTGAAGGCCAGGTGGGCGGGGCTGAGGCTTCTTTGCCATCACCATAGAGACAGTCCCCCCACCGCAAGAGTGGGCGGAGCTTGGGATGGGCCTGGTGACAAGACTGAGCCAATGGCAGAGATCCGGCCCGCCAGGCAGATGACACAGGGCCCTCCATTGTGACCTATGACCCCTAGTGGCCACAGGATTTGAGCACGCCCCGGGAAAGGCTACGCAGGCACAAGGGAGCCCCTGGTGCGGACTGCTTCAGGGCATTGGCAGAGCACGCCAGGTACCTCTTTCCCACTTTCCTGAGGATATCATAGGCAAGGCATCCCCACTCAGCATCTCTTGCCTCTCTCTGTCTCTCTCTGCTTGTCTTCGTTCTCTGAAATCTCTTCCTTCTCCCCCTTGTCCCTTCACACCTTGGAGTGCCTGACAGAGGGCCTAGAGACCAAAGAGCAAAGGGGAAAGGCCTCTGGCTCTACTGCTTGCCCATGGGGAGAGAAGTTCTGGGAGTCTATCTGGAAGGTCTAGAGAGTAGTGATTGATTGGGGAGCTACATCACGGGCGGACCTGGCCAGGTGAAGCTTGACATCACCGTGGGACCTGGCCAGGTGAAGCTCGCTGACAAGTGGCAGCCTCTCCGGAGACTACTAATTCCGCTCCTAACATTCTATGCAAATAACCGGCTGAGTGCCATGGGCAGAAAACATTGACACATACCTGCCAGAGGCCTATTCTGGGTCTGGAGAGTCCACTCTGGTCTCCCCTGCAACTCATCATCTCAGCACACACTTTGCCTGCACGCATGGAAACCGCCTCTCTCCACGAATGTCTTCACCTGCTAGGAAACACACGATGTCACTCAGCCAAAGGAGAGCACAGGCCAAGTCAACTGAAGCCCCCATTTTCAAGATTTTGCCCTCTGCTGCTCCACAGCCTCCGGTGGCACACTGCATGTGCGTCACTTCTCGGTAGACGAGGCCGAAATCCGGGCATCCAGGGCCCCAGCCGTCCAGAATCTACGGATGGCGGCATATGGATCACCTCTTTGCCTCGTACAGCAGGGAGGCCTGGGCCCTAGACTGGCTCCGCTAGAGCTCCACGACCTCAGCTATTTTCGCTGACCTTTGGCCTGTGCCCTCGTGATTGTGTCATCTCTACTTCCACTTCTCTTCCCACCACACTGAATCCGCCACCTGCGGATACCTGAGCGTGGACATCAACATCTATCACTGGCTGCAGTGTCACAGGTCACTAGGTGTCTAGGCTCAGGCTGACCTTGGCTGTCTTCTGCCCAGGCAAGGAACCTAATCCTTCCAAGGAAATCAGGACACGTGCTCACTGGCCGACATCCTTACTTTCATCCACACAGCGGTCTAGATGAGGGGAAAGAGGCCAGGTAGGCCAGGTGAGGGCTGAGTGTGGGGCCTAAGGCTTCTTTCCCAATCACCATGGTGACAGCCACCGGAAGGCTGGGCGGAACTTCGGACGGGGACGAGTCACAAACACTCAGCCAATAGGAGAGGTCCAGCCTAACCGGCCAGTTCCGCAGAGCCCTCCATTTTACCCATGGACAGACAACGGCCCCTTGCGTCTTTGGCCACAAAATCCAGGGCACCCAGGGAATAACTTCACAGTAGGCAACCCCTGATGTGAACACGTTCGACACACTGGGACAGCAGGCAGGTACCTCTTTTCCACTTACGCTAGGATATCACTAGGCAAGGCGCCCTTCCTCAGCATCTGTGGCCTCTCACGTATGTGTTCACTCAGAGGAATCTCTTCATTCTACCCCTGAGACACATCACAAGTATGAGGGGCCTGAGAGAGAGCCTAGAGATGGAACGGGGGAGGCTTCTGGCTGTACTGCTTCCCCGTGGGGACAGAATAGCAGGTAGTCTCTCTGGAAGGTCTTAGCTTCTGTTGACTGACACGCGCAATACAGTAGGGGCGGACCCTGGCCAGGGGGAGCTTGTGGGCAGATGCAACCTCTCCGGCGACGAATAATTGCGCTGCTGCTTTGTATGGTGAAAACCTCCCCCCGCCAAGGGGGATGGGTAGAGAACATTGACCCACACCCGCCAGGGGCCTTTCCTGGGACTAAAGATCCCAACGTGGTCTCAACGTCGTCACCCTCTCAACACACACCTTTCCTGCACACGTAATCCTGCCTTTCTCCGTCAGGGCCCTATCCTACCAGGAAAAAAAGCAAGCCGCTCAAAGAGGCCCATGCCAGGGAAATCGAGGAAACACTGCCAGTTTCCAAATTTTTGCTGTCTACACGTCCCCGCCTCCGGTGCAAGGCTGCCTATGTGGCCGGGCTCCGAAGGCAAGGCCGAAATCCTGGCAGCCTGGGCCCCAGCAGTGCAATGGTTGATGGACGTGGGGACACGGATGACCTGTTCGCCACATACAGGAGGGATCCTTGGGCCCTTCACTGGCTCGCCATTCAGCTCCACGACGTCCACTACTGGCCCTGGCCTTTGCTTTGGCTGGTGCCCCATTAAACGTGTGCTCCGGAGCGATGTTTCTCCACCCATCACTAGCATTCTGCCACCAGGGGATATGTGAGTGTGGGAGTCACCATTTGTCACTGGCAGCAGTGTCACAAGTCACTAGACTTCCAGCTACCCGCTGACCTAGGCTGCCTTCTGCCCCAGGCAAGGTCCCGAATCCTTTATCCCAGATGCTGACACCTGGGCACTGGCGGACATTGATTTTTATCAACACAGAGGTCTGAGTGAGGGTCAGAGGGCCAGGTAGGTGAAGTGAAGGCCAGGTGGGCGGGGCTGAGGCTTCTTTGCCATCACCATAGAGACAGTCCCCCCACCGCAAGAGTGGGCGGAGCTTGGGATGGGCCTGGTGACAAGACTGAGCCAATGGCAGAGATCCGGCCCGCCAGGCAGATGACACAGGGCCCTCCATTGGGACCTATGACCCCTAGTGGCCACAGGATTTGAGCACGCCCCGGGAAAGGCTACGCAGGCACAAGGGAGCCCCTGGTGCGGACTGCTTCAGGGCATTGGCAGAGCACGCCAGGTACCTCTTTCCCACTTTCCTGAGGATATCAGTAGGCAAGGCATCCCCACTCAGCATCTCTTGCCTCTCTCTGTCTCTCTCTGCTTGTCTTCGTTCATTAAATCTCTTCCTTCTCCCCCTTGTCACTTCACACCTTGGAGTGCCTGACAGAGGGCCTAGAGACCAAAGAGCAAGGGGGGAAGGCCTCTGGCTCTACTGCTTGCCCATGGGGACAGAAGTTCTGGGAGTCTATCTGGAAGGTCTAGAGAGTAGTGATTGATTGGGGAGCTACATCACGGGCGGACCTGGCCAGGTGAAGCTTGACATCACCGTGGGACCTGGCCAGGTGAAGCTCGCTGACAAGTGGCAGCCTCTCCGGAGACTACTAATTCCGCTCCTATCATTCTATGCAAATAACCGGCTGAGTGCCATGGGCAGAAAACATTGACACATACCTGCCAGAGGCCTATTCTGGGTCTGGAGAGTCCACCCTGGTCTCCCCTGCAACTCATCATCTCAGCACACACTTTGCCTGCACGCATGGAAACCGCCTCTCTCCACGAATGTCTTCACCTGCTAGGAAACACACGATGTCACTCAGCCAAAGGAGAGCACAGGCCAAGTCAACTGAAGCCCCCATTTTCAAGATTTTGCCCTCTGCTGCTCCACAGCCTCCGGTGGCACACTGCATGTGCGTCACTTCTCGGTAGACGAGGCCGAAATCCGGGCATCCAGGGCCCCAGCCGTCCAGAATCTACGGATGGCGGCATATGGATCACCTCTTTGCCTCGTACAGCAGGGAGGCCTGGGCCCTAGACTGGCTCCGCTAGAGCTCCACGACCTCAGCTATTTTCCCTGACCTTTGGCCTGTGCCCTCCTGAGTGTGTCATCTCTACTTCCACTTCTCTTCCCACCACACTGAATCCGCCACCTGCGGATACCTGAGCGTGGACATCAACATCTATCACTGGCTGCAGTGTCACAGGTCACTAGGTGTCTAGGCTCAGGCTGACCTTGGCTGTCTTCTGCCCAGGCAAGGAACCTAATCCTTCCAAGGAAATCAGGACTCGTGCTCACTGGCCGACATCCTTTCTTTCATCCACACAGCGGTCTAGATGAGGGGAAAGAGGCCAGGTAGGCCAGGGGAGGGCTGAGTGTGGGGCCTAAGGCTTCTTTCCCAATCACCATGCTGACAGCCACCGGAAGGCTGGGCGGAACTTCGGACGGGGACGAGTCACAAACACTCAGCCAATAGGAGAGGTCCAGCCTAACCGGCCAGTTCCGCAGAGCCCTCCATTTTACCCATGGACAGACAACGCCCCCTTGCGTCTTTGGCCACAAAATCCAGGGCACCCAGGGAATAACTTCACAGTAGGCAACCCCTGATGTGAACACGTTCGACACACTGGGACAGCAGGCAGGTACCTCTTTTCCACTTACGCTAGGATATCACTAGGCAAGGCGCCCTTCCTCAGCATCTGTGGCCTCTCACGTATGTGTTCACTCAGAGGAATCTCTTCATTCTACCCCTGAGACACATCACAAGTATGAGGGGCCTGAGAGAGAGCCTAGAGATGGAACGGGGGAGGCTTCTGGCTGTACTGCTTCCCCGTGGGGACAGAATAGCAGGTAGTCTCTCTGGAAGGTCTTAGCTTCTGTTGACTGACACGCGCAATACAGTAGGGGCGGACCCTGGCCAGGGGGAGCTTGTGGGCAGATGCAACCTCTCCAGCGACGAATAATTGCGCTGCTGCTTTGTATGGTGAAAACCTCCCCCCGCCAAGGGGGATGGGTAGAGAACATTGACCCACACCCGCCAGGGGCCTTTCCTGGGACTAAAGATCCCAACGTGGTCTCAACGTCGTCACCCTCTCAACACACACCTTTCCTGCACACGTAATCCTGCCTTTCTCCGTCAGGGCCCTATCCTACCAGGAAAAAAAGCAAGCCGCTCAAAAATGCCCATGCCAGGGAAATCGAGGAAACACTGCCAGTTTCCAAATTTTTGCTGTCTACACGTCCCCGCCTCCGGTGCAAGGCTGCCTATGTGGCCGGGCTCCGAAGGCAAGGCCGAAATCCTGGCAGCCTGGGCCCCAGCAGTGCAATGGTTGATGGACGTGGGGACACGGATGACCTGTTCGCCACATACAGGAGGGATCCTTGGGCCCTTCACTGGCTCGACATTCAGCTCCACGACGTCCACTACTGGCCCTGGCCTTTGCTTTGGCTGGTGCCCCATTAAACGTGTGCTCCGGAGCGATGTTTCTCCACCCATCAGTAGCGTTCTGCCACCAGGGGATATGTGAGTGTGGGAGTCACCATTTGTCACTGGCAGCAGCGTCACAAGTCACTAGACTTCCAGCTACCCGCTGACCTAGGCTGCCTTTTGCCCCAGGCAAGGTCCCGAATCCTTTATCCCAGATGCTGACACCTGGGCACTGGCGGACATTGATTTTTATCAACACAGAGGTCTGAGTGAGGGTCAGAGGGCCAGGTAGGTGAAGTCAAGGCCAGGTGGGCGGGGCTGAGGCTTCTTTGCCATCACCATAGAGACAGTCCCCCCACCGCAAGAGTGGGCGGAGCTTGGGATGGGCCTGGTGACAAGACTGAGCCAATGGCAGAGATCCGGCCCGCCAGGCAGATGACACAGGGCCCTCCATTGTGACCTATGACCCCTAGTGGCCACAGGATTTGAGCACGCCCCGGGAAAGGCTACGCAGGCACAAGGGAGCCCCTGGAGCGGACTGCTTCAGGGCATTGGCAGAGCACGCCAGGTACCTCTTTCCCACTTTCCTGAGGATATCAGTAGGCAAGGCATCCCCACTCAGCATCTCTTGCCTCTCTCTCTCTCTCTCTGCTTGTCTTCGTTCTCTGAAATCTCTTCCTTCTCCCCCTTGTCACTTCATACCTTGGAGTGCCTGACAGAGGGCCTAGAGACGAAAGAGCAAAGGGGGAAGGCCTCTGGCTCTACTGCTTCCCCATGGCGAGAGAAGTTCTGGTAGTCTATCTGGAAGGTCTAGAGAGCAGTGATTGATTGGGGAGCTACATCATGGGCGGACCTGGCCAGGTTAAGCTCGCTGACAAGTGGCAGCCTCTCCGGAGACTACTAATTCCGCTCCTAACATTCTATGCAAATAACCGGCTGAGTGCCATGGGCAGAAAACATTGACACATACCTGCCAGAGGCCTATTCTGGGTCTGGAGAGTCCACCCTGGTCTCCCCTGCAACTCATCATCTCAGCACACACTTTGCCTGCACGCATGGAAACCGCCTCTCTCCACGAATGTCTTCACCTGCTAGGAAACACACGATGTCACTCAGCCAAAGGAGAGCACAGGCCAAGTCAACTGAAGCCCCCATTTTCAAGATTTTGCCCTCTGCTGCTCCACAGCCTCCGGTGGCACACTGCATGTGCGTCACTTCTCGGTAGACGAGGCCGAAATCCGGGCATCCAGGGCCCCAGCCGTCCAGAATCTACGGATGGCGGCATATGGATCACCTCTTTGCCTCGTACAGCAGGGAGGCCTGGGCCCTAGACTGGCTCCGCTAGAGCTCCACGACCTCAGCTATTTTCCCTGACCTTTGGCCTGTGCCCTCGTGAGTGTGTCATCTCTACTTCCACTTCTCTTCCCACCACACTGAATCCGCCACCTGCGGATACCTGAGCGTGGACATCAACATCTATCACTGGCTGCAGTGTCACAGGTCACTAGGTGTCTAGGCTCAGGCTGACCTTGGCTGTCTTCTGCCCAGGCAAGGAACCTAATCCTTCCAAGGAAATCAGGACACGTGCTCACTGGCCGACATCCTTTCTTTCATCCACACAGCGGTCTAGATGAGGGGAAAGAGGCCAGGTAGGCCAGGTGAGGGCTGAGTGTGGGGCCTAAGGCTTCTTTCCCAATCACCATGCTGACAGCCACCGGAAGGCTGGGCGGAACTTCGGACGGGGACGAGTCACAAACACTCAGCCAATAGGAGAGGTCCAGCCTAACCGGCCAGTTCCGCAGAGCCCTCCATTTTACCCGTGGACAGACAACGGCCCCTTGCGTCTTTGGCCACAAAATCCAGGGCACCCAGGGAATAACTTCACAGTAGGCAACCCCTGATGTGAACACGTTCGACACACTGGGACAGCAGGCAGGTACCTCTTTTCCACTTACGCTAGGATATCACTAGGCAAGGCGCCCTTCCTCAGCATCTGTGGCCTCTCACGTATGTGTTCACTCAGAGGAATCTCTTCATTCTACCCCTGAGACACATCACAAGTATGAGGGGCCTGAGAGAGAGCCTAGAGATGGAACGGGGGAGGCTTCTGGCTGTACTGCTTCCCCGTGGGGACAGAATAGCAGGTAGTCTCTCTGGAAGGTCTTAGCTTCTGTTGACTGACACGCGCAATACAGTAGGGGCGGACCCTGGCCAGGGGGAGCTTGTGGGCAGATGCAACCTCTCCGGCGACGAATAATTGCGCTGCTGCTTTGTATGGTGAAAACCTCCCCCCGCCAAGGGGGATGGGTAGAGAACATTGACCCACACCCGCCAGGGGCCTTTCCTGGGACTAAAGATCCCAACGTGGTCTCAACGTCGTCACCCTCTCAACACACACCTTTCCTGCACACGTAATCCTGCCTTTCTCCGTCAGAGCCCTATCCTACCAGGAAAAAAAGCAAGCCGCTCAAAGAGGCCCATGCCAGGGAAATCGAGGAAACACTGCCAGTTTCCAAATTTTTGCTGTCTACACGTCCCCGCCTCCGGTGCAAGGCTGCCTATGTGGCCGGGCTCCGAAGGCAAGGCCGAAATCCTGGCAGCCTGGGCCCCAGCAGTGCAATGGTTGATGGACGTGGGGACACGGATGACCTGTTCGCCACATACAGGAGGGATCCTTGGGCCCTTCACTGGCTCGCCATTCAGCTCCACGACGTCCACTACTGGCCCTGGCCTTTGCTTTGGCTGGTGCCCCATTAAACGTGTGCTCCGGAGCGATGTTTCTCCACCCATCACTAGCATTCTGCCACCAGGGGATATGTGAGTGTGGGAGTCACCATTTGTCACTGGCAGCAGTGTCACAAGTCACTAGACTTCCAGCTACCCGCTGACCTAGGCTGCCTTCTGCCCCAGGCAAGGTCCCGAATCCTTTATCCCAGATGCTGACACCTGGGCACTGGCGGACATTGATTTTTATCAACACAGAGGTCTGAGTGAGGGTCAGAGGGCCAGGTAGGTAAAGTGAAGGCCAGGTGGGCGGGGCTGAGGCTTCTTTGCCATCACCATAGAGACAGTCCCCCCACCGCAAGAGTGGGCGGAGCTTGGGATGGGCCTGGTGACAAGACTGAGCCAATGGCAGAGATCCGGCCCGCCAGGCAGATGACACAGGGCCCTCCATTGTGACCTATGACCCCTAGTGGCCACAGGATTTGAGCACGCCCCGGGAAAGGCTACGCAGGCACAAGGGAGCCCCTGGTGTGGACTGCTTCAGGGCATTGGCAGAGCACGCCAGGTACCTCTTTCCCACTTTCCTGAGGATATCAGTAGGCAAGGCATCCCCACTCAGCATCTCTTGCCTCTCTCTGTCTCTCTCTGCTTGTCTTCGTTCTCTGAAATCTCTTCCTTCTCCCCCTTGTCACTTCACACCTTGGAGTGCCTGACAGAGGGCCTAGAGACCAAAGAGCAAAGGGGGAAGGCCTCTGGCTCTACTGCTTGCCCATGGGGAGAGAAGTTCTGGGAGTCTATCTGGAAGGTCTAGAGAGTAGTGATTGATTCGGGAGCTACATCACGGGCGGACCTGGCCAGGTGAAGCTTGACATCACCGTGGGACCTGGCCAGGTGAAGCTCGCTGACAAGCGGCAGCCTCTCCGGAGACTACTAATTCCGCTCCTAACATTCTATGCAAATAACCGGCTGAGTGCCATGGGCAGAAAACATTGACACATACCTGCCAGAGGCCTATTCTGGGTCTGGAGAGTCCACCCTGGTCTCCCCTGCAACTCATCATCTCAGCACACACTTTGCCTGCACGCATGGAAACCGCCTCTCTCCACGAATGTCTTCACCTGCTAGGAAACACACGATGTCACTCAGCCAAAGGAGAGCACAGGCCAAGTCAACTGAAGCCCCCATTTTCAAGATTTTGCCCTCTGCTGCTCCACAGCCTCCGGTGGCACACTGCATGTGCGTCACTTCTCGGTAGACGAGGCCGAAATCCGGGCATCCAGGGCCCCAGCCGTCCAGAATCTACGGATGGCGGCATATGGATCACCTCTTTGCCTCGTACAGCAGGGAGACCTGGGCCCTAGACTGGCTCCGCTAGAGCTCCACGACCTCAGCTATTTTCCCTGACCTTTGGACCGTGCCCTCGTGAGTGTGTCATCTCTACTTCCACTTCTCTTCCCACCACACTGAATCCGCCACCTGCGGATACCTGAGCGTGGACATCAACATCTATCACTGGCTGCAGTGTCACAGGTCACTAGGTGTCTAGGCTCAGGCTGACCTTGGCTGTCTTCTGCCCAGGCAAGGAACCTAATCCTTCCAAGGAAATCAGGACACGTGCTCACTGGCCGACATCCTTTCTTTCATCCACACAGCGGTCTAGATGAGGGGAAAGAGGCCAGGTAGGCCAGGTGAGGGCTGAGTGTGGGGCCTAAGGCTTCTTTCCCAATCACCATGGTGACAGCCACCGGAAGGCTGGGCGGAACTTCGGACGGGGACGAGTCACAAACACTCAGCCAATAGGAGAGGTCCAGCCTAACCGGCCAGTTCCGCAGAGCCCTCCATTTTACCCATGGACAGACAACGGCCCCTTGCGTCTTTGGCCACAAAATCCAGGGCACCCAGGGAATAACTTCACAGTAGGCAACCCCTGATGTGAACACGTTCGACACACTGGGACAGCAGGCAGGTACCTCTTTTCCACTTACGCTAGGATATCACTAGGCAAGGCGCCCTTCCTCAGCATCTGTGGCCTCTCACGTATGTGTTCACTCAGAGGAATCTCTTCATTCTACCCCTGAGACACATCACAAGTATGAGGGGCCTGAGAGAGAGCCTAGAGATGGAACGGGGGAGGCTTCTGGCTGTACTGCTTCCCCGTGGGGACAGAATAGCAGGTAGTCTCTCTGGAAGGTCTTAGCTTCTGTTGACTGACACGCGCAATACAGTAGGGGCGGACCCTGGCCAGGGGGAGCTTGTGGGCAGATGCAACCTCTCCGGCGACGAATAATTGCGCTGCTGCTTTGTATGGTGAAAACCTCCCCCCGCCAAGGGGGATGGGTAGAGAACATTGACCCACACCCGCCAGGGGCCTTTCCTGGGACTAAAGATCCCAACGTGGTCTCAACGTCGTCACCCTCTCAACACACACCTTTCCTGCACACGTAATCCTGCCTTTCTCCGTCAGAGCCCTATCCTACCAGGAAAAAAAGCAAGCCGCTCAAAGAGGCCCATGCCAGGGAAATCGAGGAAACACTGCCAGTTTCCAAATTTTTGCTGTCTACACGTCCCCGCCTCCGGTGCAAGGCTGCCTATGTGGCCGGGCTCCGAAGGCAAGGCCGAAATCCTGGCAGCCTGGGCCCCAGCAGTGCAATGGTTGATGGACGTGGGGACACGGATGACCTGTTCGCCACATACAGGAGGGATCCTTGGGCCCTTCACTGGCTCGCCATTCAGCTCCACGACGTCCACTACTGGCCCTGGCCTTTGCTTTGGCTGGTGCCCCATTAAACGTGTGCTCCGGAGCGATGTTTCTCCACCCATCACTAGCATTCTGCCACCAGGGGATATGTGAGTGTGGGAGTCACCATTTGTCACTGGCAGCAGTGTCACAAGTCACTAGACTTCCAGCTACCCGCTGACCTAGGCTGCCTTCTGCCCCAGGCAAGGTCCCGAATCCTTTATCCCAGATGCTGACACCTGGGCACTGGCGGACATTGATTTTTATCAACACAGAGGTCTGAGTGAGGGTCAGAGGGCCAGGTAGGTAAAGTGAAGGCCAGGTGGGCGGGGCTGAGGCTTCTTTGCCATCACCATAGAGACAGTCCCCCCACCGCAAGAGTGGGCGGAGCTTGGGATGGGCCTGGTGACAAGACTGAGCCAATGGCAGAGATCCGGCCCGCCAGGCAGATGACACAGGGCCCTCCATTGTGACCTATGACCCCTAGTGGCCACAGGATTTGAGCACGCCCCGGGAAAGGCTACGCAGGCACAAGGGAGCCCCTGGTGCGGACTGCTTCAGGGCATTGGCAGAGCACGCCAGGTACCTCTTTCCCACTTTCCTGAGGATATCAGTAGGCAAGGCATCCCCACTCAGCATCTCTTGCCTCTCTCTGTCTCTCTCTGCTTGTCTTCGTTCTCTGAAATCTCTTCCTTCTCCCCCTTGTCACTTCACACCTTGGAGTGCCTGACAGAGGGCCTAGAGACCAAAGAGCAAAGGGGGAAGGCCTCTGGCTCTACTGCTTGCCCATGGGGAGAGAAGTTCTGGGAGTCTATCTGGAAGGTCTAGAGAGTAGTGATTGATTCGGGAGCTACATCACGGGCGGACCTGGCCAGGTGAAGCTTGACATCACCGTGGGACCTGGCCAGGTGAAGCTCGCTGACAAGCGGCAGCCTCTCCGGAGACTACTAATTCCGCTCCTAACATTCTATGCAAATAACCGGCTGAGTGCCATGGGCAGAAAACATTGACACATACCTGCCAGAGGCCTATTCTGGGTCTGGAGAGTCCACCCTGGTCTCCCCTGCAACTCATCATCTCAGCACACACTTTGCCTGCACGCATGGAAACCGCCTCTCTCCACGAATGTCTTCACCTGCTAGGAAACACACGATGTCACTCAGCCAAAGGAGAGCACAGGCCAAGTCAACTGAAGCCCCCATTTTCAAGATTTTGCCCTCTGCTGCTCCACAGCCTCCGGTGGCACACTGCATGTGCGTCACTTCTCGGTAGACGAGGCCGAAATCCGGGCATCCAGGGCCCCAGCCGTCCAGAATCTACGGATGGCGGCATATGGATCACCTCTTTGCCTCGTACAGCAGGGAGACCTGGGCCCTAGACTGGCTCCGCTAGAGCTCCACGACCTCAGCTATTTTCCCTGACCTTTGGACCGTGCCCTCGTGAGTGTGTCATCTCTACTTCCACTTCTCTTCCCACCACACTGAATCCGCCACCTGCGGATACCTGAGCGTGGACATCAACATCTATCACTGGCTGCAGTGTCACAGGTCACTAGGTGTCTAGGCTCAGGCTGACCTTGGCTGTCTTCTGCCCAGGCAAGGAACCTAATCCTTCCAAGGAAATCAGGACACGTGCTCACTGGCCGACATCCTTTCTTTCATCCACACAGCGGTCTAGAT
Source organism: Loxodonta africana (assembly GCF_030014295.1). NCBI lineage: Eukaryota > Metazoa > Chordata > Mammalia > Proboscidea > Elephantidae > Loxodonta > Loxodonta africana. The sequence continues at coordinate 102,158 of NW_026975614.1, forward strand.
GAGGGGAAAGAGGCCAGGTAGGCCAGGTGAGGGCTGAGTGTGGGGCCTAAGGCTTCTTTCCCAATCACCATGGTGACAGCCACCGGAAGGCTGGGCGGAACTTCGGACGGGGACGAGTCACAAACACTCAGCCAATAGGAGAGGTCCAGCCTAACCGGCCAGTTCCGCAGAGCCCTCCATTTTACCCATGGACAGACAACGGCCCCTTGCGTCTTTGGCCACAAAATCCAGGGCACCCAGGGAATAACTTCACAGTAGGCAACCCCTGATGTGAACACGTTCGACACACTGGGACAGCAGGCAGGTACCTCTTTTCCACTTACGCTAGGATATCACTAGGCAAGGCGCCCTTCCTCAGCATCTGTGGCCTCTCACGTATGTGTTCACTCAGAGGAATCTCTTCATTCTACCCCTGAGACACATCACAAGTATGAGGGGCCTGAGAGAGAGCCTAGAGATGGAACGGGGGAGGCTTCTGGCTGTACTGCTTCCCCGTGGGGACAGAATAGCAGGTAGTCTCTCTGGAAGGTCTTAGCTTCTGTTGACTGACACGCGCAATACAGTAGGGGCGGACCCTGGCCAGGGGGAGCTTGTGGGCAGATGCAACCTCTCCGGCGACGAATAATTGCGCTGCTGCTTTGTATGGTGAAAACCTCCCCCCGCCAAGGGGGATGGGTAGAGAACATTGACCCACACCCGCCAGGGGCCTTTCCTGGGACTAAAGATCCCAACGTGGTCTCAACGTCGTCACCCTCTCAACACACACCTTTCCTGCACACGTAATCCTGCCTTTCTCCGTCAGGGCCCTATCCTACCAGGAAAAAAAGCAAGCCGCTCTAAAAGGCCGATGCCAGGGAAATCGAGGAAACACTGCCAGTTTCCAAATTTTTGCTGTCTACACGTCCCCGCCTCCGGTGCAAGGCTGCCTATGTGGCCGGGCTCCGAAGGCAAGGCCGAAATCCTGGCAGCCTGGGCCCCAGCAGTGCAATGGTTGATGGACGTGGGGACACAGATGACCTGTTCGCCACATACAGGAGGGATCCTTGGGCCCTTCACTGGCTCGCCATTCAGCTCCACGACGTCCACTACTGGCCCTGGCCTTTGCTTTGGCTGGTGCCCCATTAAACGTGTGCTCCGGAGCGATGTTTCTCCACCCATCACTAGCATTCTGCCACCAGGGGATATGTGAGTGTGGGAGTCACCATTTGTCACTGGCAGCAGTGTCACAAGTCACTAGACTTCCAGCTACCCGCTGACCTAGGCTGCCTTCTGCCCCAGGCAAGGTCCCGAATCCTTTATCCCAGATGCTGACACCTGGGCACTGGCGGACATTGATTTTTATCAACACAGAGGTCTGAGTGAGGGTCAGAGGGCCAGGTAGGTAAAGTGAAGGCCAGGTGGGCGGGGCTGAGGCTTCTTTGCCATCACCATAGAGACAGTCCCCCCACCGCAAGAGTGGGCGGAGCTTGGGATGGGCCTGGTGACAAGACTGAGCCAATGGCAGAGATCCGGCCCGCCAGGCAGATGACACAGGGCCCTCCATTGTGACCTATGACCCCTAGTGGCCACAGGATTTGAGCACGCCCCGGGAAAGGCTACGCAGGCACAAGGGAGCCCCTGGTGCGGACTGCTTCAGGGCATTGGCAGAGCACGCCAGGTACCTCTTTCCCACTTTCCTGAGGATATCAGTAGGCAAGGCATCCCCACTCAGCATCTCTTGCCTCTCTCTGTCTCTCTCTGCTTGTCTTCGTTCTCTGAAATCTCTTCCTTCTCCCCCTTGTCACTTCACACCTTGGAGTGCCTGACAGAGGGCCTAGAGACCAAAGAGCAAAGGGGGAAGGCCTCTGGCTCTACTGCTTGCCCATGGGGAGAGAAGTTCTGGGAGTCTATCTGGAAGGTCTAGAGAGTAGTGATTGATTCGGGAGCTACATCACGGGCGGACCTGGCCAGGTGAAGCTTGACATCACCGTGGGACCTGGCCAGGTGAAGCTCGCTGACAAGCGGCAGCCTCTCCGGAGACTACTAATTCCGCTCCTAACATTCTATGCAAATAACCGGCTGAGTGCCATGGGCAGAAAACATTGACACATACCTGCCAGAGGCCTATTCTGGGTCTGGAGAGTCCACCCTGGTCTCCCCTGCAACTCATCATCTCAGCACACACTTTGCCTGCACGCATGGAAACCGCCTCTCTCCACGAATGTCTTCACCTGCTAGGAAACACACGATGTCACTCAGCCAAAGGAGAGCACAGGCCAAGTCAACTGAAGCCCCCATTTTCAAGATTTTGCCCTCTGCTGCTCCACAGCCTCCGGTGGCACACTGCATGTGCGTCACTTCTCGGTAGACGAGGCCGAAATCCGGGCATCCAGGGCCCCAGCCGTCCAGAATCTACGGATGGCGGCATATGGATCACCTCTTTGCCTCGTACAGCAGGGAGACCTGGGCCCTAGACTGGCTCCGCTAGAGCTCCACGACCTCAGCTATTTTCCCTGACCTTTGGACCGTGCCCTCGTGAGTGTGTCATCTCTACTTCCACTTCTCTTCCCACCACACTGAATCCGCCACCTGCGGATACCTGAGCGTGGACATCAACATCTATCACTGGCTGCAGTGTCACAGGTCACTAGGTGTCTAGGCTCAGGCTGACCTTGGCTGTCTTCTGCCCAGGCAAGGAACCTAATCCTTCCAAGGAAATCAGGACACGTGCTCACTGGCCGACATCCTTTCTTTCATCCACACAGCGGTCTAGATGAGGGGAAAGAGGCCAGGTAGGCCAGGTGAGGGCTGAGTGTGGGGCCTAAGGCTTCTTTCCCAATCACCATGGTGACAGCCACCGGAAGGCTGGGCGGAACTTCGGACGGGGACGAGTCACAAACACTCAGCCAATAGGAGAGGTCCAGCCTAACCGGCCAGTTCCGCAGAGCCCTCCATTTTACCCATGGACAGACAACGGCCCCTTGCGTCTTTGGCCACAAAATCCAGGGCACCCAGGGAATAACTTCACAGTAGGCAACCCCTGATGTGAACACGTTCGACACACTGGGACAGCAGGCAGGTACCTCTTTTCCACTTACGCTAGGATATCACTAGGCAAGGCGCCCTTCCTCAGCATCTGTGGCCTCTCACGTATGTGTTCACTCAGAGGAATCTCTTCATTCTACCCCTGAGACACATCACAAGTATGAGGGGCCTGAGAGAGAGCCTAGAGATGGAACGGGGGAGGCTTCTGGCTGTACTGCTTCCCCGTGGGGACAGAATAGCAGGTAGTCTCTCTGGAAGGTCTTAGCTTCTGTTGACTGACACGCGCAATACAGTAGGGGCGGACCCTGGCCAGGGGGAGCTTGTGGGCAGATGCAACCTCTCCGGCGACGAATAATTGCGCTGCTGCTTTGTATGGTGAAAACCTCCCCCCGCCAAGGGGGATGGGTAGAGAACATTGACCCACACCCGCCAGGGGCCTTTCCTGGGACTAAAGATCCCAACGTGGTCTCAACGTCGTCACCCTCTCAACACACACCTTTCCTGCACACGTAATCCTGCCTTTCTCCGTCAGGGCCCTATCCTACCAGGAAAAAAAGCAAGCCGCTCTAAAAGGCCGATGCCAGGGAAATCGAGGAAACACTGCCAGTTTCCAAATTTTTGCTGTCTACACGTCCCCGCCTCCGGTGCAAGGCTGCCTATGTGGCCGGGCTCCGAAGGCAAGGCCGAAATCCTGGCAGCCTGGGCCCCAGCAGTGCAATGGTTGATGGACGTGGGGACACAGATGACCTGTTCGCCACATACAGGAGGGATCCTTGGGCCCTTCACTGGCTCGCCATTCAGCTCCACGACGTCCACTACTGGCCCTGGCCTTTGCTTTGGCTGGTGCCCCATTAAACGTGTGCTCCGGAGCGATGTTTCTCCACCCATCACTAGCATTCTGCCACCAGGGGATATGTGAGTGTGGGAGTCACCATTTGTCACTGGCAGCAGTGTCACAAGTCACTAGACTTCCAGCTACCCGCTGACCTAGGCTGCCTTCTGCCCCAGGCAAGGTCCCGAATCCTTTATCCCAGATGCTGACACCTGGGCACTGGCGGACATTGATTTTTATCAACACAGAGGTCTGAGTGAGGGTCAGAGGGCCAGGTAGGTAAAGTGAAGGCCAGGTGGGCGGGGCTGAGGCTTCTTTGCCATCACCATAGAGACAGTCCCCCCACCGCAAGAGTGGGCGGAGCTTGGGATGGGCCTGGTGACAAGACTGAGCCAATGGCAGAGATCCGGCCCGCCAGGCAGATGACACAGGGCCCTCCATTGTGACCTATGACCCCTAGTGGCCACAGGATTTGAGCACGCCCCGGGAAAGGCTACGCAGGCACAAGGGAGCCCCTGGTGCGGACTGCTTCAGGGCATTGGCAGAGCACGCCAGGTACCTCTTTCCCACTTTCCTGAGGATATCAGTAGGCAAGGCATCCCCACTCAGCATCTCTTGCCTCTCTCTGTCTCTCTCTGCTTGTCTTCGTTCTCTGAAATCTCTTCCTTCTCCCCCTTGTCACTTCACACCTTGGAGTGCCTGACAGAGGGCCTAGAGACCAAAGAGCAAAGGGGGAAGGCCTCTGGCTCTACTGCTTGCCCATGGGGAGAGAAGTTCTGGGAGTCTATCTGGAAGGTCTAGAGAGCAGTGATTGATTGGGGAGCTACATCATGGGCGGACCTGGCCAGGTTAAGCTCGCTGACAAGTGGCAGCCTCTCCGGAGACTACTAATTCCGCTCCTAACATTCTATGCAAATAACCGGCTGAGTGCCATGGGCAGAAAACATTGACACATACCTGCCAGAGGCCTATTCTCGGTCTGAAGAGTCCACCCTGGTCTCCAGGAACTCATTATCTCAGCACACACTTTGCCTGCACGGATGGAAACCGCCTCTCTCCACGAATGTCTTCACCTGCTAGGAAACACACGATGTCACTCAGCCAAAGGAGAGCACAGGCCAAGTCAACTGAAGCCCCCATTTTCAGGATTTTGCCCTCTGCTGCTCCACAGCCTCCGGTGGCACACTGCATGTGCGTCACTTCTCGGTAGACAAGGACGAAATCCGGGCATCCAGGGCCCCAGCCGTCCAGAATCTACGGATGGCGGCATATGGAACACCTCTTTGCCTCGTACAGCAAGGAGGCCTGGGCCCTAGACTGGCTCCGCTAGAGCTCGACGACCTCAGCTATTTTCCCTGACCTTTGGCCCCTGCCCTCGTGAGTGTGTCATCTCTACTTCCACTTCTCTTCCCACCACACTGAATCCGCCACCTGCGGATACCTGAGCGTGGACATCAACATCTATCACTGGCTGCAGTGTCACAGGTCACTAGGTGTCTAGGCTCAGGCTGACCTTGGCTGTCTTCTGCCCAGGCAAGGAACCTAATCCTTCCAAGGAAATCAGGACACGTGCTCACTGGCCGACATCCTTTCTTTCATCCACACAGCGGTCTAGATGAGGGTAATGAGGCCAGGTAGGCCAGGTGAGGGCTGAGTGTGGGGCCTAAGGTTTCTTTCCCAATCACCATGCTGACAGCCACCGGAAGGCTGGGCGGAACTTCGGACGGGGACGAGTCACAAACACTCAGCCAATAGGAGAGGTCCAGCCTAACCGGCCAGTTCCGCAGAGCCCTCCATTTTACCCATGGACAGACAACGCCCCCTTGCGTCTTTGGCCACAAAATCCAGGGCACCCAGGGAATAACTTCACAGTAGGCAACCCCTGATGTGAACACGTTCGACACACTGGGACAGCAGGCAGGTACCTCTTTTCCACTTACGCTAGGATATCACTAGGCAAGGCACCCTTCCTCAGCATCTGTGGCCTCTCACGTATGTGTTCACTCAGAGGAATCTCTTCATTCTACCCCTGAGACACATCACAAGTATGAGGGGCCTGAGAGAGAGCCTAGAGATGGAACGGGGGAGGCTTCTGGCTGTACTGCTTCCCCGTGGGGACAGAATAGCAGGTAGTCTCTCTGGAAGGTCTTAGCTTCTGTTGACTGACACGCGCAATACAGTAGGGGCGGACCCAGGCCAGGGGGAGCTTGTGGGCAGATGCAACCTCCCCGGCGACGAATAATTGCGCTGCTGCTTTGTATGGTGAAAACCTCCCCCCGCCAAGGGGGATGGGTAGAGAACATTGACCCACACCCGCCAGGGGCCTTTCCTGGGACTAAAGATCCCAACGTGGTCTCAACGTCGTCACCCTCTCAACACACACTTTTCCTGCACACGTAATCCTGCCTTTCTCCGTCAGGGCCCTATCCTACCAGGAAAAAAAGCAAGCCGCTCAAAGAGGCCGATGCCAGGGAAATCGAGGAAACACTGCCAGTTTCCAAATTTTTGCTGTCTACACGTCCCCGCCTCCGGTGCAAGGCTGCCTATGTGGCCGGGCTCCGAAGGCAAGGCCGAAATCCTGGCAGCCTGGGCCCCAGCAGTGCAATGGTTGATGGACGTGGGGACACGGATGACCTGTTCGCCACATACAGGAGGGATCCTTGGGCCCTTCACTGGCTCGCCATTCAGCTCCACGATGTCCACTACTGGCCCTGGCCTTTGCTTTGGCTGGTGCCCCATTAAACGTGTGCTCCGGAGCGATGTTTCTCCACCCATCACTAGCATTCTGCCACCAGGGGATATGTGAGTGTGGGAGTCACCATTTGTCACTGGCAGCAGTGTCACAAGTCACTAGACTTCCAGCTACCCGCTGACCTAGGCTGCCTTCTGCCCCAGGCAAGGTCCCGAATCCTTTATCCCAGATGCTGACACCTGGGCACTGGCGGACATTGATTTTTATCAACACAGAGGTCTGAGTGAGGGTCAGAGGGCCAGGTAGGTGAAGTGAAGGCCAGGTGGGCGGGGCTGAGGCTTCTTTGCCATCACCATAGAGACAGTCCCCCCACCGCAAGAGTGGGCGGAGCTTGGGATGGCCTGGTGACAAGACTGAGCCAATGGCAGAGATCCGGCCCGCCAGGCAGATGACACAGGGCCCTCCATTGTGACCTATGACCCCTAGTGGCCACAGGATTTGAGCACGCCCCGGGAAAGGCTACGCAGGCACAAGGGAGCCCCTGGTGCGGACTGCTTCAGGGCATTGGCAGAGCACGCCAGGTACCTCTTTCCCACTTTCCTGAGGATATCAGTAGGCAAGGCATCCCCACTCAGCATCTATTGCCTCTCTCTCTCTCTCTCTCTGCTTGTCTTCGTTCTCTGAAATCTCTTCCTTCTCCCCCTTGTCACTTCACACCTTGGAGTGCCTGACAGAGGGCCTAGAGACCAAAGAGCAAAGGGGGAAGGCCTCTGGCTCTACTGCTTGCCCATGGGGAGAGAAGTTCTGGGAGTCTATCTGGAAGGTCTAGAGAGTAGTGATTGATTGGGGAGCTACATCACGGGCGGACCTGGCCAGGTGAAGCTTGACATCACCGTGGGACCTGGCCAGGTGAAGCTCGCTGACAAGTGGCAGCCTCTCCGGAGACTACTAATTCCGCTCCTAACATTCTATGCAAATAACCGGCTGAGTGCCATGGGCAGAAAACATTGACACATACCTGCCAGAGGCCTATTCTGGGTCTGGAGAGTCCACCCTGGTCTCCCCTGCAACTCATCATCTCAGCACACACTTTGCCTGCACGCATGGAAACCGCCTCTCTCCACGAATGTCTTCACCTGCTAGGAAACACACGATGTCACTCAGCCAAAGGAGAGCACAGGCCAAGTCAACTGAAGCCCCCATTTTCAAGATTTTGCCCTCTGCTGCTCCACAGCCTCCGGTGGCACACTGCATGTGCGTCACTTCTCGGTAGACGAGGCCGAAATCCGGGCATCCAGGGCCCCAGCCGTCCAGAATCTACGGATGGCGGCATATGGATCACCTCTTTGCCTCGTACAGCAGGGAGGCCTGGGCCCTAGACTGGCTCCGCTAGAGCTCCACGACCTCAGCTATTTTCCCTGACCTTTGGCCTGTGCCCTCGTGAGTGTGTCATCTCTACTTCCACTTCTCTTCCCACCACACTGAATCCGCCACCTGCGGATACCTGAGCGTGGACATCAACATCTATCACTGGCTGCAGTGTCACAGGTCACTAGGTGTCTAGGCTCAGGCTGACCTTGGCTGTCTTCTGCCCAGGCAAGGAACCTAATCCTTCCAAGGAAATCAGGACACGTGCTCCCTGGCCGACATCCTTTCTTTCATCCACACAGCGGTCTAGATGAGGGTAATGAGGCCAGGTAGGCCAGGTGAGGGCTGAGTGTGGGGCCTAAGGCTTCTTTCCCAATCACCATGGTGACAGCCACCGGAAGGCTGGGCGGAACTTCGGACGGGGACGAGTCACAAACACTCAGCCAATAGGAGAGGTCCAGCCTAACCGGCCAGTTCCGCAGAGCCCTCCATTTTACCCATGGACAGACAACGGCCCCTTGCGTCTTTGGCCACAAAATCCAGGGCACCCAGGGAATAACTTCACAGTAGGCAACCCCTGATGTGAACACGTTCGACACACTGGGACAGCAGGCAGGTACCTCTTTTCCACTTACGCTAGGATATCACTAGGCAAGGCGCCCTTCCTCAGCATCTGTGGCCTCTCACGTATGTGTTCACTCAGAGGAATCTCTTCATTCTACCCCTGAGACACATCACAAGTATGAGGGGCCTGAGAGAGAGCCTAGAGATGGAACGGGGGAGGCTTCTGGCTGTACTGCTTCCCCGTGGGGACAGAATAGCAGGTAGTCTCTCTGGAAGGTCTTAGCTTCTGTTGACTGACACGCGCAATACAGTAGGGGCGGACCCTGGCCAGGGGGAGCTTGTGGGCAGATGCAACCTCTCCGGCGACGAATAATTGCGCTGCTGCTTTGTATGGTGAAAACCTCCCCCCGCCAAGGGGGATGGGTAGAGAACATTGACCCACACCCGCCAGGGGCCTTTCCTGGGACTAAAGATCCCAACGTGGTCTCAACGTCGTCACCCTCTCAACACACACCTTTCCTGCACACGTAATCCTGCCTTTCTCCGTCAGGGCCCTATCCTACCAGGAAAAAAAGCAAGCCGCTCTAAAAGGCCGATGCCAGGGAAATCGAGGAAACACTGCCAGTTTCCAAATTTTTGCTGTCTACACGTCCCCGCCTCCGGTGCAAGGCTGCCTATGTGGCCGGGCTCCGAAGGCAAGGCCGAAATCCTGGCAGCCTGGGCCCCAGCAGTGCAATGGTTGATGGACGTGGGGACACAGATGACCTGTTCGCCACATACAGGAGGGATCCTTGGGCCCTTCACTGGCTCGCCATTCAGCTCCACGACGTCCACTACTGGCCCTGGCCTTTGCTTTGGCTAGTGCCCCATTAAACGTGTGCTCCGGAGCGATGTTTCTCCACCCATCACTAGCGTTCTGCCACCAGGGGATATGTGAGTGTGGGAGTCACCATTTGTCACTGGCAGCAGCGTCACAAGTCACTAGACTTCCAGCTACCCGCTGACCTAGGCTGCCTTTTGCCCCAGGCAAGGTCCCGAATCCTTTATCCCAGATGCTGACACCTGGGCACTGGCGGACATTGATTTTTATCAACACAGAGGTCTGAGTGAGGGTCAGAGGGCCAGGTAGGTGAAGTGAAGGCCAGGTGGGCGGGGCTGAGGCTTCTTTGCCATCACCATAGAGACAGTCCCCCCACCGCAAGAGTGGGCGGAGCTTGGGATGGGCCTGGTGACAAGACTGAGCCAATGGCAGAGATCCGGCCCGCCAGGCAGATGACACAGGGCCCTCCATTGTGACCTATGACCCCTAGTGGCCACAGGATTTGAGCACGCCCCGGGAAAGGCTACGCAGGCACAAGGGAGCCCCTGGAGCGGACTGCTTCAGGGCATTGGTAGAGCACGCCAGGTACCTCTTTCCCACTTTCCTGAGGATATCAGTAGGCAAGGCATCCCCACTCAGCATCTCTTGCCTCTCTCTCTCTCTCTCTGCTTGTCTTCGTTCTCTGAAATCTCTTCCTTCTCCCCCTTGTCACTTCATACCTTGGAGTGCCTGACAGAGGGCCTAGAGACGAAAGAGCAAAGGGGGAAGCCCTCTGGCTCTACTGCTTGCCCATGGTTAGAGAAGTTCTGGGAGTCTATCTGGAAGGTCTAGAGAGCAGTGATTGATTGGGGAGCTACATCATGGGCGGACCTGGCCAGGTTAAGCTCGCTGACAAGGGGCAGCCTCTCCGGAGACTACTAATTCCGCTCCTAACATTCTATGCAAATAACCGGCTGAGTGCCATGGGCAGAAAACATTGACACATACCTGCCAGAGGCCTATTCTGGGTCTGAAGAGTCCACCCTGGTCTCCAGGAACTCATTATCTCAGCACACACTTTCCCTGCACGCATGGAAACCGCCTCTCTCCACGAATGTCTTCACCTGCTAGGAAACACACGATGTCACTCAGCCAAAGGAGAGCACAGGCCAAGTCAACTGAAGCCCCCATTTTCAAGATTTTGCCCTCTGCTGCTCCACAGCCTCCGGTGGCACACTGCATGTGCGTCACTTCTCGGTAGACAAGGACGAAATCCGGGCATCCAGGGCCCCAGCCGTCCACAGTCTACGGATGGCGGCATATGGAACACCTCTTTGCCTCGTACAGCAGGGAGGCCTGGGCCCTAGACTGGCTCCGCTAGAGCTCCACGACCTCAGCTATTTTCCCTGACCTTTGGACCGTGCCCTCGTGAGTGTGTCATCTCCACTTCCACTTCTCTTCCCACCACACTGAATCCGCCACCTGCGGATACCTGAGCGTGGACATCAACATCTATCACTGGCTGCAGTGTCACAGGTCACTATGTGTCTAGGCTCAGGCTGACCTTGGCTGTCTTCTGCCCAGGCAAGGAACCTAATCCTTCCAAGGAAATCAGGACACGTGCTCACTGGCCGACATCCTTTCTTTCATCCACACAGCGGTCTAGATGAGGGTAATGAGGCCAGGTAGGCAAGGTGAGGGCTGAGTGTGGGGCCTAAGGCTTCTTTCCCAATCACCATGGTGACAGCCACCGGAAGGCTGGGCGGAACTTCGGACGGGGACGAGTCACAAACACTCAGCCAATAGGAGAGGTCCAGCCTAACCGGCCAGTTCCGCAGAGCCCTCCATTTTACCCATGGACAGACAACGGCCCCTTGCGTCTTTGGCCACAAAATCCAGGGCACCCAGGGAATAACTTCACAGTAGGCAACCCCTGATGTGAACACGTTCGACACACTGGGACAGCAGGCAGGTACCTCTTTTCCACTTACGCTAGGATATCACTAGGCAAGGCGCCCTTCCTCAGCATCTGTGGCCTCTCACGTATGTGTTCACTCAGAGGAATCTCTTCATTCTACCCCTGAGACACATCACAAGTATGAGGGGCCTGAGAGAGAGCCTAGAGATGGAACGGGGGAGGCTTCTGGCTGTACTGCTTCCCCGTGGGGACAGAATAGCAGGTAGTCTCTCTGGAAGGTCTTAGCTTCTGTTGACTGACACGCGCAATACAGTAGGGGCGGACCCTGGCCAGGGGGAGCTTGTGGGCAGATGCAACCTCTCCGGCGACGAATAATTGTGCTGCTGCTTTGTATGGTGAAAACCTCCCCCCGCCAAGGGGGATGGGTAGAGAACATTGACCCACACCCGCCAGGGGCCTTTCCTGGGACTAAAGATCCCAACGTGGTCTCAACGTCGTCACCCTCTCAACACACACCTTTCCTGCACACGTAATCCTGCCTTTCTCCGTCAGGGCCCTATCCTACCAGGAAAAAAAGCAAGCCGCTCAAAGAGGCCGATGCCAGGGAAATCGAGGAAACACTGCCAGTTTCCAAATTTTTGCTGTCTACACGTCCCCGCCTCCGGTGCAAGGCTGCCTATGTGGCCGGGCTCCGAAGGCAAGGCCGAAATCCTGGCAGCCTGGGCCCCAGCAGTGCAATGGTTGATGGACGTGGGGACACGGATGACCTGTTCGCCACATACAGGAGGGATCCTTGGGCCCTTCACTGGCTCGCCATTCAGCTCCACGACGTCCACTACTGGCCCTGGCCTTTGCTTTGGCTGGTGCCCCATTAAACGTGTGCTCCGGAGCGATGTTTCTCCACCCATCAGTAGCGTTCTGCCACCAGGGGATATGTGAGTGTGGGAGTCACCATTTGTCACTGGCAGCAGCGTCACAAGTCACTAGACTTCCAGCTACCCGCTGACCTAGGCTGCCTTCTGCCCCAGGCAAGGTCCCGAATCCTTTATCCCAGATGCTGACACCTGGGCACTGGCGGACATTGATTTTTATCAACACAGAGGTCTGAGTGAGGGTCAGAGGGCCAGGTAGGTGAAGTGAAGGCCAGGTGGGCGGGGCTGAGGCTTCTTTGCCATCACCATAGAGACAGTCCCCCCACCGCAAGAGTGGGCGGAGCTTGGGATGGGCCTGGTGACAAGACTGAGCCAATGGCAGAGATCCGGCCCGCCAGGCAGATGACACAGGGCCCTCCATTGTGACCTATGACCCCTAGTGGCCACAGGATTTGAGCACCCCCCGGGAAAGGCTACGCAGGCACAAGGGAGCCCCTGGTGCGGACTGCTTCAGGGCATTGGCAGAGCACGCCAGGTACCTTTTTCCCACTTTCCTGAGGATATCAGTAGGCAAGGCATCCCCACTCAGCATCTCTTGCCTCTCTCTGTCTCTCTCTGCTTGTCTTCGTTCTCTGAAATCTCTTCCTTCTCCCCCTTGTCACTTCACACCTTGGAGTGCCTGACAGAGGGCCTAGAGACCAAAGAGCAAAGGGGGAAGGCCTCTGGCTCTACTGCTTGCCCATGGGGAGAGAAGTTCTGGGAGTCTATCTGGAAGGTCTAGAGAGTAGTGATTGATTGGGGAGCTACATCACGGGCGGACCTGGCCAGGTGAAGCTTGACATCACCGTGGGACCTGGCCAGGTGAAGCTCGCTGACAAGTGGCAGCCTCTCCGGAGACTACTAATTCCGCTCCTAACATTCTATGCAAATAACCGGCTGAGTGCCAGGGGCAGAAATCATTGACACATACCTGCCAGAGGCCTATTCTGGGTCTGAAGAGTCCACCCTGGTCTCCAGGAACTCATTATCTCAGCACACACTTTGCCTGCACGCATGGAAACCGCCTCTCTCCACGAATGTCTTCACCTGCTAGGAAACACACGATGTCACTCAGCCAAAGGAGAGCACAGGCCAAGTCAACTGAAGCCCCCATTTTCAAGATTTTGCCCTCTGCTGCTCCACAGCCTCCGGTGGCACACTGCATGTGCGTCACTTCTCGGTAGACAAGGACGAAATCCGGGCATCCAGGGCCCCAGCCGTCCACAGTCTACGGATGGCGGCATATGGAACACCTCTTTGCCTCGTACAGCAGGGAGGCCTGGGCCCTAGACTGGCTCCGCTAGAGCTCCACGACCTCAGCTATTTTCCCTGACCTTTGGCCTGTACCCTCGTGAGTGTGTCATCTCTACTTCCACTTCTCTTCCCACCACACTGAATCCGCCACCTGCGGATACCTGAGCGTGGACATCAACATCTATCACTGGCTGCAGTGTCACAGGTCACTAGGTGTCTAGGCTCAGGCTGACCTTGGCTGTCTTCTGCCCAGGCAAGGAACCTAATCCTTCCAAGGAAATCAGGACACGTGCTCACTGGCCGACATCCTTTCTTTCATCCACACAGCGGTCTAGATGAGGGGAAAGAGGCCAGGTAGGCCAGGTGAGGGCTGAGTGTGGGGCCTAAGGCTTCTTTCCCAATCACCATGCTGACAGCCACCGGAAGGCTGGGCGGAACTTCGGACGGGGACGAGTCACAAACACTCAGCCAATAGGAGAGGTCCAGCCTAACCGGCCAGTTCCGCAGAGCCCTCCATTTTACCCATGGACAGACAACGGCCCCTTGCGTCTTTGGCCACAAAATCCAGGGCACCCAGGGAATAACTTCACAGTAGGCAACCCCTGATGTGAACACGTTCGACACACTGGGACAGCAGGCAGGTACCTCTTTTCCACTTACGCTAGGATATCACTAGGCAAGGCGCCCTTCCTCAGCATCTGTGGCCTCTCACGTATGTGTTCACTCAGAGGAATCTCTTCATTCTACCCCTGAGACACATCACAAGTATGAGGGGCCTGAGAGAGAGCCTAGAGATGGAACGGGGGAGGCTTCTGGCTGTACTGCTTCCCCGTGGGGACAGAATAGCAGGTAGTCTCTCTGGAAGGTCTTAGCTTCTGTTGACTGACACGCGCAATACAGTAGGGGCGGACCCTGGCCAGGGGGAGCTTGTGGGCAGATGCAACCTGTCCGGCGACGAATAATTGCGCTGCTGCTTTGTATGGTGAAAACCTCCCCCCGCCAAGGGGGATGGGTAGAGAACATTGACCCACACCCGCCAGGGGCCTTTCCTGGGACTAAAGATCCCAACGTGGTCTCAACGTCGTCACCCTCTCAACACACACCTTTCCTGCACACGTAATCCTGCCTTTCTCCGTCAGGGCCCTATCCTACCAGGAAAAAAAGCAAGCCGCTCAAAGAGGCCCATGCCAGGGAAATCGAGGAAACACTGCCAGTTTCCAAATTTTTGCTGTCTACACGTCCCCGCCTCCGGTGCAAGGCTGCCTATGTGGCCGGGCTCCGAAGGCAAGGCCGAAATCCTGGCAGCCTGGGCCCCAGCAGTGCAATGGTTGATGGACGTGGGGACACGGATGACCTGTTCGCCACATACAGGAGGGATCCTTGGGCCCTTCACTGGCTCGCCATTCAGCTCCACGACGTCCACTACTGGCCCTGGCCTTTGCTTTGGCTGGTGCCCCATTAAACGTGTGCTCCGGAGCGATGTTTCTCCACCCATCACTAGCGTTCTGCCACCAGGGGATATGTGAGTGTGGGAGTCACCATTTGTCACTGGCAGCAGCGTCACAAGTCACTAGACTTCCAGCTACCCGCTGACCTAGGCTGCCTTCTGCCCCAGGCAAGGTCCCGAATCCTTTATCCCAGATGCTGACACCTGGGCACTGGCGGACATTGATTTTTATCAACACAGAGGTCTGAGTGAGGGTCAGAGGGCCAGGTAGGTGAAGTCAAGGCCAGGTGGGCGGGGCTGAGGCTTCTTTGCCATCACCATAGAGACAGTCCCCCCACCGCAAGAGTGGGCGGAGCTTGGGATGGGCCTGGTGACAAGACTGAGCCAATGGCAGAGATCCGGCCCGCCAGGCAGATGACACAGGGCCCTCCATTGTGACCTATGACCCCTAGTGGCCACAGGATTTGAGCACGCCCCGGGAAAGGCTACGCAGGCACAAGGGAGCCCCTGGTGCGGACTGCTTCAGGGCATTGGCAGAGCACGCCAGGTACCTCTTTCCCACTTTCCTGAGGATATCAGTAGGCAAGGCATCCCCACTCAGCATCTCTTGCCTCTCTCTGTCTCTCTCTGCTTGTCTTCGTTCTCTGAAATCTCTTCCTTCTCCCCCTTGTTACTTCACACCTTGGAGTGCCTGACAGAGGGCCTAGAGACCAAAGAGCAAAGGGGGAAGGCCTCTGGCTCTACTGCTTGCCCATGGGGACAGAAGTTCTGGGAGTCTATCTGGAAGGTCTAGAGAGTAGTGATTGATTGGGGAGCTACATCACGGGCGGACCTGGCCAGGTGAAGCTTGACATCACCGTGGGACCTGGCCAGGTGAAGCTCGCTGACAAGTGGCAGCCTCTCCGGAGACTACTAATTCCGCTCCTAACATTCTATGCAAATAACCGGCTGAGTGCCAGGGGCAGAAAACATTGACACATACCTGCCAGAGGCCTATTCTGGGTCTGAAGAGTCCACCCTGGTCTCCAGGAACTCATTATCTCAGCACACACTTTGCCTGCACGGATGGAAACCGCCTCTCTCCACGAATGTCTTCACCTGCTAGGAAACACACGATGTCACTCAGCCAAAGGAGAGCACAGGCCAAGTCAACTGAAGCCCCCATTTTCAGGATTTTGCCCTCTGCTGCTCCACAGCCTCCGGTGGCACACTGCATGTGCGTCACTTCTCGGTAGACAAGGACGAAATCAGGGCATCCAGGGCCCCAGCCGTCCACAGTCTACGGATGGCGGCATATGGAACACCTCTTTGCCTCGTACAGCAAGGAGGCCTGGGCCCTAGACTGGCTCCGCTAGAGCTCCACGACCTCAGCTATTTTCCCTGACCTTTGGCCTGTGCCCTCGTGAGTGTGTCATCTCTACTTCCACTTCTCTTCCCACCACACTGAATCCGCCACCTGCGGATACCTGAGCGTGGACATCAACATCTATCACTGGCTGCAGTGTCACAGGTCACTAGGTGTCTAGGCTCAGGCTGACCTTGGCTGTCTTCTGCCCAGGCAAGGAACCTAATCCTTCCAAGGAAATCAGGACACGTGCTCACTGGCCGACATCCTTTCTTTCATCCACACAGCGGTCTAGATGAGGGTAATGAGGCCAGGTAGGCCAGGTGAGGGCTGAGTGTGGGGCCTAAGGCTTCTTTCCCAATCACCATGCTGACAGCCACCGGAAGGCTGGGCGGAACTTCGGACGGGGACGAGTCACAAACACTCAGCCAATAGGAGAGGTCCAGCCTAACCGGCCAGTTCCGCAGAGCCCTCCATTTTACCCATGGACAGACAACGGCCCCTTGCGTCTTTGGCCACAAAATCCAGGGCACCCAGGGAATAACTTCACAGTAGGCAACCCCTGATGTGAACACGTTCGACACACTGGGACAGCAGGCAGGTACCTCTTTTCCACTTACGCTAGGATATCACTAGGCAAGGCGCCCTTCCTCAGCATCTGTGGCCTCTCACGTATGTGTTCACTCAGAGGAATCTCTTCATTCTACCCCTGAGACACATCACAAGTATGAGGGGCCTGAGAGAGAGCCTAGAGATGGAACGGGGGAGGCTTCTGGCTGTACTGCTTCCCCGTGGGGACAGAATAGCAGGTAGTCTCTCTGGAAGGTCTTAGCTTCTGTTGACTGACACGCGCAATACAGTAGGGGCGGACCCAGGCCAGGGGGAGCTTGTGGGCAGATGCAACCTCCCCGGCGACGAATAATTGCGCTGCTGCTTTGTATGGTGAAAACCTCCCCCCGCCAAGGGGGATGGGTAGAGAACATTGACCCACACCCGCCAGGGGCCTTTCCTGGGACTAAAGATCCCAACGTGGTCTCAACGTCGTCACCCTCTCAACACACACCTTTCCTGCACACGTAATCCTGCCTTTCTCCTTCAGGGCCCTATCCTACCAGGAAAAAAAGCAAGCCGCTCAAAGAGGCCCATGCCAGGGAAATCGAGGAAACACTGCCAGTTTCCAAATTTTTGCTGTCTACACGTCCCCGCCTCCGGTGCAAGGCTGCCTATGTGGCCGGGCTCCGAAGGCAAGGCCGAAATCCTGGCAGCCTGGGCCCCAGCAGTGCAATGGTTGATGGACGTGGGGACACGGATGACCTGTTCGCCACATACAGGAGGGATCCTTGGGCCCTTCACTGGCTCGCCATTCAGCTCCACGACGTCCACTACTGGCCCTGGCCTTTGCTTTGGCTGGTGCCCCATTAAACGTGTGCTCCGGAGCGATGTTTCTCCACCCATCACTAGCATTCTGCCACCAGGGGATATGTGAGTGTGGGAGTCACCATTTGTCACTGGCAGCAGCGTCACAAGTCACTAGACTTCCAGCTACCCGCTGACCTAGGCTGCCTTCTGCCCCAGGCAAGGTCCCGAATCCTTTATCCCAGATGCTGACACCTGGGCACTGGCGGACATTGATTTTTATCAACACAGAGGTCTGAGTGAGGGTC
The DNA here is from genome assembly GCF_030014295.1 of Loxodonta africana. NCBI lineage: Eukaryota > Metazoa > Chordata > Mammalia > Proboscidea > Elephantidae > Loxodonta > Loxodonta africana. The sequence goes on from NW_026975614.1 coordinate 119,976, forward strand.
AGAGGGCCAGGTAGGTGAAGTCAAGGCCAGGTGGGCGGGGCTGAGGCTTCTTTGCCATCACCATAGAGACAGTCCCCCCACCGCAAGAGTGGGCGGAGCTTGGGATGGGCCTGGTGACAAGACTGAGCCAATGGCAGAGATCCGGCCCGCCAGGCAGATGACACAGGGCCCTCCATTGTGACCTATGACCCCTAGTGGCCACAGGATTTGAGCACGCCCCGGGAAAGGCTACGCAGGCACAAGGGAGCCCCTGGTGCGGACTGCTTCAGGGCATTGGCAGAGCACGCCAGGTACCTCTTTCCCACTTTCCTGAGGATATCAGTAGGCAAGGCATCCCCACTCAGCATCTCTTGCCTCTCTCTGTCTCTCTCTGCTTGTCTTCGTTCTCTGAAATCTCTTCCTTCTCCCCCTTGTCACTTCACACCTTGGAGTGCCTGACAGAGGGCCTAGAGACCAAAGAGCAAAGGGGGAAGGCCTCTGGCTCTACTGCTTGCCCATGGGGAGAGAAGTTCTGGGAGTCTATCTGGAAGGTCTAGAGAGTAGTGATTGATTGGGGAGCTACATCACGGGCGGACCTGGCCAGGTGAAGCTTGACATCACCGTGGGACCTGGCCAGGTGAAGCTCGCTGACAAGTGGCAGCCTCTCCGGAGACTACTAATTCCGCTCCTAACATTCTATGCAAATAACCGGCTGAGTGCCATGGGCAGAAAACATTGACACATACCTGCCAGAGGCCTATTCTGGGTCTGGAGAGTCCACCCTGGTCTCCCCTGCAACTCATCATCTCAGCACACACTTTGCCTGCACGCATGGAAACCGCCTCTCTCCACGAATGTCTTCACCTGCTAGGAAACACACGATGTCACTCAGCCAAAGGAGAGCACAGGCCAAGTCAACTGAAGCCCCCATTTTCAAGATTTTGCCCTCTGCTGCTCCACAGCCTCCGGTGGCACACTGCATGTGCGTCACTTCTCGGTAGACGAGGCCGAAATCCGGGCATCCAGGGCCCCAGCCGTCCAGAATCTACGGATGGCGGCATATGGATCACCTCTTTGCCTCGTACAGCAGGGAGGCCTGGGCCCTAGACTGGCTCCGCTAGAGCTCCACGACCTCAGCTATTTTCCCTGACCTTTGGACCGTGCCCTCGTGAGTGTGTCATCTCTACTTCCACTTCTCTTCCCACCACACTGAATCCGCCACCTGCGGATACCTGAGCGTGGACATCAACATCTATCACTGGCTGCAGTGTCACAGGTCACTAGGTGTCTAGGCTCAGGCTGACCTTGGCTGTCTTCTGCCCAGGCAAGGAACCTAATCCTTCCAAGGAAATCAGGACACGTGCTCACTGGCCGACATCCTTTCTTTCATCCACACAGCGGTCTAGATGAGGGGAAAGAGGCCAGGTAGGCCAGGTGAGGGCTGAGTGTGGGGCCTAAGGCTTCTTTCCCAATCACCATGGTGACAGCCACCGGAAGGCTGGGCGGAACTTCGGACGGGGACGTGTCACAAACACTCAGCCAATAGGAGAGGTCCAGCCTAACCGGCCAGTTCCGCAGAGCCCTCCATTTTACCCACGGACAGACAACGGCCCCTTGCGTCTTTGGCCACAAAATCCAGGGCACCCAGGGAATAACTTCACAGTAGGCAACCCCTGATGTGAACACGTTCGACACACTGGGACAGCAGGCAGGTACCTCTTTTCCACTTACGCTAGGATATCACTAGGCAAGGCGCCCTTCCTCAGCATCTCTGGCCTCTCACGTATGTGTTCACTCAGAGGAATCTCTTCATTCTACCCCTGAGACACATCACAAGTATGAGGGGCCTGAGAGAGAGCCTAGAGATGGAACGGGGGAGGCTTCTGGCTGTACTGCTTCCCCGTGGGGACAGAATAGCAGGTAGTCTCTCTGGAAGGTCTTAGCTTCTGTTGACTGACACGCGCAATACAGTAGGGGCGGACCCTGGCCAGGGGGAGCTTGTGGGCAGATGCAACCTCTCCGGCGACGAATAATTGCGCTGCTGCTTTGTATGGTGAAAACCTCCCCCCGCCAAGGGGGATGGGTAGAGAACATTGACCCACACCCGCCAGGGGCCTTTCCTGGGACTAAAGATCCCAACGTGGTCTCAACGTCGTCACCCTCTCAACACACACCTTTCCTGCACACGTAATCCTGCCTTTCTCCGTCAGGGCCCTATCCTACCAGGAAAAAAAGCAAGCCGCTCAAAAAGGCCGATGCCAGGGAAATCGAGGAAACACTGCCAGTTTCCAAATTTTTGCTGTCTACACGTCCCCGCCTCCGGTGCAAGGCTGCCTATGTGGCCGGGCTCCGAAGGCAAGGCCGAAATCCTGGCAGCCTGGGCCCCAGCAGTGCAATGGTTGATGGACGTGGGGACACGGATGACCTGTTCGCCACATACAGGAGGGATCCTTGGGCCCTTCACTGGCTCGCCATTCAGCTCCACGACGTCCACTACTGGCCCTGGCCTTTGCTTTGGCTGGTGCCCCATTAAACGTGTGCTCCGGAGCGATCTTTCTCCACCCATCACTAGCATTCTGCCACCAGGGGATATGTGAGTGTGGGAGTCACCATTTGTCACTGGCAGCAGTGTCACAAGTCACTAGACTTCCAGCTACCCGCTGACCTAGGCTGCCTTCTGCCCCAGGCAAGGTCCCGAATCCTTTATCCCAGATGCTGACACCTGGGCACTGGCGGACATTGATTTTTATCAACACAGAGGTCTGAGTGAGGGTCAGAGGGCCAGGTAGGTGAAGTCAAGGCCAGGTGGGCGGGGCTGAGGCTTCTTTGCCATCACCATAGAGACAGTCCCCCCACCGCAAGAGTGGGCGGAGCTTGGGATGGGCCTGGTGACAAGACTGAGCCAATGGCAGAGATCCGGCCCGCCAGGCAGATGACACAGGGCCCTCCATTGTGACCTATGACCCCTAGTGGCCACAGGATTTGAGCACGCCCCGGGAAAGGCTACGCAGGCACAAGGGAGCCCCTGGTGCGGACTGCTTCAGGGCATTGGCAGAGCACGCCAGGTACCTCTTTCCCACTTTCCTGAGGATATCATAGGCAAGGCATCCCCACTCAGCATCTCTTGCCTCTCTCTGTCTCTCTCTGCTTGTCTTCGTTCTCTGAAATCTCTTCCTTCTCCCCATTGTCACTTCACACCTTGGAGTGCCTGACAGAGGGCCTAGAGACCAAAGAGCAAAGGGGGAAGGCCTCTGGCTCTACTGCTTGCCCATGGGGAGAGAAGTTCTGGGAGTCTATCTGGAAGGTCTAGAGAGTAGTGATTGATTGGGGAGCTACATCACGGGCGGACCTGGCCAGGTGAAGCTTGACATCACCGTGGGACCTGGCCAGGTGAAGCTCGCTGACAAGTGGCAGCCTCTCCGGAGACTACTAATTCCGCTCCTAACATTCTATGCAAATAACCGGCTGAGTGCCATGGGCAGAAAACATTGACACATACCTGCCAGAGGCCTATTCTGGGTCTGGAGAGTCCACCCTGGTCTCCCCTGCAACTCATCATCTCAGCACACACTTTGCCTGCACGCATGGAAACCGCCTCTCTCCACGAATGTCTTCACCTGCTAGGAAACACACGATGTCACTCAGCCAAAGGAGAGCACAGGCCAAGTCAACTGAAGCCCCCATTTTCAAGATTTTGCCCTCTGCTGCTCCACAGCCTCCGGTGGCACACTGCATGTGCGTCACTTCTCGGTAGACAAGGACGAAATCCGGGCATCCAGGGCCCCAGCCGTCCACAGTCTACGGATGGCGGCATATGGATCACCTCTTTGCCTCGTACAGCAGGGAGGCCTGGGCCCTAGACTGGCTCCGCTAGAGCTCCACGACCTCAGCTATTTTCCCTGACCTTTGGCCTGTGCCCTCGTGAGTGTGTCATCTCTACTTCCACTTCTCTTCCCACCACACTGAATCCGCCACCTGCGGATACCTGAGCGTGGACATCAACATCTATCACTGGCTGCAGTGTCACAGGTCACTAGGTGTCTAGGCTCAGGCTGACCTTGGCTGTCTTCTGCCCAGGCAAGGAACCTAATCCTTCCAAGGAAATCAGGACACGTGCTCACTGGCCGACATCCTTTCTTTCATCCACACAGCGGTCTAGATGAGGGTAATGAGGCCAGGTAGGCCAGGTGAGGGCTGAGTGTGGGGCCTAAGGCTTCTTTCCCAATCACCATGGTGACAGCCACCGGAAGGCTGGGCGGAACTTCGGACGGGGACGAGTCACAAACACTCAGCCAATAGGAGAGGTCCAGCCTAACCGGCCAGTTCCGCAGAGCCCTCCATTTTACCCATGGACAGACAACGGCCCCTTGCGTCTTTGGCCACAAAATCCAGGGCACCCAGGGAATAACTTCACAGTAGGCAACCCCTGATGTGAACACGTTCGACACACTGGGACAGCAGGCAGGTACCTCTTTTCCACTTACGCTAGGATATCACTAGGCAAGGCGCCCTTCCTCAGCATCTGTGGCCTCTCACGTATGTGTTCACTCAGAGGAATCTCTTCATTCTACCCCTGAGACACATCACAAGTATGAGGGGCCTGAGAGAGAGCCTAGAGATGGAACGGGGGAGGCTTCTGGCTGTACTGCTTCCCCGTGGGGACAGAATAGCAGGTAGTCTCTCTGGAAGGTCTTAGCTTCTGTTGACTGACACGCGCAATACAGTAGGGGCGGACCCTGGCCAGGGGGAGCTTGTGGGCAGATGCAACCTCTCCGGCGACGAATAATTGCGCTGCTGCTTTGTATGGTGAAAACCTCCCCCCGCCAAGGGGGATGGGTAGAGAACATTGACCCACACCCGCCAGGGGCCTTTCCTGGGACTAAAGATCCCAACGTGGTCTCAACGTCGTCACCCTCTCAACACACACCTTTCCTGCACACGTAATCCTGCCTTTCTCCGTCAGGGCCCTATCCTACCAGGAAAAAAAGCAAGCTGCTCAAAAAGGCCGACGCCAGGGAAATCGAGGAAACACTGCCAGTTTCCAAATTTTTGCTGTCTACACGTCCCCGCCTCCGGTGCAAGGCTGCCTATGTGGCCGGGCTCCGAAGGCAAGGCCGAAATCCTGGCAGCCTGGGCCCCAGCAGTCCAATGGTTGATGGACGTGGGGACACGGATGACCTGTTCGCCACATACAGGAGGGATCCTTGGGCCCTTCACTGGCTCGTCATTCAGCTCCACGACGTCCACTACTGTCCCTGGCCTTTGCTTTGGCTGGTGCCCCATTAAACGTGTGCTCCGGAGCGATGTTTCTCCACCCATCACTAGCATTCTGCCACCAGGGGATATGTGAGTGTGGGAGTCACCATTTGTCACTGGCAGCAGCGTCACAAGTCACTAGACTTCCAGCTACCCGCTGACCTAGGCTGCCTTCTGCCCCAGGCAAGGTCCCGAATCCTTTATCCCAGATGCTGACACCTGGGCACTGGCGGACATTGATTTTTATCAACACAGAGGTCTGAGTGAGGGTCAGAGGGCCAGGTAGGTGAAGTGAAGGCCAGGTGGGCGGGGCTGAGGCTTCTTTGCCATCACCATAGAGACAGTCCCCCCACCGCAAGAGTGGGCGGAGCTTGGGATGGGCCTGGTGACAAGACTGAGCCAATGGCAGAGATCCGGCCCGCCAGGCAGATGACACAGGGCCCTCCATTGTGACCTATGACCCCTAGTGGCCACAGGATTTGAGCACGCCCCGGGAAAGGCTACGCAGGCACAAGGGAGCCCCTGGTGCGGACTGCTTCAGGGCATTGGCAGAGCACGCCAGGTACCTCTTTCCCACTTTCCTGAGGATATCAGTAGGCAAGGCATCCCCACTCAGCATCTCTTGCCTCTCTCTGTCTCTCTCTGCTTGTCTTCGTTCTCTGAAATCTCTTCCTTCTCCTCCTTGTCACTTCACACCTTGGAGTGCCTGACAGAGGGCCTAGAGACCAAAGAGCAAAGGGGGAAGGCCTCTGGCTCTACTGCTTGCCCATGGGGAGAGAAGTTCTGGGAGTCTATCTGGAAGGTCTAGAGAGTAGTGATTGATTGGGGAGCTACATCACGGGCGGACCTGGCCAGGTGAAGCTTGACATCACCGTGGGACCTGGCCAGGTGAAGCTCGCTGACAAGTGGCAGCCTCTCCGGAGACTACTAATTCCGCTCCTAACATTCTATGCAAATAACCGGCTGAGTGCCATGGGCAGAAAACATTGACACATACCTGCCAGAGGCCTATTCTGGGTCTGGAGAGTCCACCCTGGTCTCCCCTGCAACTCATCATCTCAGCACACACTTTGCCTGCACGCATGGAAACCGCCTCTCTCCACGAATGTCTTCACCTGCTAGGAAACACACGATGTCACTCAGCCAAAGGAGAGCACAGGCCAAGTCAACTGAAGCCCCCATTTTCAAGATTTTGCCCTCTGCTGCTCCACAGCCTCCGGTGGCACACTGCATGTGCGTCACTTCTCGGTAGACGAGGCCGAAATCCGGGCATCCAGGGCCCCAGCCGTCCAGAATCTACGGATGGCGGCATATGGATCACCTCTTTGCCTCGTACAGCAGGGAGGCCTGGGCCCTAGACTGGCTCCGCTAGAGCTCCACGACCTCAGCTATTTTCCCTGACCTTTGGCCTGTGCCCTCGTGAGTGTGTCATCTCTACTTCCACTTCTCTTCCCACCACACTGAATCCGCCACCTGCGGATACCTGAGCGTGGACATCAACATCTATCACTGGCTGCAGTGTCACAGGTCACTAGGTGTCTAGGCTCAGGCTGACCTTGGCTGTCTTCTGCCCAGGCAAGGAACCTAATCCTTCCAAGGAAATCAGGACACGTGCTCACTGGCCGACATCCTTTCTTTCATCCACACAGTGGTCTAGATGAGGGTAATGAGGCCAGGTAGGCCAGGTGAGGGCTGAGTGTGGGGCCTAAGGCTTCTTTCCCAATCACCATGCTGACAGCCACCGGAAGGCTGGGCGGAACTTCGGACGGGGACGAGTCACAAACACTCAGCCAATAGGAGAGGTCCAGCCTAACCGGCCAGTTCCGCAGAGCCCTCCATTTTACCCATGGACAGACAACGGCCCCTTGCGTCTTTGGCCACAAAATCCAGGGCACCCAGGGAATAACTTCACAGTAGGCAACCCCTGATGTGAACACGTTCGACACACTGGGACAGCAGGCAGGTACCTCTTTTCCACTTACGCTAGGATATCACTAGGCAAGGCGCCCTTCCTCAGCATCTGTGGCCTCTCACGTATGTGTTCACTCAGAGGAATCTCTTCATTCTACCCCTGAGACACATCACAAGTATGAGGGGCCTGAGAGAGAGCCTAGAGATGGAACGGGGGAGGCTTCTGGCTGTACTGCTTCCCCGTGGGGACAGAATAGCAGGTAGTCTCTCTGGAAGGTCTTAGCTTCTGTTGACTGACACGCGCAATACAGTAGGGGCGGACCCAGGCCAGGGGGAGCTTGTGGGCAGATGCAACCTCTCCGGCGACGAATAATTGCGCTGCTGCTTTGTATGGTGAAAACCTCCCCCCGCCAAGGGGGATGGGTAGAGAACATTGACCCATACTCGCCAGGGGCCTTTCCTGGGACTAAAGGTCCCAACGTGGTCTCAACGTAGTCACCCTCTCAACACGCACCTTTCTTGCACACGTAATCCTGCCTTTCTCCGTCAGGGCCCTATCCTACCAGGAAAAAAAGGAAGCCGCTCAAAAAGGCCGATGCCAGGGAAATCGAGGAAACACTGCCAGTTTCCAAATTTTTGCTGTCTACACGTCCCCGCCTCCGGTGCAAGGCTGCCTATGTGGCCGGGCTCCGAAGGCAAGGCCGAAATCCTGGCAGCCTGGGCCCCAGCAGTCCAATGGTTGATGGACCTGGGGACACGGATGACCTGTTCGCCACATACAGGAGGGATCCTTGGGCCCTTCACTGGCTCGCCATTCAGCTCCACGACGTCCACTACTGGCCCTGGCCTTTGCTTTGGCTGGTGCCCCATTAAACGTGTGCTCCGGAGCGATGTTTCTCCACCCACCACTAGCGTTCTGCCACCAGGGGATATGTGAGTGTGGGAGTCACCATTTGTCACTGGCAGCAGTGTCACAAGTCACTAGACTTCCAGCTACCCGCTGACCTAGGCTGCCTTCTGCCCCAGGCAAGGTCCCGAATCCTTTATCCCAGATGCTGACACCTGGGCACTGGCGGACATTGATTTTTATCAACACAGAGGTCTGAGTGAGGGTCAGAGGGCCAGGTAGGTGAAGTGAAGGCCAGGTGGGCGGGGCTGAGGCTTCTTTGCCATCACCATAGAGACAGTCCCCCCACCGCAAGAGTGGGCGGAGCTTGGGATGGGCCTGGTGACAAGACTGAGCCAATGGCAGAGATCCGGCCCGCCAGGCAGATGACACAGGGCCCTCCATTGTGACCTATGACCCCTAGTGGCCACAGGATTTGAGCACGCCCCGGGAAAGGCTACGCAGGCACAAGGGAGCCCCTGGTGCGGACTGCTTCAGGGCATTGGCAGAGCACGCCAGGTACCTCTTTCCCACTTTCCTGAGGATATCAGTAGGCAAGGCATCCCCACTCAGCATCTCTTGCCTCTCTCTCTCTCTCTCTGCTTGTCTTCGTTCTCTGAAATCTCTTCCTTCTCCCCCTTGTCACTTCACACCTTGGAGTGCCTGACAGAGGGCCTAGAGACCAAAGAGCAAAGGGGGAAGGCCTCTGGCTCTACTGCTTGCCCATGGGGAGAGAAGTTCTGGTAGTCTATCTGGAAGGTCTAGAGAGTAGTGATTGATTGGGGAGCTACATCACGGGCGGACCTGGCCAGGTGAAGCTTGACATCACCGTGGGACCTGGCCAGGTGAAGCTCGCTGACAAGTGGCAGCCTCTCCGGAGACTACTAATTCCGCTCCTAACATTCTATGCAAATAACCGGCTGAGTGCCATGGGCAGAAAACATTGACACATACCTGCCAGAGGCCTATTCTGGGTCTGGAGAGTCCACCCTGGTCTCCCCTGCAACTCATCATCTCAGCACACACTTTGCCTGCACGCATGGAAACCGCCTCTCTCCACGAATGTCTTCACCTGCTAGGAAACACACGATGTCACTCAGCCAAAGGAGAGCACAGGCCAAGTCAACTGAAGCCCCCATTTTCAAGATTTTGCCCTCTGCTGCTCCACAGCCTCCGGTGGCACACTGCATGTGCGTCACTTCTCGGTAGACGAGGCCGAAATCCGGGCATCCAGGGCCCCAGCCGTCCAGAATCTACGGATGGCGGCATATGGATCACCTCTTTGCCTCGTACAGCAGGGAGGCCTGGGCCCTAGACTGGCTCCGCTAGAGCTCCACGACCTCAGCTATTTTCCCTGACCTTTGGCCTGTGCCCTCGTGAGTGTATCATCTCTACTTCCACTTCTCTTCCCACCACACTGAATCCGCCACCTGCGGATACCTGAGCGTGGACATCAACATCTATCACTGGCTGCAGTGTCACAGGTCACTAGGTGTCTAGGCTCAGGCTGACCTTGGCTGTCTTCTGCCCAGGCAAGGAACCTAATCCTTCCAAGGAAATCAGGACACGTGCTCACTGGCCGACATCCTTTCTTTCATCCACACAGTGGTCTAGATGAGGGTAATGAGGTCAGGTAGGCCAGGTGAGGGCTGAGTGTGGGGCCTAAGGCTTCTTTCCCAATCACCATGCTGACAGCCACCGGAAGGCTGGGCGGAACTTCGGACGGGGACGAGTCACAAACACTCAGCCAATAGGAGAGGTCCAGCCTAACCGGCCAGTTCCGCAGAGCCCTCCATTTTACCCATGGACAGACAACGGCCCCTTGCGTCTTTGGCCACAAAATCCAGGGCACCCAGGGAATAACTTCACAGTAGGCAACCCCTGATGTGAACACGTTCGACACACTGGGACAGCAGGCAGGTACCTCTTTTCCACTTACGCTAGGATATCACTAGGCAAGGCGCCCTTCCTCAGCATCTGTGGCCTCTCACGTATGTGTTCACTCAGAGGAATCTCTTCATTCTACCCCTGAGACACATCACAAGTATGAGGGGCCTGAGAGAGAGCCTAGAGATGGAACGGGGGAGGCTTCTGGCTGTACTGCTTCCCCGTGGGGACAGAATAGCAGGTAGTCTCTCTGGAAGGTCTTAGCTTCTGTTGACTGACACGCGCAATACAGTAGGGGCGGACCCAGGCCAGGGGGAGCTTGTGGGCAGATGCAACCTCTCCGGCGACGAATAATTGCGCTGCTGCTTTGTATGGTGAAAACCTCCCCCCGCCAAGGGGGATGGGTAGAGAACATTGACCCATACTCGCCAGGGGCCTTTCCTGGGACTAAAGATCCCAACGTGGTCTCAACGTAGTCACCCTCTCAACACGCACCTTTCCTGCACACGTAATCCTGCCTTTCTCCGTCAGGGCCCTATCCTACCAGGAAAAAAAGGAAGCCGCTCAAAGAGGCCGATGCCAGGGAAATCGAGGAAACACTGCCAGTTTCCAAATTTTTGCTGTCTACACGTCCCCGCCTCCGGTGCAAGGCTGCCTATGTGGCCGGGCTCCGAAGGCAAGGCCGAAATCCTGGCAGCCTGGGCCCCAGCAGTCCAATGGTTGATGGACGTGGGGACACGGATGACCTGTTCGCCACATACAGGAGGGATCCTTGGGCCCTTCACTGGCTCGTCATTCAGCTCCACGACGTCCACTACTGTCCCTGGCCTTTGCTTTGGCTGGTGCCCCATTAAACGTGTGCTCCGGAGCGATGTTTCTCCACCCATCACTAGCATTCTGCCACCAGGGGATATGTGAGTGTGGGAGTCACCATTTGTCACTGGCAGCAGCGTCACAAGTCACTAGACTTCCAGCTACCCGCTGACCTAGGCTGCCTTCTGCCCCAGGCAAGGTCCCGAATCCTTTATCCCAGATGCTGACACCTGGGCACTGGCGGACATTGATTTTTATCAACACAGAGGTCTGAGTGAGGGTCAGAGGGCCAGGTAGGTGAAGTGAAGGCCAGGTGGGCGGGGCTGAGGCTTCTTTGCCATCACCATAGAGACAGTCCCCCCACCGCAAGAGTGGGCGGAGCTTGGGATGGGCCTGGTGACAAGACTGAGCCAATGGCAGAGATCCGGCCCGCCAGGCAGATGACACAGGGCCCTCCATTGTGACCTATGACCCCTAGTGGCCACAGGATTTGAGCACGCCCCGGGAAAGGCTACGCAGGCACAAGGGAGCCCCTGGTGCGGACTGCTTCAGGGCATTGGCAGAGCACGCCAGGTACCTCTTTCCCACTTTCCTGAGGATATCAGTAGGCAAGGCATCCCCACTCAGCATCTCTTGCCTCTCTCTCTCTCTCTCTGCTTGTCTTCGTTCTCTGAAATCTCTTCCTTCTCCCCCTTGTCACTTCACACCTTGGAGTGCCTGACAGAGGGCCTAGAGACCAAAGAGCAAAGGGGGAAGGCCTCTGGCTCTACTGCTTGCCCATGGGGAGAGAAGTTCTGGGAGTCTATCTGGAAGGTCTAGAGAGTAGTGATTGATTGGGGAGCTACATCACGGGCGGACCTGGCCAGGTGAAGCTTGACATCACCGTGGGACCTGGCCAGGTGAAGCTCGCTGACAAGTGGCAGCCTCTCCGGAGACTACTAATTCCGCTCCTAACATTCTATGCAAATAACCGGCTGAGTGCCATGGGCAGAAAACATTGACACATACCTGCCAGAGGCCTATTCTGGGTCTGGAGAGTCCACCCTGGTCTCCCCTGCAACTCATCATCTCAGCACACACTTTGCCTGCACGCATGGAAACCGCCTCTCTCCACGAATGTCTTCACCTGCTAGGAAACACACGATGTCACTCAGCCAAAGGAGAGCACAGGCCAAGTCAACTGAAGCCCCCATTTTCAAGATTTTGCCCTCTGCTGCTCCACAGCCTCCGGTGGCACACTGCATGTGCGTCACTTCTCGGTAGACGAGGCCGAAATCCGGGCATCCAGGGCCCCAGCCGTCCAGAATCTACGGATGGCGGCATATGGATCACCTCTTTGCCTCGTACAGCAGGGAGGCCTGGGCCCTAGACTGGCTCCGCTAGAGCTCCACGACCTCAGCTATTTTCCCTGACCTTTGGCCTGTGCCCTCGTGAGTGTATCATCTCTACTTCCACTTCTCTTCCCACCACACTGAATCCGCCACCTGCGGATACCTGAGCGTGGACATCAACATCTATCACTGGCTGCAGTGTCACAGGTCACTAGGTGTCTAGGCTCAGGCTGACCTTGGCTGTCTTCTGCCCAGGCAAGGAACCTAATCCTTCCAAGGAAATCAGGACACGTGCTCACTGGCCGACATCCTTTCTTTCATCCACACAGTGGTCTAGATGAGGGTAATGAGGTCAGGTAGGCCAGGTGAGGGCTGAGTGTGGGGCCTAAGGCTTCTTTCCCAATCACCATGCTGACAGCCACCGGAAGGCTGGGCGGAACTTCGGACGGGGACGAGTCACAAACACTCAGCCAATAGGAGAGGTCCAGCCTAACCGGCCAGTTCCGCAGAGCCCTCCATTTTACCCATGGACAGACAACGGCCCCTTGCGTCTTTGGCCACAAAATCCAGGGCACCCAGGGAATAACTTCACAGTAGGCAACCCCTGATGTGAACACGTTCGACACACTGGGACAGCAGGCAGGTACCTCTTTTCCACTTACGCTAGGATATCACTAGGCAAGGCGCCCTTCCTCAGCATCTGTGGCCTCTCACGTATGTGTTCACTCAGAGGAATCTCTTCATTCTACCCCTGAGACACATCACAAGTATGAGGGGCCTGAGAGAGAGCCTAGAGATGGAACGGGGGAGGCTTCTGGCTGTACTGCTTCCCCGTGGGGACAGAATAGCAGGTAGTCTCTCTGGAAGGTCTTAGCTTCTGTTGACTGACACGCGCAATACAGGAGGGGCGGACCCAGGCCAGGGGGAGCTTGTGGGCAGATGCAACCTCTCCGGCGACGAATAATTGCGCTGCTGCTTTGTATGGTGAAAACCTCCCCCCGCCAAGGGGGATGGGTAGAGAACATTGACCCATACTCGCCAGGGGCCTTTCCTGGGACTAAAGATCCCAACGTGGTCTCAACGTAGTCACCCTCTCAACACGCACCTTTCCTGCACACGTAATCCTGCCTTTCTCCGTCAGGGCCCTATCCTACCAGGAAAAAAAGGAAGCCGCTCAAAGAGGCCGATGCCAGGGAAATCGAGGAAACACTGCCAGTTTCCAAATTTTTGCTGTCTACACGTCCCCGCCTCCGGTGCAAGGCTGCCTATGTGGTCGGGCTCCGAAGGCAAGGCCGAAATCCTGGCAGCCTGGGCCCTAGCAGTGCAATGGTTGATGGACGTGGGGACACGGATGACCTGTTCGCCACACACAGGAGGGATCCTTGGGCCCTTCACTGGCTCGCCATTCAGCTCCACGACGTCCACTACTGGCCCTGGCCTTTGCTTTGGCTGGTGCCCCATTAAACGTGTGCTCCGGAGCGATGTTTCTCCACCCATCACTAGCATTCTGCCACCAGGGGATATGTGAGTGTGGGAGTCACCATTTGTCACTGGCAGCAGTGTCACAAGTCACTAGACTTCCAGCTACCCGCTGACCTAGGCTGCCTTCTGCCCCAGGCAAGGTCCCGAATCCTTTATCCCAGATGCTGACACCTGGGCACTGGCGGACATTGATTTTTATCAACACAGAGGTCTGAGTGAGGGTCAGAGGGCCAGGTAGGTGAACATAGAGAGATAGTATTGGGGCTGAGGCTTCTTTGCCATCACCATAGAGACAGTCCCCCCACCGCAAGAGTGGGCGGAGCTTGGGATGGGCCTGGTGACAAGACTGAGCCAATGGCAGAGATCCGGCCCGCCAGGCAGATGACACAGGGCCCTCCATTGTGACCTATGACCCCTAGTGGCCACAGGATTTGAGCACGCCCCGGGAAAGGCTACGCAGGCACAAGGGAGCCCCTGGTGCGGACTGCTTCAGGGCATTGGCAGAGCACGCCAGGTACCTCTTTCCCACTTTCCTGAGGATATCAGTAGGCAAGGCATCCCCACTCAGCATCTCTTGCCTCTCTCTGTCTCTCTCTGCTTGTCTTCGTTCTCTGAAATCTCTTCCTTCTCCCCCTTGTCACTTCACACCTTGGAGTGCCTGACAGAGGGCCTAGAGACCAAAGAGCAAAGGGGGAAGGCCTCTGGCTCTACTGCTTGCCCATGGGGAGAGAAGTTCTGGGAGTCTATCTGAAAGGTCTAGAGAGTAGTGATTGATTGGGGAGCTACATCACGGGCGGACCTGGCCAGGTGAAGCTTGACATCACCGTGGGACCTGGCCAGGTGAAGCTCGCTGACAAGTGGCAGCCTCTCCGGAGACTACTAATTCCGCTCCTAACATTCTATGCAAATAACCGGCTGAGTGCCATGGGCAGAAAACATTGACACATACCTGCCAGAGGCCTATTCTGGGTCTGGAGAGTCCACCCTGGTCTCCCCTGCAACTCATCATCTCAGCACACACTTTGCCTGCACGCATGGAAACCGCCTCTCTCCACGAATGTCTTCACCTGCTAGGAAACACACGATGTCACTCAGCCAAAGGAGAGCACAGGCCAAGTCAACTGAAGCCCCCATTTTCAAGATTTTGCCCTCTGCTGCTCCACAGCCTCCGGTGGCACACTGCATGTGCGTCACTTCTCGGTAGACGAGGCCGAAATCCGGGCATCCAGGGCCCCAGCCGTCCAGAATCTACGGATGGCGGCATATGGATCACCTCTTTGCCTCGTACAGCAGGGAGGCCTGGGCCCTAGACTGGCTCTGCTAGAGCTCCACGACCTCAGCTATTTTCGCTGACCTTTGGCCTGTGCCCTCGTGATTGTGTCATCTCTACTTCCACTTCTCTTCCACCACACTGAATCCGCCACCTGCGGATACCTGAGCGTGGACATCAACATCTATCACTGGCTGCAGTGTCACAGGTCACTAGGTGTTTAGGCTCAGGCTGACCTTGGCTGTCTTCTGCCCAGGCAAGGAACCTAATCCTTCCAAGGAAATCAGGACACGTGCTCACTGGCCGACATCCTTACTTTCATCCACGTAGCGGTCTAGATGAGGGGAAAGAGGCCAGGTAGGCCAGGTGAGGGCTGAGTGTGGGGCCTAAGGCTTCTTTCCCAATCACCATGGTGACAGCCACCGGAAGGCTGGGCGGAACTTCGGACGGGGACGAGTCACAAACACTCAGCCAATAGGAGAGGTCCAGCCTAACCGGCCAGTTCCGCAGAGCCCTCCATTTTACCCATGGACAGACAACGGCCCCTTGCGTCTTTGGCCACAAAATCCAGGGCACCCAGGGAATAACTTCACAGTAGGCAACCCCTGATGTGAACACGTTCGACACACTGGGACAGCAGGCAGGTACCTCTTTTCCACTTACGCTAGGATATCACTAGGCAAGGCGCCCTTCCTCAGCATCTGTGGCCTCTCACGTATGTGTTCACTCAGAGGAATCTCTTCATTCTACCCCTGAGACACATCACAAGTATGAGGGGCCTGAGAGAGAGCCTAGAGATGGAACGGGGGAGGCTTCTGGCTGTACTGCTTCCCGTGGGGACAGAATAGCAGGTAGTCTCTCTGGAAGGTCTTAGCTTCTGTTGACTGACACGCGCAATACAGTAGGGGCGGACCCAGGCCAGGGGGAGCTTGTGGGCAGATGCAACCTCTCCGGCGACGAATAATTGCGCTGCTGCTTTGTATGGTGAAAACCTCCCCCCGCCAAGGGGGATGGGTAGAGAACATTGACCCACACCCGCCAGGGGCCTTTCCTGGGACTAAAGATCCCAACGTGGTCTCAACGTCGTCACCCTCTCAACACACACCTTTCCTGCACACGTAATCCTGCCTTTCTCCGTCAGGGCCCTATCCTACCAGGAAAAAAAGGAAGCCGCTCAAAGAGGCCGATGCCAGGGAAATCGAGGAAACACTGCCAGTTTCCAAATTTTTGCTGTCTACACGTCCCCGCCTCCGGTGCAAGGCTGCCTATGTGGCCGGGCTCCGAAGGCAAGGCCGAAATCCTGGCAGCCTGGGCCCCAGCAGTGCAATGGTTGATGGTCGTGGGGACACGGATCACCTGTTCGACACATACCGGAGGGATCCTTGGGCTTTTCACTGGCTCGCCATTCAGCTCCACGACGTCCACTACTGGCCCTGGCCTTTGCTTTGGCTGGTGCCCCATTAAACGTGTGCTCCGGAGCGATCTTTCTCCACCCATCACTAGCATTCTGCCACCAGGGGATATGTGAGTGTGGGAGTCACCATTTGTCACTGGCAGCAGTGTCACAAGTCACTAGACTTCCAGCTACCCGCTGACCTAGGCTGCCTTCTGCCCCAGGCAAGGTCCCGAATCCTTTATCCCAGATGCTGACACCTGGGCACTGGCGGACATTGATTTTTATCAACACAGAGGTCTGAGTGAGGGTCAGAGGGCCAGGTAGGTGAAGTGAAGGCCAGGTGGGCGGGGCTGAGGCTTCTTTGCCATCACCATAGAGACAGTCCCCCCACCGCAAGAGTGGGCGGAGCTTGGGATGGGCCTGGTGACAAGACTGAGCCAATGGCAGAGATCCGGCCCGCCAGGCAGATGACACAGGGCCCTCCATTGTGACCTATGACCCCTAGTGGCCACAGGATTTGAGCACGCCCCGGGAAAGGCTACGCAGGCACAAGGGAGCCCCTGGTGCGGACTGCTTCAGGGCATTGGCAGAGCACGCCAGGTACCTCTTTCCCACTTTCCTGAGGATATCAGTAGGCAAGGCATCCCCACTCAGCATCTCTTGCCTCTCTCTGTCTCTCTCTGCTTGTCTTCGTTCTCTGAAATCTCTTCCTTCTCCCCCTTGTCACTTCACACCTTGGAGTGCCTGACAGAGGGCCTAGAGACCAAAGAGCAAGGGGGGAAGGCCTCTGGCTCTACTGCTTGCCCATGGGGACAGAAGTTCTGGGAGTCTATCTGGAAGGTCTAGAGAGTAGTGATTGATTGGGGAGCTACATCACGGGCGGACCTGGCCAGGTGAAGCTTGACATCACCGTGGGACCTGGCCAGGTGAAGCTCGCTGACAAGTGGCAGCCTCTCCGGAGACTACTAATTCCGCTCCTAACATTCTATGCAAATAACCGGCTGAGTGCCATGGGCAGAAAACATTGACACATACCTGCCAGAGGCCTATTCTGGGTCTGGAGAGTCCACCCTGGTCTCCCCTGCAACTCATCATCTCAGCACACACTTTGCCTGCACGCATGGAAACCGCCTCTCTCCACGAATGTCTTCACCTGCTAGGAAACACACGATGTCACTCAGCCAAAGGAGAGCACAGGCCAAGTCAACTGAAGCCCCCATTTTCAAGATTTTGCCCTCTGCTGCTCCACAGCCTCCGGTGGCACACTGCATGTGCGTCACTTCTCGGTAGACGAGGCCGAAATCCGGGCATCCAGGGCCCCAGCCGTCCAGAATCTACGGATGGCGGCATATGGATCACCTCTTTGCCTCGTACAGCAGGGAGGCCTGGGCCCTAGACTGGCTCCGCTAGAGCTCCACGACCTCAGCTATTTTCCCTGACCTTTGGCCTGTGCCCTCGTGAGTGTGTCATCTCTACTTCCACTTCTCCTCCCACCACACTGAATCCGCCACCTGCGGATACCTGAGCGTGGACATCAACATCTATCACTGGCTGCAGTGTCACAGGTCACTAGGTGTCTAGGCTCAGGCTGACCTTGGCTGTCTTCTGCCCAGGCAAGGAACCTAATCCTTCCAAGGAAATCAGGACACGTGCTCACTGGCCGACATCCTTTCTTTCATCTACACAGCGGTCTAGATGAGGGGAAAGAGGCCAGGTAGGCCAGGTGAGGGCTGAGTGTGGGGCCTAAGGCTTCTTTCCCAATCACCATGGTGACAGCCACCGGAAGGCTGGGCGGAACTTCTGACGGGGACGAGTCACAAACACTCAGCCAATAGGAGAGGTCCAGCCTAACCGGCCAGTTCCGCAGAGCCCTCCATTTTACCCATGGACAGACAACGGCCCCTTGCGTCTTTGGCCACAAAATCCAGGGCACCCAGGGAATAACTTCACAGTAGGCAACCCCTGATGTGAACACGTTCGACACACTGGGACAGCAGGCAGGTACCTCTTTTCCACTTACGCTAGGATATCACTAGGCAAGGCGCCCTTCCTCAGCATCTGTGGCCTCTCACGTATGTGTTCACTCAGAGGAATCTCTTCATTCTACCCCTGAGACACATCACAAGTATGAGGGGCCTGAGAGAGAGCCTAGAGATGGAACGGGGGAGGCTTCTGGCTGTACTGCTTCCCCGTGGGGACAGAATAGCAGGTAGTCTCTCTGGAAGGTCTTAGCTTCTGTTGACTGACACGCGCAATACAGTAGGGGCGGACCCTGGCCAGGGGGAGCTTGTGGGCAGATGCAACCTCTCCGGCGACGAATAATTGCGCTGCTGCTTTGTATGGTGAAAACCTCCCCCCGCCAAGGGGGATGGGTAGAGAACATTGACCCACACCCGCCAGGGGCCTTTCCTGGGACTAAAGATCCCAACGTGGTCTCAACGTCGTCACCCTCTCAACACACACCTTTCCTGCACACGTAATCCTGCCTTTCTCCGTCAGGGCCCTATCCTACCAGGAAAAAAAGCAAGCCGCTCAAAAAGGCCCATGCCAGGGAAATCGAGGAAACACTGCCAGTTTCCAAATTTTTGCTGTCTACACGTCCCCGCCTCCGGTGCAAGGCTGCCTATGTGGCCGGGCTCCGAAGGCAAGGCCGAAATCCTGGCAGCCGGGGCCCCAGCAGTGCAATGGTTGATGGACGTGGGGAGACGGATGACCTGTTCGCCACATACAGGAGGGATCCTTGGGCCCTTCACTGGCTCGCCATTCAGCTCCACCACGTCCACTACTGGCCCTGGCCTTTGCTTTGGCTGGTGCCCCATTAAACGTGTGCTCCGGAGCGATGTTTCTCCACCCATCACTAGCATTCTGCCACCAGGGGATATGTGAGTGTGGGAGTCACCATTTGTCACTGGCAGCAGTGTCACAAGTCACTAGACTTCCAGCTACCCGCTGACCTAGGCTGCCTTCTGCCCCAGGCAAGGTCCCGAATCCTTTATCCCAGATGCTGACACCTGGGCACTGGCGGACATTGATTTTTATCAACACAGAGGTCTGAGTGAGGGTCAGAGGGCCAGGTAGGTGAAGTCAAGGCCAGGTGGGCGGGGCTGAGGCTTCTTTGCCATCACCATAGAGACAGTCCCCCCACCGCAAGAGTGGGCGGAGCTTGGGATGGGCCTGGTGACAAGACTGAGCCAATGGCAGAGATCCGGCCCGCCAGGCAGATGACACAGGGCCCTCCATTGTGACCTATGACCCCTAGTGGCCACAGGATTTGAGCACGCCCCGGGAAAGGCTACGCAGGCACAAGGGAGCCCCTGGTGCGGACTGCTTCAGGGCATTGGCAGAGCACGCCAGGTACCTCTTTCCCACTTTCCTGAGGATATCAGTAGGCAAGGCATCCCCACTCAGCATCTCTTGCCTCTCTCTGTCTCTCTCTGCTTGTCTTCGTTCTCTGAAATCTCTTCCTTCTCCCCCTTGTCACTTCACACCTTGGAGTGCCTGACAGAGGGCCTAGAGACCAAAGAGCAAAGGGGGAAGGCCTCTGGCTCTACTGCTTGCCCATGGGGACAGAAGTTCTGGGAGTCTATCTGGAAGGTCTAGAGAGTAGTGATTGATTGGGGAGCTACATCACGGGCGGACCTGGCCAGGTGAAGCTTGACATCACCGTGGGACCTGGCCAGGTGAAGCTCGCTGACAAGTGGCAGCCTCTCCGGAGACTACTAATTCCGCTCCTAACATTCTATGCAAATAACCGGCTGAGTGCCATGGGCAGAAAACATTGACACATACCTGCCAGAGGCCTATTCTGGGTCTGGAGAGTCCACCCTGGTCTCCCCTGCAACTCATCATCTCAGCACACACTTTGCCTGCACGCATGGAAACCGCCTCTCTCCACGAATGTCTTCACCTGCTAGGAAACACACGATGTCACTCAGCCAAAGGAGAGCACAGGCCAAGTCAACTGAAGCCCCCATTTTCAAGATTTTGCCCTCTGCTGCTCCACAGCCTCCGGTGGCACACTGCATGTGCGTCACTTCTCGGTAGACGAGGCCGAAATCCGGGCATCCAGGGCCCCAGCCGTCCAGAATCTACGGATGGCGGCATATGGATCACCTCTTTGCCTCGTACAGCAGGGAGGCCTGGGCCCTAGACTGGCTCCGCTAGAGCTCCACGACCTCAGCTATTTTCCCTGACCTTTGGCCTGTGCCCTCCTGAGTGTGTCATCTCTACTTCCACTTCTCTTCCCACCACACTGAATCCACCACCTGCGGATACCTGAGCGTGGACATCAACATCTATCACTGGCTGCAGTGTCACAGGTCACTAGGTGTCTAGGCTCAGGCTGACCTTGGCTGTCTTCTGCCCAGGCAAGGAACCTAATCCTTCCAAGGAAATCAGGACACGTGCTCACTGGCCGACATCCTTTCTTTCATCTACACAGCGGTCTAGATGAGGGGAAAGAGGCCAGGTAGGCCAGGTGAGGGCTGAGTGTGGGGCCTAAGGCTTCTTTCCCAATCACCATGGTGACAGCCACCGGAAGGCTGGGCGGAACTTCGGACGGGGACGAGTCACAAACACTCAGCCAATAGGAGAGGTCCAGCCTAACCGGCCAGTTCCGCAGAGCCCTCCATTTTACCCATGGACAGACAACGGCCCCTTGCGTCTTTGGCCACAAAATCCAGGGCACCCAGGGAATAACTTCACAGTAGGCAACCCCTGATGTGAACACGTTCGACACACTGGGACAGCAGGCAGGTACCTCTTTTCCACTTACGCTAGGATATCACTAGGCAAGGCGCCCTTCCTCAGCATCTGTGGCCTCTCACGTATGTGTTCACTCAGAGGAATCTCTTCATTCTACCCCTGAGACACATCACAAGTATGAGGGGCCTGAGAGAGAGCCTAGAGATGGAACGGGGGAGGCTTCTGGCTGTACTGCTTCCCCGTGGGGACAGAATAGCAGGTAGTCTCTCTGGAAGGTCTTAGCTTCTGTTGACTGACACGCGCAATACAGTAGGGGCGGACCCTGGCCAGGGGGAGCTTGTGGGCAGATGCAACCTCTCCGGCGACGAATAATTGCGCTGCTGCTTTGTATGGTGAAAACCTCCCCCCGCCAAGGGGGATGGGTAGAGAACATTGACCCACACCCGCCAGGGGCCTTTCCTGGGACTAAAGATCCCAACGTGGTCTCAACGTCGTCACCCTCTCAACACACACCTTTCCTGCACACGTAATCCTGCCTTTCTCCGTCAGGGCCCTATGCTACCAGGAAAAAAAGCAAGCCGCTCAAAGAGGCCGATGCCAGGGAAATCGAGGAAACACTGCCAGTTTCCAAATTTTTGCTGTCTACACGTCCCCGCCTCCGGTGCAAGGCTGCCTATGTGGCCGGGCTCCGAAGGCAAGGCCGAAATCCTGGCAGCCTGGGCCCCAGCAGTGCAATGGTTGATGGACGTGGGGACACGGATGACCTGTTCGCCACATACAGGAGGGATCCTTGGGCCCTTCACTGGCTCGCCATTCAGCTCCACGACGTCCACTACTGGCCCTGGCCTTTGCTTTGGCTGGTGCCCCATTAAACGTGTGCTCCGGAGCGATCTTTCTCCACCCATCACTAGCATTCTGCCACCAGGGGATATGTGAGTGTGGGAGTCACCATTTGTCACTGGCAGCAGTGTCACAAGTCACTAGACTTCCAGCTACCCGCTGACCTAGGCTGCCTTCTGCCCCAGGCAAGGTCCCGAATCCTTTATCCCAGATGCTGACACCTGGGCACTGGCGGACATTGATTTTTATCAACACAGAGGTCTGAGTGAGGGTCAGAGGGCCAGGTAGGTGAAGTGAAGGCCAGGTGGGCGGGGCTGAGGCTTCTTTGCCATCACCATAGAGACAGTCCCCCCACCGCAAGAGTGGGCGGAGCTTGGGATGGGCCTGGTGACAAGACTGAGCCAATGGCAGAGATCCGGCCCGCCAGGCAGATGACACAGGGCCCTCCATTGTGACCTATGACCCCTAGTGGCCACAGGATTTGAGCACGCCCCGGGAAAGGCTACGCAGGCACAAGGGAGCCCCTGGTGCGGACTGCTTCAGGGCATTGGCAGAGCACGCCAGGTACCTCTTTCCCACTTTCCTGAGGATATCAGTAGGCAAGGCATCCCCACTCAGCATCTCTTGCCTCTCTCTGTCTCTCTCTGCTTGTCTTCGTTCTCTGAAATCTCTTCCTTCTCCCCCTTGTCACTTCACACCTTGGAGTGCCTGACAGAGGGCCTAGAGACCAAAGAGCAAGGGGGGAAGGCCTCTGGCTCTACTGCTTGCCCATGGGGACAGAAGTT
This sequence comes from Loxodonta africana, assembly GCF_030014295.1. NCBI lineage: Eukaryota > Metazoa > Chordata > Mammalia > Proboscidea > Elephantidae > Loxodonta > Loxodonta africana. Next base: position 142,516 of record NW_026975614.1, read on the forward strand.
CTGGGAGTCTATCTGGAAGGTCTAGAGAGTAGTGATTGATTGGGGAGCTACATCACGGGCGGACCTGGCCAGGTGAAGCTTGACATCACCGTGGGACCTGGCCAGGTGAAGCTCGCTGACAAGTGGCAGCCTCTCCGGAGACTACTAATTCCGCTCCTAACATTCTATGCAAATAACCGGCTGAGTGCCATGGGCAGAAAACATTGACACATACCTGCCAGAGGCCTATTCTGGGTCTGGAGAGTCCACCCTGGTCTCCCCTGCAACTCATCATCTCAGCACACACTTTGCCTGCACGCATGGAAACCGCCTCTCTCCACGAATGTCTTCACCTGCTAGGAAACACACGATGTCACTCAGCCAAAGGAGAGCACAGGCCAAGTCAACTGAAGCCCCCATTTTCAAGATTTTGCCCTCTGCTGCTCCACAGCCTCCGGTGGCACACTGCATGTGCGTCACTTCTCGGTAGACGAGGCCGAAATCCGGGCATCCAGGGCCCCAGCCGTCCAGAATCTACGGATGGCGGCATATGGATCACCTCTTTGCCTCGTACAGCAGGGAGGCCTGGGCCCTAGACTGGCTCCGCTAGAGCTCCACGACCTCAGCTATTTTCCCTGACCTTTGGCCTGTGCCCTCGTGAGTGTGTCATCTCTACTTCCACTTCTCCTCCCACCACACTGAATCCGCCACCTGCGGATACCTGAGCGTGGACATCAACATCTATCACTGGCTGCAGTGTCACAGGTCACTAGGTGTCTAGGCTCAGGCTGACCTTGGCTGTCTTCTGCCCAGGCAAGGAACCTAATCCTTCCAAGGAAATCAGGACACGTGCTCACTGGCCGACATCCTTTCTTTCATCTACACAGCGGTCTAGATGAGGGGAAAGAGGCCAGGTAGGCCAGGTGAGGGCTGAGTGTGGGGCCTAAGGCTTCTTTCCCAATCACCATGGTGACAGCCACCGGAAGGCTGGGCGGAACTTCTGACGGGGACGAGTCACAAACACTCAGCCAATAGGAGAGGTCCAGCCTAACCGGCCAGTTCCGCAGAGCCCTCCATTTTACCCATGGACAGACAACGGCCCCTTGCGTCTTTGGCCACAAAATCCAGGGCACCCAGGGAATAACTTCACAGTAGGCAACCCCTGATGTGAACACGTTCGACACACTGGGACAGCAGGCAGGTACCTCTTTTCCACTTACGCTAGGATATCACTAGGCAAGGCGCCCTTCCTCAGCATCTGTGGCCTCTCACGTATGTGTTCACTCAGAGGAATCTCTTCATTCTACCCCTGAGACACATCACAAGTATGAGGGGCCTGAGAGAGAGCCTAGAGATGGAACGGGGGAGGCTTCTGGCTGTACTGCTTCCCCGTGGGGACAGAATAGCAGGTAGTCTCTCTGGAAGGTCTTAGCTTCTGTTGACTGACACGCGCAATACAGTAGGGGCGGACCCTGGCCAGGGGGAGCTTGTGGGCAGATGCAACCTCTCCGGCGACGAATAATTGCGCTGCTGCTTTGTATGGTGAAAACCTCCCCCCGCCAAGGGGGATGGGTAGAGAACATTGACCCACACCCGCCAGGGGCCTTTCCTGGGACTAAAGATCCCAACGTGGTCTCAACGTCGTCACCCTCTCAACACACACCTTTCCTGCACACGTAATCCTGCCTTTCTCCGTCAGGGCCCTATCCTACCAGGAAAAAAAGCAAGCCGCTCAAAAAGGCCCATGCCAGGGAAATCGAGGAAACACTGCCAGTTTCCAAATTTTTGCTGTCTACACGTCCCCGCCTCCGGTGCAAGGCTGCCTATGTGGCCGGGCTCCGAAGGCAAGGCCGAAATCCTGGCAGCCGGGGCCCCAGCAGTGCAATGGTTGATGGACGTGGGGAGACGGATGACCTGTTCGCCACATACAGGAGGGATCCTTGGGCCCTTCACTGGCTCGCCATTCAGCTCCACCACGTCCACTACTGGCCCTGGCCTTTGCTTTGGCTGGTGCCCCATTAAACGTGTGCTCCGGAGCGATGTTTCTCCACCCATCACTAGCATTCTGCCACCAGGGGATATGTGAGTGTGGGAGTCACCATTTGTCACTGGCAGCAGTGTCACAAGTCACTAGACTTCCAGCTACCCGCTGACCTAGGCTGCCTTCTGCCCCAGGCAAGGTCCCGAATCCTTTATCCCAGATGCTGACACCTGGGCACTGGCGGACATTGATTTTTATCAACACAGAGGTCTGAGTGAGGGTCAGAGGGCCAGGTAGGTGAAGTCAAGGCCAGGTGGGCGGGGCTGAGGCTTCTTTGCCATCACCATAGAGACAGTCCCCCCACCGCAAGAGTGGGCGGAGCTTGGGATGGGCCTGGTGACAAGACTGAGCCAATGGCAGAGATCCGGCCCGCCAGGCAGATGACACAGGGCCCTCCATTGTGACCTATGACCCCTAGTGGCCACAGGATTTGAGCACGCCCCGGGAAAGGCTACGCAGGCACAAGGGAGCCCCTGGTGCGGACTGCTTCAGGGCATTGGCAGAGCACGCCAGGTACCTCTTTCCCACTTTCCTGAGGATATCAGTAGGCAAGGCATCCCCACTCAGCATCTCTTGCCTCTCTCTGTCTCTCTCTGCTTGTCTTCGTTCTCTGAAATCTCTTCCTTCTCCCCCTTGTCACTTCACACCTTGGAGTGCCTGACAGAGGGCCTAGAGACCAAAGAGCAAAGGGGGAAGGCCTCTGGCTCTACTGCTTGCCCATGGGGACAGAAGTTCTGGGAGTCTATCTGGAAGGTCTAGAGAGTAGTGATTGATTGGGGAGCTACATCACGGGCGGACCTGGCCAGGTGAAGCTTGACATCACCGTGGGACCTGGCCAGGTGAAGCTCGCTGACAAGTGGCAGCCTCTCCGGAGACTACTAATTCCGCTCCTAACATTCTATGCAAATAACCGGCTGAGTGCCATGGGCAGAAAACATTGACACATACCTGCCAGAGGCCTATTCTGGGTCTGGAGAGTCCACCCTGGTCTCCCCTGCAACTCATCATCTCAGCACACACTTTGCCTGCACGCATGGAAACCGCCTCTCTCCACGAATGTCTTCACCTGCTAGGAAACACACGATGTCACTCAGCCAAAGGAGAGCACAGGCCAAGTCAACTGAAGCCCCCATTTTCAAGATTTTGCCCTCTGCTGCTCCACAGCCTCCGGTGGCACACTGCATGTGCGTCACTTCTCGGTAGACGAGGCCGAAATCCGGGCATCCAGGGCCCCAGCCGTCCAGAATCTACGGATGGCGGCATATTGATCACCTCTTTGCCTCGTACAGCAGGGAGACCTGGGCCCTAGACTGGCTCCGCTAGAGCTCCACGACCTCAGCTATTTTCCCTGACCTTTGGACCGTGCCCTCGTGAGTGTGTCATCTCTACTTCCACTTCTCTTCCCACCACACTGAATCCGCCACCTGCGGATACCTGAGCGCGGACATCAACATCTATCACTGGCTGCAGTGTCACAGGTCACTAGGTGTCTAGGCTCAGGCTGACCTTGGCTGTCTTCTGCCCAGGCAAGGAACCTAATCCTTCCAAGGAAATCAGGACACGTGCTCACTGGCCGACATCCTTTCTTTCATCCACACAGCGGTCTAGATGAGGGGAAAGAGGCCAGGTAGGCCAGGTGAGGGCTGAGTGTGGGGCCTAAGGTTTCTTTCCCAATCACCATGCTGACAGCCACCGGAAGGCTGGGCGGAACTTCGGACGGGGACGAGTCACAAACACTCAGCCAATAGGAGAGGTCCAGCCTAACCGGCCAGTTCCGCAGAGCCCTCCATTTTACCCATGGACAGACAACGGCCCCTTGCGTCTTTGGCCACAAAATCCAGGGCACCCAGGGAATAACTTCACAGTAGGCAACCCCTGATGTGAACACGTTCGACACACTGGGACAGCAGGCAGGTACCTCTTTTCCACTTACGCTAGGATATCACTAGGCAAGGCGCCCTTCCTCAGCATCTGTGGCCTCTCACGTATGTGTTCACTCAGAGGAATCTCTTCATTCTACCCCTGAGACACATCACAAGTATGAGGGGCCTGAGAGAGAGCCTAGAGATGGAACGGGGGAGGCTTCTGGCTGTACTGCTTCCCCGTGGGGACAGAATAGCAGGTAGTCTCTCTGGAAGGTCTTAGCTTCTGTTGACTGACACGCGCAATACAGTAGGGGCGGACCCTGGCCAGGGGGAGCTTGTGGGCAGATGCAACCTCTCCGGCGACGAATAATTGCGCTGCTGCTTTGTATGGTGAAAACCTCCCCCCGCCAAGGGGGATGGGTAGAGAACATTGACCCACACCCGCCAGGGGCCTTTCCTGGGACTAAAGATCCCAACGTGGTCTCAACGTCGTCACCCTCTCAACACACACCTTTCCTGCACACGTAATCCTGCCTTTCTCCGTCAGGGCCCTATCCTACCAGGAAAAAAAGCAAGCCGCTCAAAAAGGCCGATGCCAGGGAAATCGAGGAAACACTGCCAGTTTCCAAATTTTTGCTGTCTACACGTCCCCGCCTCCGGTGCAAGGCTGCCTATGTGGCCGGGCTCCGAAGGCAAGGCCGAAATCCTGGCAGCCTGGGCCCCAGCAGTGCAATGGTTGATGGACGTGGGGACACGGATGACCTGTTCGCCACATACAGGAGGGATCCTTGGGCCCTTCACTGGCTCGCCATTCAGCTCCACGACGTCCACTACTGGCCCTGGCCTTTGCTTTGGCTGGTGCCCCATTAAACGTGTGCTCCGGAGCGATGTTTCTCCACCCATCAGTAGCGTTCTGCCACCAGGGGATATGTGAGTGTGGGAGTCACCATTTGTCACTGGCAGCAGCGTCACAAGTCACTAGACTTCCAGCTACCCGCTGACCTAGGCTGCCTTTTGCCCCAGGCAAGGTCCCGAATCCTTTATCCCAGATGCTGACACCTGGGCACTGGCGGACATTGATTTTTATCAACACAGAGGTCTGAGTGAGGGTCAGAGGGCCAGGTAGGTGAAGTGAAGGCCAGGTGGGCGGGGCTGAGGCTTCTTTGCCATCACCATAGAGACAGTCCCCCCACCGCAAGAGTGGGCGGAGCTTGGGATGGGCCTGGTGACAAGACTGAGCCAATGGCAGAGATCCGGCCCGCCAGGCAGATGACACAGGGCCCTCCATTGTGACCTATGACCCCTAGTGGCCACAGGATTTGAGCACGCCCCGGGAAAGGCTACGCAGGCACAAGGGAGCCCCTGGAGCGGACTGCTTCAGGGCATTGGCAGAGCACGCCAGGTACCTCTTTCCCACTTTCCTGAGGATATCAGTAGGCAAGGCATCCCCACTCAGCATCTCTTGCCTCTCTCTCTCTCTCTCTGCTTGTCTTCGTTCTCTGAAATCTCTTCCTTCTCCCCCTTGTCACTTCATACCTTGGAGTGCCTGACAGAGGGCCTAGAGACGAAAGAGCAAAGGGGGAAGGCCTCTGGCTCTACTGCTTCCCCATGGCGAGAGAAGTTCTGGTAGTCTATCTGGAAGGTCTAGAGAGCAGTGATTGATTGGGGAGCTACATCATGGGCGGACCTGGCCAGGTTAAGCTCGCTGACAAGTGGCAGCCTCTCCGGAGACTACTAATTCCGCTCCTAACATTCTATGCAAATAACCGGCTGAGTGCCATGGGCAGAAAACATTGACACATACCTGCCAGAGGCCTATTCTCGGTCTGAAGAGTCCACCCTGGTCTCCAGGAACTCATTATCTCAGCACACACTTTGCCTGCACGGATGGAAACCGCCTCTCTCCACGAATGTCTTCACCTGCTAGGAAACACACGATGTCACTCAGCCAAAGGAGAGCACAGGCCAAGTCAACTGAAGCCCCCATTTTCAGGATTTTGCCCTCTGCTGCTCCACAGCCTCCGGTGGCACACTGCATGTGCGTCACTTCTCGGTAGACAAGGACGAAATCCGGGCATCCAGGGCCCCAGCCGTCCACAGTCTACGGATGGCGGCATATGGAACACCTCTTTGCCTCGTACAGCAGGGAGGCCTGGGCCCTAGACTGGCTCCGCTAGAGCTCCACGACCTCAGTTATTTTCCCTGACCTTTGGCCCGTGCCCTCGTGAGTGTGTCATCTCTACTTCCACTTCTCTTCCCACCACACTGAATCCGCCACCTGCGGATACCTGAGCGTGGACATCAACATCTATCACTGGCTGCAGTGTCACAGGTCACTAGGTGTCTAGGCTCAGGCTGACCTTGGCTGTCTTCTGCCCAGGCAAGGAACCTAATCCTTCCAAGGAAATCAGGACACGTGCTCACTGGCCGACATCCTTTCTTTCATCCACACAGCGGTCTAGATGAGGGTAATGAGGCCAGGTAGGCCAGGTGAGGGCTGAGTGTGGGGCCTAAGGCTTCTTTCCCAATCACCATGCTGACAGCCACCGGAAGGCTGGGCGGAACTTCTGACGGGGACGAGTCACAAACACTCAGCCAATAGGAGAGGTCCAGCCTAACCGGCCAGTTCCGCAGAGCCCTCCATTTTACCCATGGACACACAACGGCCCCTTGCGTCTTTGGCCACAAAATCCAGGGCACCCAGGGAATAACTTCACAGTAGGCAACCCCTGATGTGAACACGTTCGACATACTGGGACAGCAGGCAGGTACCTCTTTTCCACTTACGCTAGGATATCACTAGGCAAGGCGCCCTTCCTCAGCATCTGTGGCCTCTCACGTATGTGTTCACTCAGAGGAATCTCTTCATTCTACCCCTGAGACACATCACAAGTATGAGGGGCCTGAGAGAGAGCCTAGAGATGGAACGGGGGAGGCTTCTGGCTGTACTGCTTCCCCGTGGGGACAGAATAGCAGGTAGTCTCTCTGGAAGGTCTTAGCTTCTGTTGACTGACACGCGCAATACAGTAGGGGCGGACCATGGCCAGGGGGAGCTTGTGGGCAGATGCAACCTCTCCGGCGAGGAATAATTGCGCTGCTGCTTTTTATGGTGGAAACCTCCCCCCGCCAAGGGGGATGGGTAGAGAACATTGACCCACACCCGCCAGGGGCCTTTCCTGGGACTAAAGATCCCAACGTGGTCTCAACGTCGTCACCCTCTCAACACACACCTTTCCTGCACACGTAATCCTGCCTTTCTCCGTCAGGGCCCTATCCTACCAGGAAAAAAAGCAAGCCGCTCAAAAAGGCCGATGCCAGGGAAATCGAGGAAACACTGCCAGTTTCCAAATTTTTGCTGTCTACACGTCCCCGCCTCCGGTGCAAGGCTGCCTATGTGGCCGGGCTCCGAAGGCAAGGCCGAAATCCTGGCAGCCTGGGCCCCAGCAGTGCAATGGTTGATGGACGTGGGGACACGGATGACCTGTTCGCCACATACAGGAGGGATCCTTGGGCCCTTCACTGGCTCGCCATTCAGCTCCACGACGTCCACTACTGGCCCTGGCCTTTGCTTTGGCTGGTGCCCCATTAAACGTGTGCTCCGGAGCGATCTTTCTCCACCCATCACTAGCATTCTGCCACCAGGGGATATGTGAGTGTGGGAGTCACCATTTGTCACTGGCAGCAGTGTCACAAGTCACTAGACTTCCAGCTACCCGCTGACCTAGGCTGCCTTCTGCCCCAGGCAAGGTCCCGAATCCTTTATCCCAGATGCTGACACCTGGGCACTGGCGGACATTGATTTTTATCAACACAGAGGTCTGAGTGAGGGTCAGAGGGCCAGGTAGGTGAAGTCAAGGCCAGGTGGGCGGGGCTGAGGCTTCTTTGCCATCACCATAGAGACAGTCCCCCCACCGCAAGAGTGGGCGGAGCTTGGGATGGGCCTGGTGACAAGACTGAGCCAATGGCAGAGATCCGGCCCGCCAGGCAGATGACACAGGGCCCTCCATTGGGACCTATGACCCCTAGTGGCCACAGGATTTGAGCACGCCCCGGGAAAGGCTACGCAGGCACAAGGGAGCCCCTGGTGCGGACTGCTTCAGGGCATTGGCAGAGCACGCCAGGTACCTCTTTCCCACTTTCCTGAGGATATCAGTAGGCAAGGCATCCCCACTCAGCATCTCTTGCCTCTCTCTGTCTCTCTCTGCTTGTCTTCGTTCTCTGAAATCTCTTCCTTCTCCCCCTTGTCACTTCACACCTTGGAGTGCCTGACAGAGGGCCTAGAGACCAAAGAGCAAAGGGGGAAGGCCTCTGGCTCTACTGCTTGCCCGTGGGGAGAGAAGTTCTGGGAGTCTATCTGGAAGGTCTAGAGAGTAGTGATTGATTGGGGAGCTACGTCACGGGCGGACCTGGCCAGGTGAAGCTTGACATCACCGTAGAACCTGGCCAGGTGAAGCTCGCTGACAAGGGGCAGCCTCTCCGGAGACTACTAATTCCGCTCCTAACATTCTATGCAAATAACCGGCTGAGTGCCATGGGCAGAAAACATTGACACATACCTGCCAGAGGCCTATTCTGGGTCTGGAGAGTCCACCCTGGTCTCCCCTGCAACTCATCATCTCAGCACACACTTTGCCTGCACGCATGGAAACCGCCTCTCTCCACGAATGTCTTCACCTGCTAGGAAACACACGATGTCACTCAGCCAAAGGAGAGCACAGGCCAAGTCAACTGAAGCCCCCATTTTCAAGATTTTGCCCTCTGCTGCTCCACAGCCTCCGGTGGCACACTGCATGTGCGTCACTTCTCGGTAGACGAGGCCGAAATCCGGGCATCCAGGGCCCCAGCCGTCCAGAATCTACGGATGGCGGCATATGGATCACCTCTTTGCCTCGTACAGCAGGGAGGCCTGGGCCCTAGACTGACTCCGCTAGAGCTCCACGACCTCAGCTATTTTCCCTGACCTTTGGCCTGTGCCCTCGTGAGTGTGTCATCTCTACTTCCACTTCTCTTCCCACCACACTGAATCCGCCACCTGCGGATACCTGAGCGTGGACATCAACATCTATCACTGGCTGCAGTGTCACAGGTCACTAGGTGTCTAGGCTCAGGCTGACCTTGGCTGTCTTCTGCCCAGGCAAGGAACCTAATCCTTCCAAGGAAATCAGGACACGTGCTCACTGGCCGACATCCTTTCTTTCATCCACACAGCGGTCTAGATGAGGGGAAAGAGGCCAGGTAGGCCAGGTGAGGGCTGAGTGTGGGGCCTAAGGCTTCTTTCCCAATCACCATGGTGACAGCCACCGGAAGGCTGGGCGGAACTTCGGACGGGGACGAGTCACAAACACTCAGCCAATAGGAGAGGTCCAGCCTAACCGGCCAGTTCCGCAGAGCCCTCCATTTTACCCATGGACAGACAACGGCCCCTTGCGTCTTTGGCCACAAAATCCAGGGCACCCAGGGAATAACTTCACAGTAGGCAACCCCTGATGTGAACACGTTCGACACACTGGGACAGCAGGCAGGTACCTCTTTTCCACTTACGCTAGGATATCACTAGGCAAGGCGCCCTTCCTCAGCATCTCTGGCCTCTCAGGTATGTGTTCACTCAGAGGAATCTCTTCATTCTACCCCTGAGACACATCACAAGTATGAGGGGCCTGAGAGAGAGCCTAGAGATGGAACGGGGGAGGCTTCTGGCTGTACTGCTTCCCCGTGGGGACAGAATAGCAGGTAGTCTCTCTGGAAGGTCTTAGCTTCTGTTGACTGACACGCGCAATACAGTAGGGGCGGACCCTGGCCAGGGGGAGCTTGTGGGCAGATGCAACCTCTCCGGCGACGAATAATTGCGCTGCTGCTTTGTATGGTGAAAACCTCCCCCCGCCAAGGGGGATGGGTAGAGAACATTGACCCACACCCGCCAGGGGCCTTTCCTGGGACTAAAGATCCCAACGTGGTCTCAACGTCGTCACCCTCTCAACACACACCTTTCCTGCACACGTAATCCTGCCTTTCTCCGTCAGGGCCCTATCCTACCAGGAAAAAAAGCAAGCCGCTCAAAGAGGCCCATGCCAGGGAAATCGAGGAAACACTGCCAGTTTCCAAATTTTTGCTGTCTACACGTCCCCGCCTCCGGTGCAAGGCTGCCTATGTGGCCGGGCTCCGAAGGCAAGGCCGAAATCCTGGCAGCCTGGGCCCCAGCAGTGCAATGGTTGATGGACGTGGGGACACGGATGACCTGTTCGCCACATACAGGAGGGATCCTTGGGCCCTTCACTGGCTCGCCATTCAGCTCCACGACGTCCACTACTGGCCCTGGCCTTTGCTTTGGCTGGTGCCCCATTAAACGTGTGCTCCGGAGCGATCTTTCTCCACCCATCACTAGCATTCTGCCACCAGGGGATATGTGAGTGTGGGAGTCACCATTTGTCACTGGCAGCAGTGTCACAAGTCACTAGACTTCCAGCTACCCGCTGACCTAGGCTGCCTTCTGCCCCAGGCAAGGTCCCGAATCCTTTATCCCAGATGCTGACACCTGGGCACTGGCGGACATTGATTTTTATCAACACAGAGGTCTGAGTGAGGGTCAGAGGGCCAGGTAGGTGAAGTCAAGGCCAGGTGGGCGGGGCTGAGGCTTCTTTGCCATCACCATAGAGACAGTCCCCCCACCGCAAGAGTGGGCGGAGCTTGGGATGGGCCTGGTGACAAGACTGAGCCAATGGCAGAGATCCGGCCCGCCAGGCAGATGACACAGGGCCCTCCATTGGGACCTATGACCCCTAGTGGCCACAGGATTTGAGCACGCCCCGGGAAAGGCTACGCAGGCACAAGGGAGCCCCTGGTGCGGACTGCTTCAGGGCATTGGCAGAGCACGCCAGGTACCTCTTTCCCACTTTCCTGAGGATATCAGTAGGCAAGGCATCCCCACTCAGCATCTCTTGCCTCTCTCTGTCTCTCTCTGCTTGTCTTCGTTCTCTGAAATCTCTTCCTTCTCCCCCTTGTCACTTCACACCTTGGAGTGCCTGACAGAGGGCCTAGAGACCAAAGAGCAAAGGGGGAAGGCCTCTGGCTCTACTGCTTGCCCGTGGGGAGAGAAGTTCTGGGAGTCTATCTGGAAGGTCTAGAGAGTAGTGATTGATTGGGGAGCTACGTCACGGGCGGACCTGGCCAGGTGAAGCTTGACATCACCGTAGAACCTGGCCAGGTGAAGCTCGCTGACAAGGGGCAGCCTCTCCGGAGACTACTAATTCCGCTCCTAACATTCTATGCAAATAACCGGCTGAGTGCCATGGGCAGAAAACATTGACACATACCTGCCAGAGGCCTATTCTGGGTCTGAAGAGTCCACCCTGGTCTCCAGGAACTCATTATCTCAGCACACACTTTCCCTGCACGCATGGAAACCGCCTCTCTCCACGAATGTCTTCACCTGCTAGGAAACACACGATGTCACTCAGCCAAAGGAGAGCACAGGCCAAGTCAACTGAAGCCCCCATTTTCAAGATTTTGCCCTCTGCTGCTCCACAGCCTCCGGTGGCACACTGCATGTGCGTCACTTCTCGGTAGACAAGGACGAAATCCGGGCATCCAGGGCCCCAGCCGTCCACAGTCTACGGATGGCGGCATATGGAACACCTCTTTGCCTCGTACAGCAGGGAGGCCTGGGCCCTAGACTGGCTCCGCTAGAGCTCCACGACCTCAGCTATTTTCCCTGACCTTTGGCCCGTGCCCTCGTGAGTGTGTCATCTCTACTTCCACTTCTCTTCCCACCACACTGAATCCGCCACCTGCGGATACCTGAGCGTGGACATCAACATCTATCACTGGCTGCAGTGTCACAGGTCACTAGGTGTCTAGGCTCAGGCTGACCTTGGCTGTCTTCTGCCCAGGCAAGGAACCTAATCCTTCCAAGGAAATCAGGACACGTGCTCACTGGCCGACATCCTTTCTTTCATCCACACAGCGGTCTAGATGAGGGTAATGAGGCCAGGTAGGCCAGGTGAGGGCTGAGTGTGGGGCCTAAGGCTTCTTTCCCAATCACCATGCTGACAGCCACCGGAAGGCTGGGCGGAACTTCGGACGGGGACGAGTCACAAACACTCAGCCAATAGGAGAGGTCCAGCCTAACCGGCCAGTTCCGCAGAGCCCTCCATTTTACCCATGGACAGACAACGCCCCCTTGCGTCTTTGGCCACAAAATCCAGGGCACCCAGGGAATAACTTCACAGTAGGCAACCCCTGATGTGAACACGTTCGACACACTGGGACAGCAGGCAGGTACCTCTTTTCCACTTACGCTAGGATATCACTAGGCAAGGCGCCCTTCCTCAGCATCTGTGGCCTCTCACGTATGTGTTCACTCAGAGGAATCTCTTCATTCTACCCCTGAGACACATCACAAGTATGAGGGGCCTGAGAGAGAGCCTAGAGATGGAACGGGGGAGGCTTCTGGCTGTACTGCTTCCCCGTGGGGACAGAATAGCAGGTAGTCTCTCTGGAAGGTCTTAGCTTCTGTTGACTGACACGCGCAATACAGTAGGGGCGGACCATGGCCAGGGGGAGCTTGTGGGCAGATGCAACCTCTCCGGCGACGAATAATTGCGCTGCTGCTTTGTATGGTGAAAACCTCCCCCCGCCAAGGGGGATGGGTAGAGAACATTGACCCACACCCGCCAGGGGCCTTTCCTGGGACTAAAGATCCCAACGTGGTCTCAACGTCGTCACCCTCTCAACACACACCTTTCCTGCACACGTAATCCTGCCTTTCTCCGTCAGGGCCCTGTCCTACCAGGAAAAAAAGCAAGCCGCTCAAAGAGGCCGATGCCAGGGAAATCGAGGAAACACTGCCAGTTTCCAAATTTTTGCTGTCTACACGTCCCCGCCTCCGGTGCAAGGCTGCCTATGTGGCCGGGCTCCGAAGGCAAGGCCGAAATCCTGGCAGCCTGGGCCCCAGCAGTGCAATGGTTGATGGACGTGGGGACACGGATGACCTGTTCGCCACATACAGGAGGGATCCTTGGGCCCTTCACTGGCTCGCCATTCAGCTCCACGACGTCCACTACTGGCCCTGGCCTTTGCTTTGGCTGGTGCCCCATTAAACGTGTGCTCCGGAGCGATGTTTCTCCACCCATCAGTAGCGTTCTGCCACCAGGGGATATGTGAGTGTGGGAGTCACCATTTGTCACTGGCAGCAGCGTCACAAGTCACTAGACTTCCAGCTACCCGCTGACCTAGGCTGCCTTCTGCCCCAGGCAAGGTCCCGAATCCTTTATCCCAGATGCTGACACCTGGGCACTGGCGGACATTGATTTTTATCAACACAGAGGTCTGAGTGAGGGTCAGAGGGCCAGGTAGGTGAAGTGAAGGCCAGGTGGGCGGGGCTGAGGCTTCTTTGCCATCACCATAGAGACAGTCCCCCCACCGCAAGAGTGGGCGGAGCTTGGGATGGGCCTGGTGACAAGACTGAGCCAATGGCAGAGATCCGGCCCGCCAGGCAGATGACACAGGGCCCTCCATTGGGACCTATGACCCCTAGTGGCCACAGGATTTGAGCACGCCCCGGGAAAGGCTACGCAGGCACAAGGGAGCCCCTGGTGCGGACTGCTTCAGGGCATTGGCAGAGCACGCCAGGTACCTCTTTCCCACTTTCCTGAGGATATCAGTAGGCAAGGCATCCCCACTCAGCATCTCTTGCCTCTCTCTGTCTCTCTCTGCTTGTCTTCGTTCTCTGAAATCTCTTCCTTCTCCCCCTTGTCACTTCACACCTTGGAGTGCCTGACAGAGGGCCTAGAGACCAAAGAGCAAAGGGGGAAGGCCTCTGGCTCTACTGCTTGCCCATGGGGACAGAAGTTCTGGGAGTCTATCTGGAAGGTCTAGAGAGTAGTGATTGATTGGGGAGCTACATCACGGGCGGACCTGGCCAGGTGAAGCTTGACATCACCGTGGGACCTGGCCAGGTGAAGCTCGCTGACAAGTGGCAGCCTCTCCGGAGACTACTAATTCCGCTCCTAACATTCTATGCAAATAACCGGCTGAGTGCCAGGGGCAGAAAACATTGACACATACCTGCCAGAGGCCTATTCTGGGTCTGAAGAGTCCACCCTGGTCTCCAGGAACTCATTATCTGAGCACACACTTTGCCTGCACGCATGGAAACCGCCTCTCTCCACGAATGTCTTCACCTGCTAGGAAACACACGATGTCACTCAGCCAAAGGAGAGCACAGGCCAAGTCAACTGAAGCCCCCATTTTCAAGATTTTGCCCTCTGCTGCTCCACAGCCTCCGGTGGCACACTGCATGTGCGTCACTTCTCGGTAGACAAGGACGAAATCCGGGCATCCAGGGCCCCAGCCGTCCACAGTCTACGGATGGCGGCATATGGAACACCTCTTTGCCTCGTACAGCAGGGAGGCCTGGGCCCTAGACTGGCTCCGCTAGAGCTCCACGACCTCAGCTATTTTCCCTGACCTTTGGCCTGTGCCCTCGTGAGTGTGTCATCTCTACTTCCACTTCTCTTCCCACCACACTGAATCCGCCACCTGCGGATACCTGAGCGTGGACATCAACATCTATCACTGGCTGCAGTGTCACAGGTCACTAGGTGTCTAGGCTCAGGCTGACCTTGGCTGTCTTCTGCCCAGGCAAGGAACCTAATCCTTCCAAGGAAATCAGGACACGTGCTCACTGGCCGACATCCTTTCTTTCATCCACACAGCGGTCTAGATGAGGGGAAAGAGGCCAGGTAGGCCAGGTGAGGGCTGAGTGTGGGGCCTAAGGCTTCTTTCCCAATCACCATGCTGACAGCCACCGGAAGGCTGGGCGGAACTTCTGACGGGGACGAGTCACAAACACTCAGCCAATAGGAGAGGTCCAGCCTAACCGGCCAGTTCCGCAGAGCCCTCCATTTTACCCATGGACAGACAACGGCCCCTTGCGTCTTTGGCCACAAAATCCAGGGCACCCAGGGAATAACTTCACAGTAGGCAACCCCTGATGTGAACACGTTCGACACACTGGGACAGCAGGCAGGTACCTCTTTTCCACTTACGCTAGGATATCACTAGGCAAGGCGCCCTTCCTCAGCATCTGTGGCCTCTCACGTATGTGTTCACTCAGAGGAATCTCTTCATTCTACCCCTGAGACACATCACAAGTATGAGGGGCCTGAGAGAGAGCCTAGAGATGGAACGGGGGAGGCTTCTGGCTGTACTGCTTCCCCGTGGGGACAGAATAGCAGGTAGTCTCTCTGGAAGGTCTTAGCTTCTGTTGACTGACACGCGCAATACAGTAGGGGCGGACCCTGGCCAGGTGGAGCTTGTGGGCAGATGCAACCTCTCCGGCGACGAATAATTGCGCTGCTGCTTTGTATGGTGAAAACCTCCCCCCGCCAAGGGGGATGGGTAGAAAACATTGACCCACACCCGCCAGGGGCCTTTCCTGGGACTAAAGATCCCAACGTGGTCTCAACGTCGTCACCCTCTCAACACACACCTTTCCTGCACACGTAATCCTGCCTTTCTCCGTCAGGGCCCTATCCTACCAGGAAAAAAAGGAAGCCGCTCAAAGAGGCCGATGCCAGGGAAATCGAGGAAACACTGCCAGTTTCCAAATTTTTGCTGTCTACACGTCCCCGCCTCCGGTGCAAGGCTGCCTATGTGGCCGGGCTCCGAAGGCAAGGCCGAAATCCTGGCAGCCTGGGCCCCAGCAGTGCAATGGTTGATGGACGTGGGGACACGGATGACCTGTTCACCACACACAGGAGGGATCCTTGGGCCCTTCACTGGCTCGCCATTCAGCTCCACGACGTCCACTACTGGCCCTGGCCTTTGCTTTGGCTGGTGCCCCATTAAACGTGTGCTCCGGAGCGATCTTTCTCCACCCATCACTAGCATTCTGCCACCAGGGGATATGTGAGTGTGGGAGTCACCATTTGTCACTGGCAGCAGTGTCACAAGTCACTAGACTTCCAGCTACCCGCTGACCTAGGCTGCCTTCTGCCCCAGGCAAGGTCCCGAATCCTTTATCCCAGATGCTGACACCTGGGCACTGGCGGACATTGATTTTTATCAACACAGAGGTCTGAGTGAGGGTCAGAGGGCCAGGTAGGTGAAGTGAAGGCCAGGTGGGTGGGGCTGAGGCTTCTTTGCCATCACCATAGAGACAGTCCCCCCACCGCAAGAGTGGGCGGAGCTTGGGATGGGCCTGGTGACAAGACTGAGCCAATGGCAGAGATCCGGCCCGCCAGGCAGATGACACAGGGCCCTCCATTGGGACCTATGACCCCTAGTGGCCACAGGATTTGAGCACGCCCCGGGAAAGGCTACGCAGGCACAAGGGAGCCCCTGGTGCGGACTGCTTCAGGGCATTGGCAGAGCACGCCAGGTACCTCTTTCCCACTTCCCTGAGGATATCAGTAGGCAAGGCATCCCCACTCAGCATCTCTTGCCTCTCTCTGTCTCTCTCTGCTTGTCTTCGTTCTCTGAAATCTCTTCCTTCTCCCCCTTGTCACTTCACACCTTGGAGTGCCTGACAGAGGGCCTAGAGACCAAAGAGCAAAGGGGGAAGGCCTCTGGCTCTACTGCTTGCCCATGGGGACAGAAGTTCTGGGAGTCTATCTGGAAGGTCTAGAGAGTAGTGATTGATTGGGGAGCTACATCACGGGCGGACCTGGCCAGGTGAAGCTTGACATCACCGTGGGACCTGGCCAGGTGAAGCTCGCTGACAAGTGGCAGCCTCTCCGGAGACTACTAATTCCGCTCCTAACATTCTATGCAAATAACCGGCTGAGTGCCATGGGCAGAAAACATTGACACATACCTGCCAGAGGCCTATTCTGGGTCTGGAGAGTCCACCCTGGTCTCCCCTGCAACTCATCATCTCAGCACACACTTTGCCTGCACGCATGGAAACCGCCTCTCTCCACGAATGTCTTCACCTGCTAGGAAACACACGATGTCACTCAGCCAAAGGAGAGCACAGGCCAAGTCAACTGAAGCCCCCATTTTCAAGATTTTGCCCTCTGCTGCTCCACAGCCTCCGGTGGCACACTGCATGTGCGTCACTTCTTGGTAGACGAGGCCGAAATCCGGGCATCCAGGGCCCCAGCCGTCCAGAATCTACGGATGGCGGCATATGGATCACCTCTTTGCCTCGTACAGCAGGGAGGCCTGGGCCCTAGACTGGCTCCGCTAGAGCTCCACGACCTCAGCTATTTTCCCTGACCTTTGGCCTGTGCCCTCGTGAGTGTGTCATCTCTACTTCCACTTCTCTTCCCACCACACTGAATCCGCCACCTGCGGATACCTGAGCGTGGACGTCAACATCTATCACTGGCTGCAGTGTCACAGGTCACTAGGTGTCTAGGCTCAGGCTGACCTTGGCTGTCTTCTGCCCAGGCAAGGAACCTAATCCTTCCAAGGAAATCAGGACACGTGCTCACTGGCCGACATCCTTTCTTTCATCCACACAGCGGTCTAGATGAGGGGAAAGAGGCCAGGTAGGCCAGGTGAGGGCTGAGTGTGGGGCCTAAGGCTTCTTTCCCAATCACCATGGTGACAGCCACCGGAAGGCTGGGCGGAACTTCGGACGGGGACGAGTCACAAACACTCAGCCAATAGGAGAGGTCCAGCCTAACCGGCCAGTTCTGCAGAGCCCTCCATTTTACCCATGGACAGACAACGGCCCCTTGCGTCTTTGGCCACAAAATCCAGGGCACCCAGGGAATAACTTCACAGTAGGCAACCCCTGATGTGAACACGTTCGACACACTGGGACAGCAGGCAGGTACCTCTTTTCCACTTACGCTAGGATATCACTAGGCAAGGCGCCCTTCCTCAGCATCTCTGGCCTCTCAGGTATGTGTTCACTCAGAGGAATCTCTTCATTCTACCCCTGAGACACATCACAAGTATGAGGGGCCTGAGAGAGAGCCTAGAGATGGAACGGGGGAGGCTTCTGGCTGTACTGCTTCCCCGTGGGGACAGAATAGCAGGTAGTCTCTCTGGAAGGTCTTAGCTTCTGTTGACTGACACGCGCAATACAGTAGGGGCGGACCCTGGCCAGGGGGAGCTTGTGGGCAGATGCAACCTCTCCGGCGACGAATAATTGCGCTGCTGCTTTGTATGGTGAAAACCTCCCCCCGCCAAGGGGGATGGGTAGAGAACATTGACCCACACCTGCCAGGGGCCTTTCCTGGGACTAAAGATCCCAACGTGGTCTCAACGTCGTCACCCTCTCAACACACACCTTTCCTACACACGTAATCCTGCCTTTCTCCGTCAGGGCCCTATCCTACCAGGAAAAAAAGCAAGCCGCACAAAGAGGCCGATGCCAGGGAAATCGAGGAAACACTGCCAGTTTCCATATTTTTGCTGTCTACACGTCCCCGCCTCCGGTGCAAGGCTGCCTATGTGGCCGGGCTCCGAAGGCAAGGCCGAAATCCTGGCAGCCTGGGCCCCAGCAGTGCAATGGTTGATGGACGTGGGGACACGGATGACCTGTTCGCCACATACAGGAGGGATCCTTGGGCCCTTCACTGGCTCGCCATTCAGCTCCACGACGTCCACTACTGGCCCCGGCCTTTGCTTTGGCTGGTGCCCCATTAAACGTGTGCTCCGGAGCGATGTTTCTCCACCCATCACTAGCATTCTGCCACCAGGGGATATGTGAGTGTGGGAGTCACCATTTGTCACTGGCAGCAGTGTCACAAGTCACTAGACTTCCAGCTACCCGCTGACCTAGGCTGCCTTCTGCCCCAGGCAAGGTCCCGAATCCTTTATCCCAGATGCTGACACCTGGGCACTGGCGGACATTGATTTTTATCAACACAGAGGTCTGAGTGAGGGTCAGAGGGCCAGGTAGGTGAAGTCAAGGCCAGGTGGGCGGGGCTGAGGCTTCTTTGCCATCACCATAGAGACAGTCCCCCCACCGCAAGAGTGGGCGGAGCTTGGGATGGGCCTGGTGACAAGACTGAGCCAATGGCAGAGATCCGGCCCGCCAGGCAGATGACACAGGGCCCTCCATTGTGACCTATGACCCCTAGTGGCCACAGGATTTGAGCACGCCCCGGGAAAGGCTACGCAGGCACAAGGGAGCCCCTGGTGCGGACTGCTTCAGGGCATTGGCAGAGCACGCCAGGTACCTCTTTCCCACTTTCCTGAGGATATCAGTAGGCAAGGCATCCCCACTCAGCATCTCTTGCCTCTCTCTGTCTCTCTCTGCTTGTCTTCGTTCTCTGAAATCTCTTCCTTCTCCCCCTTGTCACTTCACACCTTGGAGTGCCTGACAGAGGGCCTAGAGACCAAAGAGCAAAGGGGGAAGGCCTCTGGCTCTACTGCTTGCCCATGGGGACAGAAGTTCTGGGAGTCTATCTGGAAGGTCTAGAGAGTAGTGATTGATTGGGGAGCTACATCACGGGCGGACCTGGCCAGGTGAAGCTTGACATCACCGTGGGACCTGGCCAGGTGAAGCTCGCTGACAAGTGGCAGCCTCTCCGGAGACTACTAATTCCGCTCCTAACATTCTATGCAAATAACCGGCTGAGTGCCAGGGGCAGAAAACATTGACACATACCTGCCAGAGGCCTATTCTGGGTCTGAAGAGTCCACCCTGGTCTCCAGGAACTCGTTATCTCAGCACACACTTTGCCTGCACGCATGGAAACCGCCTCTCTCCACGAATGTCTTCACCTGCTAGGAAACACACGATGTCACTCAGCCAAAGGAGAGCACAGGCCAAGTCAACTGAAGCCCCCATTTTCAAGATTTTGCCCTCTGCTGCTCCACAGCCTCCGGTGGCACACTGCATGTGCGTCACTTCTCGGTAGACAAGGACGAAATCCGGGCATCCAGGGCCCCAGCCGTCCACAGTCTACGGATGGCGGCATATGGAACACCTCTTTGCCTCGTACAGCAGGGAGGCCTGGGCCCTAGACTGGCTCCGCTAGAGCTCCACGACCTCAGCTATTTTCCCTGACCTTTGGCCTGTGCCCTCGTGAGTGTGTCATCTCTACTTCCACTTCTCTTCCCACCACACTGAATCCGCCACCTGCGGATACCTGAGCGTGGACATCAACATCTATCACTGGCTGCAGTGTCACAGGTCACTAGGTGTCTAGGCTCAGGCTGACCTTGGCTGTCTTCTGCCCAGGCAAGGAACCTAATCCTTCCAAGGAAATCAGGACACGTGCTCACTGGCCGACATCCTTTCTTTCATCCACACAGCGGTCTAGATGAGGGGAAAGAGGCCAGGTAGGCCAGGTGAGGGCTGAGTGTGGGGCCTAAGGCTTCTTTCCCAATCACCATGGTGACAGCCACCAGAAGGCTGGGCGGAACTTCGGACGGGGACGAGTCACAAACACTCAGCCAATAGGAGAGGTCCAGCCTAACCGGCCAGTTCCGCAGAGCCCTCCATTTTACCCATGGACAGACAACGGCCCCTTGCGTCTTTGGCCACAAAATCCAGGGCACCCAGGGAATAACTTCACAGTAGGCAACCCCTGATGTGAACACGTTCGACACACTGGGACAGCAGGCAGGTACCTCTTTTCCACTTACGCTAGGATATCACTAGGCAAGGCGCCCTTCCTCAGCATCTGTGGCCTCTCACGTATGTGTTCACTCAGAGGAATCTCTTCATTCTACCCCTGAGACACATCACAAGTATGAGGGGCCTGAGAGAGAGCCTAGAGATGGAACGGGGGAGGCTTCTGGCTGTACTGCTTCCCCGTGGGGACAGAATAGCAGGTAGTCTCTCTGGAAGGTCTTAGCTTCTGTTGACTGACACGCGCAATACAGTAGGGGCGGACCCTGGCCAGGGGGAGCTTGTGGGCAGATGCAACCTCTCCGGCGACGAATAATTGCGCTGCTGCTTTGTATGGTGAAAACCTCCCCCCGCCAAGGGGGATGGGTAGAGAACATTGACCCACACCCGCCAGGGGCCTTTCCTGGGACTAAAGATCCCAACGTGGTCTCAACGTCGTCACCCTCTCAACACACACCTTTCCTGCACACGTAATCCTGCCTTTCTCCTTCAGGGCCCTATCCTACCAGGAAAAAAAGCAAGCCGCTCAAAGAGGCCCATGCCAGGGAAATCGAGGAAACACTGCCAGTTTCCAAATTTTTGCTGTCTACACGTCCCCGCCTCCGGTGCAAGGCTGCCTATGTGGCCGGGCTCCGAAGGCAAGGCCGAAATCCTGGCAGCCGGGGCCCCAGCAGTGCAATGGTTGATGGACGTGGGGACACGGATGACCTGTTCGCCACATACAGGAGGGATCCTTGGGCCCTTCACTGGCTCGCCATTCAGCTCCACGACGTCCACTACTGGCCCTGGCCTTTGCTTTGGCTGGTGCCCCATTAAACGTGTGCTCCGGAGCGATGTTTCTCCACCCATCACTAGCGTTCTGCCACCAGGGGATATGTGAGTGTGGGAGTCACCATTTGTCACTGGCAGCAGCGTCACAAGTCACTAGACTTCCAGCTACCCGCTGACCTAGGCTGCCTTCTGCCCCAGGCAAGGTCCCGAATCCTTTATCCCAGATGCTGACACCTGGGCACTGGCGGACATTGATTTTTATCAACACAGAGGTCTGAGTGAGGGTCAGAGGGCCAGGTAGGTGAAGTGAAGGCCAGGTGGGCGGGGCTGAGGCTTCTTTGCCATCACCATAGAGACAGTCCCCCCACCGCAAGAGTGGGCGGAGCTTGGGATGGGCCTGGTGACAAGACTGAGCCAATGGCAGAGATCCGGCCCGCCAGGCAGATGACACAGGGCCCTCCATTGTGACCTATGACCCCTAGTGGCCACAGGATTTGAGCACGCCCCGGGAAAGGCTACGCAGGCACAAGGGAGCCCCTGGTGCGGACTGCTTCAGGGCATTGGCAGAGCACGCCAGGTACCTCTTTCCCACTTTCCTGAGGATATCAGTAGGCAAGGCATCCCCACTCAGCATCTCTTGCCTCTCTCTGTCTCTCTCTGCTTGTCTTCGTTCTCTGAAATCTCTTCCTTCTCCCCCTTGTCACTTCACACCTTGGAGTGCCTGACAGAGGGCCTAGAGACCAAAGAGCAAAGGGGGAAGGCCTCTGGCTCTACTGCTTGCCCATGGGGAGAGAAGTTCTGGGAGTCTATCTGGAAGGTCTAGAGAGCAGTGATTGATTGGGGAGCTACATCACGGGCGGACCTGGCCAGGTGAAGCTTGACATCACCGTGGGACCTGGCCAGGTGAAGCTCGCTGACAAGTGGCAGCCTCTCCGGAGACTACTAATTCCGCTCCTAACATTCTATGCAAATAACCGGCTGAGTGCCATGGGCAGAAAACATTGACACATACCTGCCAGAGGCCTATTCTGGGTCTGGAGAGTCCACCCTGGTCTCCCCTGCAACTCATCATCTCAGCACACACTTTGCCTGCACACATGGAAACCGCCTCTCTCCACGAATGTCTTCACCTGCTAGGAAACACACGATGTCACTCAGCCAAAGGAGAGCACAGGCCAAGTCAACTGAAGCCCCCATTTTCAAGATTTTGCCCTCTGCTGCTCCACAGCCTCCGGTGGCACACTGCATGTGCGTCACTTCTCGGTAGATGAGGCCGAAATCCGGGCATCCAGGGCCCCAGCCGTCCAGAATCTACGGATGGTGGCATATGGATCACCTCTTTGCCTCGTACAGCAGGGAGGCCTGGGCCCTAGACTGGCTCCGCTAGAGCTCCACGACCTCAGCTATTTTCCCTGACCTTTGGACCGTGCCCTCGTGAGTGTGTCATCTCTACTTCCACTTCTCTTCCCACCACACTGAATCCGCCACCTGCGGATACCTGAGCGTGGACATCAACATCTATCACTGGCTGCAGTGTCACAGGTCACTAGGTGTCTAGGCTCAGGCTGACCTTGGCTGTCTTCTGCCCAGGCAAGGAACCTAATCCTTCCAAGGAAATCAGGACACGTGCTCACTGGCCGACATCCTTTCTTTCATCCACACAGCGGTCTAGATGAGGGGAAAGAGGCCAGGTAGGCCAGGTGAGGGCTGAGTGTGGGGCCTAAGGCTTCTTTCCCAATCACCATGGTGACAGCCACCGGAAGGCTGGGCGGAACTTCGGACGGGGACGTGTCACAAACACTCAGCCAATAGGAGAGGTCCAGCCTAACCGGCCAGTTCCGCAGAGCCCTCCATTTTACCCATGGACAGACAACGGCCCCTTGCGTCTTTGGCCACAAAATCCAGGGCACCCAGGGAATAACTTCACAGTAGGCAACCCCTGATGTGAACACGTTCGACACACTGGGACAGCAGGCAGGTACCTCTTTTCCACTTACGCTAGGATATCACTAGGCAAGGCGCCCTTCCTCAGCATCTGTGGCCTCTCACGTATGTGTTCACTCAGAGGAATCTCTTCATTCTACCCCTGAGACACATCACAAGTATGAGGGGCCTGAGAGAGAGCCTAGAGATGGAACGGGGGAGGCTTCTGGCTGTACTGCTTCCCCGTGGGGACAGAATAGCAGGTAGTCTCTCTGGAAGGTCTTAGCTTCTGTTGACTGACACGCGCAATACAGTAGGGGCGGACCCTGGCCAGGGGGAGCTTGTGGGCAGATGCAACCTCTCCGGCGACGAATAATTGCGCTGCTGCTTTGTATGGTGAAAACCTCCCCCCGCCAAGGGGCATGGGTAGAGAACATTGACCCACACCCGCCAGGGGCCTTTCCTGGGACTAAAGATCCCAACGTGGTCTCAACGTCGTCACCCTCTCAACACACACCTTTCCTGCACACGTAATCCTGCCTTTCTCCGTCAGGGCCCTATCCTACCAGGAAAAAAAGCAAGCCGCTCAAAAAGGCCGATGCCAGGGAAATCGAGGAAACACTGCCAGTTTCCAAATTTTTGCTGTCTACACGTCCCCGCCTCCGGTGCAAGGCTGCCTATGTGGCCGGGCTCCGAAGGCAAGGCCGAAATCCTGGCAGCCTGGGCCCCAGCAGTGCAATGGTTGATGGACGTGGGGACACGGATGACCTGTTCGCCACATACAGGAGGGATCCTTGGGCCCTTCACTGGCTCGCCATTCAGCTCCACGACGTCCACTACTGGCCCTGGCCTTTGCTTTGGCTGGTGCCCCATTAAACGTGTGCTCCGGAGCGATCTTTCTCCACCCATCACTAGCATTCTGCCACCAGGGGATATGTGAGTGTGGGAGTCACCATTTGTCACTGGCAGCAGTGTCACAAGTCACTAGACTTCCAGCTACCCGCTGACCTAGGCTGCCTTCTGCCCCAGGCAAGGTCCCGAATCCTTTATCCCAGATGCTGACACCTGGGCACTGGCGGACATTGATTTTTATCAACACAGAGGTCTGAGTGAGGGTCAGAGGGCCAGGTAGGTGAAGTGAAGGCCAGGTGGGCGGGGCTGAGGCTTCTTTGCCATCACCATAGAGACAGTCCCCCCACCGCAAGAGTGGGCGGAGCTTGGGATGGGCCTGGTGACAAGACTGAGCCAATGGCAGAGATCCGGCCCGCCAGGCAGATGACACAGGGCCCTCCATTGTGACCTATGACCCCTAGTGGCCACAGGATTTGAGCACGCCCCGGGAAAGGCTACGCAGGCACAAGGGAGCCCCTGGTGCGGACTGCTTCAGGGCATTGGCAGAGCACGCCAGGTACCTCTTTCCCACTTTCCTGAGGATATCATAGGCAAGGCATCCCCACTCAGCATCTCTTGCCTCTCTCTGTCTCTCTCTGCTTGTCTTCGTTCTCTGAAATCTCTTCCTTCTCCCCATTGTCACTTCACACCTTGGAGTGCCTGACAGAGGGCCTAGAGACCAAAGAGCAAAGGGGGAAGGCCTCTGGCTCTACTGCTTGCCCATGGGGAGAGAAGTTCTGGGAGTCTATCTGGAAGGTCTAGAGAGTAGTGATTGATTGGGGAGCTACATCACGGGCGGACCTGGCCAGGTGAAGCTTGACATCACCGTGGGACCTGGCCAGGTGAAGCTCGCTGACAAGTGGCAGCCTCTCCGGAGACTACTAATTCCGCTCCTAACATTCTATGCAAATAACCGGCTGAGTGCCATGGGCAGAAAACATTGACACATACCTGCCAGAGGCCTATTCTGGGTCTGGAGAGTCCACCCTGGTCTCCCCTGCAACTCATCATCTCAGCACACACTTTGCCTGCACGCATGGAAACCGCCTCTCTCCACGAATGTCTTCACCTGCTAGGAAACACACGATGTCACTCAGCCAAAGGAGAGCACAGGCCAAGTCAACTGAAGCCCCCATTTTCAAGATTTTGCCCTCTGCTGCTCCACAGCCTCCGGTGGCACACTGCATGTGCGTCACTTCTTGGTAGACGAGGCCGAAATCCGGGCATCCAGGGCCCCAGCCGTCCAGAATCTACGGATGGCGGCATATGGATCACCTCTTTGCCTCGTACAGCAGGGAGACCTGGGCCCTAGACTGGCTCCGCTAGAGCTCCACGACCTCAGCTATTTTCCCTGACCTTTGGACCGTGCCCTCGTGAGTGTGTCATCTCTACTTCCACTTCTCTTCCCACCACACTGAATCCGCCACCTGCGGATACCTGAGCGTGGACATCAACATCTATCACTGGCTGCAGTGTCACAGGTCACTAGGTGTCTAGGCTCAGGCTGACCTTGGCTGTCTTCTGCCCAGGCAAGGAACCTAATCCTTCCAAGGAAATCAGGACACGTGCTCACTGGCCGACATCCTTTCTTTCATCCACACAGCGGTCTAGATGAGGGTAATGAGGCCAGGTAGGCCAGGTGAGGGCTGAGTGTGGGGCCTAAGGCTTCTTTCCCAATCACCATGGTGACAGCCACCGGAAGGCTGGGCGGAACTTCTGACGGGGACGAGTCACAAACACTCAGCCAATAGGAGAGGTCCAGCCTAACCGGCCAGTTCCGCAGAGCCCTCCATTTTACCCATGGACAGACAACGCCCCCTTGCGTCTTTGGCCACAAAATCCAGGGCACCCAGGGAATAACTTCACAGTAGGCAACCCCTGATGTGAACACGTTCGACACACTGGGACAGCAGGCAGGTACCTCTTTTCCACTTACGCTAGGATATCACTAGGCAAGGCGCCCTTCCTCAGCATCTGTGGCCTCTCACGTATGTGTTCACTCAGAGGAATCTCTTCATTCTACCCCTGAGACACATCACAAGTATGAGGGGCCTGAGAGAGAGCCTAGAGATGGAACGGGGGAGGCTTCTGGCTGTACTGCTTCCCCGTGGGGACAGAATAGCAGGTAGTCTCTCTGGAAGGTCTTAGCTTCTGTTGACTGACACGCGCAATACAGTAGGGGCGGACCCTGGCCAGGGGGAGCTTGTGGGCAGATGCAACCTCTCCGGCGACGAATAATTGCGCTGCTGCTTTGTATGGTGAAAACCTCCCCCCGCCAAGGGGGATGGGTAGAGAACATTGACCCACACCCGCCAGGGGCCTTTCCTGGGACTAAAGATCCCAACGTGGTCTCAACGTCGTCACCCTCTCAACACACACCTTTCCTGCACACGTAATCCTGCCTTTCTCCGTCAGGGCCGTATCCTACCAGGAAAAAAAGCAAGCCGCTCAAAAAGGCCGACGCCAGGGAAATCGAGGAAACACTGCCAGTTTCCAAATTTTTGCTGTCTACACGTCCCCGCCTCCGGTGCAAGGCTGCCTATGTGGCCGGGCTCCGAAGGCAAGGCCGAAATCCTGGCAGCCTGGGCCCCAGCAGTGCAATGGTTGATGGACGTGGGGACACGGATGACCTGTTCGCCACATACAGGAGGGATCCTTGGGCCCTTCACTGGCTCGCCATTCAGCTCCACGACGTCCACTACTGGCCCTGGCCTTTGCTTTGGCTGGTGCCCCATTAAACGTGTGCTCCGGAGCGATCTTTCTCCACCCATCACTAGCATTCTGCCACCAGGGGATATGTGAGTGTGGGAGTCACCATTTGTCACTGGCAGCAGTGTCACAAGTCACTAGACTTCCAGCTACCCGCTGACCTAGGCTGCCTTCTGCCCCAGGCAAGGTCCCGAATCCTTTATCCCAGATGCTGACACCTGGGCACTGGCGGACATTGATTTTTATCAACACAGAGGTCTGAGTGAGGGTCAGAGGGCCAGGTAGGTGAAGTGAAGGCCAGGTGGGCGGGGCTGAGGCTTCTTTGCCATCACCATAGAGACAGTCCCCCCACCGCAAGAGTGGGCGGAGCTTGGGATGGGCCTGGTGACAAGACTGAGCCAATGGCAGAGATCCGGCCCGCCAGGCAGATGACACAGGGCCCTCCATTGTGACCTATGACCCCTAGTGGCCACAGGATTTGAGCACGCCCCGGGAAAGGCTACGCAGGCACAAGGGAGCCCCTGGTGCGGACTGCTTCAGGGCATTGGCAGAGCACGCCAGGTACCTCTTTCCCACTTTCCTGAGGATATCATAGGCAAGGCATCCCCACTCAGCATCTCTTGCCTCTCTCTGTCTCTCTCTGCTTGTCTTCGTTCTCTGAAATCTCTTCCTTCTCCCCATTGTCACTTCACACCTTGGAGTGCCTGACAGAGGGCCTAGAGACCAAAGAGCAAAGGGGGAAGGCCTCTGGCTCTACTGCTTGCCCATGGGGAGAGAAGTTCTGGGAGTCTATCTGGAAGGTCTAGAGAGTAGTGATTGATTGGGGAGCTACATCACGGGCGGACCTGGCCAGGTGAAGCTTGACATCACCGTGGGACCTGGCCAGGTGAAGCTCGCTGACAAGTGGCAGCCTCTCCGGAGACTACTAATTCCGCTCCTAACATTCTATGCAAATAACCGGCTGAGTGCCATGGGCAGAAAACATTGACACATACCTGCCAGAGGCCTATTCTGGGTCTGGAGAGTCCACCCTGGTCTCCCCTGCAACTCATCATCTCAGCACACACTTTGCCTGCACGCATGGAAACCGCCTCTCTCCACGAATGTCTTCACCTGCTAGGAAACACACGATGTCACTCAGCCAAAGGAGAGCACAGGCCAAGTCAACTGAAGCCCCCATTTTCAAGATTTTGCCCTCTGCTGCTCCACAGCCTCCGGTGGCACACTGCATGTGCGTCACTTCTCGGTAGACGAGGCCGAAATCCGGGCATCCAGGGCCCCAGCCGTCCAGAATCTACGGATGGCGGCATATGGATCACCTCTTTGCCTCGTACAGCAGGGAGACCTGGGCCCTAGACTGGCTCCGCTAGAGCTCCACGACCTCAGCTATTTTCCCTGACCTTTGGCCCGTGCCCTCGTGAGTGTGTCATCTCTACTTCCACTTCTCTTCCCACCACACTGAATCCGCCACCTGCGGATACCTGAGCGTGGACATCAACATCTATCACTGGCTGCAGTGTCACAGGTCACTAGGTGTCTAGGCTCAGGCTGACCTTGGCTGTCTTCTGCCCAGGCAAGGAACCTAATCCTTCCAAGGAAATCAGGACACGTGCTCACTGGCCGACATCCTTTCTTTCATCCACACAGCGGTCTAGATGAGGGTAATGAGGCCAGGTAGGCCAGGTGAGGGCTGAGTGTGGGGCCTAAGGCTTCTTTCCCAATCACCATGGTGACAGCCACCGGAAGGCTGGGCGGAACTTCTGACGGGGACGAGTCACAAACACTCAGCCAATAGGAGAGGTCCAGCCTAACCGGCCAGTTCCGCAGAGCCCTCCATTTTACCCATGGACAGACAACGCCCCCTTGCGTCTTTGGCCACAAAATCCAGGGCACCCAGGGAATAACTTCACAGTAGGCAACCCCTGATGTGAACACGTTCGACACACTGGGACAGCAGGCAGGTACCTCTTTTCCACTTACGCTAGGATATCACTAGGCAAGGCGCCCTTCCTCAGCATCTGTGGCCTCTCACGTATGTGTTCACTCAGAGGAATCTCTTCATTCTACCCCTGAGACACATCACAAGTATGAGGGGCCTGAGAGAGAGCCTAGAGATGGAACGGGGGAGGCTTCTGGCTGTACTGCTTCCCCGTGGGGACAGAATAGCAGGTAGTCTCTCTGGAAGGTCTTAGCTTCTGTTGACTGACACGCGCAATACAGTAGGGGCGGACCCTGGCCAGGGGGAGCTTGTGGGCAGATGCAACCTCTCCGGCGACGAATAATTGCGCTGCTGCTTTGTATGGTGAAAACCTCCCCCCGCCAAGGGGGATGGGTAGAGAACATTGACCCACACCCGCCAGGGGCCTTTCCTGGGACTAAAGATCCCAACGTGGTCTCAACGTCGTCACCCTCTCAACACACACCTTTCCTGCACACGTAATCCTGCCTTTCTCCGTCAGGGCCCTATCCTACCAGGAAAAAAAGCAAGCTGCTCAAAAAGGCCGACGCCAGGGAAATCGAGGAAACACTGCCAGTTTCCAAATTTTTGCTGTCTACACGTCCCCGCCTCCGGTGCAAGGCTGCCTATGTGGCCGGGCTCCGAAGGCAAGGCCGAAATCCTGGCAGCCTGGGCCCCAGCAGTGCAATGGTTGATGGACGTGGGGACACGGATGACCTGTTCGCCACATACAGGAGGGATCCTTGGGCCCTTCACTGGCTCGCCATTCAGCTCCACGACGTCCACTACTGGCCCTGGCCTTTGCTTTGGCTGGTGCCCCATTAAACGTGTGCTCCGGAGCGATGTTTCTCCACCCATCAGTAGCGTTCTGCCACCAGGGGATATGTGAGTGTGGGAGTCACCATTTGTCACTGGCAGCAGCGTCACAAGTCACTAGACTTCCAGCTACCCGCTGACCTAGGCTGCCTTCTGCCCCAGGCAAGGTCCCGAATCCTTTATCCCAGATGCTGACACCTGGGCACTGGCGGACATTGATTTTTATCAACACAGAGGTCTGAGTGAGGGTCAGAGGGCCAGGTAGGTGAAGTGAAGGCCAGGTGGGCGGGGCTGAGGCTTCTTTGCCATCACCATAGAGACAGTCCCCCCACCGCAAGAGTGGGCGGAGCTTGGGATGGGCCTGGTGACAAGACTGAGCCAATGGCAGAGATCCGGCCCGCCAGGCAGATGACACAGGGCCCTCCATTGTGACCTATGACCCCTAGTGGCCACAGGATTTGAGCACGCCCCGGGAAAGGCTACGCAGGCACAAGGGAGCCCCTGGTGCGGTCTGCTTCAGGGCATTGGCAGAGCACGCCAGGTACCTCTTTCCCACTTTCCTGAGGATATCAGTAGGCAAGGCATCCCCACTCAGCATCTCTTGCCTCTCTCTGTCTCTCTCTGCTTGTCTTCTTTCTCTGAAATCTCTTCCTTCTCCCCCTTGTCACTTCACACCTTGGAGTGCCTGACAGAGGGCCTAGAGACCAAAGAGCAAAGGGGGAAGGCCTCTGGCTCTACTGCTTGCCCATGGGGAGAGAAGTTCTGGGAGTCTATCTGGAAGGTCTAGAGAGTAGTGATTGATTGGGGAGCTACATCACGGGCGGACCTGGCCAGGTGAAGCTTGACATCACCGTGGGACCTGGCCAGGTGAAGCTCGCTGACAATGGGCATCCTCTCCGGAGACTACTAATTCTGCTCCTAACATTCTATGCAAATAACCGGCTGAGTGCCATGGGCAGAAAACATTGACACATACCTGCCAGAGGCCTATTCTGGGTCTGGAGAGTCCACCCTGGTCTCCCCTGCAACTCATCATCTCAGCACACACTTTGCCTGCACGCATGGAAACCGCCTCTCTCCACGAATGTCTTCACCTGCTAGGAAACACATGATGTCACTCAGCCAAAGGAGAGCACAGGCCAAGTCAACTGAAGCCCCCATTTTCAAGATTTTGCCCTCTGCTGCTCCACAGCCTCCGGTGGCACACTGCATGTGCGTCACTTCTCGGTAGACGAGGCCGAAATCCGGGCATCCAGGGCCCCAGCCGTCCAGAATCTACGGATGGCGGCATATGGATCACCTCTTTGCCTCGTACAGCAGGGAGGCCTGGGCCCTAGACTGGCTCCGCTAGAGCTCCACGACCTCAGCTATTTTCCCTGACCTTTGGCCTGTGCCCTCGTGAGTGTGTCATCTCTACTTCCACTTCTCTTCCCACCACACTGAATCCGCCACCTGCGGATACCTGAGCGTGGACATCAACATCTATCACTGGCTGCAGTGTCACAGGTCACTAGGTGTCTAGGCTCAGGCTGACCTTGGCTGTCTTCTGCCCAGGCAAGGAACCTAATCCTTCCAAGGAAATGAGGACACGTGCTCACTGGCCGACATCCTTTCTTTCATCTACACAGCGGTCTAGATGAGGGGAAAGAGGCCAGGTAGGCCAGGTGAGGGCTGAGTGTGGGGCCTAAGGCTTCTTTCCCAATCACCATGGTGACAGCCACCGGAAGGCTGGGCGGAACTTCGGACGGGGACGAGTCACAAACACTCAGCCAATAGGAGAGGTCCAGCCTAACCGGCCAGTTCCGCAGAGCCCTCCATTTTACCCATGGACAGACAACGGCCCCTTGCGTCTTTGGCCACAAAATCCAGGGCACCCAGGGAATAACTTCACAGTAGGCAACCCCTGATGTGAACACGTTCGACACACTGGGACAGCAGGCAGGTACCTCTTTTCCACTTACGCTAGGATATCACTAGGCAAGGCGCCCTTCCTCAGCATCTGTGGCCTCTCACGTATGTGTTCACTCAGAGGAATCTCTTCATTCTACCCCTGAGACACATCACAAGTATGAGGGGCCTGAGAGAGAGCCTAGAGATGGAACGGGGGAGGCTTCTGGCTGTACTGCTTCCCCGTGGGGACAGAATAGCAGGTAGTCTCTCTGGAAGGTCTTAGCTTCTGTTGACTGACACGCGCAATACAGTAGGGGCGGACGCAGGCCAGGGGGAGCTTGTGGGCAGATGCAACCTCTCCGGCGACGAATAATTGCGCTGCTGCTTTGTATGGTGAAAACCTCCCCCCGCCAAGGGGGATGGGTAGAGAACATTGACCCACACCCGCCAGGGGCCTTTCCTGGGACTAAAGATCCCAACGTGGTCTCAACGTCGTCACCCTCTCAACACACACCTTTCCTGCACACGTAATCCTGCCTTTCTCCGTCAGGGCCCTATCCTACCAGGAAAAAAAGCAAGCCGCTCAAAGAGGCCCATGCCAGGGAAATCGAGGAAACACTGCCAGTTTCCAAATTTTTGCTGTCTACATGTCCCCGCCTCCGGTGCAAGGCTGCCTATGTGGCCGGGCTCCGAAGGCAAGGCCGAAATCCTGGCAGCCTGGGCCCCAGCAGTGCAATGGTTGATGGACGTGGGGACACGGATGACCTGTTCGCCACATACAGGAGGGATCCTTGGGCCCTTCACTGGCTCGCCATTCAGCTCCACGACGTCCACTACTGGCCCTGGCCTTTGCTTTGGCTGGTGCCCCATTAAACGTGTGCTCCGGAGCGATCTTTCTCCACCCATCACTAGCATTCTGCCACCAGGGGATATGTGAGTGTGGGAGTCACCATTTGTCACTGGCAGCAGTGTCACAAGTCACTAGACTTCCAGCTACCCGCTGACCTAGGCTGCCTTCTGCCCCAGGCAAGGTCCCGAATCCTTTATCCCAGATGCTGACACCTGGGCACTGGCGGACATTGATTTTTATCAACACAGAGGTCTGAGTGAGGGTCAGAGGGCCAGGTAGGTGAAGTGAAGGCCAGGTGGGCGGGGCTGAGGCTTCTTTGCCATCACCATAGAGACAGTCCCCCCACCGCAAGAGTGGGCGGAGCTTGGGATGGGCCTGGTGACAAGACTGAGCCAATGGCAGAGATCCGGCCCGCCAGGCAGATGACACAGGGCCCTCCATTGTGACCTATGACCCCTAGTGGCCACAGGATTTGAGCACGCCCCGGGAAAGGCTACGCAGGCACAAGGGAGCCCCTGGTGCGGACTGCTTCAGGGCATTGGCAGAGCACGCCAGGTACCTCTTTCCCACTTTCCTGAGGATATCAGTAGGCAAGGCATCCCCACTCAGCATCTCTTGCCTCTCTCTGTCTCTCTCTGCTTGTCTTCGTTCTCTGAAATCTCTTCCTTCTCCCCCTTGTCACTTCACACCTTGGAGTGCCTGACAGAGGGCCTAGAGACCAAAGAGCAAAGGGGGAAGGCCTCTGGCTCTACTGCTTGCCCATGGGGAGAGAAGTTCTGGGAGTCTATCTGGAAGGTCTAGAGAGTAGTGATTGATTGGGGAGCTACATCATGGGCGGACCTGGCCAGGTAAAGCTCGCTGACAAGTGGCAGCCTCTCCGGAGACTACTAATTCCGCTCCTAACATTCTATGCAAATAACCGGCTGAGTGCCATGGGCAGAAAACATTGACACATACCTGCCAGAGGCCTATTCTCGGTCTGAAGAGTCCACCCTGGTCTCCAGGAACTCATTATCTCAGCACACACTTTGCCTGCACGGATGGAAACCGCCTCTCTCCACGAATGTCTTCACCTGCTAGGAAACACACGATGTCACTCAGCCAAAGGAGAGCACAGGCCAAGTCAACTGAAGCCCCCATTTTCAGGATTTTGCCCTCTGCTGCTCCACAGTCTCCGGTGGCACACTGCATGTGCGTCACTTCTCGGTAGACAAGGACGAAATCAGGGCATCCAGGGCCCCAGCCGTCCACAGTCTACGGATGGCGGCATATGGAACACCTCTTTGCCTCGTACAGCAAGGAGGCCTGGGCCCTAGACTGGCTCCGCTAGAGCTCCACGACCTCAGCTATTTTCCCTCACCTTTGGCCCCTGCCCTCGTGAGTGTGTCATCTCTACTTCCACTTCTCTTCCCACCACACTGAATCCGCCACCTGCGGATACCTGAGCGTGGACATCAACATCTATCACTGGCTGCAGTGTCACAGGTCACTAGGTGTCTAGGCTCAGGCTGACCTTGGCTGTCTTCTGCCCAGGCAAGGAACCTAATCCTTCCAAGGAAATCAGGACACGTGCTCACTGGCCGACATCCTTTCTTTCATCCACACAGCGGTCTAGATGAGGGTAATGAGGCCAGGTAGGCCAGGTGAGGGCTGAGTGTGGGGCCTAAGGCTTCTTTCCCAATCACCATGCTGACAGCCACCGGAAGGCTGGGCGGAACTTCGGACGGGGACGAGTCACAAACACTCAGCCAATAGGAGAGGTCCAGCCTAACCGGCCAGTTCCGCAGAGCCCTCCATTTTACCCATGGACAGACAATGCCCCCTTGCGTCTTTGGCCACAAAATCCAGGGCACCCAGGGAATAACTTCACAGTAGGCAACCCCTGATGTGAACACGTTCGACACACTGGGACAGCAGGCAGGTACCTCTTTTCCACTTACGCTAGGATATCACTAGGCAAGGCGCCCTTCCTCAGCATCTGTGGCCTCTCACGTATGTGTTCACTCAGAGGAATCTCTTCATTCTACCCCTGAGACACATCACAAGTATGAGGGGCCTGAGAGAGAGCCTAGAGATGGAACGGGGGAGGCTTCTGGCTGTACTGCTTCCCCGTGGGGACAGAATAGCAGGTAGTCTCTCTGGAAGGTCTTAGCTTCTGTTGACTGACACGCGCAATACAGTAGGGGCGGACCCAGGCCAGGGGGAGCTTGTGGGCAGATGCAACCTCCCCGGCGACGAATAATTGCGCTGCTGCTTTGTATGGTGAAAACCTCCCCCCGCCAAGGGGGATGGGTAGAGAACATTGACCCACACCCGCCAGGGGCCTTTCCTGGGACTAAAGATCCCAACGTGGTCTCAACGTCGTCACCCTCTCAACACACACCTTTCCTGCACACGTAATCCTGCCTTTCTCCGTCAGGGCCCTATCCTACCAGGAAAAAAAGCAAGCCGCTCTAAAAGGCCGATGCCAGGGAAATCGAGGAAACACTGCCAGTTTCCAAATTTTTGCTGTCTACACGTCCCCGCCTCCGGTGCAAGGCTGCCTATGTGGCCGGGCTCCGAAGGCAAGGCCGAAATCCTGGCAGCCTGGGCCCCAGCAGTGCAATGGTTGATGGACGTGGGGACACAGATGACCTGTTCGCCACATACAGGAGGGATCCTTGGGCCCTTCACTGGCTCGCCATTCAGCTCCACGACGTCCACTACTGGCCCTGGCCTTTGCTTTGGCTGGTGCCCCATTAAACGTGTGCTCCGGAGCGATGTTTCTCCACCCATCAGTAGCGTTCTGCCACCAGGGGATATGTGAGTGTGGGAGTCACCATTTGTCACTGGCAGCAGCGTCACAAGTCACTAGACTTCCAGCTACCCGCTGACCTAGGCTGCCTTTTGCCCCAGGCAAGGTCCCGAATCCTTTATCCCAGATGCTGACACCTGGGCACTGGCGGACATTGATTTTTATCAACACAGAGGTCTGAGTGAGGGTCAGAGGGCCAGGTAGGTGAAGTGAAGGCCAGGTGGGCGGGGCTGAGGCTTCTTTGCCATCACCATAGAGACAGTCCCCCCACCGCAAGAGTGGGCGGAGCTTGGGATGGGCCTGGTGACAAGACTGAGCCAATGGCAGAGATCCGGCCCGCCAGGCAGATGACACAGGGCCCTCCATTGTGACCTATGACCCCTAGTGGCCACAGGATTTGAGCACGCCCCGGGAAAGGCTACGCAGGCACAAGGGAGCCCCTGGAGCGGACTGCTTCAGGGCATTGGCAGAGCACGCCAGGTACCTCTTTCCCACTTTCCTGAGGATATCAGTAGGCAAGGCATCCCCACTCAGCATCTCTTGCCTCTCTCTCTCTCTCTCTGCTTGTCTTCGTTCTCTGAAATCTCTTCCTTCTCCCCCTTGTCACTTCACACCTTGGAGTGCCTGACAGAGGGCCTAGAGACCAAAGAGCAAAGGGGGAAGGCCTCTGGCTCTACTGCTTGCCCATGGGGACAGAAGTTCTGGGAGTCTATCTGGAAGGTCTAGAGAGTAGTGATTGATTGGGGAGCTACATCACGGGCGGACCTGGCCAGGTGAAGCTTGACATCACCGTGGGACCTGGCCAGGTGAAGCTCGCTGACAAGTGGCAGCCTCTCCGGAGACTACTAATTCCGCTCCTAACATTCTATGCAAATAACCGGCTGAGTGCCATGGGCAGAAAACATTGACACATACCTGCCAGAGGCCTATTCTGGGTCTGGAAAGTCCACCCTGGTCTCCCCTGCAACTCATCATCTCAGCACACACTTTGCCTGCACGCATGGAAACCGCCTCTCTCCACGAATGTCTTCACCTGCTAGGAAACACACGATGTCACTCAGCCAAAGGAGAGCACAGGCCAAGTCAACTGAAGCTCCCATTTTCAAGATTTTGCCCTCTGCTGCTCCACAGCCTCCGGTGGCACACTGCATGTGCGTCACTTCTCGGTAGACGAGGCCGAAATCCGGGCATCCAGGGCCCCAGCCGTCCAGAATCTACGGATGGCGGCATATGGATCACCTCTTTGCCTCGTACAGCAGGGAGACCTGGGCCCTAGACTGGCTCCGCTAGAGCTCCACGACCTCAGCTATTTTCCCTGACCTTTGGACCGTGCCCTCGTGAGTGTGTCATCTCTACTTCCACTTCTCTTCCCACCACACTGAATCCGCCACCTGCGGATACCTGAGCGTGGACATCAACATCTATCACTGGCTGCAGTGTCACAGGTCACTAGGTGTCTAGGCTCAGGCTGACCTTGGCTGTCTTCTGCCCAGGC
Organism: Loxodonta africana; assembly: GCF_030014295.1. Taxonomy (NCBI): domain Eukaryota; kingdom Metazoa; phylum Chordata; class Mammalia; order Proboscidea; family Elephantidae; genus Loxodonta; species Loxodonta africana. Next base: position 179,034 of record NW_026975614.1, read on the forward strand.
AAGGAACCTAATCCTTCCAAGGAAATCAGGACACGTGCTCACTGGCCGACATCCTTTCTTTCATCCACACAGCGGTCTAGATGAGGGGAAAGAGGCCAGGTAGGCCAGGTGAGGGCTGAGTGTGGGGCCTAAGGTTTCTTTCCCAATCACCATGGTGACAGCCACCGGAAGGCTGGGCGGAACTTCGGACGGGGACGAGTCACAAACACTCAGCCAATAGGAGAGGTCCAGCCTAACCGGCCAGTTCCGCAGAGCCCTCCATTTTACCCATGGACAGACAACGGCCCCTTGCGTCTTTGGCCACAAAATCCAGGGCACCCAGGGAATAACTTCACAGTAGGCAACCCCTGATGTGAACACGTTCGACACACTGGGACAGCAGGCAGGTACCTCTTTTCCACTTACGCTAGGATATCACTAGGCAAGGCGCCCTTCCTCAGCATCTGTGGCCTCTCACGTATGTGTTCACTCAGAGGAATCTCTTCATTCTACCCCTGAGACACATCACAAGTATGAGGGGCCTGAGAGAGAGCCTAGAGATGGAACGGGGGAGGCTTCTGGCTGTACTGCTTCCCCGTGGGGACAGAATAGCAGGTAGTCTCTCTGGAAGGTCTTAGCTTCTGTTGACTGACACGCGCAATACAGTAGGGGCGGACCCTGGCCAGGGGGAGCTTGTGGGCAGATGCAACCTCTCCGGCGACGAATAATTGCGCTGCTGCTTTGTATGGTGAAAACCTCCCCCCGCCAAGGGGGATGGGTAGAGAACATTGACCCACACCCGCCAGGGGCCTTTCCTGGGACTAAAGATCCCAACGTGGTCTCAACGTCGTCACCCTCTCAACACACACCTTTCCTGCACACGTAATCCTGCCTTTCTCCGTCAGGGCCCTATCCTACCAGGAAAAAAAGCAAGCCGCTCTAAAAGGCCGATGCCAGGGAAATCGAGGAAACACTGCCAGTTTCCAAATTTTTGCTGTCTACACGTCCCCGCCTCCGGTGCAAGGCTGCCTATGTGGCCGGGCTCCGAAGGCAAGGCCGAAATCCTGGCAGCCTGGGCCCCAGCAGTGCAATGGTTGATGGACGTGGGGACACAGATGACCTGTTCGCCACATACAGGAGGGATCCTTGGGCCCTTCACTGGCTCGCCATTCAGCTCCACGACGTCCACTACTGGCCCTGGCCTTTGCTTTGGCTGGTGCCCCATTAAACGTGTGCTCCGGAGCGATGTTTCTCCACCCATCAGTAGCGTTCTGCCACCAGGGGATATGTGAGTGTGGGAGTCACCATTTGTCACTGGCAGCAGCGTCACAAGTCACTAGACTTCCAGCTACCCGCTGACCTAGGCTGCCTTTTGCCCCAGGCAAGGTCCCGAATCCTTTATCCCAGATGCTGACACCTGGGCACTGGCGGACATTGATTTTTATCAACACAGAGGTCTGAGTGAGGGTCAGAGGGCCAGGTAGGTGAAGTCAAGGCCAGGTGGGCGGGGCTGAGGCTTCTTTGCCATCACCATAGAGACAGTCCCCCCACCGCAAGAGTGGGCGGAGCTTGGGATGGGCCTGGTGACAAGACTGAGCCAATGGCAGAGATCCGGCCCGCCAGGCAGATGACACAGGGCCCTCCATTGTGACCTATGACCCCTAGTGGCCACAGGATTTGAGCACGCCCCGGGAAAGGCTACGCAGGCACAAGGGAGCCCCTGGTGCGGACTGCTTCAGGGCATTGGCAGAGCACGCCAGGTACCTCTTTCCCACTTTCCTGAGGATATCAGTAGGCAAGGCATCCCCACTCAGCATCTCTTGCCTCTCTCTGTCTCTCTCTGCTTGTCTTCGTTCTCTGAAATCTCTTCCTTCTCCCCCTTGTCACTTCACACCTTGGAGTGCCTGACAGAGGGCCTAGAGACCAAAGAGCAAAGGGGGAAGGCCTCTGGCTCTACTGCTTGCCCGTGGGGAGAGAAGTTCTGGGAGTCTATCTGGAAGGTCTAGAGAGTAGTGATTGATTGGGGAGCTACGTCACGGGCGGACCTGGCCAGGTGAAGCTTGACATCACCGTAGAACCTGGCCAGGTGAAGCTCGCTGACAAGTGGCAGCCTCTCCGGAGACTACTAATTCCGCTCCTAACATTCTATGCAAATAACCGGCTGAGTGCCATGGGCAGAAAACATTGACACATACCTGCCAGAGGCCTATTCTCGGTCTGAAGAGTCCACCCTGGTCTCCAGGAACTCATTATCTCAGCACACACTTTCCCTGCACGCATGGAAACCGCCTCTCTCCACGAATGTCTTCACCTGCTAGGAAACACACGATGTCACTCAGCCAAAGGAGAGCACAGGCCAAGTCAACTGAAGCCCCCATTTTCAAGATTTTGCCCTCTGCTGCTCCACAGCCTCCGGTGGCACACTGCATGTGCGTCACTTCTCGGTAGACAAGGACGAAATCCGGGCATCCAGGGCCCCAGCCGTCCACAGTCTACGGATGGCGGCATATGGAACACCTCTTTGCCTCGTACAGCAGGGAGGCCTGGGCCCTAGACTGGCTCCGCTAGAGCTCCACGACCTCAGCTATTTTCCCTGACCTTTGGCCCGTGCCCTCGTGAGTGTGTCATCTCTACTTCCACTTCTCTTCCCACCACACTGAATCCGCCACCTGCGGATACCTGAGCGTGGACATCAACATCTATCACTGGCTGCAGTGTCACAGGTCACTAGGTGTCTAGGCTCAGGCTGACCTTGGCTGTCTTCTGCCCAGGCAAGGAACCTAATCCTTCCAAGGAAATCAGGACACGTGCTCACTGGCCGACATCCTTTCTTTTATCCACACAGCGGTCTAGATGAGGGTAATGAGGCCAGGTAGGCAAGGTGAGGGCTGAGTGTGGGGCCTAAGGCTTCTTTCCCAATCACCATGCTGACAGCCACCGGAAGGCTGGGCGGAACTTCGGACGGGGACGAGTCACAAACACTCAGCCAATAGGAGAGGTCCAGCCTAACCGGCCAGTTCCGCAGAGCCCTCCATTTTACCCATGGACAGACAACGCCCCCTTGCGTCTTTGGCCACAAAATCCAGGGCACCCAGGGAATAACTTCACAGTAGGCAACCCCTGATGTGAACACGTTCGACACACTGGGACAGCAGGCAGGTACCTCTTTTCCACTTACGCTAGGATATCACTAGGCAAGGCGCCCTTCCTCAGCATCTGTGGCCTCTCACGTATGTGTTCACTCAGAGGAATCTCTTCATTCTACCCCTGAGACACATCACAAGTATGAGGGGCCTGAGAGAGAGCCTAGAGATGGAACGGGGGAGGCTTCTGGCTGTACTGCTTCCCCGTGGGGACAGAATAGCAGGTAGTCTCTCTGGAAGGTCTTAGCTTCTGTTGACTGACACGCGCAATACAGTAGGGGCGGACGCAGGCCAGGGGGAGCTTGTGGGCAGATGCAACCTCTCCGGCGACGAATAATTGCGCTGCTGCTTTGTATGGTGAAAACCTCCCCCCGCCAAGGGGGATGGGTAGAGAACATTGACCCACACCCGCCAGGGGCCTTTCCTGGGACTAAAGATCCCAACGTGGTCTCAACGTCGTCACCCTCTCAACACACACCTTTCCTGCACACGTAATCCTGCCTTTCTCCGTCAGGGCCCTATCCTACCAGGAAAAAAAGCAAGCCGCTCAAAGAGGCCCATGCCAGGGAAATCGAGGAAACACTGCCAGTTTCCAAATTTTTGCTGTCTACACGTCCCCGCCTCCGGTGCAAGGCTGCCTATGTGGCCGGGCTCCGAAGGCAAGGCCGAAATCCTGGCAGCCTGGGCCCCAGCAGTGCAATGGTTGATGGACGTGGGGACACGGATGACCTGTTCGCCACATACAGGAGGGATCCTTGGGCCCTTCACTGGCTCGCCATTCAGCTCCACGACGTCCACTACTGGCCCTGGCCTTTGCTTTGGCTGGTGCCCCATTAAACGTGTGCTCCGGAGCGATGTTTCTCCACCCATCAGTAGCGTTCTGCCACCAGGGGATATGTGAGTGTGGGAGTCACCATTTGTCACTGGCAGCAGTGTCACAAGTCACTAGACTTCCAGCTACCCGCTGACCTAGGCTGCCTTCTGCCCCAGGCAAGGTCCCGAATCCTTTATCCCAGATGCTGACACCTGGGCACTGGCGGACATTGATTTTTATCAACACAGAGGTCTGAGTGAGGGTCAGAGGGCCAGGTAGGTGAAGTGAAGGCCAGGTGGGCGGGGCTGAGGCTTCTTTGCCATCACCATAGAGACAGTCCCCCCACCGCAAGAGTGGGCGGAGCTTGGGATGGGCCTGGTGACAAGACTGAGCCAATGGCAGAGATCCGGCCCGCCAGGCAGATGACACAGGGCCCTCCATTGGGACCTATGACCCCTAGTGGCCACAGGATTTGAGCACGCCCCGGGAAAGGCTACGCAGGCACAAGGGAGCCCCTGGTGCGGACTGCTTCAGGGCATTGGCAGAGCACGCCAGGTACCTCTTTCCCACTTTCCTGAGGATATCAGTAGGCAAGGCATCCCCACTCAGCATCTCTTGCCTCTCTCTGTCTCTCTCTGCTTGTCTTCGTTCTCTGAAATCTCTTCCTTCTCCCCCTTGTCACTTCACACCTTGGAGTGCCTGACAGAGGGCCTAGAGACCAAAGAGCAAAGGGGGAAGGCCTCTGGCTCTACTGCTTGCCCATGGGGACAGAAGTTCTGGGAGTCTATCTGGAAGGTCTAGAGAGTAGTGATTGATTGGGGAGCTACATCACGGGCGGACCTGGCCAGGTGAAGCTTGACATCACCGTGGGACCTGGCCAGGTGAAGCTCGCTGACAAGTGGCAGCCTCTCCGGAGACTACTAATTCCGCTCCTAACATTCTATGCAAATAACCGGCTGAGTGCCATGGGCAGAAAACATTGACACATACCTGCCAGAGGCCTATTCTGGGTCTGAAGAGTCCACCCTGGTCTCCAGGAACTCATTATCTCAGCACACACTTTGCCTGCACGCATGGAAACCGCCTCTCTCCACGAATGTCTTCACCTGCTAGGAAACACACGATGTCACTCAGCCAAAGGAGAGCACAGGCCAAGTCAACTGAAGCCCCCATTTTCAAGATTTTGCCCTCTGCTGCTCCACAGCCTCCGGTGGCACACTGCATGTGCGTCACTTCTCGGTAGACAAGGACGAAATCCGGGCATCCAGGGCCCCAGCCGTCCACAGTCTACGGATGGCGGCATATGGAACACCTCTTTGCCTCGTACAGCAGGGAGGCCTGGGCCCTAGACTGGCTCCGCTAGAGCTCCACGACCTCAGCTATTTTCCCTGACCTTTGGCCTGTGCCCTCGTGAGTGTGTCATCTCTACTTCCACTTCTCTTCCCACCACACTGAATCCGCCACCTGCGGATACCTGAGCGTGGACATCAACATCTATCACTGGCTGCAGTGTCACAGGTCACTAGGTGTCTAGGCTCAGGCTGACCTTGGCTGTCTTCTGCCCAGGCAAGGAACCTAATCCTTCCAAGGAAATCAGGACACGTGCTCACTGGCCGACATCCTTTCTTTCATCCACACAGCGGTCTAGATGAGGGGAAAGAGGCCAGGTAGGCCAGGTGAGGGCTGAGTGTGGGGCCTAAGGCTTCTTTCCCAATCACCATGCTGACAGCCACCGGAAGGCTGGGCGGAACTTCTGACGGGGACGAGTCACAAACACTCAGCCAATAGGAGAGGTCCAGCCTAACCGGCCAGTTCCGCAGAGCCCTCCATTTTACCCATGGACAGACAACGGCCCCTTGCGTCTTTGGCCACAAAATCCAGGGCACCCAGGGAATAACTTCACAGTAGGCAACCCCTGATGTGAACACGTTCGACACACTGGGACAGCAGGCAGGTACCTCTTTTCCACTTACGCTAGGATATCACTAGGCAAGGCGCCCTTCCTCAGCATCTGTGGCCTCTCACGTATGTGTTCACTCAGAGGAATCTCTTCATTCTACCCCTGAGACACATCACAAGTATGAGGGGCCTGAGAGAGAGCCTAGAGATGGAACGGGGGAGGCTTCTGGCTGTACTGCTTCCCCGTGGGGACAGAATAGCAGGTAGTCTCTCTGGAAGGTCTTAGCTTCTGTTGACTGACACGCGCAATACAGTAGGGGCGGACCCTGGCCAGGGGGAGCTTGTGGGCAGATGCAACCTCTCCGGCGACGAATAATTGCGCTGCTGCTTTGTATGGTGAAAACCTCCCCCCGCCAAGGGGGATGGGTAGAGAACATTGACCCACACCCGCCAGGGGCCTTTCCTGGGACTAAAGATCCCAACGTGGTCTCAACGTCGTCACCCTCTCAACACACACCTTTCCTGCACACGTAATCCTGCCTTTCTCCGTCAGGGCCCTATCCTACCAGGAAAAAAAGCAAGCCGCTCAAAGAGGCCGATGCCAGGGAAATCGAGGAAACACTGCCAGTTTCCAAATTTTTGCTGTCTACACGTCCCCGCCTCCGGTGCAAGGCTGCCTATGTGGCCGGGCTCCGAAGGCAAGGCCGAAATCCTGGCAGCCTGGGCCCCAGCAGTGCAATGGTTGATGGACGTGGGGACACGGATGACCTGTTCACCACACACAGGAGGGATCCTTGGGCCCTTCACTGGCTCGCCATTCAGCTCCACGACGTCCACTACTGGCCCTGGCCTTTGCTTTGGCTGGTGCCCCATTAAACGTGTGCTCCGGAGCGATCTTTCTCCACCCATCACTAGCATTCTGCCACCAGGGGATATGTGAGTGTGGGAGTCACCATTTGTCACTGGCAGCAGTGTCACAAGTCACTAGACTTCCAGCTACCCGCTGACCTAGGCTGCCTTCTGCCCCAGGCAAGGTCCCGAATCCTTTATCCCAGATGCTGACACCTGGGCACTGGCGGACATTGATTTTTATCAACACAGAGGTCTGAGTGAGGGTCAGAGGGCCAGGTAGGTGAAGTGAAGGCCAGGTGGGTGGGGCTGAGGCTTCTTTGCCATCACCATAGAGACAGTCCCCCCACCGCAAGAGTGGGCGGAGCTTGGGATGGGCCTGGTGACAAGACTGAGCCAATGGCAGAGATCCGGCCCGCCAGGCAGATGACACAGGGCCCTCCATTGGGACCTATGACCCCTAGTGGCCACAGGATTTGAGCACGCCCCGGGAAAGGCTACGCAGGCACAAGGGAGCCCCTGGTGCGGACTGCTTCAGGGCATTGGCAGAGCACGCCAGGTACCTCTTTCCCACTTCCCTGAGGATATCAGTAGGCAAGGCATCCCCACTCAGCATCTCTTGCCTCTCTCTCTCTCTCTCTGCTTGTCTTCGTTCTCTGAAATCTCTTCCTTCTCCCCCTTGTCACTTCACACCTTGGAGTGCCTGACAGAGGGCCTAGAGACCAAAGAGCAAAGGGGGAAGGCCTCTGGCTCTACTGCTTGCCCATGGGGAGAGAAGTTCTGGGAGTCTATCTGGAAGGTCTAGAGAGTAGTGATTGATTGGGGAGCTACATCACGGGCGGACCTGGCCAGGTGAAGCTTGACATCACCGTGGGACCTGGCCAGGTGAAGCTCGCTGACAAGTGGCAGCCTCTCCGGAGACTACTAATTCCGCTCCTAACATTCTATGCAAATAACCGGCTGAGTGCCATGGGCAGAAAACATTGACACATACCTGCCAGAGGCCTATTCTGGGTCTGGAGAGTCCACCCTGGTCTCCCCTGCAACTCATCATCTCAGCACACACTTTGCCTGCACGCATGGAAACCGCCTCTCTCCACGAATGTCTTCACCTGCTAGGAAACACACGATGTCACTCAGCCAAAGGAGAGCACAGGCCAAGTCAACTGAAGCCCCCATTTTCAAGATTTTGCCCTCTGCTGCTCCACAGCCTCCGGTGGCACACTGCATGTGCGTCACTTCTCGGTAGACGAGGCCGAAATCCGGGCATCCAGGGCCCCAGCCGTCCAGAATCTACGGATGGCGGCATATGGATCACCTCTTTGCCTCGTACAGCAGGGAGGCCTGGGCCCTAGACTGGCTCCGCTAGAGCTCCACGACCTCAGCTATTTTCCCTGACCTTTGGCCTGTGCCCTCGTGAGTGTGTCATCTCTACTTCCACTTCTCTTCCCACCACACTGAATCCGCCACCTGCGGATACCTGAGCGTGGACATCAACATCTATCACTGGCTGCAGTGTCACAGGTCACTAGGTGTCTAGGCTCAGGCTGACCTTGGCTGTCTTCTGCCCAGGCAAGGAACCTAATCCTTCCAAGGAAATCAGGACACGTGCTCACTGGCCGACATCCTTTCTTTCATCCACACAGCGGTCTAGATGAGGGGAAAGAGGCCAGGTAGGCCAGGTGAGGGCTGAGTGTGGGGCCTAAGGCTTCTTTCCCAATCACCATGGTGACAGCCACCGGAAGGCTGGGCGGAACTTCAGACGGGGACGAGTCACAAACACTCAGCCAATAGGAGAGGTCCAGCCTAACCGGCCAGTTCTGCAGAGCCCTCCATTTTACCCATGGACAGACAACGGCCCCTTGCGTCTTTGGCCACAAAATCCAGGGCACCCAGGGAATAACTTCACAGTAGGCAACCCCTGATGTGAACACGTTCGACACACTGGGACAGCAGGCAGGTACCTCTTTTCCACTTACGCTAGGATATCACTAGGCAAGGCGCCCTTCCTCAGCATCTCTGGCCTCTCACGTATGTGTTCACTCAGAGGAATCTCTTCATTCTACCCCTGAGACACATCACAAGTATGAGGGGCCTGAGAGAGAGCCTAGAGATGGAACGGGGGAGGCTTCTGGCTGTACTGCTTCCCCGTGGGGACAGAATAGCAGGTAGTCTCTCTGGAAGGTCTTAGCTTCTGTTGACTGACACGCGCAATACAGTAGGGGCGGACCCTGGCCAGGGGGAGCTTGTGGGCAGATGCAACCTCTCCGGCGACGAATAATTGCGCTGCTGCTTTGTATGGTGAAAACCTCCCCCCGCCAAGGGGGATGGGTAGAGAACATTGACCCATACCGCCAGGGGCCTTTCCTGGGACTAAAGATCCCAACGTGGTCTCAACGTCGTCACCCTCTCAACACACACCTTTCCTGCACACGTAATCCTGCCTTTCTCCGTCAGGGCCCTATCCTACCAGGAAAAAAAGCAAGCCGCTCAAAGAGGCCGATGCCAGGGAAATCGAGGAAACACTGCCAGTTTCCAAATTTTTGCTGTCTACACGTCCCCGCCTCCGGTGCAAGGCTGCCTATGTGGCCGGGCTCCGAAGGCAAGGCCGAAATCCTGGCAGCCTGGGCCCCAGCAGTGCAATGGTTGATGGACGTGGGGACACGGATGACCTGTTCGCCACATACAGGAGGGATCCTTGGGCCCTTCACTGGCTCGCCATTCAGCTCCACGACGTCCACTACTGGCCCTGGCCTTTGCTTTGGCTGGTGCCCCATTAAACGTGTGCTCCGGAGCGATGTTTCTCCACCCATCACTAGCATTCTGCCACCAGGGGATATGTGAGTGTGGGAGTCACCATTTGTCACTGGCAGCAGTGTCACAAGTCACTAGACTTCCAGCTACCCGCTGACCTAGGCTGCCTTCTGCCCCAGGCAAGGTCCCGAATCCTTTATCCCAGATGCTGACACCTGGGCACTGGCGGACATTGATTTTTATCAACACAGAGGTCTGAGTGAGGGTCAGAGGGCCAGGTAGGTGAAGTGAAGGCCAGGTGGGCAGGGCTGAGGCTTCTTTGCCATCACCATAGAGACAGTCCCCCCACCGCAAGAGTGGGCGGAGCTTGGGATGGGCCTGGTGACAAGACTGAGCCAATGGCAGAGATCCGGCCCGCCAGGCAGATGACACAGGGCCCTCCATTGGGACCTATGACCCCTAGTGGCCACAGGATTTGAGCACGCCCCGGGAAAGGCTACGCAGGCACAAGGGAGCCCCTGGTGCGGACTGCTTCAGGGCATTGGCAGAGCACGCCAGGTACCTCTTTCCCACTTTCCTGAGGATATCAGTAGGCAAGGCATCCCCACTCAGCATCTCTTGCCTCTCTCTCTCTCTCTCTGCTTGTCTTCGTTCTCTGAAATCTCTTCCTTCTCCCCCTTGTCACTTCACACCTTGGAGTGCCTGACAGAGGGCCTAGAGACCAAAGAGCAAAGGGGGAAGGCCTCTGGCTCTACTGCTTGCCCATGGGGACAGAAGTTCTGGGAGTCTATCTGGAAGGTCTAGAGAGTAGTGATTGATTGGGGAGCTACATCACGGGCGGACCTGGCCAGGTGAAGCTTGACATCACCGTGGGACCTGGCCAGGTGAAGCTCGCTGACAAGTGGCAGCCTCTCCGGAGACTACTAATTCCGCTCCTAACATTCTATGCAAATAACCGGCTGAGTGCCATGGGCAGAAAACATTGACACATACCTGCCAGAGGCCTATTCTGGGTCTGGAGAGTCCACCCTGGTCTCCCCTGCAACTCATCATCTCAGCACACACTTTGCCTGCACGCATGGAAACCGCCTCTCTCCACGAATGTCTTCACCTGCTAGGAAACACACGATGTCACTCAGCCAAAGGAGAGCACAGGCCAAGTCAACTGAAGCCCCCATTTTCAAGATTTTGCCCTCTGCTGCTCCACAGCCTCCGGTGGCACACTGCATGTGCGTCACTTCTCGGTAGACGAGGCCGAAATCCGGGCATCCAGGGCCCCAGCCGTCCAGAATCTACGGATGGCGGCATATGGATCACCTCTTTGCCTCGTACAGCAGGGAGGCCTGGGCCCTAGACTGGCTCCGCTAGAGCTCCACGACCTCAGCTATTTTCCCTGACCTTTGGCCTGTGCCCTCGTGAGTGTGTCATCTCTACTTCCACTTCTCTTCCCACCACACTGAATCCGCCACCTGCGGATACCTGAGCGTGGACATCAACATCTATCACTGGCTGCAGTGTCACAGGTCACTAGGTGTCTAGGCTCAGGCTGACCTTGGCTGTCTTCTGCCCAGGCAAGGAACCTAATCCTTCCAAGGAAATCAGGACACGTGCTCACTGGCCGACATCCTTTCTTTCATCCACACAGCGGTCTAGATGAGGGGAAAGAGGCCAGGTAGGCCAGGTGAGGGCTGAGTGTGGGGCCTAAGGCTTCTTTCCCAATGACCATGGTGACAGCCACCAGAAGGCTGGGCGGAACTTCGGACGGGGACGAGTCACAAACACTCAGCCAATAGGAGAGGTCCAGCCTAACCGGCCAGTTCCGCAGAGCCCTCCATTTTACCCATGGACAGACAACGGCCCCTTGCGTCTTTGGCCACAAAATCCAGGGCACCCAGGGAATAACTTCACAGTAGGCAACCCCTGATGTGAACACGTTCGACACACTGGGACAGCAGGCAGGTACCTCTTTTCCACTTACGCTAGGATATCACTAGGCAAGGCGCCCTTCCTCAGCATCTCTGGCCTCTCAGGTATGTGTTCACTCAGAGGAATCTCTTCATTCTACCCCTGAGACACATCACAAGTATGAGGGGCCTGAGAGAGAGCCTAGAGATGGAACGGGGGAGGCTTCTGGCTGTACTGCTTCCCCGTGGGGACAGAATAGCAGGTAGTCTCTCTGGAAGGTCTTAGCTTCTGTTGACTGACACGCGCAATACAGTAGGGGCGGACCCTGGCCAGGGGGAGCTTGTGGGCAGATGCAACCTCTCCGGCGACGAATAATTGCGCTGCTGCTTTGTATGGTGAAAACCTCCCCCCGCCAAGGGGGATGGGTAGAGAACATTGACCCACACCTGCCAGGGGCCTTTCCTGGGACTAAAGATCCCAACGTGGTCTCAACGTCGTCACCCTCTCAACACACACCTTTCCTACACACGTAATCCTGCCTTTCTCCGTCAGGGCCCTATCCTACCAGGAAAAAAAGCAAGCCGCTCAAAGAGGCCGATGCCAGGGAAATCGAGGAAACACTGCCAGTTTCCAAATTTTTGCTGTCTACACGTCCCCGCCTCCGGTGCAAGGCTGCCTATGTGGCCGGGCTCCGAAGGCAAGGCCGAAATCCTGGCAGCCTGGGCCCCAGCAGTGCAATGGTTGATGGACGTGGGGACACGGATGACCTGTTCGCCACATACAGGAGGGATCCTTGGGCCCTTCACTGGCTCGCCATTCAGCTCCACGACGTCCACTACTGGCCCTGGCCTTTGCTTTGGCTGGTGCCCCATTAAACGTGTGCTCCGGAGCGATCTTTCTCCACCCATCACTAGCATTCTGCCACCAGGGGATATGTGAGTGTGGGAGTCACCATTTGTCACTGGCAGCAGTGTCACAAGTCACTAGACTTCCAGCTACCCGCTGACCTAGGCTGCCTTCTGCCCCAGGCAAGGTCCCGAATCCTTTATCCCAGATGCTGACACCTGGGCACTGGCGGACATTGATTTTTATCAACACAGAGGTCTGAGTGAGGGTCAGAGGGCCAGGTAGGTGAAGTGAAGGCCAGGTGGGCGGGGCTGAGGCTTCTTTGCCATCACCATAGAGACAGTCCCCCCACCGCAAGAGTGGGCGGAGCTTGGGATGGGCCTGGTGACAAGACTGAGCCAATGGCAGAGATCCGGCCCGCCAGGCAGATGACACAGGGCCCTCCATTGTGACCTATGACCCCTAGTGGCCACAGGATTTGAGCACGCCCCGGGAAAGGCTACGCAGGCACAAGGGAGCCCCTGGTGCGGACTGCTTCAGGGCATTGGCAGAGCACGCCAGGTACCTCTTTCCCACTTTCCTGAGGATATCAGTAGGCAAGGCATCCCCACTCAGCATCTCTTGCCTCTCTCTGTCTCTCTCTGCTTGTCTTCGTTCTCTGAAATCTCTTCCTTCTCCCCCTTGTCACTTCACACCTTGGAGTGCCTGACAGAGGGCCTAGAGACCAAAGAGCAAAGGGGAAAGGCCTCTGGCTCTACTGCTTGCCCATGGGGAGAGAAGTTCTGGGAGTCTATCTGGAAGGTCTAGAGAGTAGTGATTGATTGGGGAGCTACATCACGGGCGGACCTGGCCAGGTGAAGCTTGACATCACCGTGGGACCTGGCCAGGTGAAGCTCGCTGACAAGTGGCAGCCTCTCCGGAGACTACTAATTCCGCTCCTAACATTCTATGCAAATAACCGGCTGAGTGCCATGGGCAGAAAACATTGACACATACCTGCCAGAGGCCTATTCTGGGTCTGGAGAGTCCACTCTGGTCTCCCCTGCAACTCATCATCTCAGCACACACTTTGCCTGCACGCATGGAAACCGCCTCTCTCCACGAATGTCTTCACCTGCTAGGAAACACACGATGTCACTCAGCCAAAGGAGAGCACAGGCCAAGTCAACTGAAGCCCCCATTTTCAAGATTTTGCCCTCTGCTGCTCCACAGCCTCCGGTGGCACACTGCATGTGCGTCACTTCTCGGTAGACGAGGCCGAAATCCGGGCATCCAGGGCCCCAGCCGTCCAGAATCTACGGATGGCGGCATATGGATCACCTCTTTGCCTCGTACAGCAGGGAGGCCTGGGCCCTAGACTGGCTCCGCTAGAGCTCCACGACCTCAGCTATTTTCCCTGACCTTTGGCCTGTGCCCTCGTGATTGTGTCATCTCTACTTCCACTTCTCTTCCCACCACACTGAATCCGCCACCTGCGGATACCTGAGCGTGGACATCAACATCTATCACTGGCTGCAGTGTCACAGGTCACTAGGTGTCTAGGCTCAGGCTGACCTTGGCTGTCTTCTGCCCAGGCAAGGAACCTAATCCTTCCAAGGAAATCAGGACACGTGCTCACTGGCCGACATCCTTTCTTTCATCCACACAGCGGTCTAGATGAGGGGAAAGAGGCCAGGTAGGCCAGGTGAGGGCTGAGTGTGGGGCCTAAGGCTTCTTTCCCAATCACTATGGTGACAGCCACCGGAAGGCTGGGCGGAACTTCGGACGGGGACGAGTCACAAACACTCAGCCAATAGGAGAGGTCCAGCCTAACCGGCCAGTTCCGCAGAGCCCTCCATTTTACCCATGGACAGACAACGGCCCCTTGCGTCTTTGGCCACAAAATCCAGGGCACCCAGGGAATAACTTCACAGTAGGCAACCCCTGATGTGAACACGTTCGACACACTGGGACAGCAGGCAGGTACCTCTTTTCCACTTACGCTAGGATATCACTAGGCAAGGCGCCCTTCCTCAGCATCTGTGGCCTCTCACGTATGTGTTCACTCAGAGGAATCTCTTCATTCTACCCCTGAGACACATCACAAGTATGAGGGGCCTGAGAGAGAGCCTAGAGATGGAACGGGGGAGGCTTCTGGCTGTACTGCTTCCCCGTGGGGACAGAATAGCAGGTAGTCTCTCTGGAAGGTCTTAGCTTCTGTTGACTGACACGCGCAATACAGTAGGGGCGGACCCTGGCCAGGGGGAGCTTGTGGGCAGATGCAACCTCTCCGGCGACGAATAATTGCGCTGCTGCTTTGTATGGTGAAAACCTCCCCCCGCCAAGGGGGATGGGTAGAGAACATTGACCCACACCCGCCAGGGGCCTTTCCTGGGACTAAAGATCCCAACGTGGTCTCAACGTCGTCACCCTCTCAACACACACCTTTCCTGCACACGTAATCCTGCCTTTCTCCGTCAGGGCCCTATGCTACCAGGAAAAAAAGCAAGCCGCTCAAAGAGGCCGATGCCAGGGAAATCGAGGAAACACTGCCAGTTTCCAAATTTTTGCTGTCTACACGTCCCCGCCTCCGGTGCAAGGCTGCCTATGTGGCCGGGCTCCGAAGGCAAGGCCGAAATCCTGGCAGCCTGGGCCCCAGCAGTGCAATGGTTGATGGACGTGGGGACACGGATGACCTGTTCGCCACATACAGGAGGGATCCTTGGGCCCTTCACTGGCTCGCCATTCAGCTCCACGACGTCCACTACTGGCCCTGGCCTTTGCTTTGGCTGGTGCCCCATTAAACGTGTGCTCCGGAGCGATGTTTCTCCACCCATCACTAGCATTCTGCCACCAGGGGATATGTGAGTGTGGGAGTCACCATTTGTCACTGGCAGCAGTGTCACAAGTCACTAGACTTCCAGCTACCCGCTGACCTAGGCTGCCTTCTGCCCCAGGCAAGGTCCCGAATCCTTTATCCCAGATGCTGACACCTGGGCACTGGCGGACATTGATTTTTATCAACACAGAGGTCTGAGTGAGGGTCAGAGGGCCAGGTAGGTGAAGTGAAGGCCAGGTGGGCGGGGCTGAGGCTTCTTTGCCATCACCATAGAGACAGTCCCCCCACCGCAAGAGTGGGCGGAGCTTGGGATGGGCCTGGTGACAAGACTGAGCCAATGGCAGAGATCCGGCCCGCCAGGCAGATGACACAGGGCCCTCCATTGTGACCTATGACCCCTAGTGGCCACAGGATTTGAGCACGCCCCGGGAAAGGCTACGCAGGCACAAGGGAGCCCCTGGTGCGGACTGCTTCAGGGCATTGGCAGAGCACGCCAGGTACCTCTTTCCCACTTTCCTGAGGATATCATAGGCAAGGCATCCCCACTCAGCATCTCTTGCCTCTCTCTGTCTCTCTCTGCTTGTCTTCGTTCTCTGAAATCTCTTCCTTCTCCCCCTTGTCCCTTCACACCTTGGAGTGCCTGACAGAGGGCCTAGAGACCAAAGAGCAAAGGGGAAAGGCCTCTGGCTCTACTGCTTGCCCATGGGGAGAGAAGTTCTGGGAGTCTATCTGGAAGGTCTAGAGAGTAGTGATTGATTGGGGAGCTACATCACGGGCGGACCTGGCCAGGTGAAGCTTGACATCACCGTGGGACCTGGCCAGGTGAAGCTCGCTGACAAGTGGCAGCCTCTCCGGAGACTACTAATTCCGCTCCTAACATTCTATGCAAATAACCGGCTGAGTGCCATGGGCAGAAAACATTGACACATACCTGCCAGAGGCCTATTCTGGGTCTGGAGAGTCCACTCTGGTCTCCCCTGCAACTCATCATCTCAGCACACACTTTGCCTGCACGCATGGAAACCGCCTCTCTCCACGAATGTCTTCACCTGCTAGGAAACACACGATGTCACTCAGCCAAAGGAGAGCACAGGCCAAGTCAACTGAAGCCCCCATTTTCAAGATTTTGCCCTCTGCTGCTCCACAGCCTCCGGTGGCACACTGCATGTGCGTCACTTCTCGGTAGACGAGGCCGAAATCCGGGCATCCAGGGCCCCAGCCGTCCAGAATCTACGGATGGCGGCATATGGATCACCTCTTTGCCTCGTACAGCAGGGAGGCCTGGGCCCTAGACTGGCTCCGCTAGAGCTCCACGACCTCAGCTATTTTCCCTGACCTTTGGCCTGTGCCCTCGTGAGTGTGTCATCTCTACTTCCACTTCTCTTCCCACCACACTGAATCCGCCACCTGCGGATACCTGAGCGTGGACATCAACATCTATCACTGGCTGCAGTGTCACAGGTCACTAGGTGTCTAGGCTCAGGCTGACCTTGGCTGTCTTCTGCCCAGGCAAGGAACCTAATCCTTCCAAGGAAATCAGGACACGTGCTCACTGGCCGACATCCTTACTTTCATCCACACAGCGGTCTAGATGAGGGGAAAGAGGCCAGGTAGGCCAGGTGAGGGCTGAGTGTGGGGCCTAAGGCTTCTTTCCCAATCACCATGGTGACAGCCACCGGAAGGCTGGGCGGAACTTCTGACGGGGACGAGTCACAAACACTCAGCCAATAGGAGAGGTCCAGCCTAACCGGCCAGTTCCGCAGAGCCCTCCATTTTACCCATGGACAGACAACGGCCCCTTGCGTCTTTGGCCACAAAATCCAGGGCACCCAGGGAATAACTTCACAGTAGGCAACCCCTGATGTGAACACGTTCGACACACTGGGACAGCAGGCAGGTACCTCTTTTCCACTTACGCTAGGATATCACTAGGCAAGGCGCCCTTCCTCAGCATCTGTGGCCTCTCACGTATGTGTTCACTCAGAGGAATCTCTTCATTCTACCCCTGAGACACATCACAAGTATGAGGGGCCTGAGAGAGAGCCTAGAGATGGAACGGGGGAGGCTTCTGGCTGTACTGCTTCCCCGTGGGGACAGAATAGCAGGTAGTCTCTCTGGAAGGTCTTAGCTTCTGTTGACTGACACGCGCAATACAGTAGGGGCGGACCCTGGCCAGGGGGAGCTTGTGGGCAGATGCAACCTCTCCGGCGACGAATAATTGCGCTGCTGCTTTGTATGGTGAAAACCTCCCCCCGCCAAGGGGGATGGGTAGAGAACATTGACCCACACCCGCCAGGGGCCTTTCCTGGGACTAAAGATCCCAACGTGGTCTCAACGTCGTCACCCTCTCAACACACACCTTTCCTGCACACGTAATCCTGCCTTTCTCCGTCAGGGCCCTATCCTACCAGGAAAAAAAGCAAGCCGCTCAAAGAGGCCCATGCCAGGGAAATCGAGGAAACACTGCCAGTTTCCAAATTTTTGCTGTCTACACGTCCCCGCCTCCGGTGCAAGGCTGCCTATGTGGCCGGGCTCCGAAGGCAAGGCCGAAATCCTGGCAGCCTGGGCCCCAGCAGTGCAATGGTTGATGGACGTGGGGACACGGATGACCTGTTCGCCACATACAGGAGGGATCCTTGGGCCCTTCACTGGCTCGCCATTCAGCTCCACGACGTCCACTACTGGCCCTGGCCTTTGCTTTGGCTGGTGCCCCATTAAACGTGTGCTCCGGAGCGATGTTTCTCCACCCATCACTAGCATTCTGCCACCAGGGGATATGTGAGTGTGGGAGTCACCATTTGTCACTGGCAGCAGTGTCACAAGTCACTAGACTTCCAGCTACCCGCTGACCTAGGCTGCCTTCTGCCCCAGGCAAGGTCCCGAATCCTTTATCCCAGATGCTGACACCTGGGCACTGGCGGACATTGATTTTTATCAACACAGAGGTCTGAGTGAGGGTCAGAGGGCCAGGTAGGTGAAGTGAAGGCCAGGTGGGCGGGGCTGAGGCTTCTTTGCCATCACCATAGAGACAGTCCCCCCACCGCAAGAGTGGGCGGAGCTTGGGATGGGCCTGGTGACAAGACTGAGCCAATGGCAGAGATCCGGCCCGCCAGGCAGATGACACAGGGCCCTCCATTGGGACCTATGACCCCTAGTGGCCACAGGATTTGAGCACGCCCCGGGAAAGGCTACGCAGGCACAAGGGAGCCCCTGGTGCGGACTGCTTCAGGGCATTGGCAGAGCACGCCAGGTACCTCTTTCCCACTTTCCTGAGGATATCAGTAGGCAAGGCATCCCCACTCAGCATCTCTTGCCTCTCTCTGTCTCTCTCTGCTTGTCTTCGTTCATTAAATCTCTTCCTTCTCCCCCTTGTCACTTCACACCTTGGAGTGCCTGACAGAGGGCCTAGAGACCAAAGAGCAAGGGGGGAAGGCCTCTGGCTCTACTGCTTGCCCATGGGGACAGAAGTTCTGGGAGTCTATCTGGAAGGTCTAGAGAGTAGTGATTGATTGGGGAGCTACATCACGGGCGGACCTGGCCAGGTGAAGCTTGACATCACCGTGGGACCTGGCCAGGTGAAGCTCGCTGACAAGTGGCAGCCTCTCCGGAGACTACTAATTCCGCTCCTATCATTCTATGCAAATAACCGGCTGAGTGCCATGGGCAGAAAACATTGACACATACCTGCCAGAGGCCTATTCTGGGTCTGGAGAGTCCACCCTGGTCTCCCCTGCAACTCATCATCTCAGCACACACTTTGCCTGCACGCATGGAAACCGCCTCTCTCCACGAATGTCTTCACCTGCTAGGAAACACACGATGTCACTCAGCCAAAGGAGAGCACAGGCCAAGTCAACTGAAGCCCCCATTTTCAAGATTTTGCCCTCTGCTGCTCCACAGCCTCCGGTGGCACACTGCATGTGCGTCACTTCTCGGTAGACGAGGCCGAAATCCGGGCATCCAGGGCCCCAGCCGTCCAGAATCTACGGATGGCGGCATATGGATCACCTCTTTGCCTCGTACAGCAGGGAGGCCTGGGCCCTAGACTGGCTCCGCTAGAGCTCCACGACCTCAGCTATTTTCCCTGACCTTTGGCCTGTGCCCTCCTGAGTGTGTCATCTCTACTTCCACTTCTCTTCCCACCACACTGAATCCGCCACCTGCGGATACCTGAGCGTGGACATCAACATCTATCACTGGCTGCAGTGTCACAGGTCACTAGGTGTCTAGGCTCAGGCTGACCTTGGCTGTCTTCTGCCCAGGCAAGGAACCTAATCCTTCCAAGGAAATCAGGACACGTGCTCACTGGCCGACATCCTTTCTTTCATCCACACAGCGGTCTAGATGAGGGGAAAGAGGCCAGGTAGGCCAGGGGAGGGCTGAGTGTGGGGCCTAAGGCTTCTTTCCCAATCACCATGCTGACAGCCACCGGAAGGCTGGGCGGAACTTCGGACGGGGACGAGTCACAAACACTCAGCCAATAGGAGAGGTCCAGCCTAACCGGCCAGTTCCGCAGAGCCCTCCATTTTACCCATGGACAGACAACGCCCCCTTGCGTCTTTGGCCACAAAATCCAGGGCACCCAGGGAATAACTTCACAGTAGGCAACCCCTGATGTGAACACGTTCGACACACTGGGACAGCAGGCAGGTACCTCTTTTCCACTTACGCTAGGATATCACTAGGCAAGGCGCCCTTCCTCAGCATCTGTGGCCTCTCACGTATGTGTTCACTCAGAGGAATCTCTTCATTCTACCCCTGAGACACATCACAAGTATGAGGGGCCTGAGAGAGAGCCTAGAGATGGAACGGGGGAGGCTTCTGGCTGTACTGCTTCCCCGTGGGGACAGAATAGCAGGTAGTCTCTCTGGAAGGTCTTAGCTTCTGTTGACTGACACGCGCAATACAGTAGGGGCGGACCCTGGCCAGGGGGAGCTTGTGGGCAGATGTAACCTCTCCAGCGACGAATAATTGCGCTGCTGCTTTGTATGGTGAAAACCTCCCCCCGCCAAGGGGGATGGGTAGAGAACATTGACCCACACCCGCCAGGGGCCTTTCCTGGGACTAAAGATCCCAACGTGGTCTCAACGTCGTCACCCTCTCAACACACACCTTTCCTGCACACGTAATCCTGCCTTTCTCCGTCAGGGCCCTATCCTACCAGGAAAAAAAGCAAGCCGCTCAAAGAGGCCGATGCCAGGGAAATCGAGGAAACACTGCCAGTTTCCAAATTTTTGCTGTCTACACGTCCCCGCCTCCGGTGCAAGGCTGCCTATGTGGCCGGGCTCCGAAGGCAAGGCCGAAATCCTGGCAGCCTGGGCCCCAGCAGTGCAATGGTTGATGGACGTGGGGACACGGATGACCTGTTCGCCACATACAGGAGGGATCCTTGGGCCCTTCACTGGCTCGACATTCAGCTCCACGACGTCCACTACTGGCCCTGGCCTTTGCTTTGGCTGGTGCCCCATTAAACGTGTGCTCCGGAGCGATGTTTCTCCACCCATCACTAGCGTTCTGCCACCAGGGGATATGTGAGTGTGGGAGTCACCATTTGTCACTGGCAGCAGCGTCACAAGTCACTAGACTTCCAGCTACCCGCTGACCTAGGCTGCCTTTTGCCCCAGGCAAGGTCCCGAATCCTTTATCCCAGATGCTGACACCTGGGCACTGGCGGACATTGATTTTTATCAACACAGAGGTCTGAGTGAGGGTCAGAGGGCCAGGTAGGTGAAGTCAAGGCCAGGTGGGCGGGGCTGAGGCTTCTTTGCCATCACCATAGAGACAGTCCCCCCACCGCAAGAGTGGGCGGAGCTTGGGATGGGCCTGGTGACAAGACTGAGCCAATGGCAGAGATCCGGCCCGCCAGGCAGATGACACAGGGCCCTCCATTGTGACCTATGACCCCTAGTGGCCACAGGATTTGAGCACGCCCCGGGAAAGGCTACGCAGGCACAAGGGAGCCCCTGGAGCGGACTGCTTCAGGGCATTGGCAGAGCACGCCAGGTACCTCTTTCCCACTTTCCTGAGGATATCAGTAGGCAAGGCATCCCCACTCAGCATCTCTTGCCTCTCTCTCTCTCTCTCTGCTTGTCTTCGTTCTCTGAAATCTCTTCCTTCTCCCCCTTGTCACTTCATACCTTGGAGTGCCTGACAGAGGGCCTAGAGACGAAAGAGCAAAGGGGGAAGGCCTCTGGCTCTACTGCTTCCCCATGGCGAGAGAAGTTCTGGTAGTCCATCTGGAAGGTCTAGAGAGCAGTGATTGATTGGGGAGCTACATCATGGGCGGACCTGGCCAGGTTAAGCTCGCTGACAAGTGGCAGCCTCTCCGGAGACTACTAATTCCGCTCCTAACATTCTATGCAAATAACCGGCTGAGTGCCATGGGCAGAAAACATTGACACATACCTGCCAGAGGCCTATTCTGGGTCTGGAGAGTCCACCCTGGTCTCCCCTGCAACTCATCATCTCAGCACACACTTTGCCTGCACGCATGGAAACCGCCTCTCTCCACGAATGTCTTCACCTGCTAGGAAACACACGATGTCACTCAGCCAAAGGAGAGCACAGGCCAAGTCAACTGAAGCCCCCATTTTCAAGATTTTGCCCTCTGCTGCTCCACAGCCTCCGGTGGCACACTGCATGTGCGTCACTTCTCGGTAGACGAGGCCGAAATCCGGGCATCCAGGGCCCCAGCCGTCCAGAATCTACGGATGGCGGCATATGGATCACCTCTTTGCCTCCTACAGCAGGGAGGCCTGGGCCCTAGACTGGCTCCGCTAGAGCTCCACGACCTCAGCTATTTTCCCTGACCTTTGGCCTGTGCCCTCGTGAGTGTGTCATCTCTACTTCCACTTCTCTTCCCACCACACTGAATCCGCCACCTGCGGATACCTGAGCGTGGACATCAACATCTATCACTGGCTGCAGTGTCACAGGTCACTAGGTGTCTAGGCTCAGGCTGACCTTGGCTGTCTTCTGCCCAGGCAAGGAACCTAATCCTTCCAAGGAAATCAGGACACGTGCTCACTGGCCGACATCCTTTCTTTCATCCACACAGCGGTCTAGATGAGGGGAAAGAGGCCAGGTAGGCCAGGTGAGGGCTGAGTGTGGGGCCTAAGGCTTCTTTCCCAATCACCATGCTGACAGCCACCGGAAGGCTGGGCGGAACTTCGGACGGGGACGAGTCACAAACACTCAGCCAATAGGAGAGGTCCAGCCTAACCGGCCAGTTCCGCAGAGCCCTCCATTTTACCCGTGGACAGACAACGGCCCCTTGCGTCTTTGGCCACAAAATCCAGGGCACCCAGGGAATAACTTCACAGTAGGCAACCCCTGATGTGAACACGTTCGACACACTGGGACAGCAGGCAGGTACCTCTTTTCCACTTACGCTAGGATATCACTAGGCAAGGCGCCCTTCCTCAGCATCTGTGGCCTCTCACGTATGTGTTCACTCAGAGGAATCTCTTCATTCTACCCCTGAGACACATCACAAGTATGAGGGGCCTGAGAGAGAGCCTAGAGATGGAACGGGGGAGGCTTCTGGCTGTACTGCTTCCCCGTGGGGACAGAATAGCAGGTAGTCTCTCTGGAAGGTCTTAGCTTCTGTTGACTGACACGCGCAATACAGTAGGGGCGGACCCTGGCCAGGGGGAGCTTGTGGGCAGATGCAACCTCTCCGGCGACGAATAATTGCGCTGCTGCTTTGTATGGTGAAAACCTCCCCCCGCCAAGGGGGATGGGTAGAGAACATTGACCCACACCCGCCAGGGGCCTTTCCTGGGACTAAAGATCCCAACGTGGTCTCAACGTCGTCACCCTCTCAACACACACCTTTCCTGCACACGTAATCCTGCCTTTCTCCGTCAGAGCCCTATCCTACCAGGAAAAAAAGCAAGCCGCTCAAAGAGGCCCATGCCAGGGAAATCGAGGAAACACTGCCAGTTTCCAAATTTTTGCTGTCTGCATGTCCCCGCCTCCGGTGCAAGGCTGCCTATGTGGCCGGGCTCCGAAGGCAAGGCCGAAATCCTGGCAGCCTGGGCCCCAGCAGTGCAATGGTTGATGGACGTGGGGACACGGATGACCTGTTCGCCACATACAGGAGGGATCCTTGGGCCCTTCACTGGCTCGCCATTCAGCTCCACGACGTCCACTACTGGCCCTGGCCTTTGCTTTGGCTGGTGCCCCATTAAACGTGTGCTCCGGAGCGATGTTTCTCCACCCATCACTAGCATTCTGCCACCAGGGGATATGTGAGTGTGGGAGTCACCATTTGTCACTGGCAGCAGTGTCACAAGTCACTAGACTTCCAGCTACCCGCTGACCTAGGCTGCCTTCTGCCCCAGGCAAGGTCCCGAATCCTTTATCCCAGATGCTGACACCTGGGCACTGGCGGACATTGATTTTTATCAACACAGAGGTCTGAGTGAGGGTCAGAGGGCCAGGTAGGTAAAGTGAAGGCCAGGTGGGCGGGGCTGAGGCTTCTTTGCCATCACCATAGAGACAGTCCCCCCACCGCAAGAGTGGGCGGAGCTTGGGATGGGCCTGGTGACAAGACTGAGCCAATGGCAGAGATCCGGCCCGCCAGGCAGATGACACAGGGCCCTCCATTGTGACCTATGACCCCTAGTGGCCACAGGATTTGAGCACGCCCCGGGAAAGGCTACGCAGGCACAAGGGAGCCCCTGGTGCGGACTGCTTCAGGGCATTGGCAGAGCACGCCAGGTACCTCTTTCCCACTTTCCTGAGGATATCAGTAGGCAAGGCATCCCCACTCAGCATCTCTTGCCTCTCTCTGTCTCTCTCTGCTTGTCTTCGTTCTCTGAAATCTCTTCCTTCTCCCCCTTGTCACTTCACACCTTGGAGTGCCTGACAGAGGGCCTAGAGACCAAAGAGCAAAGGGGGAAGGCCTCTGGCTCTACTGCTTGCCCATGGGGAGAGAAGTTCTGGGAGTCTATCTGGAAGGTCTAGAGAGTAGTGATTGATTCGGGAGCTACATCACGGGCGGACCTGGCCAGGTGAAGCTTGACATCACCGTGGGACCTGGCCAGGTGAAGCTCGCTGACAAGCGGCAGCCTCTCCGGAGACTACTAATTCCGCTCCTAACATTCTATGCAAATAACCGGCTGAGTGCCATGGGCAGAAAACATTGACACATACCTGCCAGAGGCCTATTCTGGGTCTGGAGAGTCCACCCTGGTCTCCCCTGCAACTCATCATCTCAGCACACACTTTGCCTGCACGCATGGAAACCGCCTCTCTCCACGAATGTCTTCACCTGCTAGGAAACACACGATGTCACTCAGCCAAAGGAGAGCACAGGCCAAGTCAACTGAAGCCCCCATTTTCAAGATTTTGCCCTCTGCTGCTCCACAGCCTCCGGTGGCACACTGCATGTGCGTCACTTCTCGGTAGACGAGGCCGAAATCCGGGCATCCAGGGCCCCAGCCGTCCAGAATCTACGGATGGCGGCATATGGATCACCTCTTTGCCTCGTACAGCAGGGAGACCTGGGCCCTAGACTGGCTCCGCTAGAGCTCCACGACCTCAGCTATTTTCCCTGACCTTTGGACCGTGCCCTCGTGAGTGTGTCATCTCTACTTCCACTTCTCTTCCCACCACACTGAATCCGCCACCTGCGGATACCTGAGCGTGGACATCAACATCTATCACTGGCTGCAGTGTCACAGGTCACTAGGTGTCTAGGCTCAGGCTGACCTTGGCTGTCTTCTGCCCAGGCAAGGAACCTAATCCTTCCAAGGAAATCAGGACACGTGCTCACTGGCCGACATCCTTTCTTTCATCCACACAGCGGTCTAGATGAGGGGAAAGAGGCCAGGTAGGCCAGGTGAGGGCTGAGTGTGGGGCCTAAGGCTTCTTTCCCAATCACCATGGTGACAGCCACCGGAAGGCTGGGCGGAACTTCGGACGGGGACGAGTCACAAACACTCAGCCAATAGGAGAGGTCCAGCCTAACCGGCCAGTTCCGCAGAGCCCTCCATTTTACCCATGGACAGACAACGGCCCCTTGCGTCTTTGGCCACAAAATCCAGGGCACCCAGGGAATAACTTCACAGTAGGCAACCCCTGATGTGAACACGTTCGACACACTGGGACAGCAGGCAGGTACCTCTTTTCCACTTACGCTAGGATATCACTAGGCAAGGCGCCCTTCCTCAGCATCTGTGGCCTCTCACGTATGTGTTCACTCAGAGGAATCTCTTCATTCTACCCCTGAGACACATCACAAGTATGAGGGGCCTGAGAGAGAGCCTAGAGATGGAACGGGGGAGGCTTCTGGCTGTACTGCTTCCCCGTGGGGACAGAATAGCAGGTAGTCTCTCTGGAAGGTCTTAGCTTCTGTTGACTGACACGCGCAATACAGTAGGGGCGGACCCTGGCCAGGGGGAGCTTGTGGGCAGATGCAACCTCTCCGGCGACGAATAATTGCGCTGCTGCTTTGTATGGTGAAAACCTCCCCCCGCCAAGGGGGATGGGTAGAGAACATTGACCCACACCCGCCAGGGGCCTTTCCTGGGACTAAAGATCCCAACGTGGTCTCAACGTCGTCACCCTCTCAACACACACCTTTCCTGCACACGTAATCCTGCCTTTCTCCGTCAGGGCCCTATCCTACCAGGAAAAAAAGCAAGCCGCTCTAAAAGGCCGATGCCAGGGAAATCGAGGAAACACTGCCAGTTTCCAAATTTTTGCTGTCTACACGTCCCCGCCTCCGGTGCAAGGCTGCCTATGTGGCCGGGCTCCGAAGGCAAGGCCGAAATCCTGGCAGCCTGGGCCCCAGCAGTGCAATGGTTGATGGACGTGGGGACACAGATGACCTGTTCGCCACATACAGGAGGGATCCTTGGGCCCTTCACTGGCTCGCCATTCAGCTCCACGACGTCCACTACTGGCCCTGGCCTTTGCTTTGGCTGGTGCCCCATTAAACGTGTGCTCCGGAGCGATGTTTCTCCACCCATCACTAGCATTCTGCCACCAGGGGATATGTGAGTGTGGGAGTCACCATTTGTCACTGGCAGCAGTGTCACAAGTCACTAGACTTCCAGCTACCCGCTGACCTAGGCTGCCTTCTGCCCCAGGCAAGGTCCCGAATCCTTTATCCCAGATGCTGACACCTGGGCACTGGCGGACATTGATTTTTATCAACACAGAGGTCTGAGTGAGGGTCAGAGGGCCAGGTAGGTAAAGTGAAGGCCAGGTGGGCGGGGCTGAGGCTTCTTTGCCATCACCATAGAGACAGTCCCCCCACCGCAAGAGTGGGCGGAGCTTGGGATGGGCCTGGTGACAAGACTGAGCCAATGGCAGAGATCCGGCCCGCCAGGCAGATGACACAGGGCCCTCCATTGTGACCTATGACCCCTAGTGGCCACAGGATTTGAGCACGCCCCGGGAAAGGCTACGCAGGCACAAGGGAGCCCCTGGTGCGGACTGCTTCAGGGCATTGGCAGAGCACGCCAGGTACCTCTTTCCCACTTTCCTGAGGATATCAGTAGGCAAGGCATCCCCACTCAGCATCTCTTGCCTCTCTCTGTCTCTCTCTGCTTGTCTTCGTTCTCTGAAATCTCTTCCTTCTCCCCCTTGTCACTTCACACCTTGGAGTGCCTGACAGAGGGCCTAGAGACCAAAGAGCAAAGGGGGAAGGCCTCTGGCTCTACTGCTTGCCCATGGGGAGAGAAGTTCTGGGAGTCTATCTGGAAGGTCTAGAGAGTAGTGATTGATTCGGGAGCTACATCACGGGCGGACCTGGCCAGGTGAAGCTTGACATCACCGTGGGACCTGGCCAGGTGAAGCTCGCTGACAAGCGGCAGCCTCTCCGGAGACTACTAATTCCGCTCCTAACATTCTATGCAAATAACCGGCTGAGTGCCATGGGCAGAAAACATTGACACATACCTGCCAGAGGCCTATTCTGGGTCTGGAGAGTCCACCCTGGTCTCCCCTGCAACTCATCATCTCAGCACACACTTTGCCTGCACGCATGGAAACCGCCTCTCTCCACGAATGTCTTCACCTGCTAGGAAACACACGATGTCACTCAGCCAAAGGAGAGCACAGGCCAAGTCAACTGAAGCCCCCATTTTCAAGATTTTGCCCTCTGCTGCTCCACAGCCTCCGGTGGCACACTGCATGTGCGTCACTTCTCGGTAGACGAGGCCGAAATCCGGGCATCCAGGGCCCCAGCCGTCCAGAATCTACGGATGGCGGCATATGGATCACCTCTTTGCCTCGTACAGCAGGGAGACCTGGGCCCTAGACTGGCTCCGCTAGAGCTCCACGACCTCAGCTATTTTCCCTGACCTTTGGACCGTGCCCTCGTGAGTGTGTCATCTCTACTTCCACTTCTCTTCCCACCACACTGAATCCGCCACCTGCGGATACCTGAGCGTGGACATCAACATCTATCACTGGCTGCAGTGTCACAGGTCACTAGGTGTCTAGGCTCAGGCTGACCTTGGCTGTCTTCTGCCCAGGCAAGGAACCTAATCCTTCCAAGGAAATCAGGACACGTGCTCACTGGCCGACATCCTTTCTTTCATCCACACAGCGGTCTAGATGAGGGGAAAGAGGCCAGGTAGGCCAGGTGAGGGCTGAGTGTGGGGCCTAAGGCTTCTTTCCCAATCACCATGGTGACAGCCACCGGAAGGCTGGGCGGAACTTCGGACGGGGACGAGTCACAAACACTCAGCCAATAGGAGAGGTCCAGCCTAACCGGCCAGTTCCGCAGAGCCCTCCATTTTACCCATGGACAGACAACGGCCCCTTGCGTCTTTGGCCACAAAATCCAGGGCACCCAGGGAATAACTTCACAGTAGGCAACCCCTGATGTGAACACGTTCGACACACTGGGACAGCAGGCAGGTACCTCTTTTCCACTTACGCTAGGATATCACTAGGCAAGGCGCCCTTCCTCAGCATCTGTGGCCTCTCACGTATGTGTTCACTCAGAGGAATCTCTTCATTCTACCCCTGAGACACATCACAAGTATGAGGGGCCTGAGAGAGAGCCTAGAGATGGAACGGGGGAGGCTTCTGGCTGTACTGCTTCCCCGTGGGGACAGAATAGCAGGTAGTCTCTCTGGAAGGTCTTAGCTTCTGTTGACTGACACGCGCAATACAGTAGGGGCGGACCCTGGCCAGGGGGAGCTTGTGGGCAGATGCAACCTCTCCGGCGACGAATAATTGCGCTGCTGCTTTGTATGGTGAAAACCTCCCCCCGCCAAGGGGGATGGGTAGAGAACATTGACCCACACCCGCCAGGGGCCTTTCCTGGGACTAAAGATCCCAACGTGGTCTCAACGTCGTCACCCTCTCAACACACACCTTTCCTGCACACGTAATCCTGCCTTTCTCCGTCAGGGCCCTATCCTACCAGGAAAAAAAGCAAGCCGCTCTAAAAGGCCGATGCCAGGGAAATCGAGGAAACACTGCCAGTTTCCAAATTTTTGCTGTCTACACGTCCCCGCCTCCGGTGCAAGGCTGCCTATGTGGCCGGGCTCCGAAGGCAAGGCCGAAATCCTGGCAGCCTGGGCCCCAGCAGTGCAATGGTTGATGGACGTGGGGACACAGATGACCTGTTCGCCACATACAGGAGGGATCCTTGGGCCCTTCACTGGCTCGCCATTCAGCTCCACGACGTCCACTACTGGCCCTGGCCTTTGCTTTGGCTGGTGCCCCATTAAACGTGTGCTCCGGAGCGATGTTTCTCCACCCATCAGTAGCGTTCTGCCACCAGGGATATGTGAGTGTGGGAGTCACCATTTGTCACTGGCAGCAGTGTCACAAGTCACTAGACTTCCAGCTACCCGCTGACCTAGGCTGCCTTCTGCCCCAGGCAAGGTCCCGAATCCTTTATCCCAGATGCTGACACCTGGGCACTGGCGGACATTGATTTTTATCAACACAGAGGTCTGAGTGAGGGTCAGAGGGCCAGGTAGGTGAAGTGAAGGCCAGGTGGGCGGGGCTGAGGCTTCTTTGCAATCACCATAGAGACAGTCCCCCCACCGCAAGAGTGGGCGGAGCTTGGGATGGGCCTGGTGACAAGACTGAGCCAATGGCAGAGATCCGGCCCGCCAGGCAGATGACACAGGGCCCTCCATTGTGACCTATGACCCCTAGTGGCCACAGGATTTGAGCACGCCCCGGGAAAGGCTACGCAGGCACAAGGGAGCCCCTGGTGCGGACTGCTTCAGGGCATTGGCAGAGCACGCCAGGTACCTCTTTCCCACTTTCCTGAGGATATCAGTAGGCAAGGCATCCCCACTCAGCATCTCTTGCCTCTCTCTCTCTCTCTCTGCTTGTCTTCGTTCTCTGAAATCTCTTCCTTCTCCCCCTTATCACTTCATACCTTGGAGTGCCTGACAGAGGGCCTAGAGACGAAAGAGCAAAGGGGGAAGGCCTCTGGCTCTACTGCTTCCCCATGGCGAGAGAAGTTCTGGTAGTCTATCTGGAAGGTCTAGAGAGCAGTGATTGATTGGGGAGCTACATCATGGGCGGACCTGGCCAGGTTAAGCTCGCTGACAAGTGGCAGCCTCTCCGGAGACTACTAATTCCGCTCCTAACATTCTATGCAAATAACCGGCTGAGTGCCATGGGCAGAAAACATTGACACATACCTGCCAGAGGCCTATTCTCGGTCTGAAGAGTCCACCCTGGTCTCCAGGAACTCATTATCTCAGCACACACTTTGCCTGCACGGATGGAAACCGCCTCTCTCCACGAATGTCTTCACCTGCTAGGAAACACACGATGTCACTCAGCCAAAGGAGAGCACAGGCCAAGTCAACTGAAGCCCCCATTTTCAGGATTTTGCCCTCTGCTGCTCCACAGCCTCCGGTGGCACACTGCATGTGCGTCACTTCTCGGTAGACAAGGACGAAATCCGGGCATCCAGGGCCCCAGCCGTCCACAGTCTACGGATGGCGGCATATGGAACACCTCTTTGCCTCGTACAGCAAGGAGGCCTGGGCCCTAGACTGGCTCCGCTAGAGCTCCACGACCTCAGCTATTTTCCCTGACCTTTGGCCCCTGCCCTCGTGAGTGTGTCATCTCTACTTCCACTTCTCTTCCCACCACACTGAATCCGCCACCTGCGGATACC
Organism: Loxodonta africana; assembly: GCF_030014295.1. Taxonomy (NCBI): domain Eukaryota; kingdom Metazoa; phylum Chordata; class Mammalia; order Proboscidea; family Elephantidae; genus Loxodonta; species Loxodonta africana. The sequence continues at coordinate 209,159 of NW_026975614.1, forward strand.
TGAGCGTGGACATCAACATCTATCACTGGCTGCAGTGTCACAGGTCACTAGGTGTCTAGGCTCAGGCTGACCTTGGCTGTCTTCTGCCCAGGCAAGGAACCTAATCCTTCCAAGGAAATCAGGACACGTGCTCACTGGCCGACATCCTTTCTTTCATCCACACAGCGGTCTAGATGAGGGTAATGAGGCCAGGTAGGCCAGGTGAGGGCTGAGTGTGGGGCCTAAGGTTTCTTTCCCAATCACCATGCTGACAGCCACCGGAAGGCTGGGCGGAACTTCGGACGGGGACGAGTCACAAACACTCAGCCAATAGGAGAGGTCCAGCCTAACCGGCCAGTTCCGCAGAGCCCTCCATTTTACCCATGGACAGACAACGCCCCCTTGCGTCTTTGGCCACAAAATCCAGGGCACCCAGGGAATAACTTCACAGTAGGCAACCCCTGATGTGAACACGTTCGACACACTGGGACAGCAGGCAGGTACCTCTTTTCCACTTACGCTAGGATATCACTAGGCAAGGCACCCTTCCTCAGCATCTGTGGCCTCTCACGTATGTGTTCACTCAGAGGAATCTCTTCATTCTACCCCTGAGACACATCACAAGTATGAGGGGCCTGAGAGAGAGCCTAGAGATGGAACGGGGGAGGCTTCTGGCTGTACTGCTTCCCCGTGGGGACAGAATAGCAGGTAGTCTCTCTGGAAGGTCTTAGCTTCTGTTGACTGACACGCGCAATACAGTAGGGGTGGACCCAGGCCAGGGGGAGCTTGTGGGCAGATGCAACCTCCCCGGCGACGAATAATTGCGCTGCTGCTTTGTATGGTGAAAACCTCCCCCCGCCAAGGGGGATGGGTAGAGAACATTGACCCACACCCGCCAGGGGCCTTTCCTGGGACTAAAGATCCCAACGTGGTCTCAACGTCGTCACCCTCTCAACACACACTTTTCCTGCACACGTAATCCTGCCTTTCTCCGTCAGGGCCCTATCCTACCAGGAAAAAAAGCAAGCCGCTCAAAGAGGCCGATGCCAGGGAAATCGAGGAAACACTGCCAGTTTCCAAATTTTTGCTGTCTACACGTCCCCGCCTCCGGTGCAAGGCTGCCTATGTGGCCGGGCTCCGAAGGCAAGGCCGAAATCCTGGCAGCCTGGGCCCCAGCAGTGCAATGGTTGATGGACGTGGGGACACGGATGACCTGTTCGCCACATACAGGAGGGATCCTTGGGCCCTTCACTGGCTCGCCATTCAGCTCCACGATGTCCACTACTGGCCCTGGCCTTTGCTTTGGCTGGTGCCCCATTAAACGTGTGCTCCGGAGCGATGTTTCTCCACCCATCACTAGCATTCTGCCACCAGGGGATATGTGAGTGTGGGAGTCACCATTTGTCACTGGCAGCAGTGTCACAAGTCACTAGACTTCCAGCTACCCGCTGACCTAGGCTGCCTTCTGCCCCAGGCAAGGTCCCGAATCCTTTATCCCAGATGCTGACACCTGGGCACTGGCGGACATTGATTTTTATCAACACAGAGGTCTGAGTGAGGGTCAGAGGGCCAGGTAGGTGAAGTGAAGGCCAGGTGGGCGGGGCTGAGGCTTCTTTGCCATCACCATAGAGACAGTCCCCCCACCGCAAGAGTGGGCGGAGCTTGGGATGGCCTGGTGACAAGACTGAGCCAATGGCAGAGATCCGGCCCGCCAGGCAGATGACACAGGGCCCTCCATTGTGACCTATGACCCCTAGTGGCCACAGGATTTGAGCACGCCCCGGGAAAGGCTACGCAGGCACAAGGGAGCCCCTGGTGCGGACTGCTTCAGGGCATTGGCAGAGCACGCCAGGTACCTCTTTCCCACTTTCCTGAGGATATCAGTAGGCAAGGCATCCCCACTCAGCATCTCTTGCCTCTCTCTCTCTCTCTCTGCTTGTCTTCGTTCTCTGAAATCTCTTCCTTCTCCCCCTTGTCACTTCACACCTTGGAGTGCCTGACAGAGGGCCTAGAGACCAAAGAGCAAAGGGGGAAGGCCTCTGGCTCTACTGCTTGCCCATGGGGAGAGAAGTTCTGGGAGTCTATCTGGAAGGTCTAGAGAGTAGTGATTGATTGGGGAGCTACATCACGGGCGGACCTGGCCAGGTGAAGCTTGACATCACCGTGGGACCTGGCCAGGTGAAGCTCGCTGACAAGTGGCAGCCTCTCCGGAGACTACTAATTCCGCTCCTAACATTCTATGCAAATAACCGGCTGAGTGCCATGGGCAGAAAACATTGACACATACCTGCCAGAGGCCTATTCTGGGTCTGGAGAGTCCACCCTGGTCTCCCCTGCAACTCATCATCTCAGCACACACTTTGCCTGCACGCATGGAAACCGCCTCTCTCCACGAATGTCTTCACCTGCTAGGAAACACACGATGTCACTCAGCCAAAGGAGAGCACAGGCCAAGTCAACTGAAGCCCCCATTTTCAAGATTTTGCCCTCTGCTGCTCCACAGCCTCCGGTGGCACACTGCATGTGCGTCACTTCTCGGTAGACGAGGCCGAAATCCGGGCATCCAGGGCCCCAGCCGTCCAGAATCTACGGATGGCGGCATATGGATCACCTCTTTGCCTCGTACAGCAGGGAGGCCTGGGCCCTAGACTGGCTCCGCTAGAGCTCCACGACCTCAGCTATTTTCCCTGACCTTTGGCCTGTGCCCTCGTGAGTGTGTCATCTCTACTTCCACTTCTCTTCCCACCACACTGAATCCGCCACCTGCGGATACCTGAGCGTGGACATCAACATCTATCACTGGCTGCAGTGTCACAGGTCACTAGGTGTCTAGGCTCAGGCTGACCTTGGCTGTCTTCTGCCCAGGCAAGGAACCTAATCCTTCCAAGGAAATCAGGACACGTGCTCACTGGCCGACATCCTTTCTTTCATCCACACAGCGGTCTAGATGAGGGTAATGAGGCCAGGTAGGCCAGGTGAGGGCTGAGTGTGGGGCCTAAGGCTTCTTTCCCAATCACCATGGTGACAGCCACCGGAAGGCTGGGCGGAACTTCGGACGGGGACGAGTCACAAACACTCAGCCAATAGGAGAGGTCCAGCCTAACCGGCCAGTTCCGCAGAGCCCTCCATTTTACCCATGGACAGACAACGGCCCCTTGCGTCTTTGGCCACAAAATCCAGGGCACCCAGGGAATAACTTCACAGTAGGCAACCCCTGATGTGAACACGTTCGACACACTGGGACAGCAGGCAGGTACCTCTTTTCCACTTACGCTAGGATATCACTAGGCAAGGCGCCCTTCCTCAGCATCTGTGGCCTCTCACGTATGTGTTCACTCAGAGGAATCTCTTCATTCTACCCCTGAGACACATCACAAGTATGAGGGGCCTGAGAGAGAGCCTAGAGATGGAACGGGGGAGGCTTCTGGCTGTACTGCTTCCCCGTGGGGACAGAATAGCAGGTAGTCTCTCTGGAAGGTCTTAGCTTCTGTTGACTGACACGCGCAATACAGTAGGGGCGGACCCTGGCCAGGGGGAGCTTGTGGGCAGATGCAACCTCTCCGGCGACGAATAATTGCGCTGCTGCTTTGTATGGTGAAAACCTCCCCCCGCCAAGGGGGATGGGTAGAGAACATTGACCCACACCCGCCAGGGGCCTTTCCTGGGACTAAAGATCCCAACGTGGTCTCAACGTCGTCACCCTCTCAACACACACCTTTCCTGCACACGTAATCCTGCCTTTCTCCGTCAGGGCCCTATCCTACCAGGAAAAAAAGCAAGCCGCTCTAAAAGGCCGATGCCAGGGAAATCGAGGAAACACTGCCAGTTTCCAAATTTTTGCTGTCTACACGTCCCCGCCTCCGGTGCAAGGCTGCCTATGTGGCCGGGCTCCGAAGGCAAGGCCGAAATCCTGGCAGCCTGGGCCCCAGCAGTGCAATGGTTGATGGACGTGGGGACACAGATGACCTGTTCGCCACATACAGGAGGGATCCTTGGGCCCTTCACTGGCTCGCCATTCAGCTCCACGACGTCCACTACTGGCCCTGGCCTTTGCTTTGGCTAGTGCCCCATTAAACGTGTGCTCCGGAGCGATGTTTCTCCACCCATCACTAGCGTTCTGCCACCAGGGGATATGTGAGTGTGGGAGTCACCATTTGTCACTGGCAGCAGCGTCACAAGTCACTAGACTTCCAGCTACCCGCTGACCTAGGCTGCCTTTTGCCCCAGGCAAGGTCCCGAATCCTTTATCCCAGATGCTGACACCTGGGCACTGGCGGACATTGATTTTTATCAACACAGAGGTCTGAGTGAGGGTCAGAGGGCCAGGTAGGTGAAGTGAAGGCCAGGTGGGCGGGGCTGAGGCTTCTTTGCCATCACCATAGAGACAGTCCCCCCACCGCAAGAGTGGGCGGAGCTTGGGATGGGCCTGGTGACAAGACTGAGCCAATGGCAGAGATCCGGCCCGCCAGGCAGATGACACAGGGCCCTCCATTGTGACCTATGACCCCTAGTGGCCACAGGATTTGAGCACGCCCCGGGAAAGGCTACGCAGGCACAAGGGAGCCCCTGGAGCGGACTGCTTCAGGGCATTGGTAGAGCACGCCAGGTACCTCTTTCCCACTTTCCTGAGGATATCAGTAGGCAAGGCATCCCCACTCAGCATCTCTTGCCTCTCTCTCTCTCTCTCTGCTTGTCTTCGTTCTCTGAAATCTCTTCCTTCTCCCCCTTGTCACTTCATACCTTGGAGTGCCTGACAGAGGGCCTAGAGACGAAAGAGCAAAGGGGGAAGCCCTCTGGCTCTACTGCTTGCCCATGGTTAGAGAAGTTCTGGGAGTCTATCTGGAAGGTCTAGAGAGCAGTGATTGATTGGGGAGCTACATCATGGGCGGACCTGGCCAGGTTAAGCTCGCTGACAAGGGGCAGCCTCTCCGGAGACTACTAATTCCGCTCCTAACATTCTATGCAAATAACCGGCTGAGTGCCATGGGCAGAAAACATTGACACATACCTGCCAGAGGCCTATTCTGGGTCTGAAGAGTCCACCCTGGTCTCCAGGAACTCATTATCTCAGCACACACTTTCCCTGCACTCATGGAAACCGCCTCTCTCCACGAATGTCTTCACCTGCTAGGAAACACACGATGTCACTCAGCCAAAGGAGAGCACAGGCCAAGTCAACTGAAGCCCCCATTTTCAAGATTTTGCCCTCTGCTGCTCCACAGCCTCCGGTGGCACACTGCATGTGCGTCACTTCTCGGTAGACAAGGACGAAATCCGGGCATCCAGGGCCCCAGCCGTCCACAGTCTACGGATGGCGGCATATGGAACACCTCTTTGCCTCGTACAGCAGGGAGGCCTGGGCCCTAGACTGGCTCCGCTAGAGCTCCACGACCTCAGCTATTTTCCCTGACCTTTGGACCGTGCCTTCGTGAGTGTGTCATCTCCACTTCCACTTCTCTTCCCACCACACTGAATCCGCCACCTGCGGATACCTGAGCGTGGACATCAACATCTATCACTGGCTGCAGTGTCACAGGTCACTATGTGTCTAGGCTCAGGCTGACCTTGGCTGTCTTCTGCCCAGGCAAGGAACCTAATCCTTCCAAGGAAATCAGGACACGTGCTCACTGGCCGACATCCTTTCTTTCATCCACACAGCGGTCTAGATGAGGGTAATGAGGCCAGGTAGGCAAGGTGAGGGCTGAGTGTGGGGCCTAAGGCTTCTTTCCCAATCACCATGGTGACAGCCACCGGAAGGCTGGGCGGAACTTCGGACGGGGACGAGTCACAAACACTCAGCCAATAAGAGAGGTCCAGCCTAACCGGCCAGTTCCGCAGAGCCCTCCATTTTACCCATGGACAGACAACGGCCCCTTGCGTCTTTGGCCACAAAATCCAGGGCACCCAGGGAATAACTTCACAGTAGGCAACCCCTGATGTGAACACGTTCGACACACTGGGACAGCAGGCAGGTACCTCTTTTCCACTTACGCTAGGATATCACTAGGCAAGGCGCCCTTCCTCAGCATCTGTGGCCTCTCACGTATGTGTTCACTCAGAGGAATCTCTTCATTCTACCCCTGAGACACATCACAAGTATGAGGGGCCTGAGAGAGAGCCTAGAGATGGAACGGGGGAGGCTTCTGGCTGTACTGCTTCCCCGTGGGGACAGAATAGCAGGTAGTCTCTCTGGAAGGTCTTAGCTTCTGTTGACTGACACGCGCAATACAGTAGGGGCGGACCATGGCCAGGGGGAGCTTGTGGGCAGATGCAACCTCTCCGGCGACGAATAATTGTGCTGCTGCTTTGTATGGTGAAAACCTCCCCCCGCCAAGGGGGATGGGTAGAGAACATTGACCCACACCCGCCAGGGGCCTTTCCTGGGACTAAAGATCCCAACGTGGTCTCAACGTCGTCACCCTCTCAACACACACCTTTCCTGCACACGTAATCCTGCCTTTCTCCGTCAGGGCCCTATCCTACCAGGAAAAAAAGCAAGCCGCTCAAAGAGGCCGATGCCAGGGAAATCGAGGAAACACTGCCAGTTTCCAAATTTTTGCTGTCTACACGTCCCCGCCTCCGGTGCAAGGCTGCCTATGTGGCCGGGCTCCGAAGGCAAGGCCGAAATCCTGGCAGCCTGGGCCCCAGCAGTGCAATGGTTGATGGACGTGGGGACACGGATGACCTGTTCGCCACATACAGGAGGGATCCTTGGGCCCTTCACTGGCTCGCCATTCAGCTCCACGACGTCCACTACTGGCCCTGGCCTTTGCTTTGGCTGGTGCCCCATTAAACGTGTGCTCTGGAGCGATGTTTCTCCACCCATCAGTAGCGTTCTGCCACCAGGGGATATGTGAGTGTGGGAGTCACCATTTGTCACTGGCAGCAGTGTCACAAGTCACTAGACTTCCAGCTACCCGCTGACCTAGGCTGCCTTCTGCCCCAGGCAAGGTCCCGAATCCTTTATCCCAGATGCTGACACCTGGGCACTGGCGGACATTGATTTTTATCAACACAGAGGTCTGAGTGAGGGTCAGAGGGCCAGGTAGGTGAAGTGAAGGCCAGGTGGGCGGGGCTGAGGCTTCTTTGCCATCACCATAGAGACAGTCCCCCCACCGCAAGAGTGGGCGGAGCTTGGGATGGGCCTGGTGACAAGACTGAGCCAATGGCAGAGATCCGGCCCGCCAGGCAGATGACACAGGGCCCTCCATTGTGACCTATGACCCCTAGTGGCCACAGGATTTGAGCACCCCCCGGGAAAGGCTACGCAGGCACAAGGGAGCCCCTGGTGCGGACTGCTTCAGGGCATTGGCAGAGCACGCCAGGTACCTCTTTCCCACTTTCCTGAGGATATCAGTAGGCAAGGCATCCCCACTCAGCATCTCTTGCCTCTCTCTGTCTCTCTCTGCTTGTCTTCGTTCTCTGAAATCTCTTCCTTCTCCCCCTTGTCACTTCACACCTTGGAGTGCCTGACAGAGGGCCTAGAGACCAAAGAGCAAAGGGGGAAGGCCTCTGGCTCTACTGCTTGCCCATGGGGAGAGAAGTTCTGGGAGTCTATCTGGAAGGTCTAGAGAGTAGTGATTGATTGGGGAGCTACATCACGGGCGGACCTGGCCAGGTGAAGCTTGACATCACCGTGGGACCTGGCCAGGTGAAGCTCGCTGACAAGTGGCAGCCTCTCCGGAGACTACTAATTCCGCTCCTAACATTCTATGCAAATAACCGGCTGAGTGCCAGGGGCAGAAATCATTGACACATACCTGCCAGAGGCCTATTCTGGGTCTGAAGAGTCCACCCTGGTCTCCAGGAACTCATTATCTCAGCACACACTTTGCCTGCACGCATGGAAACCGCCTCTCTCCACGAATGTCTTCACCTGCTAGGAAACACACGATGTCACTCAGCCAAAGGAGAGCACAGGCCAAGTCAACTGAAGCCCCCATTTTCAAGATTTTGCCCTCTGCTGCTCCACAGCCTCCGGTGGCACACTGCATGTGCGTCACTTCTCGGTAGACAAGGACGAAATCCGGGCATCCAGGGCCCCAGCCGTCCACAGTCTACGGATGGCGGCATATGGAACACCTCTTTGCCTCGTACAGCAGGGAGGCCTGGGCCCTAGACTGGCTCCGCTAGAGCTCCACGACCTCAGCTATTTTCCCTGACCTTTGGCCTGTACCCTCGTGAGTGTGTCATCTCTACTTCCACTTCTCTTCCCACCACACTGAATCCGCCACCTGCGGATACCTGAGCGTGGACATCAACATCTATCACTGGCTGCAGTGTCACAGGTCACTAGGTGTCTAGGCTCAGGCTGACCTTGGCTGTCTTCTGCCCAGGCAAGGAACCTAATCCTTCCAAGGAAATCAGGACACGTGCTCACTGGCCGACATCCTTTCTTTCATCCACACAGCGGTCTAGATGAGGGGAAAGAGGCCAGGTAGGCCAGGTGAGGGCTGAGTGTGGGGCCTAAGGCTTCTTTCCCAATCACCATGCTGACAGCCACCGGAAGGCTGGGCGGAACTTCGGACGGGGACGAGTCACAAACACTCAGCCAATAGGAGAGGTCCAGCCTAACCGGCCAGTTCCGCAGAGCCCTCCATTTTACCCATGGACAGACAACGGCCCCTTGCGTCTTTGGCCACAAAATCCAGGGCACCCAGGGAATAACTTCACAGTAGGCAACCCCTGATGTGAACACGTTCGACACACTGGGACAGCAGGCAGGTACCTCTTTTCCACTTACGCTAGGATATCACTAGGCAAGGCGCCCTTCCTCAGCATCTGTGGCCTCTCACGTATGTGTTCACTCAGAGGAATCTCTTCATTCTACCCCTGAGACACATCACAAGTATGAGGGGCCTGAGAGAGAGCCTAGAGATGGAACGGGGGAGGCTTCTGGCTGTACTGCTTCCCCGTGGGGACAGAATAGCAGGTAGTCTCTCTGGAAGGTCTTAGCTTCTGTTGACTGACACGCGCAATACAGTAGGGGCGGACCCTGGCCAGGGGGAGCTTGTGGGCAGATGCAACCTGTCCGGCGACGAATAATTGCGCTGCTGCTTTGTATGGTGAAAACCTCCCCCCGCCAAGGGGGATGGGTAGAGAACATTGACCCACACCCGCCAGGGGCCTTTCCTGGGACTAAAGATCCCAACGTGGTCTCAACGTCGTCACCCTCTCAACACACACCTTTCCTGCACACGTAATCCTGCCTTTCTCCGTCAGGGCCCTATCCTACCAGGAAAAAAAGCAAGCCGCTCAAAGAGGCCCATGCCAGGGAAATCGAGGAAACACTGCCAGTTTCCAAATTTTTGCTGTCTACACGTCCCCGCCTCCGGTGCAAGGCTGCCTATGTGGCCGGGCTCCGAAGGCAAGGCCGAAATCCTGGCAGCCTGGGCCCCAGCAGTGCAATGGTTGATGGACGTGGGGACACGGATGACCTGTTCGCCACATACAGGAGGGATCCTTGGGCCCTTCACTGGCTCGCCATTCAGCTCCACGACGTCCACTACTGGCCCTGGCCTTTGCTTTGGCTGGTGCCCCATTAAACGTGTGCTCCGGAGCGATGTTTCTCCACCCATCACTAGCGTTCTGCCACCAGGGGATATGTGAGTGTGGGAGTCACCATTTGTCACTGGCAGCAGCGTCACAAGTCACTAGACTTCCAGCTACCCGCTGACCTAGGCTGCCTTCTGCCCCAGGCAAGGTCCCGAATCCTTTATCCCAGATGCTGACACCTGGGCACTGGCGGACATTGATTTTTATCAACACAGAGGTCTGAGTGAGGGTCAGAGGGCCAGGTAGGTGAAGTGAAGGCCAGGTGGGCGGGGCTGAGGCTTCTTTGCCATCACCATAGAGACAGTCCCCCCACCGCAAGAGTGGGCGGAGCTTGGGATGGGCCTGGTGACAAGACTGAGCCAATGGCAGAGATCCGGCCCGCCAGGCAGATGACACAGGGCCCTCCATTGTGACCTATGACCCCTAGTGGCCACAGGATTTGAGCACGCCCCGGGAAAGGCTACGCAGGCACAAGGGAGCCCCTGGTGCGGACTGCTTCAGGGCATTGGCAGAGCACGCCAGGTACCTCTTTCCCACTTTCCTGAGGATATCAGTAGGCAAGGCATCCCCACTCAGCATCTCTTGCCTCTCTCTGTCTCTCTCTGCTTGTCTTCGTTCTCTGAAATCTCTTCCTTCTCCCCCTTGTTACTTCACACCTTGGAGTGCCTGACAGAGGGCCTAGAGACCAAAGAGCAAAGGGGGAAGGCCTCTGGCTCTACTGCTTGCCCATGGGGACAGAAGTTCTGGGAGTCTATCTGGAAGGTCTAGAGAGTAGTGATTGATTGGGGAGCTACATCACGGGCGGACCTGGCCAGGTGAAGCTTGACATCACCGTGGGACCTGGCCAGGTGAAGCTCGCTGACAAGTGGCAGCCTCTCCGGAGACTACTAATTCCGCTCCTAACATTCTATGCAAATAACCGGCTGAGTGCCAGGGGCAGAAAACATTGACACATACCTGCCAGAGGCCTATTCTGGGTCTGAAGAGTCCACCCTGGTCTCCAGGAACTCATTATCTCAGCACACACTTTGCCTGCACGGATGGAAACCGCCTCTCTCCACGAATGTCTTCACCTGCTAGGAAACACACGATGTCACTCAGCCAAAGGAGAGCACAGGCCAAGTCAACTGAAGCCCCCATTTTCAGGATTTTGCCCTCTGCTGCTCCACAGCCTCCGGTGGCACACTGCATGTGCGTCACTTCTCGGTAGACAAGGACGAAATCAGGGCATCCAGGGCCCCAGCCGTCCACAGTCTACGGATGGCGGCATATGGAACACCTCTTTGCCTCGTACAGCAAGGAGGCCTGGGCCCTAGACTGGCTCCGCTAGAGCTCCACGACCTCAGCTATTTTCCCTGACCTTTGGCCTGTGCCCTCGTGAGTGTGTCATCTCTACTTCCACTTCTCTTCCCACCACACTGAATCCGCCACCTGCGGATACCTGAGCGTGGACATCAACATCTATCACTGGCTGCAGTGTCACAGGTCACTAGGTGTCTAGGCTCAGGCTGACCTTGGCTGTCTTCTGCCCAGGCAAGGAACCTAATCCTTCCAAGGAAATCAGGACACGTGCTCACTGGCCGACATCCTTTCTTTCATCCACACAGCGGTCTAGATGAGGGTAATGAGGCCAGGTAGGCCAGGTGAGGGCTGAGTGTGGGGCCTAAGGCTTCTTTCCCAATCACCATGCTGACAGCCACCGGAAGGCTGGGCGGAACTTCGGACGGGGACGAGTCACAAACACTCAGCCAATAGGAGAGGTCCAGCCTAACCGGCCAGTTCCGCAGAGCCCTCCATTTTACCCATGGACAGACAACGGCCCCTTGCGTCTTTGGCCACAAAATCCAGGGCACCCAGGGAATAACTTCACAGTAGGCAACCCCTGATGTGAACACGTTCGACACACTGGGACAGCAGGCAGGTACCTCTTTTCCACTTACGCTAGGATATCACTAGGCAAGGCGCCCTTCCTCAGCATCTGTGGCCTCTCACGTATGTGTTCACTCAGAGGAATCTCTTCATTCTACCCCTGAGACACATCACAAGTATGAGGGGCCTGAGAGAGAGCCTAGAGATGGAACGGGGGAGGCTTCTGGCTGTACTGCTTCCCCGTGGGGACAGAATAGCAGGTAGTCTCTCTGGAAGGTCTTAGCTTCTGTTGACTGACACGCACAATACAGTAGGGGCGGACCCAGGCCAGGGGGAGCTTGTGGGCAGATGCAACCTCCCCGGCGACGAATAATTGCGCTGCTGCTTTGTATGGTGAAAACCTCCCCCCGCCAAGGGGGATGGGTAGAGAACATTGACCCACACCCGCCAGGGGCCTTTCCTGGGACTAAAGATCCCAACGTGGTCTCAACGTCGTCACCCTCTCAACACACACCTTTCCTGCACACGTAATCCTGCCTTTCTCCTTCAGGGCCCTATCCTACCAGGAAAAAAAGCAAGCCGCTCAAAGAGGCCCATGCCAGGGAAATCGAGGAAACACTGCCAGTTTCCAAATTTTTGCTGTCTACACGTCCCCGCCTCCGGTGCAAGGCTGCCTATGTGGCCGGGCTCCGAAGGCAAGGCCGAAATCCTGGCAGCCTGGGCCCCAGCAGTGCAATGGTTGATGGACGTGGGGACACGGATGACCTGTTCGCCACATACAGGAGGGATCCTTGGGCCCTTCACTGGCTCGCCATTCAGCTCCACGACGTCCACTACTGGCCCTGGCCTTTGCTTTGGCTGGTGCCCCATTAAACGTGTGCTCCGGAGCGATGTTTCTCCACCCATCACTAGCATTCTGCCACCAGGGGATATGTGAGTGTGGGAGTCACCATTTGTCACTGGCAGCAGCGTCACAAGTCACTAGACTTCCAGCTACCCGCTGACCTAGGCTGCCTTCTGCCCCAGGCAAGGTCCCGAATCCTTTATCCCAGATGCTGACACCTGGGCACTGGCGGACATTGATTTTTATCAACACAGAGGTCTGAGTGAGGGTCAGAGGGCCAGGTAGGTGAAGTCAAGGCCAGGTGGGCGGGGCTGAGGCTTCTTTGCCATCACCATAGAGACAGTCCCCCCACCGCAAGAGTGGGCGGAGCTTGGGATGGGCCTGGTGACAAGACTGAGCCAATGGCAGAGATCCGGCCCGCCAGGCAGATGACACAGGGCCCTCCATTGTGACCTATGACCCCTAGTGGCCACAGGATTTGAGCACGCCCCGGGAAAGGCTACGCAGGCACAAGGGAGCCCCTGGTGCGGACTGCTTCAGGGCATTGGCAGAGCACGCCAGGTACCTCTTTCCCACTTTCCTGAGGATATCAGTAGGCAAGGCATCCCCACTCAGCATCTCTTGCCTCTCTCTGTCTCTCTCTGCTTGTCTTCGTTCTCTGAAATCTCTTCCTTCTCCCCCTTGTCACTTCACACCTTGGAGTGCCTGACAGAGGGCCTAGAGACCAAAGAGCAAAGGGGGAAGGCCTCTGGCTCTACTGCTTGCCCATGGGGAGAGAAGTTCTGGGAGTCTATCTGGAAGGTCTAGAGAGTAGTGATTGATTGGGGAGCTACATCACGGGCGGACCTGGCCAGGTGAAGCTTGACATCACCGTGGGACCTGGCCAGGTGAAGCTCGCTGACAAGTGGCAGCCTCTCCGGAGACTACTAATTCCGCTCCTAACATTCTATGCAAATAACCGGCTGAGTGCCATGGGCAGAAAACATTGACACATACCTGCCAGAGGCCTATTCTGGGTCTGGAGAGTCCACCCTGGTCTCCCCTGCAACTCATCATCTCAGCACACACTTTGCCTGCACGCATGGAAACCGCCTCTCTCCACGAATGTCTTCACCTGCTAGGAAACACACGATGTCACTCAGCCAAAGGAGAGCACAGGCCAAGTCAACTGAAGCCCCCATTTTCAAGATTTTGCCCTCTGCTGCTCCACAGCCTCCGGTGGCACACTGCATGTGCGTCACTTCTCGGTAGACGAGGCCGAAATCCGGGCATCCAGGGCCCCAGCCGTCCAGAATCTACGGATGGCGGCATATGGATCACCTCTTTGCCTCGTACAGCAGGGAGGCCTGGGCCCTAGACTGGCTCCGCTAGAGCTCCACGACCTCAGCTATTTTCCCTGACCTTTGGACCGTGCCCTCGTGAGTGTGTCATCTCTACTTCCACTTCTCTTCCCACCACACTGAATCCGCCACCTGCGGATACCTGAGCGTGGACATCAACATCTATCACTGGCTGCAGTGTCACAGGTCACTAGGTGTCTAGGCTCAGGCTGACCTTGGCTGTCTTCTGCCCAGGCAAGGAACCTAATCCTTCCAAGGAAATCAGGACACGTGCTCACTGGCCGACATCCTTTCTTTCATCCACACAGCGGTCTAGATGAGGGGAAAGAGGCCAGGTAGGCCAGGTGAGGGCTGAGTGTGGGGCCTAAGGCTTCTTTCCCAATCACCATGGTGACAGCCACCGGAAGGCTGGGCGGAACTTCGGACGGGGACGTGTCACAAACACTCAGCCAATAGGAGAGGTCCAGCCTAACCGGCCAGTTCCGCAGAGCCCTCCATTTTACCCACGGACAGACAACGGCCCCTTGCGTCTTTGGCCACAAAATCCAGGGCACCCAGGGAATAACTTCACAGTAGGCAACCCCTGATGTGAACACGTTCGACACACTGGGACAGCAGGCAGGTACCTCTTTTCCACTTACGCTAGGATATCACTAGGCAAGGCGCCCTTCCTCAGCATCTGTGGCCTCTCACGTATGTGTTCACTCAGAGGAATCTCTTCATTCTACCCCTGAGACACATCACAAGTATGAGGGGCCTGAGAGAGAGCCTAGAGATGGAACGGGGGAGGCTTCTGGCTGTACTGCTTCCCCGTGGGGACAGAATAGCAGGTAGTCTCTCTGGAAGGTCTTAGCTTCTGTTGACTGACACGCGCAATACAGTAGGGGCGGACCCTGGCCAGAGGGAGCTTGTGGGCAGATGCAACCTCTCCGGCGACGAATAATTGCGCTGCTGCTTTGTATGGTGAAAACCTCCCCCCGCCAAGGGGGATGGGTAGAGAACATTGACCCACACCCGCCAGGGGCCTTTCCTGGGACTAAAGATCCCAACGTGGTCTCAACGTCGTCACCCTCTCAACACACACCTTTCCTGCACACGTAATCCTGCCTTTCTCCTTCAGGGCCCTATCCTACCAGGAAAAAAAGCAAGCCGCTCAAAGAGGCCGATGCCAGGGAAATCGAGGAAACACTGCCAGTTTCCAAATTTTTGCTGTCTACACGTCCCCGCCTCCGGTGCAAGGCTGCCTATGTGGCCGGGCTCCGAAGGCAAGGCCGAAATCCTGGCAGCCTGGGCCCCAGCAGTGCAATGGTTGATGGACGTGGGGACACGGATGACCTGTTCGCCACATACAGGAGGGATCCTTGGGCCCTTCACTGGCTCGCCATTCAGCTCCACGACGTCCACTACTGGCCCTGGCCTTTGCTTTGGCTGGTGCCCCATTAAACGTGTGCTCCGGAGCGATGTTTCTCCACCCATCACTAGCATTCTGCCACCAGGGGATATGTGAGTGTGGGAGTCACCATTTGTCACTGGCAGCAGCGTCACAAGTCACTAGACTTCCAGCTACCCGCTGACCTAGGCTGCCTTCTGCCCCAGGCAAGGTCCCGAATCCTTTATCCCAGATGCTGACACCTGGGCACTGGCGGACATTGATTTTTATCAACACAGAGGTCTGAGTGAGGGTCAGAGGGCCAGGTAGGTGAAGTCAAGGCCAGGTGGGCGGGGCTGAGGCTTCTTTGCCATCACCATAGAGACAGTCCCCCCACCGCAAGAGTGGGCGGAGCTTGGGATGGGCCTGGTGACAAGACTGAGCCAATGGCAGAGATCCGGCCCGCCAGGCAGATGACACAGGGCCCTCCATTGTGACCTATGACCCCTAGTGGCCACAGGATTTGAGCACGCCCCGGGAAAGGCTACGCAGGCACAAGGGAGCCCCTGGTGCGGACTGCTTCAGGGCATTGGCAGAGCACGCCAGGTACCTCTTTCCCACTTTCCTGAGGATATCAGTAGGCAAGGCATCCCCACTCAGCATCTCTTGCCTCTCTCTGTCTCTCTCTGCTTGTCTTCGTTCTCTGAAATCTCTTCCTTCTCCCCCTTGTCACTTCACACCTTGGAGTGCCTGACAGAGGGCCTAGAGACCAAAGAGCAAAGGGGGAAGGCCTCTGGCTCTACTGCTTGCCCATGGGGAGAGAAGTTCTGGGAGTCTATCTGGAAGGTCTAGAGAGTAGTGATTGATTGGGGAGCTACATCACGGGCGGACCTGGCCAGGTGAAGCTTGACATCACCGTGGGACCTGGCCAGGTGAAGCTCGCTGACAAGTGGCAGCCTCTCCGGAGACTACTAATTCCGCTCCTAACATTCTATGCAAATAACCGGCTGAGTGCCATGGGCAGAAAACATTGACACATACCTGCCAGAGGCCTATTCTGGGTCTGGAGAGTCCACCCTGGTCTCCCCTGCAACTCATCATCTCAGCACACACTTTGCCTGCACGCATGGAAACCGCCTCTCTCCACGAATGTCTTCACCTGCTAGGAAACACACGATGTCACTCAGCCAAAGGAGAGCACAGGCCAAGTCAACTGAAGCCCCCATTTTCAAGATTTTGCCCTCTGCTGCTCCACAGCCTCCGGTGGCACACTGCATGTGCGTCACTTCTCGGTAGACAAGGACGAAATCCGGGCATCCAGGGCCCCAGCCGTCCACAGTCTACGGATGGCGGCATATGGATCACCTCTTTGCCTCGTACAGCAGGGAGGCCTGGGCCCTAGACTGGCTCCGCTAGAGCTCCACGACCTCAGCTATTTTCCCTGACCTTTGGCCTGTGCCCTCGTGAGTGTGTCATCTCTACTTCCACTTCTCTTCCCACCACACTGAATCCGCCACCTGCGGATACCTGAGCGTGGACATCAACATCTATCACTGGCTGCAGTGTCACAGGTCACTAGGTGTCTAGGCTCAGGCTGACCTTGGCTGTCTTCTGCCCAGGCAAGGAACCTAATCCTTCCAAGGAAATCAGGACACGTGCTCACTGGCCGACATCCTTTCTTTCATCCACACAGCGGTCTAGATGAGGGTAATGAGGCCAGGTAGGCCAGGTGAGGGCTGAGTGTGGGGCCTAAGGCTTCTTTCCCAATCACCATGGTGACAGCCACCGGAAGGCTGGGCGGAACTTCGGACGGGGACGAGTCACAAACACTCAGCCAATAGGAGAGGTCCAGCCTAACCGGCCAGTTCCGCAGAGCCCTCCATTTTACCCATGGACAGACAACGGCCCCTTGCGTCTTTGGCCACAAAATCCAGGGCACCCAGGGAATAACTTCACAGTAGGCAACCCCTGATGTGAACACGTTCGACACACTGGGACAGCAGGCAGGTACCTCTTTTCCACTTACGCTAGGATATCACTAGGCAAGGCGCCCTTCCTCAGCATCTGTGGCCTCTCACGTATGTGTTCACTCAGAGGAATCTCTTCATTCTACCCCTGAGACACATCACAAGTATGAGGGGCCTGAGAGAGAGCCTAGAGATGGAACGGGGGAGGCTTCTGGCTGTACTGCTTCCCCGTGGGGACAGAATAGCAGGTAGTCTCTCTGGAAGGTCTTAGCTTCTGTTGACTGACACGCGCAATACAGTAGGGGCGGACCCTGGCCAGGGGGAGCTTGTGGGCAGATGCAACCTCTCCGGCGACGAATAATTGCGCTGCTGCTTTGTATGGTGAAAACCTCCCCCCGCCAAGGGGGATGGGTAGAGAACATTGACCCACACCCGCCAGGGGCCTTTCCTGGGACTAAAGATCCCAACGTGGTCTCAACGTCGTCACCCTCTCAACACACACCTTTCCTGCACACGTAATCCTGCCTTTCTCCGTCAGGGCCCTATCCTACCAGGAAAAAAAGCAAGCTGCTCAAAAAGGCCGACGCCAGGGAAATCGAGGAAACACTGCCAGTTTCCAAATTTTTGCTGTCTACACGTCCCCGCCTCCGGTGCAAGGCTGCCTATGTGGCCGGGCTCCGAAGGCAAGGCCGAAATCCTGGCAGCCTGGGCCCCAGCAGTCCAATGGTTGATGGACGTGGGGACACGGATGACCTGTTCGCCACATACAGGAGGGATCCTTGGGCCCTTCACTGGCTCGTCATTCAGCTCCACGACGTCCACTACTGTCCCTGGCCTTTGCTTTGGCTGGTGCCCCATTAAACGTGTGCTCCGGAGCGATGTTTCTCCACCCATCACTAGCATTCTGCCACCAGGGGATATGTGAGTGTGGGAGTCACCATTTGTCACTGGCAGCAGTGTCACAAGTCACTAGACTTCCAGCTACCCGCTGACCTAGGCTGCCTTCTGCCCCAGGCAAGGTCCCGAATCCTTTATCCCAGATGCTGACACCTGGGCACTGGCGGACATTGATTTTTATCAACACAGAGGTCTGAGTGAGGGTCAGAGGGCCAGGTAGGTGAAGTGAAGGCCAGGTGGGCGGGGCTGAGGCTTCTTTGCCATCACCATAGAGACAGTCCCCCCACCGCAAGAGTGGGCGGAGCTTGGGATGGGCCTGGTGACAAGACTGAGCCAATGGCAGAGATCCGGCCCCCCAGGCAGATGACACAGGGCCCTCCATTGTGACCTATGACCCCTAGTGGCCACAGGATTTGAGCACGCCCCGGGAAAGGCTACGCAGGCACAAGGGAGCCCCTGGTGCGGACTGCTTCAGGGCATTGGCAGAGCACGCCAGGTACCTCTTTCCCACTTTCCTGAGGATATCAGTAGGCAAGGCATCCCCACTCAGCATCTCTTGCCTCTCTCTGTCTCTCTCTGCTTGTCTTCGTTCTCTGAAATCTCTTCCTTCTCCCCCTTGTCACTTCACACCTTGGAGTGCCTGACAGAGGGCCTAGAGACCAAAGAGCAAAGGGGGAAGGCCTCTGGCTCTACTGCTTGCCCATGGGGAGAGAAGTTCT
Source organism: Loxodonta africana (assembly GCF_030014295.1). NCBI lineage: Eukaryota > Metazoa > Chordata > Mammalia > Proboscidea > Elephantidae > Loxodonta > Loxodonta africana. Next base: position 227,698 of record NW_026975614.1, read on the forward strand.
GGGAGTCTATCTGGAAGGTCTAGAGAGTAGTGATTGATTCGGGAGCTACATCACGGGCGGACCTGGCCAGGTGAAGCTTGACATCACCGTGGGACCTGGCCAGGTGAAGCTCGCTGACAAGCGGCAGCCTCTCCGGAGACTACTAATTCCGCTCCTAACATTCTATGCAAATAACCGGCTGAGTGCCATGGGCAGAAAACATTGACACATACCTGCCAGAGGCCTATTCTGGGTCTGGAGAGTCCACCCTGGTCTCCCCTGCAACTCATCATCTCAGCACACACTTTGCCTGCACGCATGGAAACCGCCTCTCTCCACGAATGTCTTCACCTGCTAGGAAACACACGATGTCACTCAGCCAAAGGAGAGCACAGGCCAAGTCAACTGAAGCCCCCATTTTCAAGATTTTGCCCTCTGCTGCTCCACAGCCTCCGGTGGCACACTGCATGTGCGTCACTTCTCGGTAGACGAGGCCGAAATCCGGGCATCCAGGGCCCCAGCCGTCCAGAATCTACGGATGGCGGCATATGGATCACCTCTTTGCCTCGTACAGCAGGGAGACCTGGGCCCTAGACTGGCTCCGCTAGAGCTCCACGACCTCAGCTATTTTCCCTGACCTTTGGACCGTGCCCTCGTGAGTGTGTCATCTCTACTTCCACTTCTCTTCCCACCACACTGAATCCGCCACCTGCGGATACCTGAGCGTGGACATCAACATCTATCACTGGCTGCAGTGTCACAGGTCACTAGGTGTCTAGGCTCAGGCTGACCTTGGCTGTCTTCTGCCCAGGCAAGGAACCTAATCCTTCCAAGGAAATCAGGACACGTGCTCACTGGCCGACATCCTTTCTTTCATCCACACAGCGGTCTAGATGAGGGGAAAGAGGCCAGGTAGGCCAGGTGAGGGCTGAGTGTGGGGCCTAAGGCTTCTTTCCCAATCACCATGGTGACAGCCACCGGAAGGCTGGGCGGAACTTCGGACGGGGACGAGTCACAAACACTCAGCCAATAGGAGAGGTCCAGCCTAACCGGCCAGTTCCGCAGAGCCCTCCATTTTACCCATGGACAGACAACGGCCCCTTGCGTCTTTGGCCACAAAATCCAGGGCACCCAGGGAATAACTTCACAGTAGGCAACCCCTGATGTGAACACGTTCGACACACTGGGACAGCAGGCAGGTACCTCTTTTCCACTTACGCTAGGATATCACTAGGCAAGGCGCCCTTCCTCAGCATCTGTGGCCTCTCACGTATGTGTTCACTCAGAGGAATCTCTTCATTCTACCCCTGAGACACATCACAAGTATGAGGGGCCTGAGAGAGAGCCTAGAGATGGAACGGGGGAGGCTTCTGGCTGTACTGCTTCCCCGTGGGGACAGAATAGCAGGTAGTCTCTCTGGAAGGTCTTAGCTTCTGTTGACTGACACGCGCAATACAGTAGGGGCGGACCCTGGCCAGGGGGAGCTTGTGGGCAGATGCAACCTCTCCGGCGACGAATAATTGCGCTGCTGCTTTGTATGGTGAAAACCTCCCCCCGCCAAGGGGGATGGGTAGAGAACATTGACCCACACCCGCCAGGGGCCTTTCCTGGGACTAAAGATCCCAACGTGGTCTCAACGTCGTCACCCTCTCAACACACACCTTTCCTGCACACGTAATCCTGCCTTTCTCCGTCAGGGCCCTATCCTACCAGGAAAAAAAGCAAGCCGCTCTAAAAGGCCGATGCCAGGGAAATCGAGGAAACACTGCCAGTTTCCAAATTTTTGCTGTCTACACGTCCCCGCCTCCGGTGCAAGGCTGCCTATGTGGCCGGGCTCCGAAGGCAAGGCCGAAATCCTGGCAGCCTGGGCCCCAGCAGTGCAATGGTTGATGGACGTGGGGACACAGATGACCTGTTCGCCACATACAGGAGGGATCCTTGGGCCCTTCACTGGCTCGCCATTCAGCTCCACGACGTCCACTACTGGCCCTGGCCTTTGCTTTGGCTGGTGCCCCATTAAACGTGTGCTCCGGAGCGATGTTTCTCCACCCATCACTAGCATTCTGCCACCAGGGGATATGTGAGTGTGGGAGTCACCATTTGTCACTGGCAGCAGTGTCACAAGTCACTAGACTTCCAGCTACCCGCTGACCTAGGCTGCCTTCTGCCCCAGGCAAGGTCCCGAATCCTTTATCCCAGATGCTGACACCTGGGCACTGGCGGACATTGATTTTTATCAACACAGAGGTCTGAGTGAGGGTCAGAGGGCCAGGTAGGTAAAGTGAAGGCCAGGTGGGCGGGGCTGAGGCTTCTTTGCCATCACCATAGAGACAGTCCCCCCACCGCAAGAGTGGGCGGAGCTTGGGATGGGCCTGGTGACAAGACTGAGCCAATGGCAGAGATCCGGCCCGCCAGGCAGATGACACAGGGCCCTCCATTGTGACCTATGACCCCTAGTGGCCACAGGATTTGAGCACGCCCCGGGAAAGGCTACGCAGGCACAAGGGAGCCCCTGGTGCGGACTGCTTCAGGGCATTGGCAGAGCACGCCAGGTACCTCTTTCCCACTTTCCTGAGGATATCAGTAGGCAAGGCATCCCCACTCAGCATCTCTTGCCTCTCTCTGTCTCTCTCTGCTTGTCTTCGTTCTCTGAAATCTCTTCCTTCTCCCCCTTGTCACTTCACACCTTGGAGTGCCTGACAGAGGGCCTAGAGACCAAAGAGCAAAGGGGGAAGGCCTCTGGCTCTACTGCTTGCCCATGGGGAGAGAAGTTCTGGGAGTCTATCTGGAAGGTCTAGAGAGTAGTGATTGATTCGGGAGCTACATCACGGGCGGACCTGGCCAGGTGAAGCTTGACATCACCGTGGGACCTGGCCAGGTGAAGCTCGCTGACAAGCGGCAGCCTCTCCGGAGACTACTAATTCCGCTCCTAACATTCTATGCAAATAACCGGCTGAGTGCCATGGGCAGAAAACATTGACACATACCTGCCAGAGGCCTATTCTGGGTCTGGAGAGTCCACCCTGGTCTCCCCTGCAACTCATCATCTCAGCACACACTTTGCCTGCACGCATGGAAACCGCCTCTCTCCACGAATGTCTTCACCTGCTAGGAAACACACGATGTCACTCAGCCAAAGGAGAGCACAGGCCAAGTCAACTGAAGCCCCCATTTTCAAGATTTTGCCCTCTGCTGCTCCACAGCCTCCGGTGGCACACTGCATGTGCGTCACTTCTCGGTAGACGAGGCCGAAATCCGGGCATCCAGGGCCCCAGCCGTCCAGAATCTACGGATGGCGGCATATGGATCACCTCTTTGCCTCGTACAGCAGGGAGACCTGGGCCCTAGACTGGCTCCGCTAGAGCTCCACGACCTCAGCTATTTTCCCTGACCTTTGGACCGTGCCCTCGTGAGTGTGTCATCTCTACTTCCACTTCTCTTCCCACCACACTGAATCCGCCACCTGCGGATACCTGAGCGTGGACATCAACATCTATCACTGGCTGCAGTGTCACAGGTCACTAGGTGTCTAGGCTCAGGCTGACCTTGGCTGTCTTCTGCCCAGGCAAGGAACCTAATCCTTCCAAGGAAATCAGGACACGTGCTCACTGGCCGACATCCTTTCTTTCATCCACACAGCGGTCTAGATGAGGGGAAAGAGGCCAGGTAGGCCAGGTGAGGGCTGAGTGTGGGGCCTAAGGCTTCTTTCCCAATCACCATGGTGACAGCCACCGGAAGGCTGGGCGGAACTTCGGACGGGGACGAGTCACAAACACTCAGCCAATAGGAGAGGTCCAGCCTAACCGGCCAGTTCCGCAGAGCCCTCCATTTTACCCATGGACAGACAACGGCCCCTTGCGTCTTTGGCCACAAAATCCAGGGCACCCAGGGAATAACTTCACAGTAGGCAACCCCTGATGTGAACACGTTCGACACACTGGGACAGCAGGCAGGTACCTCTTTTCCACTTACGCTAGGATATCACTAGGCAAGGCGCCCTTCCTCAGCATCTGTGGCCTCTCACGTATGTGTTCACTCAGAGGAATCTCTTCATTCTACCCCTGAGACACATCACAAGTATGAGGGGCCTGAGAGAGAGCCTAGAGATGGAACGGGGGAGGCTTCTGGCTGTACTGCTTCCCCGTGGGGACAGAATAGCAGGTAGTCTCTCTGGAAGGTCTTAGCTTCTGTTGACTGACACGCGCAATACAGTAGGGGCGGACCCTGGCCAGGGGGAGCTTGTGGGCAGATGCAACCTCTCCGGCGACGAATAATTGCGCTGCTGCTTTGTATGGTGAAAACCTCCCCCCGCCAAGGGGGATGGGTAGAGAACATTGACCCACACCCGCCAGGGGCCTTTCCTGGGACTAAAGATCCCAACGTGGTCTCAACGTCGTCACCCTCTCAACACACACCTTTCCTGCACACGTAATCCTGCCTTTCTCCGTCAGGGCCCTATCCTACCAGGAAAAAAAGCAAGCCGCTCTAAAAGGCCGATGCCAGGGAAATCGAGGAAACACTGCCAGTTTCCAAATTTTTGCTGTCTACACGTCCCCGCCTCCGGTGCAAGGCTGCCTATGTGGCCGGGCTCCGAAGGCAAGGCCGAAATCCTGGCAGCCTGGGCCCCAGCAGTGCAATGGTTGATGGACGTGGGGACACAGATGACCTGTTCGCCACATACAGGAGGGATCCTTGGGCCCTTCACTGGCTCGCCATTCAGCTCCACGACGTCCACTACTGGCCCTGGCCTTTGCTTTGGCTGGTGCCCCATTAAACGTGTGCTCCGGAGCGATGTTTCTCCACCCATCAGTAGCGTTCTGCCACCAGGGATATGTGAGTGTGGGAGTCACCATTTGTCACTGGCAGCAGTGTCACAAGTCACTAGACTTCCAGCTACCCGCTGACCTAGGCTGCCTTCTGCCCCAGGCAAGGTCCCGAATCCTTTATCCCAGATGCTGACACCTGGGCACTGGCGGACATTGATTTTTATCAACACAGAGGTCTGAGTGAGGGTCAGAGGGCCAGGTAGGTGAAGTGAAGGCCAGGTGGGCGGGGCTGAGGCTTCTTTGCAATCACCATAGAGACAGTCCCCCCACCGCAAGAGTGGGCGGAGCTTGGGATGGGCCTGGTGACAAGACTGAGCCAATGGCAGAGATCCGGCCCGCCAGGCAGATGACACAGGGCCCTCCATTGTGACCTATGACCCCTAGTGGCCACAGGATTTGAGCACGCCCCGGGAAAGGCTACGCAGGCACAAGGGAGCCCCTGGTGCGGACTGCTTCAGGGCATTGGCAGAGCACGCCAGGTACCTCTTTCCCACTTTCCTGAGGATATCAGTAGGCAAGGCATCCCCACTCAGCATCTCTTGCCTCTCTCTCTCTCTCTCTGCTTGTCTTCGTTCTCTGAAATCTCTTCCTTCTCCCCCTTGTCACTTCACACCTTGGAGTGCCTGACAGAGGGCCTAGAGACGAAAGAGCAAAGGGGGAAGGCCTCTGGCTCTACTGCTTCCCCATGGCGAGAGAAGTTCTGGTAGTCTATCTGGAAGGTCTAGAGAGCAGTGATTGATTGGGGAGCTACATCATGGGCGGACCTGGCCAGGTTAAGCTCGCTGACAAGTGGCAGCCTCTCCGGAGACTACTAATTCCGCTCCTAACATTCTATGCAAATAACCGGCTGAGTGCCATGGGCAGAAAACATTGACACATACCTGCCAGAGGCCTATTCTCGGTCTGAAGAGTCCACCCTGGTCTCCAGGAACTCATTATCTCAGCACACACTTTGCCTGCACGGATGGAAACCGCCTCTCTCCACGAATGTCTTCACCTGCTAGGAAACACACGATGTCACTCAGCCAAAGGAGAGCACAGGCCAAGTCAACTGAAGCACCCATTTTCAGGATTTTGCCCTCTGCTGCTCCACAGCCTCCGGTGGCACACTGCATGTGCGTCACTTCTCGGTAGACAAGGACGAAATCAGGGCATCCAGGGCCCCAGCCGTCCACAGTCTACGGATGGCGGCATATGGAACACCTCTTTGCCTCGTACAGCAAGGAGGCCTGGGCCCTAGACTGGCTCCGCTAGAGCTCGACGACCTCAGCTATTTTCCCTGACCTTTGGCCCCTGCCCTCGTGAGTGTGTCATCTCTACTTCCACTTCTCTTCCCACCACACTGAATCCGCCACCTGCGGATACCTGAGCGTGGACATCAACATCTATCACTGGCTGCAGTGTCACAGGTCACTAGGTGTCTAGGCTCAGGCTGACCTTGGCTGTCTTCTGCCCAGGCAAGGAACCTAATCCTTCCAAGGAAATCAGGACACGTGCTCACTGGCCGACATCCTTTCTTTCATCCACACAGCGGTCTAGATGAGGGTAATGAGGCCAGGTAGGCCAGGTGAGGGCTGAGTGTGGGGCCTAAGGTTTCTTTCCCAATCACCATGCTGACAGCCACCGGAAGGCTGGGCGGAACTTCGGACGGGGACGAGTCACAAACACTCAGCCAATAGGAGAGGTCCAGCCTAACCGGCCAGTTCCGCAGAGCCCTCCATTTTACCCATGGACAGACAACGCCCCCTTGCGTCTTTGGCCACAAAATCCAGGGCACCCAGGGAATAACTTCACAGTAGGCAACCCCTGATGTGAACACGTTCGACACACTGGGACAGCAGGCAGGTACCTCTTTTCCACTTACGCTAGGATATCACTAGGCAAGGCACCCTTCCTCAGCATCTGTGGCCTCTCACGTATGTGTTCACTCAGAGGAATCTCTTCATTCTACCCCTGAGACACATCACAAGTATGAGGGGCCTGAGAGAGAGCCTAGAGATGGAACGGGGGAGGCTTCTGGCTGTACTGCTTCCCCGTGGGGACAGAATAGCAGGTAGTCTCTCTGGAAGGTCTTAGCTTCTGTTGACTGACACGCGCAACACAGTAGGGGCGGACCCAGGCCAGGGGGAGCTTGTGGGCAGATGCAACCTCCCCGGCGACGAATAATTGCGCTGCTGCTTTGTATGGTGAAAACCTCCCCCCGCCAAGGGGGATGGGTAGAGAACATTGACCCACACCCGCCAGGGGCCTTTCCTGGGACTAAAGATCCCAACGTGGTCTCAACGTCGTCACCCTCTCAACACACACTTTTCCTGCACACGTAATCCTGCCTTTCTCCGTCAGGGCCCTATCCTACCAGGAAAAAAAGCAAGCCGCTCAAAGAGGCCGATGCCAGGGAAATCGAGGAAACACTGCCAGTTTCCAAATTTTTGCTGTCTACACGTCCCCGCCTCCGGTGCAAGGCTGCCTATGTGGCCGGGCTCCGAAGGCAAGGCCGAAATCCTGGCAGCCTGGGCCCCAGCAGTGCAATGGTTGATGGACGTGGGGACACGGATGACCTGTTCGCCACATACAGGAGGGATCCTTGGGCCCTTCACTGGCTCGCCATTCAGCTCCACGATGTCCACTACTGGCCCTGGCCTTTGCTTTGGCTGGTGCCCCATTAAACGTGTGCTCCGGAGCGATGTTTCTCCACCCATCACTAGCATTCTGCCACCAGGGGATATGTGAGTGTGGGAGTCACCATTTGTCACTGGCAGCAGTGTCACAAGTCACTAGACTTCCAGCTACCCGCTGACCTAGGCTGCCTTCTGCCCCAGGCAAGGTCCCGAATCCTTTATCCCAGATGCTGACACCTGGGCACTGGCGGACATTGATTTTTATCAACACAGAGGTCTGAGTGAGGGTCAGAGGGCCAGGTAGGTGAAGTGAAGGCCAGGTGGGCGGGGCTGAGGCTTCTTTGCCATCACCATAGAGACAGTCCCCCCACCGCAAGAGTGGGCGGAGCTTGGGATGGCCTGGTGACAAGACTGAGCCAATGGCAGAGATCCGGCCCGCCAGGCAGATGACACAGGGCCCTCCATTGTGACCTATGACCCCTAGTGGCCACAGGATTTGAGCACGCCCCGGGAAAGGCTACGCAGGCACAAGGGAGCCCCTGGTGCGGACTGCTTCAGGGCATTGGCAGAGCACGCCAGGTACCTCTTTCCCACTTTCCTGAGGATATCAGTAGGCAAGGCATCCCCACTCAGCATCTCTTGCCTCTCTCTCTCTCTCTCTGCTTGTCTTCGTTCTCTGAAATCTCTTCCTTCTCCCCCTTGTCACTTCACACCTTGGAGTGCCTGACAGAGGGCCTAGAGACCAAAGAGCAAAGGGGGAAGGCCTCTGGCTCTACTGCTTGCCCATGGGGAGAGAAGTTCTGGGAGTCTATCTGGAAGGTCTAGAGAGTAGTGATTGATTGGGGAGCTACATCACGGGCGGACCTGGCCAGGTGAAGCTTGACATCACCGTGGGACCTGGCCAGGTGAAGCTCGCTGACAAGTGGCAGCCTCTCCGGAGACTACTAATTCCGCTCCTAACATTCTATGCAAATAACCGGCTGAGTGCCATGGGCAGAAAACATTGACACATACCTGCCAGAGGCCTATTCTGGGTCTGGAGAGTCCACCCTGGTCTCCCCTGCAACTCATCATCTCAGCACACACTTTGCCTGCACGCATGGAAACCGCCTCTCTCCACGAATGTCTTCACCTGCTAGGAAACACACGATGTCACTCAGCCAAAGGAGAGCACAGGCCAAGTCAACTGAAGCCCCCATTTTCAAGATTTTGCCCTCTGCTGCTCCACAGCCTCCGGTGGCACACTGCATGTGCGTCACTTCTCGGTAGACGAGGCCGAAATCCGGGCATCCAGGGCCCCAGCCGTCCAGAATCTACGGATGGCGGCATATGGATCACCTCTTTGCCTCGTACAGCAGGGAGGCCTGGGCCCTAGACTGGCTCCGCTAGAGCTCCACGACCTCAGCTATTTTCCCTGACCTTTGGCCTGTGCCCTCGTGAGTGTGTCATCTCTACTTCCACTTCTCTTCCCACCACACTGAATCCGCCACCTGCGGATACCTGAGCGTGGACATCAACATCTATCACTGGCTGCAGTGTCACAGGTCACTAGGTGTCTAGGCTCAGGCTGACCTTGGCTGTCTTCTGCCCAGGCAAGGAACCTAATCCTTCCAAGGAAATCAGGACACGTGCTCACTGGCCGACATCCTTTCTTTCATCCACACAGCGGTCTAGATGAGGGTAATGAGGCCAGGTAGGCCAGGTGAGGGCTGAGTGTGGGGCCTAAGGCTTCTTTCCCAATCACCATGGTGACAGCCACCGGAAGGCTGGGCGGAACTTCGGACGGGGACGAGTCACAAACACTCAGCCAATAGGAGAGGTCCAGCCTAACCGGCCAGTTCCGCAGAGCCCTCCATTTTACCCATGGACAGACAACGGCCCCTTGCGTCTTTGGCCACAAAATCCAGGGCACCCAGGGAATAACTTCACAGTAGGCAACCCCTGATGTGAACACGTTCGACACACTGGGACAGCAGGCAGGTACCTCTTTTCCACTTACGCTAGGATATCACTAGGCAAGGCGCCCTTCCTCAGCATCTGTGGCCTCTCACGTATGTGTTCACTCAGAGGAATCTCTTCATTCTACCCCTGAGACACATCACAAGTATGAGGGGCCTGAGAGAGAGCCTAGAGATGGAACGGGGGAGGCTTCTGGCTGTACTGCTTCCCCGTGGGGACAGAATAGCAGGTAGTCTCTCTGGAAGGTCTTAGCTTCTGTTGACTGACACGCGCAATACAGTAGGGGCGGACCCTGGCCAGGGGGAGCTTGTGGGCAGATGCAACCTCTCCGGCGACGAATAATTGCGCTGCTGCTTTGTATGGTGAAAACCTCCCCCCGCCAAGGGGGATGGGTAGAGAACATTGACCCACACCCGCCAGGGGCCTTTCCTGGGACTAAAGATCCCAACGTGGTCTCAACGTCGTCACCCTCTCAACACACACCTTTCCTGCACACGTAATCCTGCCTTTCTCCGTCAGGGCCCTATCCTACCAGGAAAAAAAGCAAGCCGCTCTAAAAGGCCGATGCCAGGGAAATCGAGGAAACACTGCCAGTTTCCAAATTTTTGCTGTCTACACGTCCCCGCCTCCGGTGCAAGGCTGCCTATGTGGCCGGGCTCCGAAGGCAAGGCCGAAATCCTGGCAGCCTGGGCCCCAGCAGTGCAATGGTTGATGGACGTGGGGACACAGATGACCTGTTCGCCACATACAGGAGGGATCCTTGGGCCCTTCACTGGCTCGCCATTCAGCTCCACCACGTCCACTACTGGCCCTGGCCTTTGCTTTGGCTAGTGCCCCATTAAACGTGTGCTCCGGAGCGATGTTTCTCCACCCATCACTAGCGTTCTGCCACCAGGGGATATGTGAGTGTGGGAGTCACCATTTGTCACTGGCAGCAGCGTCACAAGTCACTAGACTTCCAGCTACCCGCTGACCTAGGCTGCCTTTTGCCCCAGGCAAGGTCCCGAATCCTTTATCCCAGATGCTGACACCTGGGCACTGGCGGACATTGATTTTTATCAACACAGAGGTCTGAGTGAGGGTCAGAGGGCCAGGTAGGTGAAGTGAAGGCCAGGTGGGCGGGGCTGAGGCTTCTTTGCCATCACCATAGAGACAGTCCCCCCACCGCAAGAGTGGGCGGAGCTTGGGATGGGCCTGGTGACAAGACTGAGCCAATGGCAGAGATCCGGCCCGCCAGGCAGATGACACAGGGCCCTCCATTGTGACCTATGACCCCTAGTGGCCACAGGATTTGAGCACGCCCCGGGAAAGGCTACGCAGGCACAAGGGAGCCCCTGGAGCGGACTGCTTCAGGGCATTGGTAGAGCACGCCAGGTACCTCTTTCCCACTTTCCTGAGGATATCAGTAGGCAAGGCATCCCCACTCAGCATCTCTTGCCTCTCTCTCTCTCTCTCTGCTTGTCTTCGTTCTCTGAAATCTCTTCCTTCTCCCCCTTGTCACTTCATACCTTGGAGTGCCTGACAGAGGGCCTAGAGACGAAAGAGCAAAGGGGGAAGCCCTCTGGCTCTACTGCTTGCCCATGGTTAGAGAAGTTCTGGGAGTCTATCTGGAAGGTCTAGAGAGCAGTGATTGATTGGGGAGCTACATCATGGACGGACCTGGCCAGGTTAAGCTCGCTGACAAGGGGCAGCCTCTCCGGAGACTACTAATTCCGCTCCTAACATTCTATGCAAATAACCGGCTGAGTGCCATGGGCAGAAAACATTGACACATACCTGCCAGAGGCCTATTCTGGGTCTGAAGAGTCCACCCTGGTCTCCAGGAACTCATTATCTCAGCACACACTTTCCCTGCACGCATGGAAACCGCCTCTCTCCACGAATGTCTTCACCTGCTAGGAAACACACGATGTCACTCAGCCAAAGGAGAGCACAGGCCAAGTCAACTGAAGCCCCCATTTTCAAGATTTTGCCCTCTGCTGCTCCACAGCCTCCGGTGGCACACTGCATGTGCGTCACTTCTCGGTAGACAAGGACGAAATCCGGGCATCCAGGGCCCCAGCCGTCCACAGTCTACGGATGGCGGCATATGGAACACCTCTTTGCCTCGTACAGCAGGGAGGCCTGGGCCCTAGACTGGCTCCGCTAGAGCTCCACGACCTCAGCTATTTTCCCTGACCTTTGGACCGTGCCCTCGTGAGTGTGTCATCTCCACTTCCACTTCTCTTCCCACCACACTGAATCCGCCACCTGCGGATACCTGAGCGTGGACATCAACATCTATCACTGGCTGCAGTGTCACAGGTCACTATGTGTCTAGGCTCAGGCTGACCTTGGCTGTCTTCTGCCCAGGCAAGGAACCTAATCCTTCCAAGGAAATCAGGACACGTGCTCACTGGCCGACATCCTTTCTTTCATCCACACAGCGGTCTAGATGAGGGTAATGAGGCCAGGTAGGCAAGGTGAGGGCTGAGTGTGGGGCCTAAGGCTTCTTTCCCAATCACCATGGTGACAGCCACCGGAAGGCTGGGCGGAACTTCGGACGGGGACGAGTCACAAACACTCAGCCAATAGGAGAGGTCCAGCCTAACCGGCCAGTTCCGCAGAGCCCTCCATTTTACCCATGGACAGACAACGGCCCCTTGCGTCTTTGGCCACAAAATCCAGGGCACCCAGGGAATAACTTCACAGTAGGCAACCCCTGATGTGAACACGTTCGACACACTGGGACAGCAGGCAGGTACCTCTTTTCCACTTACGCTAGGATATCACTAGGCAAGGCGCCCTTCCTCAGCATCTGTGGCCTCTCACGTATGTGTTCACTCAGAGGAATCTCTTCATTCTACCCCTGAGACACATCACAAGTATGAGGGGCCTGAGAGAGAGCCTAGAGATGGAACGGGGGAGGCTTCTGGCTGTACTGCTTCCCCGTGGGGACAGAATAGCAGGTAGTCTCTCTGGAAGGTCTTAGCTTCTGTTGACTGACACGCGCAATACAGTAGGGGCGGACCCTGGCCAGGGGGAGCTTGTGGGCAGATGCAACCTCTCCGGCGACGAATAATTGTGCTGCTGCTTTGTATGGTGAAAACCTCCCCCCGCCAAGGGGGATGGGTAGAGAACATTGACCCACACCCGCCAGGGGCCTTTCCTGGGACTAAAGATCCCAACGTGGTCTCAACGTCGTCACCCTCTCAACACACACCTTTCCTGCACACGTAATCCTGCCTTTCTCCGTCAGGGCCCTATCCTACCAGGAAAAAAAGCAAGCCGCTCAAAGAGGCCGATGCCAGGGAAATCGAGGAAACACTGCCAGTTTCCAAATTTTTGCTGTCTACACGTCCCCGCCTCCGGTGCAAGGCTGCCTATGTGGCCGGGCTCCGAAGGCAAGGCCGAAATCCTGGCAGCCTGGGCCCCAGCAGTGCAATGGTTGATGGACGTGGGGACACGGATGACCTGTTCGCCACATACAGGAGGGATCCTTGGGCCCTTCACTGGCTCGCCATTCAGCTCCACGACGTCCACTACTGGCCCTGGCCTTTGCTTTGGCTGGTGCCCCATTAAACGTGTGCTCCGGAGCGATGTTTCTCCACCCATCAGTAGCGTTCTGCCACCAGGGGATATGTGAGTGTGGGAGTCACCATTTGTCACTGGCAGCAGCGTCACAAGTCACTAGACTTCCAGCTACCCGCTGACCTAGGCTGCCTTCTGCCCCAGGCAAGGTCCCGAATCCTTTATCCCAGATGCTGACACCTGGGCACTGGCGGACATTGATTTTTATCAACACAGAGGTCTGAGTGAGGGTCAGAGGGCCAGGTAGGTGAAGTGAAGGCCAGGTGGGCGGGGCTGAGGCTTCTTTGCCATCACCATAGAGACAGTCCCCCCACCGCAAGAGTGGGCGGAGCTTGGGATGGGCCTGGTGACAAGACTGAGCCAATGGCAGAGATCCGGCCCGCCAGGCAGATGACACAGGGCCCTCCATTGTGACCTATGACCCCTAGTGGCCACAGGATTTGAGCACCCCCCGGGAAAGGCTACGCAGGCACAAGGGAGCCCCTGGTGCGGACTGCTTCAGGGCATTGGCAGAGCACGCCAGGTACCTCTTTCCCACTTTCCTGAGGATATCAGTAGGCAAGGCATCCCCACTCAGCATCTCTTGCCTCTCTCTGTCTCTCTCTGCTTGTCTTCGTTCTCTGAAATCTCTTCCTTCTCCCCCTTGTCACTTCACACCTTGGAGTGCCTGACAGAGGGCCTAGAGACCAAAGAGCAAAGGGGGAAGGCCTCTGGCTCTACTGCTTGCCCATGGGGAGAGAAGTTCTGGGAGTCTATCTGGAAGGTCTAGAGAGTAGTGATTGATTGGGGAGCTACATCACGGGCGGACCTGGCCAGGTGAAGCTTGACATCACCGTGGGACCTGGCCAGGTGAAGCTCGCTGACAAGTGGCAGCCTCTCCGGAGACTACTAATTCCGCTCCTAACATTCTATGCAAATAACCGGCTGAGTGCCAGGGGCAGAAATCATTGACACATACCTGCCAGAGGCCTATTCTGGGTCTGAAGAGTCCACCCTGGTCTCCAGGAACTCATTATCTCAGCACACACTTTGCCTGCACGCATGGAAACCGCCTCTCTCCACGAATGTCTTCACCTGCTAGGAAACACACGATGTCACTCAGCCAAAGGAGAGCACAGGCCAAGTCAACTGAAGCCCCCATTTTCAAGATTTTGCCCTCTGCTGCTCCACAGCCTCCGGTGGCACACTGCATGTGCGTCACTTCTCGGTAGACAAGGACGAAATCCGGGCATCCAGGGCCCCAGCCGTCCACAGTCTACGGATGGCGGCATATGGAACACCTCTTTGCCTCGTACAGCAGGGAGGCCTGGGCCCTAGACTGGCTCCGCTAGAGCTCCACGACCTCAGCTATTTTCCCTGACCTTTGGCCTGTACCCTCGTGAGTGTGTCATCTCTACTTCCACTTCTCTTCCCACCACACTGAATCCGCCACCTGCGGATACCTGAGCGTGGACATCAACATCTATCACTGGCTGCAGTGTCACAGGTCACTAGGTGTCTAGGCTCAGGCTGACCTTGGCTGTCTTCTGCCCAGGCAAGGAACCTAATCCTTCCAAGGAAATCAGGACACGTGCTCACTGGCCGACATCCTTTCTTTCATCCACACAGCGGTCTAGATGAGGGGAAAGAGGCCAGGTAGGCCAGGTGAGGGCTGAGTGTGGGGCCTAAGGCTTCTTTCCCAATCACCATGCTGACAGCCACCGGAAGGCTGGGCGGAACTTCGGACGGGGACGAGTCACAAACACTCAGCCAATAGGAGAGGTCCAGCCTAACCGGCCAGTTCCGCAGAGCCCTCCATTTTACCCATGGACAGACAACGGCCCCTTGCGTCTTTGGCCACAAAATCCAGGGCACCCAGGGAATAACTTCACAGTAGGCAACCCCTGATGTGAACACGTTCGACACACTGGGACAGCAGGCAGGTACCTCTTTTCCACTTACGCTAGGATATCACTAGGCAAGGCGCCCTTCCTCAGCATCTGTGGCCTCTCACGTATGTGTTCACTCAGAGGAATCTCTTCATTCTACCCCTGAGACACATCACAAGTATGAGGGGCCTGAGAGAGAGCCTAGAGATGGAACGGGGGAGGCTTCTGGCTGTACTGCTTCCCCGTGGGGACAGAATAGCAGGTAGTCTCTCTGGAAGGTCTTAGCTTCTGTTGACTGACACGCGCAATACAGTAGGGGCGGACCATGGCCAGGGGGAGCTTGTGGGCAGATGCAACCTCTCCGGCGACGAATAATTGTGCTGCTGCTTTGTATGGTGAAAACCTCCCCCCGCCAAGGGGGATGGGTAGAGAACATTGACCCACACCCGCCAGGGGCCTTTCCTGGGACTAAAGATCCCAACGTGGTCTCAACGTCGTCACCCTCTCAACACACACCTTTCCTGCACACGTAATCCTGCCTTTCTCCGTCAGGGCCCTATCCTACCAGGAAAAAAAGCAAGCCGCTCAAAGAGGCCGATGCCAGGGAAATCGAGGAAACACTGCCAGTTTCCAAATTTTTGCTGTCTACACGTCCCCGCCTCCGGTGCAAGGCTGCCTATGTGGCCGGGCTCCGAAGGCAAGGCCGAAATCCTGGCAGCCTGGGCCCCAGCAGTGCAATGGTTGATGGACGTGGGGACACGGATGACCTGTTCGCCACATACAGGAGGGATCCTTGGGCCCTTCACTGGCTCGCCATTCAGCTCCACGACGTCCACTACTGGCCCTGGCCTTTGCTTTGGCTGGTGCCCCATTAAACGTGTGCTCCGGAGCGATGTTTCTCCACCCATCAGTAGCGTTCTGCCACCAGGGGATATGTGAGTGTGGGAGTCACCATTTGTCACTGGCAGCAGCGTCACAAGTCACTAGACTTCCAGCTACCCGCTGACCTAGGCTGCCTTCTGCCCCAGGCAAGGTCCCGAATCCTTTATCCCAGATGCTGACACCTGGGCACTGGCGGACATTGATTTTTATCAACACAGAGGTCTGAGTGAGGGTCAGAGGGCCAGGTAGGTGAAGTGAAGGCCAGGTGGGCGGGGCTGAGGCTTCTTTGCCATCACCATAGAGACAGTCCCCCCACCGCAAGAGTGGGCGGAGCTTGGGATGGGCCTGGTGACAAGACTGAGCCAATGGCAGAGATCCGGCCCGCCAGGCAGATGACACAGGGCCCTCCATTGTGACCTATGACCCCTAGTGGCCACAGGATTTGAGCACCCCCCGGGAAAGGCTACGCAGGCACAAGGGAGCCCCTGGTGCGGACTGCTTCAGGGCATTGGCAGAGCACGCCAGGTACCTCTTTCCCACTTTCCTGAGGATATCAGTAGGCAAGGCATCCCCACTCAGCATCTCTTGCCTCTCTCTGTCTCTCTCTGCTTGTCTTCGTTCTCTGAAATCTCTTCCTTCTCCCCCTTGTCACTTCACACCTTGGAGTGCCTGACAGAGGGCCTAGAGACCAAAGAGCAAAGGGGGAAGGCCTCTGGCTCTACTGCTTGCCCATGGGGAGAGAAGTTCTGGGAGTCTATCTGGAAGGTCTAGAGAGTAGTGATTGATTGGGGAGCTACATCACGGGCGGACCTGGCCAGGTGAAGCTTGACATCACCGTGGGACCTGGCCAGGTGAAGCTCGCTGACAAGTGGCAGCCTCTCCGGAGACTACTAATTCCGCTCCTAACATTCTATGCAAATAACCGGCTGAGTGCCAGGGGCAGAAATCATTGACACATACCTGCCAGAGGCCTATTCTGGGTCTGAAGAGTCCACCCTGGTCTCCAGGAACTCATTATCTCAGCACACACTTTGCCTGCACGCATGGAAACCGCCTCTCTCCACGAATGTCTTCACCTGCTAGGAAACACACGATGTCACTCAGCCAAAGGAGAGCACAGGCCAAGTCAACTGAAGCCCCCATTTTCAAGATTTTGCCCTCTGCTGCTCCACAGCCTCCGGTGGCACACTGCATGTGCGTCACTTCTCGGTAGACAAGGACGAAATCCGGGCATCCAGGGCCCCAGCCGTCCACAGTCTACGGATGGCGGCATATGGAACACCTCTTTGCCTCGTACAGCAGGGATGCCTGGGCCCTAGACTGGCTCCGCTAGAGCTCCACGACCTCAGCTATTTTCCCTGACCTTTGGCCTGTACCCTCGTGAGTGTGTCATCTCTACTTCCACTTCTCTTCCCACCACACTGAATCCGCCACCTGCGGATACCTGAGCGTGGACATCAACATCTATCACTGGCTGCAGTGTCACAGGTCACTAGGTGTCTAGGCTCAGGCTGACCTTGGCTGTCTTCTGCCCAGGCAAGGAACCTAATCCTTCCAAGGAAATCAGGACACGTGCTCACTGGCCGACATCCTTTCTTTCATCCACACAGCGGTCTAGATGAGGGGAAAGAGGCCAGGTAGGCCAGGTGAGGGCTGAGTGTGGGGCCTAAGGCTTCTTTCCCAATCACCATGCTGACAGCCACCGGAAGGCTGGGCGGAACTTCGGACGGGGACGAGTCACAAACACTCAGCCAATAGGAGAGGTCCAGCCTAACCGGCCAGTTCCGCAGAGCCCTCCATTTTACCCATGGACAGACAACGGCCCCTTGCGTCTTTGGCCACAAAATCCAGGGCACCCAGGGAATAACTTCACAGTAGGCAACCCCTGATGTGAACACGTTCGACACACTGGGACAGCAGGCAGGTACCTCTTTTCCACTTACGCTAGGATATCACTAGGCAAGGCGCCCTTCCTCAGCATCTGTGGCCTCTCACGTATGTGTTCACTCAGAGGAATCTCTTCATTCTACCCCTGAGACACATCACAAGTATGAGGGGCCTGAGAGAGAGCCTAGAGATGGAACGGGGGAGGCTTCTGGCTGTACTGCTTCCCCGTGGGGACAGAATAGCAGGTAGTCTCTCTGGAAGGTCTTAGCTTCTGTTGACTGACACGCGCAATACAGTAGGGGCGGACCCTGGCCAGGGGGAGCTTGTGGGCAGATGCAACCTGTCCGGCGACGAATAATTGCGCTGCTGCTTTGTATGGTGAAAACCTCCCCCCGCCAAGGGGGATGGGTAGAGAACATTGACCCACACCCGCCAGGGGCCTTTCCTGGGACTAAAGATCCCAACGTGGTCTCAACGTCGTCACCCTCTCAACACACACCTTTCCTGCACACGTAATCCTGCCTTTCTCCGTCAGGGCCCTATCCTACCAGGAAAAAAAGCAAGCCGCTCAAAGAGGCCGATGCCAGGGAAATCGAGGAAACACTGCCAGTTTCCAAATTTTTGCTGTCTACACGTCCCCGCCTCCGGTGCAAGGCTGCCTATGTGGCCGGGCTCCGAAGGCAAGGCCGAAATCCTGGCAGCCTGGGCCCCAGCAGTGCAATGGTTGATGGACGTGGGGACACGGATGACCTGTTCGCCACATACAGGAGGGATCCTTGGGCCCTTCACTGGCTCGCCATTCAGCTCCACGACGTCCACTACTGGCCCTGGCCTTTGCTTTGGCTGGTGCCCCATTAAACGTGTGCTCCGGAGCGATGTTTCTCCACCCATCACTAGCGTTCTGCCACCAGGGGATATGTGAGTGTGGGAGTCACCATTTGTCACTGGCAGCAGCGTCACAAGTCACTAGACTTCCAGCTACCCGCTGACCTAGGCTGCCTTCTGCCCCAGGCAAGGTCCCGAATCCTTTATCCCAGATGCTGACACCTGGGCACTGGCGGACATTGATTTTTATCAACACAGAGGTCTGAGTGAGGGTCAGAGGGCCAGGTAGGTGAAGTCAAGGCCAGGTGGGTGGGGCTGAGGCTTCTTTGCCATCACCATAGAGACAGTCCCCCCACCGCAAGAGTGGGCGGAGCTTGGGATGGGCCTGGTGACAAGACTGAGCCAATGGCAGAGATCCGGCCCGCCAGGCAGATGACACAGGGCCCTCCATTGTGACCTATGACCCCTAGTGGCCACAGGATTTGAGCACGCCCCGGGAAAGGCTACGCAGGCACAAGGGAGCCCCTGGTGCGGACTGCTTCAGGGCATTGGCAGAGCACGCCAGGTACCTCTTTCCCACTTTCCTGAGGATATCAGTAGGCAAGGCATCCCCACTCAGCATCTCTTGCCTCTCTCTGTCTCTCTCTGCTTGTCTTCGTTCTCTGAAATCTCTTCCTTCTCCCCCTTGTTACTTCACACCTTGGAGTGCCTGACAGAGGGCCTAGAGACCAAAGAGCAAAGGGGGAAGGCCTCTGGCTCTACTGCTTGCCCATGGGGAGAGAAGTTCTGGGAGTCTATCTGGAAGGTCTAGAGAGTAGTGATTGATTGGGGAGCTACATCACGGGCGGACCTGGCCAGGTGAAGCTTGACATCACCGTGGGACCTGGCCAGGTGAAGCTCGCTGACAAGTGGCAGCCTCTCCGGAGACTACTAATTCCGCTCCTAACATTCTATGCAAATAACCGGCTGAGTGCCAGGGGCAGAAAACATTGACACATACCTGCCAGAGGCCTATTCTGGGTCTGAAGAGTCCACCCTGGTCTCCAGGAACTCATTATCTCAGCACACACTTTGCCTGCACGGATGGAAACCGCCTCTCTCCACGAATGTCTTCACCTGCTAGGAAACACACGATGTCACTCAGCCAAAGGAGAGCACAGGCCAAGTCAACTGAAGCCCCCATTTTCAGGATTTTGCCCTCTGCTGCTCCACAGCCTCCGGTGGCACACTGCATGTGCGTCACTTCTCGGTAGACAAGGACGAAATCAGGGCATCCAGGGCCCCAGCCGTCCACAGTCTACGGATGGCGGCATATGGAACACCTCTTTGCCTCGTACAGCAAGGAGGCCTGGGCCCTAGACTGGCTCCGCTAGAGCTCCACGACCTCAGCTATTTTCCCTGACCTTTGGCCTGTGCCCTCGTGAGTGTGTCATCTCTACTTCCACTTCTCTTCCCACCACACTGAATCCGCCACCTGCGGATACCTGAGCGTGGACATCAACATCTATCACTGGCTGCAGTGTCACAGGTCACTAGGTGTCTAGGCTCAGGCTGACCTTGGCTGTCTTCTGCCCAGGCAAGGAACCTAATCCTTCCAAGGAAATCAGGACACGTGCTCACTGGCCGACATCCTTTCTTTCATCCACACAGCGGTCTAGATGAGGGTAATGAGGCCAGGTAGGCCAGGTGAGGGCTGAGTGTGGGGCCTAAGGCTTCTTTCCCAATCACCATGCTGACAGCCACCGGAAGGCTGGGCGGAACTTCGGACGGGGACGAGTCACAAACACTCAGCCAATAGGAGAGGTCCAGCCTAACCGGCCAGTTCCGCAGAGCCCTCCATTTTACCCATGGACAGACAACGGCCCCTTGCGTCTTTGGCCACAAAATCCAGGGCACCCAGGGAATAACTTCACAGTAGGCAACCCCTGATGTGAACACGTTCGACACACTGGGACAGCAGGCAGGTACCTCTTTTCCACTTACGCTAGGATATCACTAGGCAAGGCGCCCTTCCTCAGCATCTGTGGCCTCTCACGTATGTGTTCACTCAGAGGAATCTCTTCATTCTACCCCTGAGACACATCACAAGTATGAGGGGCCTGAGAGAGAGCCTAGAGATGGAACGGGGGAGGCTTCTGGCTGTACTGCTTCCCCGTGGGGACAGAATAGCAGGTAGTCTCTCTGGAAGGTCTTAGCTTCTGTTGACTGACACGCGCAATACAGTAGGGGCGGACCCAGGCCAGGGGGAGCTTGTGGGCAGATGCAACCTCCCCGGCGACGAATAATTGCGCTGCTGCTTTGTATGGTGAAAACCTCCCCCCGCCAAGGGGGATGGGTAGAGAACATTGACCCACACCCGCCAGGGGCCTTTCCTGGGACTAAAGATCCCAACGTGGTCTCAACGTCGTCACCCTCTCAACACACACCTTTCCTGCACACGTAATCCTGCCTTTCTCCTTCAGGGCCCTATCCTACCAGGAAAAAAAGCAAGCCGCTCAAAGAGGCCCATGCCAGGGAAATCGAGGAAACACTGCCAGTTTCCAAATTTTTGCTGTCTACACGTCCCCGCCTCCGGTGCAAGGCTGCCTATGTGGCCGGGCTCCGAAGGCAAGGCCGAAATCCTGGCAGCCTGGGCCCCAGCAGTGCAATGGTTGATGGACGTGGGGACACGGATGACCTGTTCGCCACATACAGGAGGGATCCTTGGGCCCTTCACTGGCTCGCCATTCAGCTCCACGACGTCCACTACTGGCCCTGGCCTTTGCTTTGGCTGGTGCCCCATTAAACGTGTGCTCCGGAGCGATGTTTCTCCACCCATCACTAGCATTCTGCCACCAGGGGATATGTGAGTGTGGGAGTCACCATTTGTCACTGGCAGCAGCGTCACAAGTCACTAGACTTCCAGCTACCCGCTGACCTAGGCTGCCTTCTGCCCCAGGCAAGGTCCCGAATCCTTTATCCCAGATGCTGACACCTGGGCACTGGCGGACATTGATTTTTATCAACACAGAGGTCTGAGTGAGGGTCAGAGGGCCAGGTAGGTGAAGTCAAGGCCAGGTGGGCGGGGCTGAGGCTTCTTTGCCATCACCATAGAGACAGTCCCCCCACCGCAAGAGTGGGCGGAGCTTGGGATGGGCCTGGTGACAAGACTGAGCCAATGGCAGAGATCCGGCCCGCCAGGCAGATGACACAGGGCCCTCCATTGTGACCTATGACCCCTAGTGGCCACAGGATTTGAGCACGCCCCGGGAAAGGCTACGCAGGCACAAGGGAGCCCCTGGTGCGGACTGCTTCAGGGCATTGGCAGAGCACGCCAGGTACCTCTTTCCCACTTTCCTGAGGATATCAGTAGGCAAGGCATCCCCACTCAGCATCTCTTGCCTCTCTCTGTCTCTCTCTGCTTGTCTTCGTTCTCTGAAATCTCTTCCTTCTCCCCCTTGTCACTTCACACCTTGGAGTGCCTGACAGAGGGCCTAGAGACCAAAGAGCAAAGGGGGAAGGCCTCTGGCTCTACTGCTTGCCCATGGGGAGAGAAGTTCTGGGAGTCTATCTGGAAGGTCTAGAGAGTAGTGATTGATTGGGGAGCTACATCACGGGCGGACCTGGCCAGGTGAAGCTTGACATCACCGTGGGACCTGGCCAGGTGAAGCTCGCTGACAAGTGGCAGCCTCTCCGGAGACTACTAATTCCGCTCCTAACATTCTATGCAAATAACCGGCTGAGTGCCATGGGCAGAAAACATTGACACATACCTGCCAGAGGCCTATTCTGGGTCTGGAGAGTCCACCCTGGTCTCCCCTGCAACTCATCATCTCAGCACACACTTTGCCTGCACGCATGGAAACCGCCTCTCTCCACGAATGTCTTCACCTGCTAGGAAACACACGATGTCACTCAGCCAAAGGAGAGCACAGGCCAAGTCAACTGAAGCCCCCATTTTCAAGATTTTGCCCTCTGCTGCTCCACAGCCTCCGGTGGCACACTGCATGTGCGTCACTTCTCGGTAGACGAGGCCGAAATCCGGGCATCCAGGGCCCCAGCCGTCCAGAATCTACGGATGGCGGCATATGGATCACCTCTTTGCCTCGTACAGCAGGGAGGCCTGGGCCCTAGACTGGCTCCGCTAGAGCTCCACGACCTCAGCTATTTTCCCTGACCTTTGGACCGTGCCCTCGTGAGTGTGTCATCTCTACTTCCACTTCTCTTCCCACCACACTGAATCCGCCACCTGCGGATACCTGAGCGTGGACATCAACATCTATCACTGGCTGCAGTGTCACAGGTCACTAGGTGTCTAGGCTCAGGCTGACCTTGGCTGTCTTCTGCCCAGGCAAGGAACCTAATCCTTCCAAGGAAATCAGGACACGTGCTCACTGGCCGACATCCTTTCTTTCATCCACACAGCGGTCTAGATGAGGGGAAAGAGGCCAGGTAGGCCAGGTGAGGGCTGAGTGTGGGGCCTAAGGCTTCTTTCCCAATCACCATGGTGACAGCCACCGGAAGGCTGGGCGGAACTTCGGACGGGGACGTGTCACAAACACTCAGCCAATAGGAGAGGTCCAGCCTAACCGGCCAGTTCCGCAGAGCCCTCCATTTTACCCACGGACAGACAACGGCCCCTTGCGTCTTTGGCCACAAAATCCAGGGCACCCAGGGAATAACTTCACAGTAGGCAACCCCTGATGTGAACACGTTCGACACACTGGGACAGCAGGCAGGTACCTCTTTTCCACTTACGCTAGGATATCACTAGGCAAGGCGCCCTTCCTCAGCATCTCTGGCCTCTCACGTATGTGTTCACTCAGAGGAATCTCTTCATTCTACCCCTGAGACACATCACAAGTATGAGGGGCCTGAGAGAGAGCCTAGAGATGGAACGGGGGAGGCTTCTGGCTGTACTGCTTCCCCGTGGGGACAGAATAGCAGGTAGTCTCTCTGGAAGGTCTTAGCTTCTGTTGACTGACACGCGCAATACAGTAGGGGCGGACCCTGGCCAGGGGGAGCTTGTGGGCAGATGCAACCTCTCCGGCGACGAATAATTGCGCTGCTGCTTTGTATGGTGAAAACCTCCCCCCGCCAAGGGGGATGGGTAGAGAACATTGACCCACACCCGCCAGGGGCCTTTCCTGGGACTAAAGATCCCAACGTGGTCTCAACGTCGTCACCCTCTCAACACACACCTTTCCTGCACACGTAATCCTGCCTTTCTCCGTCAGGGCCCTATCCTACCAGGAAAAAAAGCAAGCCGCTCAAAAAGGCCGATGCCAGGGAAATCGAGGAAACACTGCCAGTTTCCAAATTTTTGCTGTCTACACGTCCCCGCCTCCGGTGCAAGGCTGCCTATGTGGCCGGGCTCCGAAGGCAAGGCCGAAATCCTGGCAGCCTGGGCCCCAGCAGTGCAATGGTTGATGGACGTGGGGACACGGATGACCTGTTCGCCACATACAGGAGGGATCCTTGGGCCCTTCACTGGCTCGCCATTCAGCTCCACGACGTCCACTACTGGCCCTGGCCTTTGCTTTGGCTGGTGCCCCATTAAACGTGTGCTCCGGAGCGATCTTTCTCCACCCATCACTAGCATTCTGCCACCAGGGGATATGTGAGTGTGGGAGTCACCATTTGTCACTGGCAGCAGTGTCACAAGTCACTAGACTTCCAGCTACCCGCTGACCTAGGCTGCCTTCTGCCCCAGGCAAGGTCCCGAATCCTTTATCCCAGATGCTGACACCTGGGCACTGGCGGACATTGATTTTTATCAACACAGAGGTCTGAGTGAGGGTCAGAGGGCCAGGTAGGTGAAGTCAAGGCCAGGTGGGCGGGGCTGAGGCTTCTTTGCCATCACCATAGAGACAGTCCCCCCACCGCAAGAGTGGGCGGAGCTTGGGATGGGCCTGGTGACAAGACTGAGCCAATGGCAGAGATCCGGCCCGCCAGGCAGATGACACAGGGCCCTCCATTGTGACCTATGACCCCTAGTGGCCACAGGATTTGAGCACGCCCCGGGAAAGGCTACGCAGGCACAAGGGAGCCCCTGGTGCGGACTGCTTCAGGGCATTGGCAGAGCACGCCAGGTACCTCTTTCCCACTTTCCTGAGGATATCATAGGCAAGGCATCCCCACTCAGCATCTCTTGCCTCTCTCTGTCTCTCTCTGCTTGTCTTCGTTCTCTGAAATCTCTTCCTTCTCCCCATTGTCACTTCACACCTTGGAGTGCCTGACAGAGGGCCTAGAGACCAAAGAGCAAAGGGGGAAGGCCTCTGGCTCTACTGCTTGCCCATGGGGAGAGAAGTTCTGGGAGTCTATCTGGAAGGTCTAGAGAGTAGTGATTGATTGGGGAGCTACATCACGGGCGGACCTGGCCAGGTGAAGCTTGACATCACCGTGGGACCTGGCCAGGTGAAGCTCGCTGACAAGTGGCAGCCTCTCCGGAGACTACTAATTCCGCTCCTAACATTCTATGCAAATAACCGGCTGAGTGCCATGGGCAGAAAACATTGACACATACCTGCCAGAGGCCTATTCTGGGTCTGGAGAGTCCACCCTGGTCTCCCCTGCAACTCATCATCTCAGCACACACTTTGCCTGCACGCATGGAAACCGCCTCTCTCCACGAATGTCTTCACCTGCTAGGAAACACACGATGTCACTCAGCCAAAGGAGAGCACAGGCCAAGTCAACTGAAGCCCCCATTTTCAAGATTTTGCCCTCTGCTGCTCCACAGCCTCCGGTGGCACACTGCATGTGCGTCACTTCTCGGTAGACAAGGACGAAATCCGGGCATCCAGGGCCCCAGCCGTCCACAGTCTACGGATGGCGGCATATGGATCACCTCTTTGCCTCGTACAGCAGGGAGGCCTGGGCCCTAGACTGGCTCCGCTAGAGCTCCACGACCTCAGCTATTTTCCCTGACCTTTGGCCTGTGCCCTCGTGAGTGTGTCATCTCTACTTCCACTTCTCTTCCCACCACACTGAATCCGCCACCTGCGGATACCTGAGCGTGGACATCAACATCTATCACTGGCTGCAGTGTCACAGGTCACTAGGTGTCTAGGCTCAGGCTGACCTTGGCTGTCTTCTGCCCAGGCAAGGAACCTAATCCTTCCAAGGAAATCAGGACACGTGCTCACTGGCCGACATCCTTTCTTTCATCCACACAGCGGTCTAGATGAGGGTAATGAGGCCAGGTAGGCCAGGTGAGGGCTGAGTGTGGGGCCTAAGGCTTCTTTCCCAATCACCATGGTGACAGCCACCGGAAGGCTGGGCGGAACTTCGGACGGGGACGAGTCACAAACACTCAGCCAATAGGAGAGGTCCAGCCTAACCGGCCAGTTCCGCAGAGCCCTCCATTTTACCCATGGACAGACAACGGCCCCTTGCGTCTTTGGCCACAAAATCCAGGGCACCCAGGGAATAACTTCACAGTAGGCAACCCCTGATGTGAACACGTTCGACACACTGGGACAGCAGGCAGGTACCTCTTTTCCACTTACGCTAGGATATCACTAGGCAAGGCGCCCTTCCTCAGCATCTGTGGCCTCTCACGTATGTGTTCACTCAGAGGAATCTCTTCATTCTACCCCTGAGACACATCACAAGTATGAGGGGCCTGAGAGAGAGCCTAGAGATGGAACGGGGGAGGCTTCTGGCTGTACTGCTTCCCCGTGGGGACAGAATAGCAGGTAGTCTCTCTGGAAGGTCTTAGCTTCTGTTGACTGACACGCGCAATACAGTAGGGGCGGACCCTGGCCAGGGGGAGCTTGTGGGCAGATGCAACCTCTCCGGCGACGAATAATTGCGCTGCTGCTTTGTATGGTGAAAACCTCCCCCCGCCAAGGGGGATGGGTAGAGAACATTGACCCACACCCGCCAGGGGCCTTTCCTGGGACTAAAGATCCCAACGTGGTCTCAACGTCGTCACCCTCTCAACACACACCTTTCCTGCACACGTAATCCTGCCTTTCTCCGTCAGGGCCCTATCCTACCAGGAAAAAAAGCAAGCTGCTCAAAAAGGCCGACGCCAGGGAAATCGAGGAAACACTGCCAGTTTCCAA
Source organism: Loxodonta africana (assembly GCF_030014295.1). Taxonomy (NCBI): domain Eukaryota; kingdom Metazoa; phylum Chordata; class Mammalia; order Proboscidea; family Elephantidae; genus Loxodonta; species Loxodonta africana. Next base: position 254,163 of record NW_026975614.1, read on the forward strand.
ATTTTTGCTGTCTACACGTCCCCGCCTCCGGTGCAAGGCTGCCTATGTGGCCGGGCTCCGAAGGCAAGGCCGAAATCCTGGCAGCCTGGGCCCCAGCAGTCCAATGGTTGATGGACGTGGGGACACGGATGACCTGTTCGCCACATACAGGAGGGATCCTTGGGCCCTTCACTGGCTCGTCATTCAGCTCCACGACGTCCACTACTGTCCCTGGCCTTTGCTTTGGCTGGTGCCCCATTAAACGTGTGCTCCGGAGCGATGTTTCTCCACCCATCACTAGCATTCTGCCACCAGGGGATATGTGAGTGTGGGAGTCACCATTTGTCACTGGCAGCAGTGTCACAAGTCACTAGACTTCCAGCTACCCGCTGACCTAGGCTGCCTTCTGCCCCAGGCAAGGTCCCGAATCCTTTATCCCAGATGCTGACACCTGGGCACTGGCGGACATTGATTTTTATCAACACAGAGGTCTGAGTGAGGGTCAGAGGGCCAGGTAGGTGAAGTGAAGGCCAGGTGGGCGGGGCTGAGGCTTCTTTGCCATCACCATAGAGACAGTCCCCCCACCGCAAGAGTGGGCGGAGCTTGGGATGGGCCTGGTGACAAGACTGAGCCAATGGCAGAGATCCGGCCCGCCAGGCAGATGACACAGGGCCCTCCATTGTGACCTATGACCCCTAGTGGCCACAGGATTTGAGCACGCCCCGGGAAAGGCTACGCAGGCACAAGGGAGCCCCTGGTGCGGACTGCTTCAGGGCATTGGCAGAGCACGCCAGGTACCTCTTTCCCACTTTCCTGAGGATATCAGTAGGCAAGGCATCCCCACTCAGCATCTCTTGCCTCTCTCTGTCTCTCTCTGCTTGTCTTCGTTCTCTGAAATCTCTTCCTTCTCCTCCTTGTCACTTCACACCTTGGAGTGCCTGACAGAGGGCCTAGAGACCAAAGAGCAAAGGGGGAAGGCCTCTGGCTCTACTGCTTGCCCATGGGGAGAGAAGTTCTGGGAGTCTATCTGGAAGGTCTAGAGAGTAGTGATTGATTGGGGAGCTACATCACGGGCGGACCTGGCCAGGTGAAGCTTGACATCACCGTGGGACCTGGCCAGGTGAAGCTCGCTGACAAGTGGCAGCCTCTCCGGAGACTACTAATTCCGCTCCTAACATTCTATGCAAATAACCGGCTGAGTGCCATGGGCAGAAAACATTGACACATACCTGCCAGAGGCCTATTCTGGGTCTGGAGAGTCCACCCTGGTCTCCCCTGCAACTCATCATCTCAGCACACACTTTGCCTGCACGCATGGAAACCGCCTCTCTCCACGAATGTCTTCACCTGCTAGGAAACACACGATGTCACTCAGCCAAAGGAGAGCACAGGCCAAGTCAACTGAAGCCCCCATTTTCAAGATTTTGCCCTCTGCTGCTCCACAGCCTCCGGTGGCACACTGCATGTGCGTCACTTCTCGGTAGACGAGGCCGAAATCCGGGCATCCAGGGCCCCAGCCGTCCAGAATCTACGGATGGCGGCATATGGATCACCTCTTTGCCTCGTACAGCAGGGAGGCCTGGGCCCTAGACTGGCTCCGCTAGAGCTCCACGACCTCAGCTATTTTCCCTGACCTTTGGCCTGTGCCCTCGTGAGTGTGTCATCTCTACTTCCACTTCTCTTCCCACCACACTGAATCCGCCACCTGCGGATACCTGAGCGTGGACATCAACATCTATCACTGGCTGCAGTGTCACAGGTCACTAGGTGTCTAGGCTCAGGCTGACCTTGGCTGTCTTCTGCCCAGGCAAGGAACCTAATCCTTCCAAGGAAATCAGGACACGTGCTCACTGGCCGACATCCTTTCTTTCATCCACACAGTGGTCTAGATGAGGGTAATGAGGCCAGGTAGGCCAGGTGAGGGCTGAGTGTGGGGCCTAAGGCTTCTTTCCCAATCACCATGCTGACAGCCACCGGAAGGCTGGGCGGAACTTCGGACGGGGACGAGTCACAAACACTCAGCCAATAGGAGAGGTCCAGCCTAACCGGCCAGTTCCGCAGAGCCCTCCATTTTACCCATGGACAGACAACGGCCCCTTGCGTCTTTGGCCACAAAATCCAGGGCACCCAGGGAATAACTTCACAGTAGGCAACCCCTGATGTGAACACGTTCGACACACTGGGACAGCAGGCAGGTACCTCTTTTCCACTTACGCTAGGATATCACTAGGCAAGGCGCCCTTCCTCAGCATCTGTGGCCTCTCACGTATGTGTTCACTCAGAGGAATCTCTTCATTCTACCCCTGAGACACATCACAAGTATGAGGGGCCTGAGAGAGAGCCTAGAGATGGAACGGGGGAGGCTTCTGGCTGTACTGCTTCCCCGTGGGGACAGAATAGCAGGTAGTCTCTCTGGAAGGTCTTAGCTTCTGTTGACTGACACGCGCAATACAGTAGGGGCGGACCCAGGCCAGGGGGAGCTTGTGGGCAGATGCAACCTCTCCGGCGACGAATAATTGCGCTGCTGCTTTGTATGGTGAAAACCTCCCCCCGCCAAGGGGGATGGGTAGAGAACATTGACCCATACTCGCCAGGGGCCTTTCCTGGGACTAAAGGTCCCAACGTGGTCTCAACGTAGTCACCCTCTCAACACGCACCTTTCTTGCACACGTAATCCTGCCTTTCTCCGTCAGGGCCCTATCCTACCAGGAAAAAAAGCAAGCCGCTCAAAAAGGCCGATGCCAGGGAAATCGAGGAAACACTGCCAGTTTCCAAATTTTTGCTGTCTACACGTCCCCGCCTCCGGTGCAAGGCTGCCTATGTGGCCGGGCTCCGAAGGCAAGGCCGAAATCCTGGCAGCCTGGGCCCCAGCAGTGCAATGGTTGATGGACCTGGGGACACGGATGACCTGTTCGCCACATACAGGAGGGATCCTTGGGCCCTTCACTGGCTCGCCATTCAGCTCCACGACGTCCACTACTGGCCCTGGCCTTTGCTTTGGCTGGTGCCCCATTAAACGTGTGCTCCGGAGCGATGTTTCTCCACCCACCACTAGCGTTCTGCCACCAGGGGATATGTGAGTGTGGGAGTCACCATTTGTCACTGGCAGCAGTGTCACAAGTCACTAGACTTCCAGCTACCCGCTGACCTAGGCTGCCTTCTGCCCCAGGCAAGGTCCCGAATCCTTTATCCCAGATGCTGACACCTGGGCACTGGCGGACATTGATTTTTATCAACACAGAGGTCTGAGTGAGGGTCAGAGGGCCAGGTAGGTGAAGTGAAGGCCAGGTGGGCGGGGCTGAGGCTTCTTTGCCATCACCATAGAGACAGTCCCCCCACCGCAAGAGTGGGCGGAGCTTGGGATGGGCCTGGTGACAAGACTGAGCCAATGGCAGAGATCCGGCCCGCCAGGCAGATGACACAGGGCCCTCCATTGTGACCTATGACCCCTAGTGGCCACAGGATTTGAGCACGCCCCGGGAAAGGCTACGCAGGCACAAGGGAGCCCCTGGTGCGGACTGCTTCAGGGCATTGGCAGAGCACGCCAGGTACCTCTTTCCCACTTTCCTGAGGATATCAGTAGGCAAGGCATCCCCACTCAGCATCTCTTGCCTCTCTCTCTCTCTCTCTGCTTGTCTTCGTTCTCTGAAATCTCTTCCTTCTCCCCCTTGTCACTTCACACCTTGGAGTGCCTGACAGAGGGCCTAGAGACCAAAGAGCAAAGGGGGAAGGCCTCTGGCTCTACTGCTTGCCCATGGGGAGAGAAGTTCTGGGAGTCTATCTGGAAGGTCTAGAGAGTAGTGATTGATTGGGGAGCTACATCACGGGCGGACCTGGCCAGGTGAAGCTTGACATCACCGTGGGACCTGGCCAGGTGAAGCTCGCTGACAAGTGGCAGCCTCTCCGGAGACTACTAATTCCGCTCCTAACATTCTATGCAAATAACCGGCTGAGTGCCATGGGCAGAAAACATTGACACATACCTGCCAGAGGCCTATTCTGGGTCTGGAGAGTCCACCCTGGTCTCCCCTGCAACTCATCATCTCAGCACACACTTTGCCTGCACGCATGGAAACCGCCTCTCTCCACGAATGTCTTCACCTGCTAGGAAACACACGATGTCACTCAGCCAAAGGAGAGCACAGGCCAAGTCAACTGAAGCCCCCATTTTCAAGATTTTGCCCTCTGCTGCTCCACAGCCTCCGGTGGCACACTGCATGTGCGTCACTTCTCGGTAGACGAGGCCGAAATCCGGGCATCCAGGGCCCCAGCCGTCCAGAATCTACGGATGGCGGCATATGGATCACCTCTTTGCCTCGTACAGCAGGGAGGCCTGGGCCCTAGACTGGCTCCGCTAGAGCTCCACGACCTCAGCTATTTTCCCTGACCTTTGGCCTGTGCCCTCGTGAGTGTATCATCTCTACTTCCACTTCTCTTCCCACCACACTGAATCCGCCACCTGCGGATACCTGAGCGTGGACATCAACATCTATCACTGGCTGCAGTGTCACAGGTCACTAGGTGTCTAGGCTCAGGCTGACCTTGGCTGTCTTCTGCCCAGGCAAGGAACCTAATCCTTCCAAGGAAATCAGGACACGTGCTCACTGGCCGACATCCTTTCTTTCATCCACACAGTGGTCTAGATGAGGGTAATGAGGTCAGGTAGGCCAGGTGAGGGCTGAGTGTGGGGCCTAAGGCTTCTTTCCCAATCACCATGCTGACAGCCACCGGAAGGCTGGGCGGAACTTCGGACGGGGACGAGTCACAAACACTCAGCCAATAGGAGAGGTCCAGCCTAACCGGCCAGTTCCGCAGAGCCCTCCATTTTACCCATGGACAGACAACGGCCCCTTGCGTCTTTGGCCACAAAATCCAGGGCACCCAGGGAATAACTTCACAGTAGGCAACCCCTGATGTGAACACGTTCGACACACTGGGACAGCAGGCAGGTACCTCTTTTCCACTTACGCTAGGATATCACTAGGCAAGGCGCCCTTCCTCAGCATCTGTGGCCTCTCACGTATGTGTTCACTCAGAGGAATCTCTTCATTCTACCCCTGAGACACATCACAAGTATGAGGGGCCTGAGAGAGAGCCTAGAGATGGAACGGGGGAGGCTTCTGGCTGTACTGCTTCCCCGTGGGGACAGAATAGCAGGTAGTCTCTCTGGAAGGTCTTAGCTTCTGTTGACTGACACGCGCAATACAGTAGGGGCGGACCCAGGCCAGGGGGAGCTTGTGGGCAGATGCAACCTCTCCGGCGACGAATAATTGCGCTGCTGCTTTGTATGGTGAAAACCTCCCCCCGCCAAGGGGGATGGGTAGAGAACATTGACCCGTACTCGCCAGGGGCCTTTCCTGGGACTAAAGATCCCAACGTGGTCTCAACGTAGTCACCCTCTCAACACGCACCTTTCCTGCACACGTAATCCTGCCTTTCTCCGTCAGGGCCCTATCCTACCAGGAAAAAAAGGAAGCCGCTCAAAGAGGCCGATGCCAGGGAAATCGAGGAAACACTGCCAGTTTCCAAATTTTTGCTGTCTACACGTCCCCGCCTCCGGTGCAAGGCTGCCTATGTGGTCGGGCTCCGAAGGCAAGGCCGAAATCCTGGCAGCCTGGGCCCTAGCAGTGCAATGGTTGATGGACGTGGGGACACGGATGACCTGTTCGCCACACACAGGAGGGATCCTTGGGCCCTTCACTGGCTCGCCATTCAGCTCCACGACGTCCACTACTGTCCCTGGCCTTTGCTTTGGCTGGTGCCCCATTAAACGTGTGCTCCGGAGCGATGTTTCTCCACCCATCACTAGCATTCTGCCACCAGGGGATATGTGAGTGTGGGAGTCACCATTTGTCACTGGCAGCAGTGTCACAAGTCACTAGACTTCCAGCTACCCGCTGACCTAGGCTGCCTTCTGCCCCAGGCAAGGTCCCGAATCCTTTATCCCAGATGCTGACACCTGGGCACTGGCGGACATTGATTTTTATCAACACAGAGGTCTGAGTGAGGGTCAGAGGGCCAGGTAGGTGAAGTCAAGGCCAGGTGGGCGGGGCTGAGGCTTCTTTGCCATCACCATAGAGACAGTCCCCCCACCGCAAGAGTGGGCGGAGCTTGGGATGGGCCTGGTGACAAGACTGAGCCAATGGCAGAGATCCGGCCCGCCAGGCAGATGACACAGGGCCCTCCATTGTGACCTATGACCCCTAGTGGCCACAGGATTTGAGCACGCCCCGGGAAAGGCTACGCAGGCACAAGGGAGCCCCTGGTGCGGACTGCTTCAGGGCATTGGCAGAGCACGCCAGGTACCTCTTTCCCACTTTCCTGAGGATATCAGTAGGCAAGGCATCCCCACTCAGCATCTCTTGCCTCTCTCTCTCTCTCTCTGCTTGTCTTCGTTCTCTGAAATCTCTTCCTTCTCCCCCTTGTCACTTCACACCTTGGAGTGCCTGACAGAGGGCCTAGAGACCAAAGAGCAAAGGGGGAAGGCCTCTGGCTCTACTGCTTGCCCATGGGGAGAGAAGTTCTGGGAGTCTATCTGAAAGGTCTAGAGAGTAGTGATTGATTGGGGAGCTACATCACGGGCGGACCTGGCCAGGTGAAGCTTGACATCACCGTGGGACCTGGCCAGGTGAAGCTCGCTGACAAGTGGCAGCCTCTCCGGAGACTACTAATTCCGCTCCTAACATTCTATGCAAATAACCGGCTGAGTGCCATGGGCAGAAAACATTGACACATACCTGCCAGAGGCCTATTCTGGGTCTGGAGAGTCCACCCTGGTCTCCCCTGCAACTCATCATCTCAGCACACACTTTGCCTGCACGCATGGAAACCGCCTCTCTCCACGAATGTCTTCACCTGCTAGGAAACACACGATGTCACTCAGCCAAAGGAGAGCACAGGCCAAGTCAACTGAAGCCCCCATTTTCAAGATTTTGCCCTCTGCTGCTCCACAGCCTCCGGTGGCACACTGCATGTGCGTCACTTCTCGGTAGACGAGGCCGAAATCCGGGCATCCAGGGCCCCAGCCGTCCAGAATCTACGGATGGCGGCATATGGATCACCTCTTTGCCTCGTACAGCAGGGAGGCCTGGGCCCTAGACTGGCTCCGCTAGAGCTCCACGACCTCAGCTATTTTCGCTGACCTTTGGCCTGTGCCCTCGTGATTGTGTCATCTCTACTTCCACTTCTCTTCCCACCACACTGAATCCGCCACCTGCGGATACCTGAGCGTGGACATCAACATCTATCACTGGCTGCAGTGTCACAGGTCACTAGGTGTCTAGGCTCAGGCTGACCTTGGCTGTCTTCTGCCCAGGCAAGGAACCTAATCCTTCCAAGGAAATCAGGACACGTGCTCACTGGCCGACATCCTTACTTTCATCCACGTAGCGGTCTAGATGAGGGGAAAGAGGCCAGGTAGGCCAGGTGAGGGCTGAGTGTGGGGCCTAAGGCTTCTTTCCCAATCACCATGGTGACAGCCACCGGAAGGCTGGGCGGAACTTCGGACGGGGACGAGTCACAAACACTCAGCCAATAGGAGAGGTCCAGCCTAACCGGCCAGTTCCGCAGAGCCCTCCATTTTACCCATGGACAGACAACGGCCCCTTGCGTCTTTGGCCACAAAATCCAGGGCACCCAGGGAATAACTTCACAGTAGGCAACCCCTGATGTGAACACGTTCGACACACTGGGACAGCAGGCAGGTACCTCTTTTCCACTTACGCTAGGATATCACTAGGCAAGGCGCCCTTCCTCAGCATCTGTGGCCTCTCACGTATGTGTTCACTCAGAGGAATCTCTTCATTCTACCCCTGAGACACATCACAAGTATGAGGGGCCTGAGAGAGAGCCTAGAGATGGAACGGGGGAGGCTTCTGGCTGTACTGCTTCCCCGTGGGGACAGAATAGCAGGTAGTCTCTCTGGAAGGTCTTAGCTTCTGTTGACTGACACGCGCAATACAGTAGGGGCGGACCCTGGCCAGGGGGAGCTTGTGGGCAGATGCAACCTCTCCGGCGACGAATAATTGCGCTGCTGCTTTGTATGGTGAAAACCTCCCCCCGCCAAGGCGGATGGGTAGAGAACATTGACCCATACCCGCCAGGGGCCTTTCCTGGGACTAAAGATCCCAACGTGGTCTCAACGTAGTCACCCTCTCAACACGCACCTTTCCTGCACACGTAATCCTGCCTTTCTCCGTCAGGGCCCTATCCTACCAGGAAAAAAAGCAAGCCGCTCAAAAAGGCCGATGCCAGGGAAATCGAGGAAACACTGCCAGTTTCCAAATTTTTGCTGTCTACACGTCCCCGCCTCCGGTGCAAGGCTGCCTATGTGGCCGGGCTCCGAAGGCAAGGCCGAAATCCTGGCAGCCTGGGCCCCAGCAGTCCAATGGTTGATGGACGTGGGGACACGGATGACCTGTTCGCCACACACAGGAGGGATCCTTGGGCCCTTCACTGGCTCGCCATTCAGCTCCACGACGTCCACTACTGGCCCTGGCCTTTGCTTTGGCTGGTGCCCCATTAAACGTGTGCTCCGGAGCGATGTTTCTCCACCCATCACTAGCATTCTGCCACCAGGGGATATGTGAGTGTGGGAGTCACAATTTGTCACTGGCAGCAGTGTCACAAGTCACTAGACTTCCAGCTACCCGCTGACCTAGGCTGCCTTCTGCCCCAGGCAAGGTCCCGAATCCTTTATCCCAGATGCTGACACCTGGGCACTGGCGGACATTGATTTTTATCAACACAGAGGTCTGAGTGAGGGTCAGAGGGCCAGGTAGGTGAAGTGAAGGCCAGGTGGGCGGGGCTGAGGCTTCTTTGCCATCACCATAGAGACAGTCCCCCCACCGCAAGAGTGGGCGGAGCTTGGGATGGGCCTGGTGACAAGACTGAGCCAATGGCAGAGATCCGGCCCGCCAGGCAGATGACACAGGGCCCTCCATTGTGACCTATGACCCCTAGTGGCCACAGGATTTGAGCACGCCCCGGGAAAGGCTACGCAGGCACAAGGGAGCCCCTGGTGCGGACTGCTTCAGGGCATTGGCAGAGCACGCCAGGTACCTCTTTCCCACTTTCCTGAGGATATCAGTAGGCAAGGCATCCCCACTCAGCATCTCTTGCCTCTCTCTGTCTCTCTCTGCTTGTCTTCGTTCTCTGAAATCTCTTCCTTCTCCCCCTTGTCACTTCACACCTTGGAGTGCCTGACAGAGGGCCTAGAGACCAAAGAGCAAAGGGGAAAGGCCTCTGGCTCTACTGCTTGCCCATGGGGAGAGAAGTTCTGGGAGTCTATCTGGAAGGTCTAGAGAGTAGTGATTGATTGGGGAGCTACATCACGGGCAGACCTGGCCAGGTGAAGCTTGACATCACCGTGGGACCTGGCCAGGTGAAGCTCGCTGACAAGTGGCAGCCTCTCCGGAGACTACTAATTCCGCTCCTAACATTCTATGCAAATAACCGGCTGAGTGCCATGGGCAGAAAACATTGACACATACCTGCCAGAGGCCTATTCTGGGTCTGGAGAGTCCACTCTGGTCTCCCCTGCAACTCATCATCTCAGCACACACTTTGCCTGCACGCATGGAAACCGCCTCTCTCCACGAATGTCTTCACCTGCTAGGAAACACACGATGTCACTCAGCCAAAGGAGAGCACAGGCCAAGTCAACTGAAGCCCCCATTTTCAAGATTTTGCCCTCTGCTGCTCCACAGCCTCCGGTGGCACACTGCATGTGCGTCACTTCTCGGTAGACGAGGCCGAAATCCGGGCATCCAGGGCCCCAGCCGTCCAGAATCTACGGATGGCGGCATATGGATCACCTCTTTGCCTCGTACAGCAGGGAGGCCTGGGCCCTAGACTGGCTCCGCTAGAGCTCCACGACCTCAGCTATTTTCGCTGACCTTTGGCCTGTGCCCTCGTGATTGTGTCATCTCTACTTCCACTTCTCTTCCCACCACACTGAATCCGCCACCTGCGGATACCTGAGCGTGGACATCAACATCTATCACTGGCTGCAGTGTCACAGGTCACTAGGTGTCTAGGCTCAGGCTGACCTTGGCTGTCTTCTGCCCAGGCAAGGAACCTAATCCTTCCAAGGAAATCAGGACACGTGCTCACTGGCCGACATCCTTACTTTCATCCACACAGCGGTCTAGATGAGGGGAAAGAGGCCAGGTAGGCCAGGTGAGGGCTGAGTGTGGGGCCTAAGGCTTCTTTCCCAATCACCATGGTGACAGCCACCGGAAGGCTGGGCGGAACTTCGGACGGGGACGAGTCACAAACACTCAGCCAATAGGAGAGGTCCAGCCTAACCGGCCAGTTCCGCAGAGCCCTCCATTTTACCCATGGACAGACAACGGCCCCTTGCGTCTTTGGCCACAAAATCCAGGGCACCCAGGGAATAACTTCACAGTAGGCAACCCCTGATGTGAACACGTTCGACACACTGGGACAGCAGGCAGGTACCTCTTTTCCACTTACGCTAGGATATCACTAGGCAAGGCGCCCTTCCTCAGCATCTGTGGCCTCTCACGTATGTGTTCACTCAGAGGAATCTCTTCATTCTACCCCTGAGACACATCACAAGTATGAGGGGCCTGAGAGAGAGCCTAGAGATGGAACGGGGGAGGCTTCTGGCTGTACTGCTTCCCCGTGGGGACAGAATAGCAGGTAGTCTCTCTGGAAGGTCTTAGCTTCTGTTGACTGACACGCGCAATACAGTAGGGGCGGACCCTGGCCAGGGGGAGCTTGTGGGCAGATGCAACCTCTCCGGCGACGAATAATTGCGCTGCTGCTTTGTATGGTGAAAACCTCCCCCCGCCAAGGGGGATGGGTAGAGAACATTGACCCACACCCGCCAGGGGCCTTTCCTGGGACTAAAGATCCCAACGTGGTCTCAACGTCGTCACCCTCTCAACACACACCTTTCCTGCACACGTAATCCTGCCTTTCTCCGTCAGGGCCCTATGCTACCAGGAAAAAAAGCAAGCCGCTCAAAGAGGCCGATGCCAGGGAAATCGAGGAAACACTGCCAGTTTCCAAATTTTTGCTGTCTACACGTCCCCGCCTCCGGTGCAAGGCTGCCTATGTGGCCGGGCTCCGAAGGCAAGGCCGAAATCCTGGCAGCCTGGGCCCCAGCAGTGCAATGGTTGATGGACGTGGGGACACGGATGACCTGTTCGCCACATACAGGAGGGATCCTTGGGCCCTTCACTGGCTCGCCATTCAGCTCCACGACGTCCACTACTGGCCCTGGCCTTTGCTTTGGCTGGTGCCCCATTAAACGTGTGCTCCGGAGCGATCTTTCTCCACCCATCACTAGCATTCTGCCACCAGGGGATATGTGAGTGTGGGAGTCACCATTTGTCACTGGCAGCAGTGTCACAAGTCACTAGACTTCCAGCTACCCGCTGACCTAGGCTGCCTTCTGCCCCAGGCAAGGTCCCGAATCCTTTATCCCAGATGCTGACACCTGGGCACTGGCGGACATTGATTTTTATCAACACAGAGGTCTGAGTGAGGGTCAGAGGGCCAGGTAGGTGAAGTGAAGGCCAGGTGGGCGGGGCTGAGGCTTCTTTGCCATCACCATAGAGACAGTCCCCCCACCGCAAGAGTGGGCGGAGCTTGGGATGGGCCTGGTGACAAGACTGAGCCAATGGCAGAGATCCGGCCCGCCAGGCAGATGACACAGGGCCCTCCATTGTGACCTATGACCCCTAGTGGCCACAGGATTTGAGCACGCCCCGGGAAAGGCTACGCAGGCACAAGGGAGCCCCTGGTGCGGACTGCTTCAGGGCATTGGCAGAGCACGCCAGGTACCTCTTTCCCACTTTCCTGAGGATATCAGTAGGCAAGGCATCCCCACTCAGCATCTCTTGCCTCTCTCTCTCTCTCTCTGCTTGTCTTCGTTCTCTGAAATCTCTTCCTTCTCCCCCTTGTCACTTCACACCTTGGAGTGCCTGACAGAGGGCCTAGAGACCAAAGAGCAAGGGGGGAAGGCCTCTGGCTCTACTGCTTGCCCATGGGGACAGAAGTTCTGGGAGTCTATCTGGAAGGTCTAGAGAGTAGTGATTGATTGGGGAGCTACATCACGGGCGGACCTGGCCAGGTGAAGCTTGACATCACCGTGGGACCTGGCCAGGTGAAGCTCGCTGACAAGTGGCAGCCTCTCCGGAGACTACTAATTCCGCTCCTAACATTCTATGCAAATAACCGGCTGAGTGCCATGGGCAGAAAACATTGACACATACCTGCCAGAGGCCTATTCTGGGTCTGGAGAGTCCACCCTGGTCTCCCCTGCAACTCATCATCTCAGCACACACTTTGCCTGCACGCATGGAAACCGCCTCTCTCCACGAATGTCTTCACCTGCTAGGAAACACACGATGTCACTCAGCCAAAGGAGAGCACAGGCCAAGTCAACTGAAGCCCCCATTTTCAAGATTTTGCCCTCTGCTGCTCCACAGCCTCCGGTGGCACACTGCATGTGCGTCACTTCTCGGTAGACGAGGCCGAAATCCGGGCATCCAGGGCCCCAGCCGTCCAGAATCTACGGATGGCGGCATATGGATCACCTCTTTGCCTCGTACAGCAGGGAGGCCTGGGCCCTAGACTGGCTCCGCTAGAGCTCCACGACCTCAGCTATTTTCCCTGACCTTTGGCCTGTGCCCTCGTGAGTGTGTCATCTCTACTTCCACTTCTCCTCCCACCACACTGAATCCGCCACCTGCGGATACCTGAGCGTGGACATCAACATCTATCACTGGCTGCAGTGTCACAGGTCACTAGGTGTCTAGGCTCAGGCTGACCTTGGCTGTCTTCTGCCCAGGCAAGGAACCTAATCCTTCCAAGGAAATCAGGACACGTGCTCACTGGCCGACATCCTTTCTTTCATCTACACAGCGGTCTAGATGAGGGGAAAGAGGCCAGGTAGGCCAGGTGAGGGCTGAGTGTGGGGCCTAAGGCTTCTTTCCCAATCACCATGGTGACAGCCACCGGAAGGCTGGGCGGAACTTCTGACGGGGACGAGTCACAAACACTCAGCCAATAGGAGAGGTCCAGCCTAACCGGCCAGTTCCGCAGAGCCCTCCATTTTACCCATGGACAGACAACGGCCCCTTGCGTCTTTGGCCACAAAATCCAGGGCACCCAGGGAATAACTTCACAGTAGGCAACCCCTGATGTGAACACGTTCGACACACTGGGACAGCAGGCAGGTACCTCTTTTCCACTTACGCTAGGATATCACTAGGCAAGGCGCCCTTCCTCAGCATCTGTGGCCTCTCACGTATGTGTTCACTCAGAGGAATCTCTTCATTCTACCCCTGAGACACATCACAAGTATGAGGGGCCTGAGAGAGAGCCTAGAGATGGAACGGGGGAGGCTTCTGGCTGTACTGCTTCCCCGTGGGGACAGAATAGCAGGTAGTCTCTCTGGAAGGTCTTAGCTTCTGTTGACTGACACGCGCAATACAGTAGGGGCGGACCCTGGCCAGGGGGAGCTTGTGGGCAGATGCAACCTCTCCGGCGACGAATAATTGCGCTGCTGCTTTGTATGGTGAAAACCTCCCCCCGCCAAGGGGGATGGGTAGAGAACATTGACCCACACCCGCCAGGGGCCTTTCCTGGGACTAAAGATCCCAACGTGGTCTCAACGTCGTCACCCTCTCAACACACACCTTTCCTGCACACGTAATCCTGCCTTTCTCCGTCAGGGCCCTATCCTACCAGGAAAAAAAGCAAGCCGCTCAAAAAGGCCCATGCCAGGGAAATCGAGGAAACACTGCCAGTTTCCAAATTTTTGCTGTCTACACGTCCCCGCCTCCGGTGCAAGGCTGCCTATGTGGCCGGGCTCCGAAGGCAAGGGCCGAAATCCTGGCAGCCGGGGCCCCAGCAGTGCAATGGTTGATGGACGTGGGGACACGGATGACCTGTTCGCCACATACAGGAGGGATCCTTGGGCCCTTCACTGGCTCGCCATTCAGCTCCACCACGTCCACTACTGGCCCTGGCCTTTGCTTTGGCTGGTGCCCCATTAAACGTGTGCTCCGGAGCGATGTTTCTCCACCCATCACTAGCATTCTGCCACCAGGGGATATGTGAGTGTGGGAGTCACCATTTGTCACTGGCAGCAGTGTCACAAGTCACTAGACTTCCAGCTACCCGCTGACCTAGGCTGCCTTCTGCCCCAGGCAAGGTCCCGAATCCTTTATCCCAGATGCTGACACCTGGGCACTGGCGGACATTGATTTTTATCAACACAGAGGTCTGAGTGAGGGTCAGAGGGCCAGGTAGGTGAAGTCAAGGCCAGGTGGGCGGGGCTGAGGCTTCTTTGCCATCACCATAGAGACAGTCCCCCCACCGCAAGAGTGGGCGGAGCTTGGGATGGGCCTGGTGACAAGACTGAGCCAATGGCAGAGATCCGGCCCGCCAGGCAGATGACACAGGGCCCTCCATTGTGACCTATGACCCCTAGTGGCCACAGGATTTGAGCACGCCCCGGGAAAGGCTACGCAGGCACAAGGGAGCCCCTGGTGCGGACTGCTTCAGGGCATTGGCAGAGCACGCCAGGTACCTCTTTCCCACTTTCCTGAGGATATCAGTAGGCAAGGCATCCCCACTCAGCATCTCTTGCCTCTCTCTGTCTCTCTCTGCTTGTCTTCGTTCTCTGAAATCTCTTCCTTCTCCCCCTTGTCACTTCACACCTTGGAGTGCCTGACAGAGGGCCTAGAGACCAAAGAGCAAAGGGGGAAGGCCTCTGGCTCTACTGCTTGCCCATGGGGACAGAAGTTCTGGGAGTCTATCTGGAAGGTCTAGAGAGTAGTGATTGATTGGGGAGCTACATCACGGGCGGACCTGGCCAGGTGAAGCTTGACATCACCGTGGGACCTGGCCAGGTGAAGCTCGCTGACAAGTGGCAGCCTCTCCGGAGACTACTAATTCCGCTCCTAACATTCTATGCAAATAACCGGCTGAGTGCCATGGGCAGAAAACATTGACACATACCTGCCAGAGGCCTATTCTGGGTCTGGAGAGTCCACCCTGGTCTCCCCTGCAACTCATCATCTCAGCACACACTTTGCCTGCACGCATGGAAACCGCCTCTCTCCACGAATGTCTTCACCTGCTAGGAAACACACGATGTCACTCAGCCAAAGGAGAGCACAGGCCAAGTCAACTGAAGCCCCCATTTTCAAGATTTTGCCCTCTGCTGCTCCACAGCCTCCGGTGGCACACTGCATGTGCGTCACTTCTCGGTAGACGAGGCCGAAATCCGGGCATCCAGGGCCCCAGCCGTCCAGAATCTACGGATGGCGGCATATGGATCACCTCTTTGCCTCGTACAGCAGGGAGGCCTGGGCCCTAGACTGGCTCCGCTAGAGCTCCACGACCTCAGCTATTTTCCCTGACCTTTGGCCTGTGCCCTCCTGAGTGTGTCATCTCTACTTCCACTTCTCTTCCCACCACACTGAATCCACCACCTGCGGATACCTGAGCGTGGACATCAACATCTATCACTGGCTGCAGTGTCACAGGTCACTAGGTGTCTAGGCTCAGGCTGACCTTGGCTGTCTTCTGCCCAGGCAAGGAACCTAATCCTTCCAAGGAAATCAGGACACGTGCTCACTGGCCGACATCCTTTCTTTCATCTACACAGCGGTCTAGATGAGGGGAAAGAGGCCAGGTAGGCCAGGTGAGGGCTGAGTGTGGGGCCTAAGGCTTCTTTCCCAATCACCATGGTGACAGCCACCGGAAGGCTGGGCGGAACTTCGGACGGGGACGAGTCACAAACACTCAGCCAATAGGAGAGGTCCAGCCTAACCGGCCAGTTCCGCAGAGCCCTCCATTTTACCCATGGACAGACAACGGCCCCTTGCGTCTTTGGCCACAAAATCCAGGGCACCCAGGGAATAACTTCACAGTAGGCAACCCCTGATGTGAACACGTTCGACACACTGGGACAGCAGGCAGGTACCTCTTTTCCACTTACGCTAGGATATCACTAGGCAAGGCGCCCTTCCTCAGCATCTGTGGCCTCTCACGTATGTGTTCACTCAGAGGAATCTCTTCATTCTACCCCTGAGACACATCACAAGTATGAGGGGCCTGAGAGAGAGCCTAGAGATGGAACGGGGGAGGCTTCTGGCTGTACTGCTTCCCCGTGGGGACAGAATAGCAGGTAGTCTCTCTGGAAGGTCTTAGCTTCTGTTGACTGACACGCGCAATACAGTAGGGGCGGACCCTGGCCAGGGGGAGCTTGTGGGCAGATGCAACCTCTCCGGCGACGAATAATTGCGCTGCTGCTTTGTATGGTGAAAACCTCCCCCCGCCAAGGGGGATGGGTAGAGAACATTGACCCACACCCGCCAGGGGCCTTTCCTGGGACTAAAGATCCCAACGTGGTCTCAACGTCGTCACCCTCTCAACACACACCTTTCCTGCACACGTAATCCTGCCTTTCTCCGTCAGGGCCCTATCCTACCAGGAAAAAAAGCAAGCCGCTCAAAAAGGCCGATGCCAGGGAAATCGAGGAAACACTGCCAGTTTCCAAATTTTTGCTGTCTACACGTCCCCGCCTCCGGTGCAAGGCTGCCTATGTGGCCGGGCTCCGAAGGCAAGGCCGAAATCCTGGCAGCCTGGGCCCCAGCAGTGCAATGGTTGATGGACCTGGGGACACGGATGACCTGTTCGCCACATACAGGAGGGATCCTTGGGCCCTTCACTGGCTCGCCATTCAGCTCCACGACGTCCACTACTGGCCCTGGCCTTTGCTTTGGCTGGTGCCCCATTAAACGTGTGCTCCGGAGCGATCTTTCTCCACCCATCACTAGCATTCTGCCACCAGGGGATATGTGAGTGTGGGAGTCACCATTTGTCACTGGCAGCAGTGTCACAAGTCACTAGACTTCCAGCTACCCGCTGACCTAGGCTGCCTTCTGCCCCAGGCAAGGTCCCGAATCCTTTATCCCAGATGCTGACACCTGGGCACTGGCGGACATTGATTTTTATCAACACAGAGGTCTGAGTGAGGGTCAGAGGGCCAGGTAGGTGAAGTGAAGGCCAGGTGGGCGGGGCTGAGGCTTCTTTGCCATCACCATAGAGACAGTCCCCCCACCGCAAGAGTGGGCGGAGCTTGGGATGGGCCTGGTGACAAGACTGAGCCAATGGCAGAGATCCGGCCCGCCAGGCAGATGACACAGGGCCCTCCATTGTGACCTATGACCCCTAGTGGCCACAGGATTTGAGCACGCCCCGGGAAAGGCTACGCAGGCACAAGGGAGCCCCTGGTGCGGACTGCTTCAGGGCATTGGCAGAGCACGCCAGGTACCTCTTTCCCACATTCCTGAGGATATCAGTAGGCAAGGCATCCCCACTCAGCATCTCTTGCCTCTCTCTGTCTCTCTCTGCTTGTCTTCGTTCTCTGAAATCTCTTCCTTCTCCCCCTTGTCACTTCACACCTTGGAGTGCCTGACAGAGGGCCTAGAGACCAAAGAGCAAAGGGGGAAGGCCTCTGGCTCTACTGCTTGCCCATGGGGAGAGAAGTTCTGGGAGTCTATCTGGAAGGTCTAGAGAGTAGTGATTGATTGGGGAGCTACATCACGGGCGGACCTGGCCAGGTGAAGCTTGACATCACCGTGGGACCTGGCCAGGTGAAGCTCGCTGACAAGTGGCAGCCTCTCCGGAGACTACTAATTCCGCTCCTAACATTCCATGCAAATAACCGGCTGAGTGCCATGGGCAGAAAACATTGACACATACCTGCCAGAGGCCTATTCTGGGTCTGGAGAGTCCACCCTGGTCTCCCCTGCAACTCATCATCTCAGCACACACTTTGCCTGCACGCATGGAAACCGCCTCTCTCCACGAATGTCTTCACCTGCTAGGAAACACACGATGTCACTCAGCCAAAGGAGAGCACAGGCCAAGTCAACTGAAGCCCCCATTTTCAAGATTTTGCCCTCTGCTGCTCCACAGCCTCCGGTGGCACACTGCATGTGCGTCACTTCTCGGTAGACGAGGCCGAAATCCGGGCATCCAGGACCCCAGCCGTCCAGAATCTACGGATGGCGGCATATGGATCACCTCTTTGCCTCGTACAGCAGGGAGGCCTGGGCCCTAGACTGGCTCCGCTAGAGCTCCACGACCTCAGCTATTTTCCCTGACCTTTGGCCTGTGCCCTCGTGAGTGTGTCATCTCTACTTCCACTTCTCTTCCCACCACACTGAATCCGCCACCTGCGGATACCTGAGCGTGGACATCAACATCTATCACTGGCTGCAGTGTCACAGGTCACTAGGTGTCTAGGCTCAGGCTGACCTTGGCTGTCTTCTGCCCAGGCAAGGAACCTAATCCTTCCAAGGAAATCAGGACACGTGCTCACTGGCCGACATCCTTTCTTTCATCTACACAGCGGTCTAGATGAGGGGAAAGAGGCCAGGTAGGCCAGGTGAGGGCTGAGTGTGGGGCCTAAGGCTTCTTTCCCAATCACCATGGTGACAGCCACCGGAAGGCTGGGCGGAACTTCGGACGGGGACGAGTCACAAACACTCAGCCAATAGGAGAGGTCCAGCCTAACCGGCCAGTTCCGCAGAGCCCTCCATTTTACCCATGGACAGACAACGGCCCCTTGCGTCTTTGGCCACAAAATCCAGGGCACCCAGGGAATAACTTCACAGTAGGCAACCCCTGATGTGAACACGTTCGACACACTGGGACAGCAGGCAGGTACCTCTTTTCCACTTACGCTAGGATATCACTAGGCAAGGCGCCCTTCCTCAGCATCTGTGGCCTCTCACGTATGTGTTCACTCAGAGGAATCTCTTCATTCTACCCCTGAGACACATCACAAGTATGAGGGGCCTGAGAGAGAGCCTAGAGATGGAACGGGGGAGGCTTCTGGCTGTACTGCTTCCCCGTGGGGACAGAATAGCAGGTAGTCTCTCTGGAAGGTCTTAGCTTCTGTTGACTGACACGCGCAATACAGTAGGGGCGGACCCTGGCCAGGGGGAGCTTGTGGGCAGATGCAACCTCTCCGGCGACGAATAATTGCGCTGCTGCTTTGTATGGTGAAAACCTCCCCCCGCCAAGGGGGATGGGTAGAGAACATTGACCCACACCCGCCAGGGGCCTTTCCTGGGACTAAAGATCCCAACGTGGTCTCAACGTCGTCACCCTCTCAACACACACCTTTCCTGCACACGTAATCCTGCCTTTCTCCGTCAGGGCCCTATCCTACCAGGAAAAAAAGCAAGCCGCTCAAAAAGGCCGATGCCAGGGAAATCGAGGAAACACTGCCAGTTTCCAAATTTTTGCTGTCTACACGTCCCCGCCTCCGGTGCAAGGCTGCCTATGTGGCCGGGCTCCGAAGGCAAGGCCGAAATCCTGGCAGCTTGGGCCCCAGCAGTGCAATGGTTGATGGACCTGGGGACACGGATGACCTGTTCGCCACATACAGGAGGGATCCTTGGGCCCTTCACTGGCTCGCCATTCAGCTCCACGACGTCCACTACTGGCCCTGGCCTTTGCTTTGGCTGGTGCCCCATTAAACGTGTGCTCCGGAGCGATGTTTCTCCACCCATCACTAGCATTCTGCCACCAGGGGATATGTGAGTGTGGGAGTCACCATTTGTCACTGGCAGCAGTGTCACAAGTCACTAGACTTCCAGCTACCCGCTGACCTAGGCTGCCTTCTGCCCCAGGCAAGGTCCCGAATCCTTTATCCCAGATGCTGACACCTGGGCACTGGCGGACATTGATTTTTATCAACACAGAGGTCTGAGTGAGGGTCAGAGGGCCAGGTAGGTGAAGTGAAGGCCAGGTGGGCGGGGCTGAGGCTTCTTTGCCATCACCATAGAGACAGTCCCCCCACCGCAAGAGTGGGCGGAGCTTGGGATGGGCCTGGTGACAAGACTGAGCCAATGGCAGAGATCCGGCCCGCCAGGCAGATGACACAGGGCCCTCCATTGTGACCTATGACCCCTAGTGGCCACAGGATTTGAGCACGCCCCGGGAAAGGCTACGCAGGCACAAGGGAGCCCCTGGTGCGGACTGCTTCAGGGCATTGGCAGAGCACGCCAGGTACCTCTTTCCCACTTTCCTGAGGATATCAGTAGGCAAGGCATCCCCACTCAGCATCTCTTGCCTCTCTCTCTGCTTGTCTTCGTTCTCTGAAATCTCTTCCTTCTCCCCCTTGTCACTTCACACCTTGGAGTGCCTGACAGAGGGCCTAGAGACCAAAGAGCAAAGGGGGAAGGCCTCTGGCTCTACTGCTTGCCCATGGGGACAGAAGTTCTGGGAGTCTATCTGGAAGGTCTAGAGAGTAGTGATTGATTGGGGAGCTACATCACGGGCGGACCTGGCCAGGTGAAGCTTGACATCACCGTGGGACCTGGCCAGGTGAAGCTCGCTGACAAGTGGCAGCCTCTCCGGAGACTACTAATTCCGCTCCTAACATTCTATGCAAATAACCGGCTGAGTGCCATGGGCAGAAAACATTGACACATACCTGCCAGAGGCCTATTCTGGGTCTGGAGAGTCCACCCTGGTCTCCCCTGCAACTCATCATCTCAGCACACACTTTGCCTGCACGCATGGAAACCGCCTCTCTCCACGAATGTCTTCACCTGCTAGGAAACACACGATGTCACTCAGCCAAAGGAGAGCACAGGCCAAGTCAACTGAAGCCCCCATTTTCAAGATTTTGCCCTCTGCTGCTCCACAGCCTCCGGTGGCACACTGCATGTGCGTCACTTCTCGGTAGACGAGGCCGAAATCCGGGCATCCAGGGCCCCAGCCGTCCAGAATCTACGGATGGCGGCATATGGATCACCTCTTTGCCTCGTACAGCAGGGAGGCCTGGGCCCTAGACTGGCTCCGCTAGAGCTCCACGACCTCAGCTATTTTCCCTGACCTTTGGACCGTGCCCTCGTGAGTGTGTCATCTCTACTTCCACTTCTCTTCCCACCACACTGAATCCGCCACCTGCGGATACCTGAGCGTGGACATCAACATCTATCACTGGCTGCAGTGTCACAGGTCACTAGGTGTCTAGGCTCAGGCTGACCTTGGCTGTCTTCTGCCCAGGCAAGGAACCTAATCCTTCCAAGGAAATCAGGACACGTGCTCACTGGCCGACATCCTTTCTTTCATCCACACAGCGGTCTAGATGAGGGGAAAGAGGCCAGGTAGGCCAGGTGAGGGCTGAGTGTGGGGCCTAAGGCTTCTTTCCCAATCACCATGGTGACAGCCACCGGAAGGCTGGGCGGAACTTCGGACGGGGACGAGTCACAAACACTCAGCCAATAGGAGAGGTCCAGCCTAACCGGCCAGTTCCGCAGAGCCCTCCATTTTACCCATGGACAGACAACGGCCCCTTGCGTCTTTGGCCACAAAATCCAGGGCACCCAGGGAATAACTTCACAGTAGGCAACCCCTGATGTGAACACGTTCGACACACTGGGACAGCAGGCAGGTACCTCTTTTCCACTTACGCTAGGATATCACTAGGCAAGGCGCCCTTCCTCAGCATCTGTGGCCTCTCACGTATGTGTTCACTCAGAGGAATCTCTTCATTCTACCCCTGAGACACATCACAAGTATGAGGGGCCTGAGAGAGAGCCTAGAGATGGAACGGGGGAGGCTTCTGGCTGTACTGCTTCCCCGTGGGGACAGAATAGCAGGTAGTCTCTCTGGAAGGTCTTAGCTTCTGTTGACTGACACGCGCAATACAGTAGGGGCGGACTCTGGCCAGGTGGAGCTTGTGGGCAGATGCAACCTCTCCGGCGACGAATAATTGCGCTGCTGCTTTGTATGGTGAAAACCTCCCCCCGCCAAGGGGCATGGGTAGAGAACATTGACCCACACCTGCCAGGGACCTTTCCTGGGACTAAAGATCCCAACGTGGTCTCAACGTCGTCACCCTCTCAACACACACCTTTCCTGCACACGTAATCCTGCCTTTCTCCGTCAGGGCCCTATCCTACCAGGAAAAAAAGCAAGCCGCTCAAAAAGGCCGATGCCAGGGAAATCGAGGAAACACTGCCAGTTTCCAAATTTTTGCTGTCTACACGTCCCCGCCTCCGGTGCAAGGCTGCCTATGTGGCCGGGCTCCGAAGGCAAGGCCGAAATCCTGGCAGCCTGGGCCCCAGCAGTGCAATGGTTGATGGACGTGGGGACACGGATGACCTGTTCGCCACATACAGAAGGGATCCTTGGGCCCTTCACTGGCTCGCCATTCAGCTCCTCCACGTCCACTACTGGCCCTGGCCTTTGCTTTGGCTGGTGCCCCATTAAACGTGTGCTCCGGAGCGATCTTTCTCCACCCATCACTAGCATTCTGCCACCAGGGGATATGTGAGTGTGGGAGTCACCATTTGTCACTGGCAGCAGTGTCACAAGTCACTAGACTTCCAGCTACCCGCTGACCTAGGCTGCCTTCTGCCCCAGGCAAGGTCCCGAATCCTTTATCCCAGATGCTGACACCTGGGCACTGGCGGACATTGATTTTTATCAACACAGAGGTCTGAGTGAGGGTCAGAGGGCCAGGTAGGTGAAGTGAAGGCCAGGTGGGCGGGGCTGAGGCTTCTTTGCCATCACCATAGAGACAGTCCCCCCACCGCAAGAGTGGGCGGAGCTTGGGATGGGCCTGGTGACAAGACTGAGCCAATGGCAGAGATCCGGCCCGCCAGGCAGATGACACAGGGCCCTCCATTGTGACCTATGACCCCTAGTGGCCACAGGATTTGAGCACGCCCCGGGAAAGGCTACGCAGGCACAAGGGAGCCCCTGGTGCGGACTGCTTCAGGGCATTGGCAGAGCACGCCAGGTACCTCTTTCCCACTTTCCTGAGGATATCAGTAGGCAAGGCATCCCCACTCAGCATCTCTTGCCTCTCTCTCTCTCTCTCTGCTTGTCTTCGTTCTCTGAAATCTCTTCCTTCTCCCCCTTGTCACTTCACACCTTGGAGTGCCTGACAGAGGGCCTAGAGACCAAAGAGCAAAGGGGGAAGGCCTCTGGCTCTACTGCTTGCCCATGGGGACAGAAGTTCTGGGAGTCTATCTGGAAGGTCTAGAGAGTAGTGATTGATTGGGGAGCTACATCACGGGCGGACCTGGCCAGGTGAAGCTTGACATCACCGTGGGACCTGGCCAGGTGAAGCTCGCTGACAAGTGGCAGCCTCTCCGGAGACTACTAATTCCGCTCCTAACATTCTATGCAAATAACCGGCTGAGTGCCATGGGCAGAAAACATTGACACATACCTGCCAGAGGCCTATTCTGGGTCTGGAGAGTCCACCCTGGTCTCCCCTGCAACTCATCATCTCAGCACACACTTTGCCTGCACGCATGGAAACCGCCTCTCTCCACGAATGTCTTCACCTGCTAGGAAACACACGATGTCACTCAGCCAAAGGAGAGCACAGGCCAAGTCAACTGAAGCCCCCATTTTCAAGATTTTGCCCTCTGCTGCTCCACAGCCTCCGGTGGCACACTGCATGTGCGTCACTTCTCGGTAGACGAGGCCGAAATCCGGGCATCCAGGGCCCCAGCCGTCCAGAATCTACGGATGGCGGCATATGGATCACCTCTTTGCCTCGTACAGCAGGGAGGCCTGGGCCCTAGACTGGCTCCGCTAGAGCTCCACGACCTCAGCTATTTTCGCTGACCTTTGGCCTGTGCCCTCGTGAGTGTGTCATCTCTACTTCCACTTCTCCTCCCACCACACTGAATGCGCCACCTGCGGATACCTGAGCGTGGACATCAACATCTATCACTGGCTGCAGTGTCACAGGTCACTAGGTGTCTAGGCTCAGGCTGACCTTGGCTGTCTTCTGCCCAGGCAAGGAACCTAATCCTTCCAAGGAAATCAGGACACGTGCTCACTGGCCGACATCCTTTCTTTCATCTACACAGCGGTCTAGATGAGGGGAAAGAGGCCAGGTAGGCCAGGTGAGGGCTGAGTGTGGGGCCTAAGGCTTCTTTCCCAATCACCATGGTGACAGCCACCGGAAGACTGGGCGGAACTTCGGACGGGGACGAGTCACAAACACTCAGCCAATAGGAGAGGTCCAGCCTAACCGGCCAGTTCCGCAGAGCCCTCCATTTTACCCATGGACAGACAACGGCCCCTTGCGTCTTTGGCCACAAAATCCAGGGCACCCAGGGAATAACTTCACAGTAGGCAACCCCTGATGTGAACACGTTCGACACACTGGGACAGCAGGCAGGTACCTCTTTTCCACTTACGCTAGGATATCACTAGGCAAGGCGCCCTTCCTCAGCATCTGTGGCCTCTCACGTATGTGTTCACTCAGAGGAATCTCTTCATTCTACCCCTGAGACACATCACAAGTATGAGGGGCCTGAGAGAGAGCCTAGAGATGGAACGGGGGAGGCTTCTGGCTGTACTGCTTCCCCGTGGGGACAGAATAGCAGGTAGTCTCTCTGGAAGGTCTTAGCTTCTGTTGACTGACACGCGCAATACAGTAGGGGCGGACCCTGGCCAGGGGGAGCTTGTGGGCAGATGCAACCTCTCCGGCGACGAATAATTGCGCTGCTGCTTTGTATGGTGAAAACCTCCCCCCGCCAAGGGGGATGGGTAGAGAACATTGACCCACACCCGCCAGGGGCCTTTCCTGGGACTAAAGATCCCAACGTGGTCCCAACGTCGTCACCCTCTCAACACACACCTTTCCTGCACACGTAATCCTGCCTTTCTCCGTCAGGGCCCTATCCTACCAGGAAAAAAAGCAAGCCGCTCAAAGAGGCCGATGCCAGGGAAATCGAGGAAACACTGCCAGTTTCCAAATTTTTACTGTCTACACGTCCCCGCCTCCGGTGCAAGGCTGCCTATGTGGCCGGGCTCCGAAGGCAAGGCCGAAATCCTGGCAGCTTGGGCCCCAGCAGTGCAATGGTTGATGGACGTGGGGACACGGATGACCTGTTCGCCACATACAGGAGGGATCCTTGGGCCCTTAACTGGCTCGCCATTCAGCTCCACCACGTCCACTACTGTCCCTGGCCTTTGCTTTGGCTGGTGCCCCATTAAACGTGTGCTCCGGAGCGATGTTTCTCCACCCATCACTAGCATTCTGCCACCAGGGGATATGTGAGTGTGGGAGTCACCATTTGTCACTGGCAGCAGTGTCACAAGTCACTAGACTTCCAGCTACCCGCTGACCTAGGCTGCCTTCTGCCCCAGGCAAGGTCCCGAATCCTTTATCCCAGATGCTGACACCTGGGCACTGGCGGACATTGATTTTTATCAACACAGAGGTCTGAGTGAGGGTCAGAGGGCCAGGTAGGTGAAGTGAAGGCCAGGTGGGTGGGGCTGAGGCTTCTTTGCCATCACCATAGAGACAGTCCCCCCACCGCAAGAGTGGGCGGAGCTTGGGATGGGCCTGGTGACAAGACTGAGCCAATGGCAGAGATCCGGCCCGCCAGGCAGATGACACAGGGCCCTCCATTGTGACCTATGACCCCTAGTGGCCACAGGATTTGAGCACGCCCCGGGAAAGGCTACGCAGGCACAAGGGAGCCCCTGGTGCGGACTGCTTCAGGGCATTGGCAGAGCACGCCAGGTACCTCTTTCCCACTTTCCTGAGGATATCAGTAGGCAAGGCATCCCCACTCAGCATCTCTTGCCTCTCTCTCTGCTTGTCTTCGTTCTCTGAAATCTCTTCCTTCTCCCCCTTGTCACTTCACACCTTGGAGTGCCTGACAGAGGGCCTAGAGACCAAAGAGCAAAGGGGGAAGGCCTCTGGCTCTACTGCTTGCCCATGGGGAGAGAAGTTCTGGGAGTCTATCTGGAAGGTCTAGAGAGTAGTGATTGATTGGGGAGCTACATCACGGGCGGACCTGGCCAGGTGAAGCTTGACATCACCGTGGGACCTGGCCAGGTGAAGCTCGCTGACAAGTGGCAGCCTCTCCGGAGACTACTAATTCCGCTCCTAACATTCTATGCAAATAACCGGCTGAGTGCCATGGGCAGAAAACATTGACACATACCTGCCAGAGGCCTATTCTGGGTCTGGAGAGTCCACCCTGGTCTCCCCTGCAACTCATCATCTCAGCACACACTTTGCCTGCACGCATGGAAACCGCCTCTCTCCACGAATGTCTTCACCTGCTAGGAAACACACGATGTCACTCAGCCAAAGGAGAGCACAGGCCAAGTCAACTGAAGCCCCCATTTTCAAGATTTTGCCCTCTGCTGCTCCACAGCCTCCGGTGGCACACTGCATGTGCGTCACTTCTCGGTAGACGAGGCCGAAATCCGGGCATCCAGGGCCCCAGCCGTCCAGAATCTACGGATGGCGGCATATGGATCACCTCTTTGCCTCGTACAGCAGGGAGGCCTGGGCCCTAGACTGGCTCCGCTAGAGCTCCACGACCTCAGCTATTTTCCCTGACCTTTGGACCGTGCCCTCGTGAGTGTGTCATCTCTACTTCCACTTCTCTTCCCACCACACTGAATCCGCCACCTGCGGATACCTGAGCGTGGACATCAACATCTATCACTGGCTGCAGTGTCACAGGTCACTAGGTGTCTAGGCTCAGGCTGACCTTGGCTGTCTTCTGCCCAGGCAAGGAACCTAATCCTTCCAAGGAAATCAGGACACGTGCTCACTGGCCGACATCCTTTCTTTCATCCACACAGCGGTCTAGATGAGGGGAAAGAGGCCAGGTAGGCCAGGTGAGGGCTGAGTGTGGGGCCTAAGGCTTCTTTCCCAATCACCATGGTGACAGCCACCGGAAGGCTGGGCGGAACTTCGGACGGGGACGAGTCACAAACACTCAGCCAATAGGAGAGGTCCAGCCTAACCGGCCAGTTCCGCGGAGCCCTCCATTTTACCCATGGACAGACAACGGCCCCTTGCGTCTTTGGCCACAAAATCCAGGGCACCCAGGGAATAACTTCACAGTAGGCAACCCCTGATGTGAACACGTTCGACACACTGGGACAGCAGGCAGGTACCTCTTTTCCACTTACGCTAGGATATCACTAGGCAAGGCGCCCTTCCTCAGCATCTCTGGCCTCTCACGTATGTGTTCACTCAGAGGAATCTCTTCATTCTACCCCTGAGACACATCACAAGTATGAGGGGCCTGAGAGAGAGCCTAGAGATGGAACGGGGGAGGCTTCTGGCTGTACTGCTTCCCCGTGGGGACAGAATAGCAGGTAGTCTCTCTGGAAGGTCTTAGCTTCTGTTGACTGACACGCGCAATACAGTAGGGGCGGACTCTGGCCAGGTGGAGCTTGTGGGCAGATGCAACCTCTCCGGCGACGAATAATTGCGCTGCTGCTTTGTATGGTGAAAACCTCCCCCCGCCAAGGGGCATGGGTAGAGAACATTGACCCACACCTGCCAGGGACCTTTCCTGGGACTAAAGATCCCAACGTGGTCTCAACGTCGTCACCCTCTCAACACACACCTTTCCTGCACACGTAATCCTGCCTTTCTCCGTCAGGGCCCTATCCTACCAGGAAAAAAAGCAAGCCGCTCAAAAAGGCCGATGCCAGGGAAATCGAGGAAACACTGCCAGTTTCCAAATTTTTGCTGTCTACACGTCCCCGCCTCCGGTGCAAGGCTGCCTATGTGGCCGGGCTCCGAAGGCAAGGCCGAAATCCTGGCAGCCTGGGCCCCAGCAGTGCAATGGTTGATGGACGTGGGGACACGGATGACCTGTTCGCCACATACAGAAGGGATCCTTGGGCCCTTCACTGGCTCGCCATTCAGCTCCACCACGTCCACTACTGGCCCTGGCCTTTGCTTTGGCTGGTGCCCCATTAAACGTGTGCTCCGGAGCGATCTTTCTCCACCCATCACTAGCATTCTGCCACCAGGGGATATGTGAGTGTGGGAGTCACCATTTGTCACTGGCAGCAGTGTCACAAGTCACTAGACTTCCAGCTACCCGCTGACCTAGGCTGCCTTCTGCCCCAGGCAAGGTCCCGAATCCTTTATCCCAGATGCTGACACCTGGGCACTGGCGGACATTGATTTTTATCAACACAGAGGTCTGAGTGAGGGTCAGAGGGCCAGGTAGGTGAAGTGAAGGCCAGGTGGGCGGGGCTGAGGCTTCTTTGCCATCACCATAGAGACAGTCCCCCCACCGCAAGAGTGGGCGGAGCTTGGGATGGGCCTGGTGACAAGACTGAGCCAATGGCAGAGATCCGGCCCGCCAGGCAGATGACACAGGGCCCTCCATTGTGACCTATGACCCCTAGTGGCCACAGGATTTGAGCACGCCCCGGGAAAGGCTACGCAGGCACAAGGGAGCCCCTGGTGCGGACTGCTTCAGGGCATTGGCAGAGCACGCCAGGTACCTCTTTCCCACTTTCCTGAGGATATCAGTAGGCAAGGCATCCCCACTCAGCATCTCTTGCCTCTCTCTCTCTCTCTCTGCTTGTCTTCGTTCTCTGAAATCTCTTCCTTCTCCCCCTTGTCACTTCACACCTTGGAGTGCCTGACAGAGGGCCTAGAGACCAAAGAGCAAAGGGGGAAGGCCTCTGGCTCTACTGCTTGCCCATGGGGACAGAAGTTCTGGGAGTCTATCTGGAAGGTCTAGAGAGTAGTGATTGATTGGGGAGCTACATCACGGGCGGACCTGGCCAGGTGAAGCTTGACATCACCGTGGGACCTGGCCAGGTGAAGCTCGCTGACAAGTGGCAGCCTCTCCGGAGACTACTAATTCCGCTCCTAACATTCTATGCAAATAACCGGCTGAGTGCCATGGGCAGAAAACATTGACACATACCTGCCAGAGGCCTATTCTGGGTCTGGAGAGTCCACCCTGGTCTCCCCTGCAACTCATCATCTCAGCACACACTTTGCCTGCACGCATGGAAACCGCCTCTCTCCACGAATGTCTTCACCTGCTAGGAAACACACGATGTCACTCAGCCAAAGGAGAGCACAGGCCAAGTCAACTGAAGCCCCCATTTTCAAGATTTTGCCCTCTGCTGCTCCACAGCCTCCGGTGGCACACTGCATGTGCGTCACTTCTCGGTAGACGAGGCCGAAATCCGGGCATCCAGGGCCCCAGCCGTCCAGAATCTACGGATGGCGGCATATGGATCACCTCTTTGCCTCGTACAGCAGGGAGGCCTGGGCCCTAGACTGGCTCCGCTAGAGCTCCACGACCTCAGCTATTTTCGCTGACCTTTGGCCTGTGCCCTCGTGAGTGTGTCATCTCTACTTCCACTTCTCCTCCCACCACACTGAATGCGCCACCTGCGGATACCTGAGCGTGGACATCAACATCTATCACTGGCTGCAGTGTCACAGGTCACTAGGTGTCTAGGCTCAGGCTGACCTTGGCTGTCTTCTGCCCAGGCAAGGAACCTAATCCTTCCAAGGAAATCAGGACACGTGCTCACTGGCCGACATCCTTTCTTTCATCTACACAGCGGTCTAGATGAGGGGAAAGAGGCCAGGTAGGCCAGGTGAGGGCTGAGTGTGGGGCCTAAGGCTTCTTTCCCAATCACCATGGTGACAGCCACCGGAAGACTGGGCGGAACTTCGGACGGGGACGAGTCACAAACACTCAGCCAATAGGAGAGGTCCAGCCTAACCGGCCAGTTCCGCAGAGCCCTCCATTTTACCCATGGACAGACAACGGCCCCTTGCGTCTTTGGCCACAAAATCCAGGGCACCCAGGGAATAACTTCACAGTAGGCAACCCCTGATGTGAACACGTTCGACACACTGGGACAGCAGGCAGGTACCTCTTTTCCACTTACGCTAGGATATCACTAGGCAAGGCGCCCTTCCTCAGCATCTGTGGCCTCTCACGTATGTGTTCACTCAGAGGAATCTCTTCATTCTACCCCTGAGACACATCACAAGTATGAGGGGCCTGAGAGAGAGCCTAGAGATGGAACGGGGGAGGCTTCTGGCTGTACTGCTTCCCCGTGGGGACAGAATAGCAGGTAGTCTCTCTGGAAGGTCTTAGCTTCTGTTGACTGACACGCGCAATACAGTAGGGGCGGACCCTGGCCAGGGGGAGCTTGTGGGCAGATGCAACCTCTCCGGCGACGAATAATTGCGCTGCTGCTTTGTATGGTGAAAACCTCCCCCCGCCAAGGGGGATGGGTAGAGAACATTGACCCACACCCGCCAGGGGCCTTTCCTGGGACTAAAGATCCCAACGTGGTCCCAACGTCGTCACCCTCTCAACACACACCTTTCCTGCACACGTAATCCTGCCTTTCTCCGTCAGGGCCCTATCCTACCAGGAAAAAAAGCAAGCCGCTCAAAGAGGCCGATGCCAGGGAAATCGAGGAAACACTGCCAGTTTCCAAATTTTTACTGTCTACACGTCCCCGCCTCCGGTGCAAGGCTGCCTATGTGGCCGGGCTCCGAAGGCAAGGCCGAAATCCTGGCAGCTTGGGCCCCAGCAGTGCAATGGTTGATGGACGTGGGGACACGGATGACCTGTTCGCCACATACAGGAGGGATCCTTGGGCCCTTAACTGGCTCGCCATTCAGCTCCACGACGTCCACTACTGGCCCTGGCCTTTGCTTTGGCTGGTGCCCCATTAAACGTGTGCTCCGGAGCGATGTTTCTCCACCCATCACTAGCATTCTGCCACCAGGGGATATGTGAGTGTGGGAGTCACCATTTGTCACTGGCAGCAGTGTCACAAGTCACTAGACTTCCAGCTACCCGCTGACCTAGGCTGCCTTCTGCCCCAGGCAAGGTCCCGAATCCTTTATCCCAGATGCTGACACCTGGGCACTGGCGGACATTGATTTTTATCAACACAGAGGTCTGAGTGAGGGTCAGAGGGCCAGGTAGGTGAAGTGAAGGCCAGGTGGGCGGGGCTGAGGCTTCTTTGCCATCACCATAGAGACAGTCCCCCCACCGCAAGAGTGGGCGGAGCTTGGGATGGGCCTGGTGACAAGACTGAGCCAATGGCAGAGATCCGGCCCGCCAGGCAGATGACACAGGGCCCTCCATTGTGACCTATGACCCCTAGTGGCCACAGGATTTGAGCACGCCCCGGGAAAGGCTACGCAGGCACAAGGGAGCCCCTGGTGCGGACTGCTTCAGGGCATTGGCAGAGCACGCCAGGTACCTCTTTCCCACTTTCCTGAGGATATCAGTAGGCAAGGCATCCCCACTCAGCATCTCTTGCCTCTCTCTCTCTCTCTCTGCTTGTCTTCGTTCTCTGAAATCTCTTCCTTCTCCCCCTTGTCACTTCACACCTTGGAGTGCCTGACAGAGGGCCTAGAGACCAAAGAGCAAAGGGGGAAGGCCTCTGGCTCTACTGCTTGCCCATGGGGACAGAAGTTCTGGGAGTCTATCTGGAAGGTTTAGAGAGTTGTGATTGATTGGGGAGCTACATCACGGGCGGACCTGGCCAGGTGAAGCTTGACATCACCGTGGGACCTGGCCAGGTGAAGCTCGCTGACAAGTGGCAGCCTCTCCGGAGACTACTAATTCCGCTCCTAACATTCTATGCAAATAACCGGCTGAGTGCCATGGGCAGAAAACATTGACACATACCTGCCAGAGGCCTATTCTGGGTCTGGAGAGTCCACCCTGGTCTCCCCTGCAACTCATCATCTCAGCACACACTTTGCCTGCACGCATGGAAACCGCCTCTCTCCACGAATGTCTTCACCTGCTAGGAAACACACGATGTCACTCAGCCAAAGGAGAGCACAGGCCAAGTCAACTGAAGCCCCCATTTTCAAGATTTTGCCCTCTGCTGCTCCACAGCCTCCGGTGGCACACTGCATGTGCGTCACTTCTCGGTAGACGAGGCCGAAATCCGGGCATCCAGGGCCCCAGCCGTCCAGAATCTACGGATGGCGGCATATGGATCACCTCTTTGCCTCGTACAGCAGGGAGGCCTGGGCCCTAGACTGGCTCCGCTAGAGCTCCACGACCTCAGCTATTTTCCCTGACCTTTGGACCGTGCCCTCGTGAGTGTGTCATCTCTACTTCCACTTCTCTTCCCACCACACTGAATCCGCCACCTGCGGATACCTGAGCGTGGACATCAACATCTATCACTGGCTGCAGTGTCACAGGTCACTAGGTGTCTAGGCTCAGGCTGACCTTGGCTGTCTTCTGCCCAGGCAAGGAACCTAATCCTTCCAAGGAAATCAGGACACGTGCTCACTGGCCGACATCCTTTCTTTCATCCACACAGCGGTCTAGATGAGGGGAAAGAGGCCAGGTAGGCCAGGTGAGGGCTGAGTGTGGGGCCTAAGGCTTCTTTCCCAATCACCATGGTGACAGCCACCGGAAGGCTGGGCGGAACTTCGGACGGGGACGAGTCACAAACACTCAGCCAATAGGAGAGGTCCAGCCTAACCGGCCAGTTCCGCAGAGCCCTCCATTTTACCCATGGACAGACAACGGCCCCTTGCGTCTTTGGCCACAAAATCCAGGGCACCCAGGGAACAACTTCACAGTAGGCAACCCCTGATGTGAACACGTTCGACACACTGGGACAGCAGGCAGGTACCTCTTTTCCACTTACGCTAGGATATCACTAGGCAAGGCGCCCTTCCTCAGCATCTGTGGCCTCTCACGTATGTGTTCACTCAGAGGAATCTCTTCATTCTACCCCTGAGACACATCACAAGTATGAGGGGCCTGAGAGAGAGCCTAGAGATGGAACGGGGGAGGCTTCTGGCTGTACTGCTTCCCCGTGGGGACAGAATAGCAGGTAGTCTCTCTGGAAGGTCTTAGCTTCTGTTGACTGACACGCGCAATACAGTAGGGGCGGACCCTGGCCAGGGGGAGCTTGTGGGCAGATGCAACCTCTCCGGCGACGAATAATTGCGCTGCTGCTTTGTATGGTGAAAACCTCCCCCCGCCAAGGGGGATGGGTAGAGAACATTGACCCACACCCGCCAGGGGCCTTTCCTGGGACTAAAGATCCCAACGTGGTCTCAACGTCGTCACCCTCTCAACACACACCTTTCCTGCACACGTAATCCCGCCTTTCTCCGTCAGGGCCCTATGCTACCAGGAAAAAAAGCAAGCCGCTCAAAGAGGCCCATGCCAGGGAAATCGAGGAAACACTGCCAGTTTCCAAATTTTTGCTGTCTACACGTCCCCGCCTCCGGTGCAAGGCTGCCTATGTGGCCGGGCTCCGAAGGCAAGGCCGAAATCCTGGCAGCCTGGGCCCCAGCAGTGCAATGGTTGATGGACGTGGGGACACGGATGACCTGTTCGCCACATACAGGAGGGATCCTTGGGCCCTTCACTGGCTCGCCATTCAGCTCCACGACGTCCACTACTGGCCCTGGCCTTTGCTTTGGCTGGTGCCCCATTAAACGTGTGCTCCGGAGCGATCTATCTCCACCCATCACTAGCATTCTGCCACCAGGGGATATGTGAGTGTGGGAGTCACCATTTGTCACTGGCAGCAGTGTCACAAGTCACTAGACTTCCAGCTACCCGCTGACCTAGGCTGCCTTCTGCCCCAGGCAAGGTCCCGAATCCTTTATCCCAGATGCTGACACCTGGGCACTGGCGGACATTGATTTTTATCAACACAGAGGTCTGAGTGAGGGTCAGAGGGCCAGGTAGGTGAAGTGAAGGCCAGGTGGGCGGGGCTGAGGCTTCTTTGCCATCACCATAGAGACAGTCCCCCCACCGCAAGAGTGGGCGGAGCTTGGGATGGGCCTGGTGACAAGACTGAGCCAATGGCAGAGATCCGGCCCGCCAGGCAGATGACACAGGGCCCTCCATTGTGACCTATGACCCCTAGTGGCCACAGGATTTGAGCACGCCCCGGGAAAGGCTACGCAGGCACAAGGGAGCCCCTGGTGCGGACTGCTTCAGGGCATTGGCAGAGCACGCCAGGTACCTCTTTCCCACTTTCCTGAGGATATCAGTAGGCAAGGCATCCCCACTCAGCATCTCTTGCCTCTCTCTCTCTCTCTCTGCTTGTCTTCGTTCTCTGAAATCTCTTCCTTCTCCCCCTTGTCACTTCACACCTTGGAGTGCCTGACAGAGGGCCTAGAGACCAAAGAGCAAAGGGGGAAGGCCTCTGGCTCTACTGCTTGCCCATGGGGACAGAAGTTCTGGGAGTCTATCTGGAAGGTTTAGAGAGTTGTGATTGATTGGGGAGCTACATCACGGGCGGACCTGGCCAGGTGAAGCTTGACATCACCGTGGGACCTGGCCAGGTGAAGCTCGCTGACAAGTGGCAGCCTCTCCGGAGACTACTAATTCCGCTCCTAACATTCTATGCAAATAACCGGCTGAGTGCCATGGGCAGAAAACATTGACACATACCTGCCAGAGGCCTATTCTGGGTCTGGAGAGTCCACCCTGGTCTCCCCTGCAACTCATCATCTCAGCACACACTTTGCCTGCACGCATGGAAACCGCCTCTCTCCACGAATGTCTTCACCTGCTAGGAAACACACGATGTCACTCAGCCAAAGGAGAGCACAGGCCAAGTCAACTGAAGCCCCCATTTTCAAGATTTTGCCCTCTGCTGCTCCACAGCCTCCGGTGGCACACTGCATGTGCGTCACTTCTCGGTAGACGAGGCCGAAATCCGGGCATCCAGGGCCCCAGCCGTCCAGAATCTACGGATGGCGGCATATGGATCACCTCTTTGCCTCGTACAGCAGGGAGGCCTGGGCCCTAGACTGGCTCCGCTAGAGCTCCACGACCTCAGCTATTTTCCCTGACCTTTGGCCTGTGCCCTCCTGAGTGTGTCATCTCTACTTCCACTTCTCTTCCCACCACACTGAATCCGCCACCTGCGGATACCTGAGCGTGGACATCAACATCTATCACTGGCTGCAGTGTCACAGGTCACTAGGTGTCTAGGCTCAGGCTGACCTTGGCTGTCTTCTGCCCAGGCAAGGAACCTAATCCTTCCAAGGAAATCAGGACACGTGCTCACTGGCCGACATCCTTTCTTTCATCCACACAGCGGTCTAGATGAGGGGAAAGAGGCCAGGTAGGCCAGGGGAGGGCTGAGTGTGGGGCCTAAGGCTTCTTTCCCAATCACCATGCTGACAGCCACCGGAAGGCTGGGCGGAACTTCGGACGGGGACGAGTCACAAACACTCAGCCAATAGGAGAGGTCCAGCCTAACCGGCCAGTTCCGCAGAGCCCTCCATTTTACCCATGGACAGACAACGCCCCCTTGCGTCTTTGGCCACAAAATCCAGGGCACCCAGGGAATAACTTCACAGTAGGCAACCCCTGATGTGAACACGTTCGACACACTGGGACAGCAGGCAGGTACCTCTTTTCCACTTACGCTAGGATATCACTAGGCAAGGCGCCCTTCCTCAGCATCTGTGGCCTCTCACGTATGTGTTCACTCAGAGGAATCTCTTCATTCTACCCCTGAGACACATCACAAGTATGAGGGGCCTGAGAGAGAGCCTAGAGATGGAACGGGGGAGGCTTCTGGCTGTACTGCTTCCCCGTGGGGACAGAATAGCAGGTAGTCTCTCTGGAAGGTCTTAGCTTCTGTTGACTGACACGCGCAATACAGTAGGGGCGGACCCTGGCCAGGGGGAGCTTGTGGGCAGATGCAACCTCTCCGGCGACGAATAATTGCGCTGCTGCTTTGTATGGTGAAAACCTCCCCCCGCCAAGGGGGATGGGTAGAGAACATTGACCCACACCCGCCAGGGGCCTTTCCTGGGACTAAAGATCCCAACGTGGTCCCAACGTCGTCACCCTCTCAACACACACCTTTCCTGCACACGTAATCCTGCCTTTCTCCGTCAGGGCCCTATCCTACCAGGAAAAAAAGCAAGCCGCTCAAAGAGGCCGATGCCAGGGAAATCGAGGAAACACTGCCAGTTTCCAAATTTTTACTGTCTACACGTCCCCGCCTCCGGTGCAAGGCTGCCTATGTGGCCGGGCTCCGAAGGCAAGGCCGAAATCCTGGCAGCTTGGGCCCCAGCAGTCCAATGGTTGATGGACGTGGGGACACGGATGACCTGTTCGCCACATACAGGAGGGATCCTTGGGCCCTTAACTGGCTCGCCATTCAGCTCCACCACGTCCACTACTGTCCCTGGCCTTTGCTTTGGCTGGTGCCCCATTAAACGTGTGCTCCGGAGCGATCTTTCTCCACCCATCACTAGCATTCTGCCACCAGGGGATATGTGAGTGTGGGAGTCACCATTTGTCACTGGCAGCAGTGTCACAAGTCACTAGACTTCCAGCTACCCGCTGACCTAGGCTGCCTTCTGCCCCAGGCAAGGTCCCGAATCCTTTATCCCAGATGCTGACACCTGGGCACTGGCGGACATTGATTTTTATCAACACAGAGGTCTGAGTGAGGGTCAGAGGGCCAGGTAGGTGAAGTGAAGGCCAGGTGGGTGGGGCTGAGGCTTCTTTGCCATCACCATAGAGACAGTCCCCCCACCGCAAGAGTGGGCGGAGCTTGGGATGGGCCTGGTGACAAGACTGAGCCAATGGCAGAGATCCGGCCCGCCAGGCAGATGACACAGGGCCCTCCATTGTGACCTATGACCCCTAGTGGCCACAGGATTTGAGCACGCCCCGGGAAAGGCTACGCAGGCACAAGGGAGCCCCTGGTGCGGACTGCTTCAGGGCATTGGCAGAGCACGCCAGGTACCTCTTTCCCACTTTCCTGAGGATATCAGTAGGCAAGGCATCCCCACTCAGCATCTCTTGCCTCTCTCTCTGCTTGTCTTCGTTCTCTGAAATCTCTTCCTTCTCCCCCTTGTCACTTCACACCTTGGAGTGCCTGACAGAGGGCCTAGAGACCAAAGAGCAAAGGGGGAAGGCCTCTGGCTCTACTGCTTGCCCATGGGGACAGAAGTTCTGGGAGTCTATCTGGAAGGTCTAGAGAGTAGTGATTGATTGGGGAGCTACATCACGGGCGGACCTGGCCAGGTGAAGCTTGACATCACCGTGGGACCTGGCCAGGTGAAGCTCGCTGACAAGTGGCAGCCTCTCCGGAGACTACTAATTCCGCTCCTAACATTCTATGCAAATAACCGGCTGAGTGCCATGGGCAGAAAACATTGACACATACCTGCCAGAGGCCTATTCTGGGTCTGGAGAGTCCACCCTGGTCTCCCCTGCAACTCATCATCTCAGCACACACTTTGCCTGCACGCATGGAACCCGCCTCTCTCCACGAATGTCTTCACCTGCTAGGAAACACACGATGTCACTCAGCCAAAGGAGAGCACAGGCCAAGTCAACTGAAGCCCCCATTTTCAAGATTTTGCCCTCTGCTGCTCCACAGCCTCCGGTGGCACACTGCATGTGCGTCACTTCTCGGTAGACGAGGCCGAAATCCGGGCATCCAGGGCCCCAGCCGTCCAGAATCTACGGATGGCGGCATATGGATCACCTCTTTGCCTCGTACAGCAGGGAGGCCTGGGCCCTAGACTGGCTCCGCTAGAGCTCCACGACCTCAGCTATTTTCCCTGACCTTTGGACCGTGCCCTCGTGAGTGTGTCATCTCTACTTCCACTTCTCTTCCCACCACACTGAATCCGCCACCTGCGGATACCTGAGCGTGGACATCAACATCTATCACTGGCTGCAGTGTCACAGGTCACTAGGTGTCTAGACTCAGGCTGACCTTGGCTGTCTTCTGCCCAGG
This sequence comes from Loxodonta africana, assembly GCF_030014295.1. Taxonomy (NCBI): domain Eukaryota; kingdom Metazoa; phylum Chordata; class Mammalia; order Proboscidea; family Elephantidae; genus Loxodonta; species Loxodonta africana. The sequence goes on from NW_026975614.1 coordinate 291,729, forward strand.
CAAGGAACCTAATCCTTCCAAGGAAATCAGGACACGTGCTCACTGGCCGACATCCTTTCTTTCATCCACACAGCGGTCTAGATGAGGGGAAAGAGGCCAGGTAGGCCAGGTGAGGGCTGAGTGTGGGGCCTAAGGCTTCTTTCCCAATCACCATGGTGACAGCCACCGGAAGGCTGGGCGGAACTTCGGACGGGGACGAGTCACAAACACTCAGCCAATAGGAGAGGTCCAGCCTAACCGGCCAGTTCCGCAGAGCCCTCCATTTTACCCATGGACAGACAACGGCCCCTTGCGTCTTTGGCCACAAAATCCAGGGCACCCAGGGAATAACTTCACAGTAGGCAACCCCTGATGTGAACACGTTCGACACACTGGGACAGCAGGCAGGTACCTCTTTTCCACTTACGCTAGGATATCACTAGGCAAGGCGCCCTTCCTCAGCATCTGTGGCCTCTCACGTATGTGTTCACTCAGAGGAATCTCTTCATTCTACCCCTGAGACACATCACAAGTATGAGGGGCCTGAGAGAGAGCCTAGAGATGGAACGGGGGAGGCTTCTGGCTGTACTGCTTCCCCGTGGGGACAGAATAGCAGGTAGTCTCTCTGGAAGGTCTTAGCTTCTGTTGACTGACACGCGCAATACAGTAGGGGCGGACCCTGGCCAGGGGGAGCTTGTGGGCAGATGCAACCTCTCCGGCGACGAATAATTGCGCTGCTGCTTTGTATGGTGAAAACCTCCCCCCGCCAAGGGGGATGGGTAGAGAACATTGACCCACACCCGCCAGGGGCCTTTCCTGGGACTAAAGATCCCAACGTGGTCTCAACGTCGTCACCCTCTCAACACACACCTTTCCTGCACACGTAATCCCGCCTTTCTCCGTCAGGGCCCTATGCTACCAGGAAAAAAAAGCAAGCCGCTCAAAGAGGCCGATGCCAGGGAAATCGAGGAAACACTGCCAGTTTCCAAATTTTTGCTGTCTACACGTCCCCGCCTCCGGTGCAAGGCTGCCTATGTGGCCGGGCTCCGAAGGCAAGGCCGAAATCCTGGCAGCCTGGGCCCCAGCAGTGCAATGGTTGATGGACGTGGGGACACGGATGACCTGTTCGCCACATACAGGAGGGATCCTTGGGCCCTTCACTGGCTCGCCATTCAGCTCCACGACGTCCACTACTGGCCCTGGCCTTTGCTTTGGCTGGTGCCCCATTAAACGTGTGCTCCGGAGCGATCTATCTCCACCCATCACTAGCATTCTGCCACCAGGGGATATGTGAGTGTGGGAGTCACCATTTGTCACTGGCAGCAGTGTCACAAGTCACTAGACTTCCAGCTACCCGCTGACCTAGGCTGCCTTCTGCCCCAGGCAAGGTCCCGAATCCTTTATCCCAGATGCTGACACCTGGGCACTGGCGGACATTGATTTTTATCAACACAGAGGTCTGAGTGAGGGTCAGAGGGCCAGGTAGGTGAAGTGAAGGCCAGGTGGGTGGGGCTGAGGCTTCTTTGCCATCACCATAGAGACAGTCCCCCCACCGCAAGAGTGGGCGGAGCTTGGGATGGGCCTGGTGACAAGACTGAGCCAATGGCAGAGATCCGGCCCGCCAGGCAGATGACACAGGGCCCTCCATTGTGACCTATGACCCCTAGTGGCCACAGGATTTGAGCACGCCCCGGGAAAGGCTACGCAGGCACAAGGGAGCCCCTGGTGCGGACTGCTTCAGGGCATTGGCAGAGCACGCCAGGTACCTCTTTCCCACTTTCCTGAGGATATCAGTAGGCAAGGCATCCCCACTCAGCATCTCTTGCCTCTCTCTCTGCTTGTCTTCGTTCTCTGAAATCTCTTCCTTCTCCCCCTTGTCACTTCACACCTTGGAGTGCCTGACAGAGGGCCTAGAGACCAAAGAGCAAAGGGGGAAGGCCTCTGGCTCTACTGCTTGCCCATGGGGACAGAAGTTCTGGGAGTCTATCTGGAAGGTCTAGAGAGTAGTGATTGATTGGGGAGCTACATCACGGGCGGACCTGGCCAGGTGAAGCTTGACATCACCGTGGGACCTGGCCAGGTGAAGCTCGCTGACAAGTGGCAGCCTCTCCGGAGACTACTAATTCCGCTCCTAACATTCTATGCAAATAACCGGCTGAGTGCCATGGGCAGAAAACATTGACACATACCTGCCAGAGGCCTATTCTGGGTCTGGAGAGTCCACCCTGGTCTCCCCTGCAACTCATCATCTCAGCACACACTTTGCCTGCACGCATGGAAACCGCCTCTCTCCACGAATGTCTTCACCTGCTAGGAAACACACGATGTCACTCAGCCAAAGGAGAGCACAGGCCAAGTCAACTGAAGCCCCCATTTTCAAGATTTTGCCCTCTGCTGCTCCACAGCCTCCGGTGGCACACTGCATGTGCGTCACTTCTCGGTAGACGAGGCCGAAATCCGGGCATCCAGGGCCCCAGCCGTCCAGAATCTACGGATGGCGGCATATGGATCACCTCTTTGCCTCGTACAGCAGGGAGGCCTGGGCCCTAGACTGGCTCCGCTAGAGCTCCACGACCTCAGCTATTTTCCCTGACCTTTGGACCGTGCCCTCGTGAGTGTGTCATCTCTACTTCCACTTCTCTTCCCACCACACTGAATCCGCCACCTGCGGATACCTGAGCGTGGACATCAACATCTATCACTGGCTGCAGTGTCACAGGTCACTAGGTGTCTAGACTCAGGCTGACCTTGGCTGTCTTCTGCCCAGGCAAGGAACCTAATCCTTCCAAGGAAATCAGGACACGTGCTCACTGGCCGACATCCTTTCTTTCATCCACACAGCGGTCTAGATGAGGGGAAAGAGGCCAGGTAGGCCAGCTGAGGGCTGAGTGTGGGGCCTAAGGCTTCTTTCCCAATCACCATGGTGACAGCCACCGGAAGGCTGGGCGGAACTTCGGACGGGGACGAGTCACAAACACTCAGCCAATAGGAGAGGTCCAGCCTAACCGGCCAGTTCCGCAGAGCCCTCCATTTTACCCATGGACAGACAACGGCCCCTTGCGTCTTTGGCCACAAAATCCAGGGCACCCAGGGAATAACTTCACAGTAGGCAACCCATGATGTGAACACGTTCGACACACTGGGACAGCAGGCAGGTACCTCTTTTCCACTTACGCTAGGATATCACTAGGCAAGGCGCCCTTCCTCAGCATCTGTGGCCTCTCACGTATGTGTTCACTCAGAGGAATCTCTTCATTCTACCCCTGAGACACATCACAAGTATGAGGGGCCTGAGAGAGAGCCTAGAGATGGAACGGGGGAGGCTTCTGGCTGTACTGCTTCCCCGTGGGGACAGAATAGCAGGTAGTCTCTCTGGAAGGTCTTAGCTTCTGTTGACTGACACGCGCAATACAGTAGGGGCGGACCCTGGCCAGGGGGAGCTTGTGGGCAGATGCAACCTCTCCGGCGACGAATAATTGCGCTGCTGCTTTGTATGGTGAAAACCTCCCCCCGCCAAGGGGGATGGGTAGAGAACATTGACCCACACCCGCCAGGGGCCTTTCCTGGGACTAAAGATCCCAACGTGGTCTCAACGTCGTCACCCTCTCAACACACACCTTTCCTGCACACGTAATCCCGCCTTTCTCCGTCAGGGCCCTATGCTACCAGGAAAAAAAGCAAGCCGCTCAAAGAGGCCGATGCCAGGGAAATCGAGGAAACACTGCCAGTTTCCAAATTTTTGCTGTCTACACGTCCCCGCCTCCGGTGCAAGGCTGCCTATGTGGCCGGGCTCCGAAGGCAAGGCCGAAATCCTGGCAGCCTGGGCCCCAGCAGTGCAATGGTTGATGGACGTGGGGACACGGATGACCTGTTCGCCACATACAGGAGGGATCCTTGGGCCCTTCACTGGCTCGCCATTCAGCTCCACGACGTCCACTACTGGCCCTGGCCTTTGCTTTGGCTGGTGCCCCATTAAACGTGTGCTCCGGAGCGATCTTTCTCCACCCATCACTAGCATTCTGCCACCAGGGGATATGTGAGTGTGGGAGTCACCATTTGTCACTGGCAGCAGTGTCACAAGTCACTAGACTTCCAGCTACCCGCTGACCTAGGCTGCCTTCTGCCCCAGGCAAGGTCCCGAATCCTTTATCCCAGATGCTGACACCTGGGCACTGGCGGACATTGATTTTTATCAACACAGAGGTCTGAGTGAGGGTCAGAGGGCCAGGTAGGTGAAGTGAAGGCCAGGTGGGTGGGGCTGAGGCTTCTTTGCCATCACCATAGAGACAGTCCCCCCACCGCAAGAGTGGGCGGAGCTTGGGATGGGCCTGGTGACAAGACTGAGCCAATGGCAGAGATCCGGCCCGCCAGGCAGATGACACAGGGCCCTCCATTGTGACCTATGACCCCTAGTGGCCACAGGATTTGAGCACGCCCCGGGAAAGGCTACGCAGGCACAAGGGAGCCCCTGGTGCGGACTGCTTCAGGGCATTGGCAGAGCACGCCAGGTACCTCTTTCCCACTTTCCTGAGGATATCAGTAGGCAAGGCATCCCCACTCAGCATCTCTTGCCTCTCTCTCTGCTTGTCTTCGTTCTCTGAAATCTCTTCCTTCTCCCCCTTGTCACTTCACACCTTGGAGTGCCTGACAGAGGGCCTAGAGACCAAAGAGCAAAGGGGGAAGGCCTCTGGCTCTACTGCTTGCCCATGGGGACAGAAGTTCTGGGAGTCTATCTGGAAGGTCTAGAGAGTAGTGATTGATTGGGGAGCTACATCACGGGCGGACCTGGCCAGGTGAAGCTTGACATCACCGTGGGACCTGGCCAGGTGAAGCTCGCTGACAAGTGGCAGCCTCTCCGGAGACTACTAATTCCGCTCCTAACATTCTATGCAAATAACCGGCTGAGTGCCATGGGCAGAAAACATTGACACATACCTGCCAGAGGCCTATTCTGGGTCTGGAGAGTCCACCCTGGTCTCCCCTGCAACTCATCATCTCAGCACACACTTTGCCTGCACGCATGGAAACCGCCTCTCTCCACGAATGTCTTCACCTGCTAGGAAACACACGATGTCACTCAGCCAAAGGAGAGCACAGGCCAAGTCAACTGAAGCCCCCATTTTCAAGATTTTGCCCTCTGCTGCTCCACAGCCTCCGGTGGCACACTGCATGTGCGTCACTTCTCGGTAGACGAGGCCGAAATCCGGGCATCCAGGGCCCCAGCCGTCCAGAATCTACGGATGGCGGCATATGGATCACCTCTTTGCCTCGTACAGCAGGGAGGCCTGGGCCCTAGACTGGCTCCGCTAGAGCTCCACGACCTCAGCTATTTTCCCTGACCTTTGGACCGTGCCCTCGTGAGTGTGTCATCTCTACTTCCACTTCTCTTCCCACCACACTGAATCCGCCACCTGCGGATACCTGAGCGTGGACATCAACATCTATCACTGGCTGCAGTGTCACAGGTCACTAGGTGTCTAGACTCAGGCTGACCTTGGCTGTCTTCTGCCCAGGCAAGGAACCTAATCCTTCCAAGGAAATCAGGACACGTGCTCACTGGCCGACATCCTTTCTTTCATCCACACAGCGGTCTAGATGAGGGGAAAGAGGCCAGGTAGGCCAGGTGAGGGCTGAGTGTGGGGCCTAAGGCTTCTTTCCCAATCACCATGGTGACAGCCACCGGAAGGCTGGGCGGAACTTCGGACGGGGACGAGTCACAAACACTCAGCCAATAGGAGAGGTCCAGCCTAACCGGCCAGTTCCGCAGAGCCCTCCATTTTACCCATGGACAGACAACGGCCCCTTGCGTCTTTGGCCACAAAATCCAGGGCACCCAGGGAATAACTTCACAGTAGGCAACCCATGATGTGAACACGTTCGACACACTGGGACAGCAGGCAGGTACCTCTTTTCCACTTACGCTAGGATATCACTAGGCAAGGCGCCCTTCCTCAGCATCTGTGGCCTCTCACGTATGTGTTCACTCAGAGGAATCTCTTCATTCTACCCCTGAGACACATCACAAGTATGAGGGGCCTGAGAGAGAGCCTAGAGATGGAACGGGGGAGGCTTCTGGCTGTACTGCTTCCCCGTGGGGACAGAATAGCAGGTAGTCTCTCTGGAAGGTCTTAGCTTCTGTTGACTGACACGCGCAATACAGTAGGGGCGGACCCTGGCCAGGGGGAGCTTGTGGGCAGATGCAACCTCTCCGGCGACGAATAATTGCGCTGCTGCTTTGTATGGTGAAAACCTCCCCCCGCCAAGGGGGATGGGTAGAGAACATTGACCCACACCCGCCAGGGGCCTTTCCTGGGACTAAAGATCCCAACGTGGTCTCAACGTCGTCACCCTCTCAACACACACCTTTCCTGCACACGTAATCCCGCCTTTCTCCGTCAGGGCCCTATGCTACCAGGAAAAAAAGCAAGCCGCTCAAAGAGGCCGATGCCAGGGAAATCGAGGAAACACTGCCAGTTTCCAAATTTTTGCTGTCTACACGTCCCCGCCTCCGGTGCAAGGCTGCCTATGTGGCCGGGCTCCGAAGGCAAGGCCGAAATCCTGGCAGCCTGGGCCCCAGCAGTGCAATGGTTGATGGACGTGGGGACACGGATGACCTGTTCGCCACATACAGGAGGGATCCTTGGGCCCTTCACTGGCTCGCCATTCAGCTCCACGACGTCCACTACTGGCCCTGGCCTTTGCTTTGGCTGGTGCCCCATTAAACGTGTGCTCCGGAGCGATCTTTCTCCACCCATCACTAGCATTCTGCCACCAGGGGATATGTGAGTGTGGGAGTCACCATTTGTCACTGGCAGCAGTGTCACAAGTCACTAGACTTCCAGCTACCCGCTGACCTAGGCTGCCTTCTGCCCCAGGCAAGGTCCCGAATCCTTTATCCCAGATGCTGACACCTGGGCACTGGCGGACATTGATTTTTATCAACACAGAGGTCTGAGTGAGGGTCAGAGGGCCAGGTAGGTGAAGTGAAGGCCAGGTGGGCGGGGCTGAGGCTTCTTTGCCATCACCATAGAGACAGTCCCCCCACCGCAAGAGTGGGCGGAGCTTGGGATGGGCCTGGTGACAAGACTGAGCCAATGGCAGAGATCCGGCCCGCCAGGCAGATGACACAGGGCCCTCCATTGTGACCTATGACCCCTAGTGGCCACAGGATTTGAGCACGCCCCGGGAAAGGCTACGCAGGCACAAGGGAGCCCCTGGTGCGGACTGCTTCAGGGCATTGGCAGAGCACGCCAGGTACCTCTTTCCCACTTTCCTGAGGATATCAGTAGGCAAGGCATCCCCACTCAGCATCTCTTGCCTCTCTCTCTCTCTCTCTGCTTGTCTTCGTTCTCTGAAATCTCTTCCTTCTCCCCCTTGTCACTTCACACCTTGGAGTGCCTGACAGAGGGCCTAGAGACCAAAGAGCAAAGGGGGAAGGCCTCTGGCTCTATTGCTTGCCCATGGGGACAGAAGTTCTGGGAGTCTATCTGGAAGGTCTAGAGAGTAGTGATTGATTGGGGAGCTACATCACGGGCGGACCTGGCCAGGTGAAGCTTGACATCACCGTGGGACCTGGCCAGGTGAAGCTCGCTGACAAGTGGCAGCCTCTCCGGAGACTACTAATTCCGCTCCTAACATTCTATGCAAATAACCGGCTGAGTGCCATGGGCAGAAAACATTGACACATACCTGCCAGAGGCCTATTCTGGGTCTGGAGAGTCCACCCTGGTCTCCCCTGCAACTCATCATCTCAGCACACACTTTGCCTGCACGCATGGAAACCGCCTCTCTCCACGAATGTCTTCACCTGCTAGGAAACACACGATGTCACTCAGCCAAAGGAGAGCACAGGCCAAGTCAACTGAAGCCCCCATTTTCAAGATTTTGCCCTCTGCTGCTCCACAGGCTCCGGTGGCACACTGCATGTGCGTCACTTCTCGGTAGACGAGGCCGAAATCCGGGCATCCAGGGCCCCAGCCGTCCAGAATCTACGGATGGCGGCATATGGATCACCTCTTTGCCTCGTACAGCAGGGAGGCCTGGGCCCTAGACTGGCTCCGCTAGAGCTCCACGACCTCAGCTATTTTCCCTGACCTTTGGCCTGTGCCCTCCTGAGTGTGTCATCTCTACTTCCACTTCTCTTCCCACCACACTGAATCCGCCACCTGCGGATACCTGAGCGTGGACATCAACATCTATCACTGGCTGCAGTGTCACAGGTCACTAGGTGTCTAGGCTCAGGCTGACCTTGGCTGTCTTCTGCCCAGGCAAGGAACCTAATCCTTCCAAGGAAATCAGGACACGTGCTCACTGGCCGACATCCTTACTTTCATCCACGCAGCGGTCTAGATGAGGGGAAAGAGGCCAGGTAGGCCAGGTGAGGGCTGAGTGTGGGGCCTAAGGCTTCTTTCCCAATCTCCATGCTGACAGCCACCGGAAGGCTGGGCGGAACTTCGGACGGGGACGAGTCACAAACACTCAGCCAATAGGAGAGGTCCAGCCTAACCGGCCAGTTCCCATAGAGAGATAGTATTCCCATGGACAGACAACGGCCCTTGCGTCTTTGGCCACAAAATCCAGGGCACCCAGGGAATAACTTCACAGTAGGCAACCCCTGATGTGAACACGTTCGACACACTGGGACAGCAGGCAGGTACCTCTTTTCCACTTACGCTAGGATATCACTAGGCAAGGCGCCCTTCCTCAGCATCTGTGGCCTCTCACGTATGTGTTCACTCAGAGAATCTCTTCATTCTACCCCTGAGACACATCACAAGTATGAGGGGCCTGAGAGAGAGCCTAGAGATGGAACGGGGGAGGCTTCTGGCTGTACTGCTTCCCCGTGGGGACAGAATAGCAGGTAGTCTCTCTGGAAGGTCTTAGCTTCTGTTGACTGACACGCGCAATACAGTAGGGGCGGACCCTGGCCAGGTGGAGCTTGTGGGCAGATGCAACCTCTCCGGCGACGAATAATTGCGCTGCTGCTTTGTATGGTGAAAACCTCCCCCCGCCAAGGGGGATGGGTAGAGAACATTGACCCACACCGCCAGGGGCCTTTCCTGGGACTAAAGATCCCAACGTGGTCTCAACGTCGTCACCCTCTCAACACACACCTTTCCCTGCACAGGTAATCCTGCCTTTCTCCGTCAGGGCCCCCATCCTACCAGGAAAAAAAGGAAGCCACTCAAAGAGGCCGATGCCAGGGAAATCGAGGAAACACTGCCAGTTTCCAAATTTTTGCTGTCTACACGTCCCCGCCTCCGGTGCAAGGCTGCCTATGTGGTCGGGCTCCGAAGGCAAGGCCGAAATCCTGGCAGCCTGGGCCCCAGCAGTGCAATGGTTGATGGACGTGGGGACCACGGATGACCTGTTCACCCACACACAGGAGGGATCCGTGGGCCCTTCACTGGCTCGCCATTCAGCTCCACCACGTCCACTACTGGCCCTGACCTTTGCTTTGGCTGGTGCCCCATTAAACGTGTGCTCCGGAGCGATGTTTCTCCACCCATCACTAGCATTCTGCCACCAGGGGATATGTGAGTGTGGGAGTCACCATTTGTCACTGGCAGCAGTGTCACAAGTCACTAGACTTCCAGCTACCCGCTGACCTAGGCTGCCTTCTGCCCCAGGCAAGGTCCCGAATCCTTTATCCCAGATGCTGACACCTGGGCACTGGCGGACATTGATTTTTATCAACACAGAGGTCTGAGTGAGGGTCAGAGGGCCAGGTAGGTGAAGTGAAGGCCAGGTAGGGCGGGCCGAGGCTTCTTTGCCATCACCATAGAGACAGTCCCCCCACCCGCAAGAGTGGGCGGAGCTTGGATGGGCCTGGTGACAAGACTGAGCCAATGGCAGAGATCCGCCCGCCAGGCAGATGGACACAGGGCCCTCCATTGTGACCTATGACCCCTAGTGGCCACAGGATTTGAGCACGCCCCGGGAAAGGCTACGCAGGCACAAGGAGCCCCTGGTGCGGGACTGCTTCAGGGCATTGGCAGAGCACGCCAGGTACCTCTTTCCCACTTTCCTGAGGATATCAGTAGGCAAGGCATCCCCACTCAGCATCTCTTGCCTCTCTCTGTCTCTCTCTGCTTGTCTTCGTTCTCTGAAATCTCTTCCTTCTCCCCCTTGTCACTTCACACACCTTGGAGTGCCTGACAGAGGGCCTAGAGACCAAAGAGCAAAGGGGGAAGGCCTCTGGCTCTACTGCTTGCCATGGGGGACAGAAGTTCTGGAGTCTATCTGGAAGGTCTAGAGAGTAGTGATTGATTGGGGAGCTACATCACGGGCGGACCTGGCCAGGTGAAGCTTGACATCACCGTGGGACCTGGCCAGGTGAAGCTCGCTGACAAGTGGCAGCCTCTCCGGAGACTACTAATTCCGCTCCTAACATTCTATGCAAATAACCGGCTGAGTGCCATGGGCAGAAAACATTGACACATACCTGCCAGAGGCCTATTCTGGGTCTGGAGAGTCCACCCTGGTCTCCCCTGCAACTCATCATCTCAGCACACACTTTGCCTGCACGCATGGAAACCGCCTCTCTCCACGAATGTCTTCACCTGCTAGGAAACACACGATGTCACTCAGCCAAAGGAGAGCACAGGCCAAGTCAACTGAAGCCCCCATTTTCAAGATTTTGCCCTCTGCTGCTCCACAGCCTCCGGTGGCACACTGCATGTGCGTCACTTCTCGGTAGACGAGGCCGAAATCCGGGCATCCAGGGCCCCAGCCGTCCAGAATCTACGGATGGCGGCATATGGATCACCTCTTTGCCTCGTACAGCAGGGAGGCCTGGGCCCTAGACTGGCTCCGCTAGAGCTCCACGACCTCAGCTATTTTCGCTGACCTTTGGCCTGTGCCCTCGTGATTGTGTCATCTCTACTTCCACTTCTCTTCCCACCACACTGAATCCGCCACCTGCGGATACCTGAGCGTGGACATCAACATCTATCACTGGCTGCAGTGTCACAGGTCACTAGGTGTCTAGGCTCAGGCTGACCTTGGCTGTCTTCTGCCCAGGCAAGGAACCTAATCCTTCCAAGGAAATCAGGACACGTGCTCACTGGCCGACATCCTTTCTTTCATCCACACAGCGGTCTAGATGAGGGGAAAGAGGCCAGGTAGGCCAGCTGAGGGCTGAGTGTGGGGCCTAAGGCTTCTTTCCCAATCACTATGGTGACAGCCACCGGAAGGCTGGGCGGAACTTCGGACGGGGACGAGTCACAAACACTCAGCCAATAGGAGAGGTCCAGCCTAACCGGCCAGTTCCGCAGAGCCCTCCATTTTACCCATGGACAGACAACGGCCCCTTGCGTCTTTGGCCACAAAATCCAGGGCACCCAGGGAATAACTTCACAGTAGGCAACCCCTGATGTGAACACGTTCGACACACTGGGACAGACGGCAGGTACCTCTTTTCCACTTACGCTAGGATATCACTAGGCAAGGCGCCCTTCCTCAGCATCTGTGGCCTCTCACGTATGTGTTCACTCAGAGGAATCTCTTCATTCTACCCCTGAGACACATCACAAGTATGAGGGGCCTGAGAGAGAGCCTAGAGATGGAACGGGGGAGGCTTCTGGCTGTACTGCTTCCCCGTGGGGACAGAATAGCAGGTAGTCTCTCTGGAAGGTCTTAGCTTCTGTTGACTGACACGCGCAATACAGTAGGGGCGGACCCTGGCCAGGGGGAGCTTGTGGGCAGATGCAACCTCTCCGGCGACGAATAATTGCGCTGCTGCTTTGTATGGTGAAAACCTCCCCCCGCCAAGGGGGATGGGTAGAGAACATTGACCCACACCCGCCAGGGGCCTTTCCTGGGACTAAAGATCCCAACGTGGTCTCAACGTCGTCACCCTCTCAACACACACCTTTCCTGCACACGTAATCCTGCCTTTCTCCGTCAGGGCCGTATCCTACCAGGAAAAAAAGCAAGCCGCTCAAAAAGGCCGATGCCAGGGAAATCGAGGAAACACTGCCAGTTTCCAAATTTTTGCTGTCTACACGTCCCCGCCTCCGGTGCAAGGCTGCCTATGTGGCCGGGCTCCGAAGGCAAGGCCGAAATCCTGGCAGCCTGGGCCCCAGCAGTGCAATGGTTGATGGACGTGGGGACACGGATGACCTGTTCGCCACATACAGGAGGGATCCTTGGGCCCTTCACTGGCTCGCCATTCAGCTCCACGACGTCCACTACTGGCCCTGGCCTTTGCTTTGGCTGGTGCCCCATTAAACGTGTGCTCCGGAGCGATCTTTCTCCACCCATCACTAGCATTCTGCCACCAGGGGATATGTGAGTGTGGGAGTCACCATTTGTCACTGGCAGCAGTGTCACAAGTCACTAGACTTCCAGCTACCCGCTGACCTAGGCTGCCTTCTGCCCCAGGCAAGGTCCCGAATCCTTTATCCCAGATGCTGACACCTGGGCACTGGCGGACATTGATTTTTATCAACACAGAGGTCTGAGTGAGGGTCAGAGGGCCAGGTAGGTGAAGTGAAGGCCAGGTGGGCGGGGCTGAGGCTTCTTTGCCATCACCATAGAGACAGTCCCCCCACCGCAAGAGTGGGCGGAGCTTGGGATGGGCCTGGTGACAAGACTGAGCCAATGGCAGAGATCCGGCCCGCCAGGCAGATGACACAGGGCCCTCCATTGTGACCTATGACCCCTAGTGGCCACAGGATTTGAGCACGCCCCGGGAAAGGCTACGCAGGCACAAGGGAGCCCCTGGTGCGGACTGCTTCAGGGCATTGGCAGAGCACGCCAGGTACCTCTTTCCCACTTTCCTGAGGATATCAGTAGGCAAGGCATCCCCACTCAGCATCTCTTGCCTCTCTCTCTCTCTCTCTGCTTGTCTTCGTTCTCTGAAATCTCTTCCTTCTCCCCCTTGTCACTTCACACCTTGGAGTGCCTGACAGAGGGCCTAGAGACCAAAGAGCAAAGGGGGAAGGCCTCTGGCTCTATTGCTTGCCCATGGGGACAGAAGTTCTGGGAGTCTATCTGGAAGGTCTAGAGAGTAGTGATTGATTGGGGAGCTACATCACGGGCGGACCTGGCCAGGTGAAGCTTGACATCACCGTGGGACCTGGCCAGGTGAAGCTCGCTGACAAGTGGCAGCCTCTCCGGAGACTACTAATTCCGCTCCTAACATTCTATGCAAATAACCGGCTGAGTGCCATGGGCAGAAAACATTGACACATACCTGCCAGAGGCCTATTCTGGGTCTGGAGAGTCCACCCTGGTCTCCCCTGCAACTCATCATCTCAGCACACACTTTGCCTGCACGCATGGAAACCGCCTCTCTCCACGAATGTCTTCACCTGCTAGGAAACACACGATGTCACTCAGCCAAAGGAGAGCACAGGCCAAGTCAACTGAAGCCCCCATTTTCAAGATTTTGCCCTCTGCTGCTCCACAGGCTCCGGTGGCACACTGCATGTGCGTCACTTCTCGGTAGACGAGGCCGAAATCCGGGCATCCAGGGCCCCAGCCGTCCAGAATCTACGGATGGCGGCATATGGATCACCTCTTTGCCTCGTACAGCAGGGAGGCCTGGGCCCTAGACTGGCTCCGCTAGAGCTCCACGACCTCAGCTATTTTCCCTGACCTTTGGCCTGTGCCCTCCTGAGTGTGTCATCTCTACTTCCACTTCTCTTCCCACCACACTGAATCCGCCACCTGCGGATACCTGAGCGTGGACATCAACATCTATCACTGGCTGCAGTGTCACAGGTCACTAGGTGTCTAGGCTCAGGCTGACCTTGGCTGTCTTCTGCCCAGGCAAGGAACCTAATCCTTCCAAGGAAATCAGGACACGTGCTCACTGGCCGACATCCTTACTTTCATCCACGCAGCGGTCTAGATGAGGGGAAAGAGGCCAGGTAGGCCAGGTGAGGGCTGAGTGTGGGGCCTAAGGCTTCTTTCCCAATCTCCATGCTGACAGCCACCGGAAGGCTGGGCGGAACTTCGGACGGGGACGAGTCACAAACACTCAGCCAATAGGAGAGGTCCAGCCTAACCGGCCAGTTCCGCAGAGCCCTCCATTTTACCCATGGACAGACAACGGCCCCTTGCGTCTTTGGCCACAAAATCCAGGGCACCCAGGGAATAACTTCACAGTAGGCAACCCCTGATGTGAACACGTTCGACACACTGGGACAGCAGGCAGGTACCTCTTTTCCACTTACGCTAGGATATCACTAGGCAAGGCGCCCTTCCTCAGCATCTGTGGCCTCTCACGTATGTGTTCACTCAGAGGAATCTCTTCATTCTACCCCTGAGACACATCACAAGTATGAGGGGCCTGAGAGAGAGCCTAGAGATGGAACGGGGGAGGCTTCTGGCTGTACTGCTTCCCCGTGGGGACAGAATAGCAGGTAGTCTCTCTGGAAGGTCTTAGCTTCTGTTGACTGACACGCGCAATACAGTAGGGGCGGACCCTGGCCAGGTGGAGCTTGTGGGCAGATGCAACCTCTCCGGCGACGAATAATTGCGCTGCTGCTTTGTATGGTGAAAACCTCCCCCCGCCAAGGGGGATGGGTAGAGAACATTGACCCACACCCGCCAGGGGCCTTTCCTGGGACTAAAGATCCCAACGTGGTCTCAACGTCGTCACCCTCTCAACACACACCTTTCCTGCACAGGTAATCCTGCCTTTCTCCGTCAGGGCCCCATCCTACCAGGAAAAAAAGGAAGCCACTCAAAGAGGCCGATGCCAGGGAAATCGAGGAAACACTGCCAGTTTCCAAATTTTTGCTGTCTACACGTCCCCGCCTCCGGTGCAAGGCTGCCTATGTGGTCGGGCTCCGAAGGCAAGGCCGAAATCCTGGCAGCCTGGGCCCCAGCAGTGCAATGGTTGATGGACGTGGGGACACGGATGACCTGTTCACCACACACAGGAGGGATCCGTGGGCCCTTCACTGGCTCGCCATTCAGCTCCACCACGTCCACTACTGGCCCTGACCTTTGCTTTGGCTGGTGCCCCATTAAACGTGTGCTCCGGAGCGATGTTTCTCCACCCATCACTAGCATTCTGCCACCAGGGGATATGTGAGTGTGGGAGTCACCATTTGTCACTGGCAGCAGTGTCACAAGTCACTAGACTTCCAGCTACCCGCTGACCTAGGCTGCCTTCTGCCCCAGGCAAGGTCCCGAATCCTTTATCCCAGATGCTGACACCTGGGCACTGGCGGACATTGATTTTTATCAACACAGAGGTCTGAGTGAGGGTCAGAGGGCCAGGTAGGTGAAGTGAAGGCCAGGTGGGCGGGGCCGAGGCTTCTTTGCCATCACCATAGAGACAGTCCCCCCACCGCAAGAGTGGGCGGAGCTTGGGATGGGCCTGGTGACAAGACTGAGCCAATGGCAGAGATCCGGCCCGCCAGGCAGATGACACAGGGCCCTCCATTGTGACCTATGACCCCTAGTGGCCACAGGATTTGAGCACGCCCCGGGAAAGGCTACGCAGGCACAAGGGAGCCCCTGGTGCGGACTGCTTCAGGGCATTGGCAGAGCACGCCAGGTACCTCTTTCCCACTTTCCTGAGGATATCAGTAGGCAAGGCATCCCCACTCAGCATCTCTTGCCTCTCTCTGTCTCTCTCTGCTTGTCTTCGTTCTCTGAAATCTCTTCCTTCTCCCCCTTGTCACTTCACACCTTGGAGTGCCTGACAGAGGGCCTAGAGACCAAAGAGCAAAGGGGGAAGGCCTCTGGCTCTACTGCTTGCCCATGGGGACAGAAGTTCTGGGAGTCTATCTGGAAGGTCTAGAGAGTAGTGATTGATTGGGGAGCTACATCACGGGCGGACCTGGCCAGGTGAATCTTGACATCACCGTGGGACC
Source organism: Loxodonta africana (assembly GCF_030014295.1). Lineage (NCBI taxonomy): Eukaryota > Metazoa > Chordata > Mammalia > Proboscidea > Elephantidae > Loxodonta > Loxodonta africana. Next base: position 307,544 of record NW_026975614.1, read on the forward strand.
TGGCCAGGTGAAGCTCGCTGACAAGTGGCAGCCTCTCCGGAGACTACTAATTCCGCTCCTAACATTCTATGCAAATAACCGGCTGAGTGCCATGGGCAGAAAACATTGACACATACCTGCCAGAGGCCTATTCTGGGTCTGGAGAGTCCACCCTGGTCTCCCCTGCAACTCATCATCTCAGCACACACTTTGCCTGCACGCATGGAAACCGCCTCTCTCCACGAATGTCTTCACCTGCTAGGAAACACACGATGTCACTCAGCCAAAGGAGAGCACAGGCCAAGTCAACTGAAGCCCCCATTTTCAAGATTTTGCCCTCTGCTGCTCCACAGCCTCCGGTGGCACACTGCATGTGCGTCACTTCTCGGTAGACGAGGCCGAAATCCGGGCATCCAGGGCCCCAGCCGTCCAGAATCTACGGATGGCGGCATATGGATCACCTCTTTGCCTCGTACAGCAGGGAGGCCTGGGCCCTAGACTGGCTCCGCTAGAGCTCCACGACCTCAGCTATTTTCGCTGACCTTTGGCCTGTGCCCTCGTGATTGTGTCATCTCTACTTCCACTTCTCTTCCCACCACACTGAATCCGCCACCTGCGGATACCTGAGCGTGGACATCAACATCTATCACTGGCTGCAGTGTCACAGGTCACTAGGTGTCTAGGCTCAGGCTGACCTTGGCTGTCTTCTGCCCAGGCAAGGAACCTAATCCTTCCAAGGAAATCAGGACACGTGCTCACTGGCCGACATCCTTTCTTTCATCCACACAGCGGTCTAGATGAGGGGAAAGAGGCCAGGTAGGCCAGCTGAGGGCTGAGTGTGGGGCCTAAGGCTTCTTTCCCAATCACTATGGTGACAGCCACCGGAAGGCTGGGCGGAACTTCGGACGGGGACGAGTCACAAACACTCAGCCAATAGGAGAGGTCCAGCCTAACCGGCCAGTTCCGCAGAGCCCTCCATTTTACCCATGGACAGACAACGGCCCCTTGCGTCTTTGGCCACAAAATCCAGGGCACCCAGGGAATAACTTCACAGTAGGCAACCCCTGATGTGAACACGTTCGACACACTGGGACAGCAGGCAGGTACCTCTTTTCCACTTACGCTAGGATATCACTAGGCAAGGCGCCCTTCCTCAGCATCTGTGGCCTCTCACGTATGTGTTCACTCAGAGGAATCTCTTCATTCTACCCCTGAGACACATCACAAGTATGAGGGGCCTGAGAGAGAGCCTAGAGATGGAACGGGGGAGGCTTCTGGCTGTACTGCTTCCCCGTGGGGACAGAATAGCAGGTAGTCTCTCTGGAAGGTCTTAGCTTCTGTTGACTGACACGCGCAATACAGTAGGGGCGGACCCTGGCCAGGGGGAGCTTGTGGGCAGATGCAACCTCTCCGGCGACGAATAATTGCGCTGCTGCTTTGTATGGTGAAAACCTCCCCCCGCCAAGGGGGATGGGTAGAGAACATTGACCCACACCCGCCAGGGGCCTTTCCTGGGACTAAAGATCCCAACGTGGTCTCAACGTCGTCACCCTCTCAACACACACCTTTCCTGCACACGTAATCCTGCCTTTCTCCGTCAGGGCCCTATCCTACCAGGAAAAAAAGCAAGCCGCACAAAGAGGCCGATGCCAGGGAAATCGAGGAAACACTGCCAGTTTCCAAATTTTTGCTGTCTACACGTCCCCGCCTCCGGTGCAAGGCTGCCTATGTGGCCGGGCTCCGAAGGCAAGGCCGAAATCCTGGCAGCCTGGGCCCCAGCAGTGCAATGGTTGATGGACGTGGGGACACGGATGACCTGTTCGCCACATACAGGAGGGATCCTTGGGCCCTTCACTGGCTCGCCATTCAGCTCCACCACGTCCACTACTGGCCCTGGCCTTTGCTTTGGCTGGTGCCCCATTAAACGTGTGCTCCGGAGCGATGTTTCTCCACCCATCACTAGCATTCTGCCACCAGGGGATATGTGAGTGTGGGAGTCACCATTTGTCACTGGCAGCAGTGTCACAAGTCACTAGACTTCCAGCTACCCGCTGACCTAGGCTGCCTTCTGCCCCAGGCAAGGTCCCGAATCCTTTATCCCAGATGCTGACACCTGGGCACTGGCGGACATTGATTTTTATCAACACAGAGGTCTGAGTGAGGGTCAGAGGGCCAGGTAGGTGAAGTCAAGGCCAGGTGGGCGGGGCTGAGGCTTCTTTGCCATCACCATAGAGACAGTCCCCCCACCGCAAGAGTGGGCGGAGCTTGGGATGGGCCTGGTGACAAGACTGAGCCAATGGCAGAGATCCGGCCCGCCAGGCAGATGACACAGGGCCCTCCATTGGGACCTATGACCCCTAGTGGCCACAGGATTTGAGCACGCCCCGGGAAAGGCTACGCAGGCACAAGGGAGCCCCTGGTGCGGACTGCTTCAGGGCATTGGCAGAGCACGCCAGGTACCTCTTTCCCACTTTCCTGAGGATATCAGTAGGCAAGGCATCCCCACTCAGCATCTCTTGCCTCTCTCTGTCTCTCTCTGCTTGTCTTCGTTCTCTGAAATCTCTTCCTTCTCCCCCTTGTCACTTCACACCTTGGAGTGCCTGACAGAGGGCCTAGAGACCAAAGAGCAAAGGGGAAAGGCCTCTGGCTCTACTGCTTGCCCATGGGGACAGAAGTTCTGGGAGTCTATCTGGAAGGTCTAGAGAGTAGTGATTGATTGGGGAGCTACATCACGGGCGGACCTGGCCAGGTGAAGCTTGACATCACCGTGGGACCTGGCCAGGTGAAGCTCGCTGACAAGTGGCAGCCTCTCCGGAGACTACTAATTCCGCTCCTAACATTCTATGCAAATAACCGGCTGAGTGCCATGGGCAGAAAACATTGACACATACCTGCCAGAGGCCTATTCTGGGTCTGGAGAGTCCACTCTGGTCTCCCCTGCAACTCATCATCTCAGCACACACTTTGCCTGCACGCATGGAAACCGCCTCTCTCCACGAATGTCTTCACCTGCTAGGAAACACACGATGTCACTCAGCCAAAGGAGAGCACAGGCCAAGTCAACTGAAGCCCCCATTTTCAAGATTTTGCCCTCTGCTGCTCCACAGCCTCCGGTGGCACACTGCATGTGCGTCACTTCTCGGTAGACGAGGCCGAAATCCGGGCATCCAGGGCCCCAGCCGTCCAGAATCTACGGATGGCGGCATATGGATCACCTCTTTGCCTCGTACAGCAGGGAGGCCTGGGCCCTAGACTGGCTCCGCTAGAGCTCCACGACCTCAGCTATTTTCCCTGACCTTTGGCCTGTGCCCTCGTGATTGTGTCATCTCTACTTCCACTTCTCTTCCCACCACACTGAATCCGCCACCTGCGGATACCTGAGCGTGGACATCAACATCTATCACTGGCTGCAGTGTCACAGGTCACTAGGTGTCTAGGCTCAGGCTGACCTTGGCTGTCTTCTGCCCAGGCAAGGAACCTAATCCTTCCAAGGAAATCAGGACACGTGCTCACTGGCCGACATCTTTACTTTCATCCACGCAGCGGTCTAGATGAGGGGAAAGAGGCCAGGTAGGCCAGGTGAGGGCTGAGTGTGGGGCCTAAGGCTTCTTTCCCAATCACCATGGTGACAGCCACCGGAAGGCTGGGCGGAACTTCGGACGGGGACGAGTCACAAACACTCAGCCAATAGGAGAGGTCCAGCCTAACCGGCCAGTTCCGCAGAGCCCTCCATTTTACCCATGGACAGACAACGGCCCCTTGCGTCTTTGGCCACAAAATCCAGGGCACCCAGGGAATAACTTCACAGTAGGCAACCCCTGATGTGAACACGTTCGACACACTGGGACAGCAGGCAGGTACCTCTTTTCCACTTACGCTAGGATATCACTAGGCAAGGCGCCCTTCCTCAGCATCTGTGGCCTCTCACGTATGTGTTCACTCAGAGGAATCTCTTCATTCTACCCCTGAGACACATCACAAGTATGAGGGGCCTGAGAGAGAGCCTAGAGATGGAACGGGGGAGGCTTCTGGCTGTACTGCTTCCCCGTGGGGACAGAATAGCAGGTAGTCTCTCTGGAAGGTCTTAGCTTCTGTTGACTGACACGCGCAATACAGTAGGGGCGGACCCTGGCCAGGGGGAGCTTGTGGGCAGATGCAACCTCTCCGGCGACGAATAATTGCGCTGCTGCTTTGTATGGTGAAAACCTCCCCCCGCCAAGGGGGATGGGTAGAGAACATTGACCCACACCCGCCAGGGGCCTTTCCTGGGACTAAAGATCCCAACGTGGTCTCAACGTCGTCACCCTCTCAACACACACCTTTCCTGCACACGTAATCCTGCCTTTCTCCGTCAGGGCCCTATCCTACCAGGAAAAAAAGCAAGCCGCTCAAAGAGGCCGATGCCAGGGAAATCGAGGAAACACTGCCAGTTTCCAAATTTTTGCTGTCTACACGTCCCCGCCTCCGGTGCAAGGCTGCCTATGTGGCCGGGCTCCGAAGGCAAGGCCGAAATCCTGGCAGCCTGGGCCCCAGCAGTGCAATGGTTGATGGTCGTGGGGACACGGATGACCTGTTCGCCACATACAGGAGGGATCCTTGGGCCCTTCACTGGCTCGCCATTCAGCTCCACGACGTCCACTACTGGCCCTGGCCTTTGCTTTGGCTGGTGCCCCATTAAACGTGTGCTCCGGAGCGATCTTTCTCCACCCATCACTAGCATTCTGCCACCAGGGGATATGTGAGTGTGGGAGTCACCATTTGTCACTGGCAGCAGTGTCACAAGTCACTAGACTTCCAGCTACCCGCTGACCTAGGCTGCCTTCTGCCCCAGGCAAGGTCCCGAATCCTTTATCCCAGATGCTGACACCTGGGCACTGGCGGACATTGATTTTTATCAACACAGAGGTCTGAGTGAGGGTCAGAGGGCCAGGTAGGTGAAGTGAAGGCCAGGTGGGCGGGGCTGAGGCTTCTTTGCCATCACCATAGAGACAGTCCCCCCACCGCAAGAGTGGGCGGAGCTTGGGATGGGCCTGGTGACAAGACTGAGCCAATGGCAGAGATCCGGCCCGCCAGGCAGATGACACAGGGCCCTCCATTGTGACCTATGACCCCTAGTGGCCACAGGATTTGAGCACGCCCCGGGAAAGGCTACGCAGGCACAAGGGAGCCCCTGGTGCGGACTGCTTCAGGGCATTGGCAGAGCACGCCAGGTACCTCTTTCCCACTTTCCTGAGGATATCAGTAGGCAAGGCATCCCCACTCAGCATCTCTTGCCTCTCTCTGTCTCTCTCTGCTTGTCTTCGTTCTCTGAAATCTCTTCCTTCTCCCCCTTGTCACTTCACACCTTGGAGTGCCTGACAGAGGGCCTAGAGACCAAAGAGCAAAGGGGGAAGGCCTCTGGCTCTACTGCTTGCCCATGGGGACAGAAGTTCTGGGAGTCTATCTGGAAGGTCTAGAGAGTAGTGATTGATTGGGGAGCTACATCACGGGCGGACCTGGCCAGGTGAAGCTTGACATCACCGTGGGACCTGGCCAGGTGAAGCTCGCTGACAAGTGGCAGCCTCTCCGGAGACTACTAATTCCGCTCCTAACATTCTATGCAAATAACCGGCTGAGTGCCATGGGCAGAAAACATTGACACATACCTGCCAGAGGCCTATTCTGGGTCTGGAGAGTCCACCCTGGTCTCCCCTGCAACTCATCATCTCAGCACACACTTTGCCTGCACGCATGGAAACCGCCTCTCTCCACGAATGTCTTCACCTGCTAGGAAACACACGATGTCACTCAGCCAAAGGAGAGCACAGGCCAAGTCAACTGAAGCCCCCATTTTCAAGATTTTGCCCTCTGCTGCTCCACAGCCTCCGGTGGCACACTGCATGTGCGTCACTTCTCGGTAGACGAGGCCGAAATCCGGGCATCCAGGGCCCCAGCCGTCCAGAATCTACGGATGGCGGCATATGGATCACCTCTTTGCCTCGTACAGCAGGGAGGCCTGGGCCCTAGACTGGCTCCGCTAGAGCTCCACGACCTCAGCTATTTTCCCTGACCTTTGGCCTGTGCCCTCGTGAGTGTGTCATCTCTACTTCCACTTCTCTTCCCACCACACTGAATCCGCCACCTGCGGATACCTGAGCGTGGACATCAACATCTATCACTGGCTGCAGTGTCACAGGTCACTAGGTGTCTAGGCTCAGGCTGACCTTGGCTGTCTTCTGCCCAGGCAAGGAACCTAATCCTTCCAAGGAAATCAGGACACGTGCTCACTGGCCGACATCCTTTCTTTCATCTACACAGCGGTCTAGATGAGGGGAAAGAGGCCAGGTAGGCCAGGTGAGGGCTGAGTGTGGGGCCTAAGGCTTCTTTCCCAATCACTATGGTGACAGCCACCGGAAGGCTGGGCGGAACTTCGGACGGGGACGAGTCACAAACACTCAGCCAATAGGAGAGGTCCAGCCTAACCGGCCAGTTCCGCAGAGCCCTCCATTTTACCCATGGACAGACAACGGCCCCTTGCGTCTTTGGCCACAAAATCCAGGGCACCCAGGGAATAACTTCACAGTAGGCAACCCCTGATGTGAACACGTTCGACACACTGGGACAGCAGGCAGGTACCTCTTTTCCACTTACGCTAGGATATCACTAGGCAAGGCGCCCTTCCTCAGCATCTGTGGCCTCTCACGTATGTGTTCACTCAGAGGAATCTCTTCATTCTACCCCTGAGACACATCACAAGTATGAGGGGCCTGAGAGAGAGCCTAGAGATGGAACGGGGGAGGCTTCTGGCTGTACTGCTTCCCCGTGGGGACAGAATAGCAGGTAGTCTCTCTGGAAGGTCTTAGCTTCTGTTGACTGACACGCGCAATACAGTAGGGGCGGACCCTGGCCAGGGGGAGCTTGTGGGCAGATGCAACCTCTCCGGCGACGAATAATTGCGCTGCTGCTTTGTATGGTGAAAACCTCCCCCCGCCAAGGGGGATGGGTAGAGAACATTGACCCACACCCGCCAGGGGCCTTTCCTGGGACTAAAGATCCCAACGTGGTCTCAACGTCGTCACCCTCTCAACACACACCTTTCCTGCACACGTAATCCTGCCTTTCTCCGTCAGGGCCGTATCCTACCAGGAAAAAAAGCAAGCCGCTCAAAAAGGCCGATGCCAGGGAAATCGAGGAAACACTGCCAGTTTCCAAATTTTTGCTGTCTACACGTCCCCGCCTCCGGTGCAAGGCTGCCTATGTGGCCGGGCTCCGAAGGCAAGGCCGAAATCCTGGCAGCCTGGGCCCCAGCAGTGCAATGGTTGATGGACGTGGGGACACGGATGACCTGTTCGCCACATACAGGAGGGATCCTTGGGCCCTTCACTGGCTCGCCATTCAGCTCCACGACGTCCACTACTGGCCCTGGCCTTTGCTTTGGCTGGTGCCCCATTAAACGTGTGCTCCGGAGCGATCTTTCTCCACCCATCACTAGCATTCTGCCACCAGGGGATATGTGAGTGTGGGAGTCACCATTTGTCACTGGCAGCAGTGTCACAAGTCACTAGACTTCCAGCTACCCGCTGACCTAGGCTGCCTTCTGCCCCAGGCAAGGTCCCGAATCCTTTATCCCAGATGCTGACACCTGGGCACTGGCGGACATTGATTTTTATCAACACAGAGGTCTGAGTGAGGGTCAGAGGGCCAGGTAGGTGAAGTCAAGGCCAGGTGGGCGGGGCTGAGGCTTCTTTGCCATCACCATAGAGACAGTCCCCCCACCGCAAGAGTGGGCGGAGCTTGGGATGGGCCTGGTGACAAGACTGAGCCAATGGCAGAGATCCGGCCCGCCAGGCAGATGACACAGGGCCCTCCATTGGGACCTATGACCCCTAGTGGCCACAGGATTTGAGCACGCCCCGGGAAAGGCTACGCAGGCACAAGGGAGCCCCTGGTGCGGACTGCTTCAGGGCATTGGCAGAGCACGCCAGGTACCTCTTTCCCACTTTCCTGAGGATATCAGTAGGCAAGGCATCCCCACTCAGCATCTCTTGCCTCTCTCTGTCTCTCTCTGCTTGTCTTCGTTCTCTGAAATCTCTTCCTTCTCCCCCTTGTCACTTCACACCTTGGAGTGCCTGACAGAGGGCCTAGAGACCAAAGAGCAAAGGGGAAAGGCCTCTGGCTCTACTGCTTGCCCATGGGGACAGAAGTTCTGGGAGTCTATCTGGAAGGTCTAGAGAGTAGTGATTGATTGGGGAGCTACATCACGGGCGGACCTGGCCAGGTGAAGCTTGACATCACCGTGGGACCTGGCCAGGTGAAGCTCGCTGACAAGTGGCAGCCTCTCCGGAGACTACTAATTCCGCTCCTAACATTCTATGCAAATAACCGGCTGAGTGCCATGGGCAGAAAACATTGACACATACCTGCCAGAGGCCTATTCTGGGTCTGGAGAGTCCACTCTGGTCTCCCCTGCAACTCATCATCTCAGCACACACTTTGCCTGCACGCATGGAAACCGCCTCTCTCCACGAATGTCTTCACCTGCTAGGAAACACACGATGTCACTCAGCCAAAGGAGAGCACAGGCCAAGTCAACTGAAGCCCCCATTTTCAAGATTTTGCCCTCTGCTGCTCCACAGCCTCCGGTGGCACACTGCATGTGCGTCACTTCTCGGTAGACGAGGCCGAAATCCGGGCATCCAGGGCCCCAGCCGTCCAGAATCTACGGATGGCGGCATATGGATCACCTCTTTGCCTCGTACAGCAGGGAGGCCTGGGCCCTAGACTGGCTCCGCTAGAGCTCCACGACCTCAGCTATTTTCCCTGACCTTTGGCCTGTGCCCTCGTGATTGTGTCATCTCTACTTCCACTTCTCTTCCCACCACACTGAATCCGCCACCTGCGGATACCTGAGCGTGGACATCAACATCTATCACTGGCTGCAGTGTCACAGGTCACTAGGTGTCTAGGCTCAGGCTGACCTTGGCTGTCTTCTGCCCAGGCAAGGAACCTAATCCTTCCAAGGAAATCAGGACACGTGCTCACTGGCCGACATCTTTACTTTCATCCACGCAGCGGTCTAGATGAGGGGAAAGAGGCCAGGTAGGCCAGGTGAGGGCTGAGTGTGGGGCCTAAGGCTTCTTTCCCAATCACCATGGTGACAGCCACCGGAAGGCTGGGCGGAACTTCGGACGGGGACGAGTCACAAACACTCAGCCAATAGGAGAGGTCCAGCCTAACCGGCCAGTTCCGCAGAGCCCTCCATTTTACCCATGGACAGACAACGGCCCCTTGCGTCTTTGGCCACAAAATCCAGGGCACCCAGGGAATAACTTCACAGTAGGCAACCCCTGATGTGAACACGTTCGACACACTGGGACAGCAGGCAGGTACCTCTTTTCCACTTACGCTAGGATATCACTAGGCAAGGCGCCCTTCCTCAGCATCTGTGGCCTCTCACGTATGTGTTCACTCAGAGGAATCTCTTCATTCTACCCCTGAGACACATCACAAGTATGAGGGGCCTGAGAGAGAGCCTAGAGATGGAACGGGGGAGGCTTCTGGCTGTACTGCTTCCCCGTGGGGACAGAATAGCAGGTAGTCTCTCTGGAAGGTCTTAGCTTCTGTTGACTGACACGCGCAATACAGTAGGGGCGGACCCTGGCCAGGGGGAGCTTGTGGGCAGATGCAACCTCTCCGGCGACGAATAATTGCGCTGCTGCTTTGTATGGTGAAAACCTCCCCCCGCCAAGGGGGATGGGTAGAGAACATTGACCCACACCCGCCAGGGGCCTTTCCTGGGACTAAAGATCCCAACGTGGTCTCAACGTCGTCACCCTCTCAACACACACCTTTCCTGCACACGTAATCCTGCCTTTCTCCGTCAGGGCCCTATCCTACCAGGAAAAAAAGCAAGCCGCTCAAAGAGGCCCATGCCAGGGAAATCGAGGAAACACTGCAAGTTTCCAAATTTTTGCTGTCTACACGTCCCCGCCTCCGGTGCAAGGCTGCCTATGTGGCCGGGCTCCGAAGGCAAGGCCGAAATCCTGGCAGCCTGGGCCCCAGCAGTGCAATGGTTGATGGTCGTGGGGACACGGATGACCTGTTCGCCACATACAGGAGGGATCCTTGGGCCCTTCACTGGCTCGCCATTCAGCTCCACGACGTCCACTACTGGCCCTGGCCTTTGCTTTGGCTGGTGCCCCATTAAACGTGTGCTCCGGAGCGATCTTTCTCCACCCATCACTAGCATTCTGCCACCAGGGGATATGTGAGTGTGGGAGTCACCATTTGTCACTGGCAGCAGTGTCACAAGTCACTAGACTTCCAGCTACCCGCTGACCTAGGCTGCCTTCTGCCCCAGGCAAGGTCCCGAATCCTTTATCCCAGATGCTGACACCTGGGCACTGGCGGACATTGATTTTTATCAACACAGAGGTCTGAGTGAGGGTCAGAGGGCCAGGTAGGTGAAGTGAAGGCCAGGTGGGCGGGGCTGAGGCTTCTTTGCCATCACCATAGAGACAGTCCCCCCACCGCAAGAGTGGGCGGAGCTTGGGATGGGCCTGGTGACAAGACTGAGCCAATGGCAGAGATCCGGCCCGCCAGGCAGATGACACAGGGCCCTCCATTGTGACCTATGACCCCTAGTGGCCACAGGATTTGAGCACGCCCCGGGAAAGGCTACGCAGGCACAAGGGAGCCCCTGGTGCGGACTGCTTCAGGGCATTGGCAGAGCACGCCAGGTACCTCTTTCCCACTTTCCTGAGGATATCAGTAGGCAAGGCATCCCCACTCAGCATCTCTTGCCTCTCTCTGTCTCTCTCTGCTTGTCTTCGTTCTCTGAAATCTCTTCCTTCTCCCCCTTGTCACTTCACACCTTGGAGTGCCTGACAGAGGGCCTAGAGACCAAAGAGCAAAGGGGGAAGGCCTCTGGCTCTACTGCTTGCCCATGGGGACAGAAGTTCTGGGAGTCTATCTGGAAGGTCTAGAGAGTAGTGATTGATTGGGGAGCTACATCACGGGCGGACCTGGCCAGGTGAAGCTTGACATCACCGTGGGACCTGGCCAGGTGAAGCTCGCTGACAAGTGGCAGCCTCTCCGGAGACTACTAATTCCGCTCCTAACATTCTATGCAAATAACCGGCTGAGTGCCATGGGCAGAAAACATTGACACATACCTGCCAGAGGCCTATTCTGGGTCTGGAGAGTCCACCCTGGTCTCCCCTGCAACTCATCATCTCAGCACACACTTTGCCTGCACGCATGGAAACCGCCTCTCTCCACGAATGTCTTCACCTGCTAGGAAACACACGATGTCACTCAGCCAAAGGAGAGCACAGGCCAAGTCAACTGAAGCCCCCATTTTCAAGATTTTGCCCTCTGCTGCTCCACAGCCTCCGGTGGCACACTGCATGTGCGTCACTTCTCGGTAGACGAGGCCGAAATCCGGGCATCCAGGGCCCCAGCCGTCCAGAATCTACGGATGGCGGCATATGGATCACCTCTTTGCCTCGTACAGCAGGGAGGCCTGGGCCCTAGACTGGCTCCGCTAGAGCTCCACGACCTCAGCTATTTTCCCTGACCTTTGGCCTGTGCCCTCGTGAGTGTGTCATCTCTACTTCCACTTCTCTTCCCACCACACTGAATCCGCCACCTGCGGATACCTGAGCGTGGACATCAACATCTATCACTGGCTGCAGTGTCACAGGTCACTAGGTGTCTAGGCTCAGGCTGACCTTGGCTGTCTTCTGCCCAGGCAAGGAACCTAATCCTTCCAAGGAAATCAGGACACGTGCTCACTGGCCGACATCCTTTCTTTCATCTACACAGCGGTCTAGATGAGGGGAAAGAGGCCAGGTAGGCCAGGTGAGGGCTGAGTGTGGGGCCTAAGGCTTCTTTCCCAATCACTATGGTGACAGCCACCGGAAGGCTGGGCGGAACTTCGGACGGGGACGAGTCACAAACACTCAGCCAATAGGAGAGGTCCAGCCTAACCGGCCAGTTCCGCAGAGCCCTCCATTTTACCCATGGACAGACAACGGCCCCTTGCGTCTTTGGCCACAAAATCCAGGGCACCCAGGGAATAACTTCACAGTAGGCAACCCCTGATGTGAACACGTTCGACACACTGGGACAGCAGGCAGGTACCTCTTTTCCACTTACGCTAGGATATCACTAGGCAAGGCGCCCTTCCTCAGCATCTGTGGCCTCTCACGTATGTGTTCACTCAGAGGAATCTCTTCATTCTACCCCTGAGACACATCACAAGTATGAGGGGCCTGAGAGAGAGCCTAGAGATGGAACGGGGGAGGCTTCTGGCTGTACTGCTTCCCCGTGGGGACAGAATAGCAGGTAGTCTCTCTGGAAGGTCTTAGCTTCTGTTGACTGACACGCGCAATACAGTAGGGGCGGACCCTGGCCAGGGGGAGCTTGTGGGCAGATGCAACCTCTCCGGCGACGAATAATTGCGCTGCTGCTTTGTATGGTGAAAACCTCCCCCCGCCAAGGGGGATGGGTAGAGAACATTGACCCACACCCGCCAGGGGCCTTTCCTGGGACTAAAGATCCCAACGTGGTCTCAACGTCGTCACCCTCTCAACACACACCTTTCCTGCACACGTAATCCTGCCTTTCTCCGTCAGGGCCGTATCCTACCAGGAAAAAAAGCAAGCCGCTCAAAAAGGCCGATGCCAGGGAAATCGAGGAAACACTGCCAGTTTCCAAATTTTTGCTGTCTACACGTCCCCGCCTCCGGTGCAAGGCTGCCTATGTGGCCGGGCTCCGAAGGCAAGGCCGAAATCCTGGCAGCCTGGGCCCCAGCAGTGCAATGGTTGATGGACGTGGGGACACGGATGACCTGTTCGCCACATACAGGAGGGATCCTTGGGCCCTTCACTGGCTCGCCATTCAGCTCCACGACGTCCACTACTGGCCCTGGCCTTTGCTTTGGCTGGTGCCCCATTAAACGTGTGCTCCGGAGCGATCTTTCTCCACCCATCACTAGCATTCTGCCACCAGGGGATATGTGAGTGTGGGAGTCACCATTTGTCACTGGCAGCAGTGTCACAAGTCACTAGACTTCCAGCTACCCGCTGACCTAGGCTGCCTTCTGCCCCAGGCAAGGTCCCGAATCCTTTATCCCAGATGCTGACACCTGGGCACTGGCGGACATTGATTTTTATCAACACAGAGGTCTGAGTGAGGGTCAGAGGGCCAGGTAGGTGAAGTCAAGGCCAGGTGGGCGGGGCTGAGGCTTCTTTGCCATCACCATAGAGACAGTCCCCCCACCGCAAGAGTGGGCGGAGCTTGGGATGGGCCTGGTGACAAGACTGAGCCAATGGCAGAGATCCGGCCCGCCAGGCAGATGACACAGGGCCCTCCATTGGGACCTATGACCCCTAGTGGCCACAGGATTTGAGCACGCCCCGGGAAAGGCTACGCAGGCACAAGGGAGCCCCTGGTGCGGACTGCTTCAGGGCATTGGCAGAGCACGCCAGGTACCTCTTTCCCACTTTCCTGAGGATATCAGTAGGCAAGGCATCCCCACTCAGCATCTCTTGCCTCTCTCTGTCTCTCTCTGCTTGTCTTCGTTCTCTGAAATCTCTTCCTTCTCCCCCTTGTCACTTCACACCTTGGAGTGCCTGACAGAGGGCCTAGAGACCAAAGAGCAAAGGGGAAAGGCCTCTGGCTCTACTGCTTGCCCATGGGGACAGAAGTTCTGGGAGTCTATCTGGAAGGTCTAGAGAGTAGTGATTGATTGGGGAGCTACATCACGGGCGGACCTGGCCAGGTGAAGCTTGACATCACCGTGGGACCTGGCCAGGTGAAGCTCGCTGACAAGTGGCAGCCTCTCCGGAGACTACTAATTCCGCTCCTAACATTCTATGCAAATAACCGGCTGAGTGCCATGGGCAGAAAACATTGACACATACCTGCCAGAGGCCTATTCTGGGTCTGGAGAGTCCACTCTGGTCTCCCCTGCAACTCATCATCTCAGCACACACTTTGCCTGCACGCATGGAAACCGCCTCTCTCCACGAATGTCTTCACCTGCTAGGAAACACACGATGTCACTCAGCCAAAGGAGAGCACAGGCCAAGTCAACTGAAGCCCCCATTTTCAAGATTTTGCCCTCTGCTGCTCCACAGCCTCCGGTGGCACACTGCATGTGCGTCACTTCTCGGTAGACGAGGCCGAAATCCGGGCATCCAGGGCCCCAGCCGTCCAGAATCTACGGATGGCGGCATATGGATCACCTCTTTGCCTCGTACAGCAGGGAGGCCTGGGCCCTAGACTGGCTCCGCTAGAGCTCCACGACCTCAGCTATTTTCCCTGACCTTTGGCCTGTGCCCTCGTGATTGTGTCATCTCTACTTCCACTTCTCTTCCCACCACACTGAATCCGCCACCTGCGGATACCTGAGCGTGGACATCAACATCTATCACTGGCTGCAGTGTCACAGGTCACTAGGTGTCTAGGCTCAGGCTGACCTTGGCTGTCTTCTGCCCAGGCAAGGAACCTAATCCTTCCAAGGAAATCAGGACACGTGCTCACTGGCCGACATCTTTACTTTCATCCACGCAGCGGTCTAGATGAGGGGAAAGAGGCCAGGTAGGCCAGGTGAGGGCTGAGTGTGGGGCCTAAGGCTTCTTTCCCAATCACCATGGTGACAGCCACCGGAAGGCTGGGCGGAACTTCGGACGGGGACGAGTCACAAACACTCAGCCAATAGGAGAGGTCCAGCCTAACCGGCCAGTTCCGCAGAGCCCTCCATTTTACCCATGGACAGACAACGGCCCCTTGCGTCTTTGGCCACAAAATCCAGGGCACCCAGGGAATAACTTCACAGTAGGCAACCCCTGATGTGAACACGTTCGACACACTGGGACAGCAGGCAGGTACCTCTTTTCCACTTACGCTAGGATATCACTAGGCAAGGCGCCCTTCCTCAGCATCTGTGGCCTCTCACGTATGTGTTCACTCAGAGGAATCTCTTCATTCTACCCCTGAGACACATCACAAGTATGAGGGGCCTGAGAGAGAGCCTAGAGATGGAACGGGGGAGGCTTCTGGCTGTACTGCTTCCCCGTGGGGACAGAATAGCAGGTAGTCTCTCTGGAAGGTCTTAGCTTCTGTTGACTGACACGCGCAATACAGTAGGGGCGGACCCTGGCCAGGGGGAGCTTGTGGGCAGATGCAACCTCTCCGGCGACGAATAATTGCGCTGCTGCTTTGTATGGTGAAAACCTCCCCCCGCCAAGGGGGATGGGTAGAGAACATTGACCCACACCCGCCAGGGGCCTTTCCTGGGACTAAAGATCCCAACGTGGTCTCAACGTCGTCACCCTCTCAACACACACCTTTCCTGCACACGTAATCCTGCCTTTCTCCGTCAGGGCCCTATCCTACCAGGAAAAAAAGCAAGCCGCTCAAAGAGGCCCATGCCAGGGAAATCGAGGAAACACTGCAAGTTTCCAAATTTTTGCTGTCTACACGTCCCCGCCTCCGGTGCAAGGCTGCCTATGTGGCCGGGCTCCGAAGGCAAGGCCGAAATCCTGGCAGCCTGGGCCCCAGCAGTGCAATGGTTGATGGTCGTGGGGACACGGATGACCTGTTCGCCACATACAGGAGGGATCCTTGGGCCCTTCACTGGCTCGCCATTCAGCTCCACGACGTCCACTACTGGCCCTGGCCTTTGCTTTGGCTGGTGCCCCATTAAACGTGTGCTCCGGAGCGATCTTTCTCCACCCATCACTAGCATTCTGCCACCAGGGGATATGTGAGTGTGGGAGTCACCATTTGTCACTGGCAGCAGTGTCACAAGTCACTAGACTTCCAGCTACCCGCTGACCTAGGCTGCCTTCTGCCCCAGGCAAGGTCCCGAATCCTTTATCCCAGATGCTGACACCTGGGCACTGGCGGACATTGATTTTTATCAACACAGAGGTCTGAGTGAGGGTCAGAGGGCCAGGTAGGTGAAGTGAAGGCCAGGTGGGCGGGGCTGAGGCTTCTTTGCCATCACCATAGAGACAGTCCCCCCACCGCAAGAGTGGGCGGAGCTTGGGATGGGCCTGGTGACAAGACTGAGCCAATGGCAGAGATCCGGCCCGCCAGGCAGATGACACAGGGCCCTCCATTGTGACCTATGACCCCTAGTGGCCACAGGATTTGAGCACGCCCCGGGAAAGGCTACGCAGGCACAAGGGAGCCCCTGGTGCGGACTGCTTCAGGGCATTGGCAGAGCACGCCAGGTACCTCTTTCCCACTTTCCTGAGGATATCAGTAGGCAAGGCATCCCCACTCAGCATCTCTTGCCTCTCTCTGTCTCTCTCTGCTTGTCTTCGTTCTCTGAAATCTCTTCCTTCTCCCCCTTGTCACTTCACACCTTGGAGTGCCTGACAGAGGGCCTAGAGACCAAAGAGCAAAGGGGGAAGGCCTCTGGCTCTACTGCTTGCCCATGGGGACAGAAGTTCTGGGAGTCTATCTGGAAGGTCTAGAGAGTAGTGATTGATTGGGGAGCTACATCACGGGCGGACCTGGCCAGGTGAAGCTTGACATCACCGTGGGACCTGGCCAGGTGAAGCTCGCTGACAAGTGGCAGCCTCTCCGGAGACTACTAATTCCGCTCCTAACATTCTATGCAAATAACCGGCTGAGTGCCATGGGCAGAAAACATTGACACATACCTGCCAGAGGCCTATTCTGGGTCTGGAGAGTCCACCCTGGTCTCCCCTGCAACTCATCATCTCAGCACACACTTTGCCTGCACGCATGGAAACCGCCTCTCTCCACGAATGTCTTCACCTGCTAGGAAACACACGATGTCACTCAGCCAAAGGAGAGCACAGGCCAAGTCAACTGAAGCCCCCATTTTCAAGATTTTGCCCTCTGCTGCTCCACAGCCTCCGGTGGCACACTGCATGTGCGTCACTTCTCGGTAGACGAGGCCGAAATCCGGGCATCCAGGGCCCCAGCCGTCCAGAATCTACGGATGGCGGCATATGGATCACCTCTTTGCCTCGTACAGCAGGGAGGCCTGGGCCCTAGACTGGCTCCGCTAGAGCTCCACGACCTCAGCTATTTTCCCTGACCTTTGGCCTGTGCCCTCGTGAGTGTGTCATCTCTACTTCCACTTCTCTTCCCACCACACTGAATCCGCCACCTGCGGATACCTGAGCGTGGACATCAACATCTATCACTGGCTGCAGTGTCACAGGTCACTAGGTGTCTAGGCTCAGGCTGACCTTGGCTGTCTTCTGCCCAGGCAAGGAACCTAATCCTTCCAAGGAAATCAGGACACGTGCTCACTGGCCGACATCCTTTCTTTCATCTACACAGCGGTCTAGATGAGGGGAAAGAGGCCAGGTAGGCCAGGTGAGGGCTGAGTGTGGGGCCTAAGGCTTCTTTCCCAATCACTATGGTGACAGCCACCGGAAGGCTGGGCGGAACTTCGGACGGGGACGAGTCACAAACACTCAGCCAATAGGAGAGGTCCAGCCTAACCGGCCAGTTCCGCAGAGCCCTCCATTTTACCCATGGACAGACAACGGCCCCTTGCGTCTTTGGCCACAAAATCCAGGGCACCCAGGGAATAACTTCACAGTAGGCAACCCCTGATGTGAACACGTTCGACACACTGGGACAGCAGGCAGGTACCTCTTTTCCACTTACGCTAGGATATCACTAGGCAAGGCGCCCTTCCTCAGCATCTGTGGCCTCTCACGTATGTGTTCACTCAGAGGAATCTCTTCATTCTACCCCTGAGACACATCACAAGTATGAGGGGCCTGAGAGAGAGCCTAGAGATGGAACGGGGGAGGCTTCTGGCTGTACTGCTTCCCCGTGGGGACAGAATAGCAGGTAGTCTCTCTGGAAGGTCTTAGCTTCTGTTGACTGACACGCGCAATACAGTAGGGGCGGACCCTGGCCAGGGGGAGCTTGTGGGCAGATGCAACCTCTCCGGCGACGAATAATTGCGCTGCTGCTTTGTATGGTGAAAACCTCCCCCCGCCAAGGGGGATGGGTAGAGAACATTGACCCACACCCGCCAGGGGCCTTTCCTGGGACTAAAGATCCCAACGTGGTCTCAACGTCGTCACCCTCTCAACACACACCTTTCCTGCACACGTAATCCTGCCTTTCTCCGTCAGGGCCGTATCCTACCAGGAAAAAAAGCAAGCCGCTCAAAAAGGCCGATGCCAGGGAAATCGAGGAAACACTGCCAGTTTCCAAATTTTTGCTGTCTACACGTCCCCGCCTCCGGTGCAAGGCTGCCTATGTGGCCGGGCTCCGAAGGCAAGGCCGAAATCCTGGCAGCCTGGGCCCCAGCAGTGCAATGGTTGATGGACGTGGGGACACGGATGACCTGTTCGCCACATACAGGAGGGATCCTTGGGCCCTTCACTGGCTCGCCATTCAGCTCCACGACGTCCACTACTGGCCCTGGCCTTTGCTTTGGCTGGTGCCCCATTAAACGTGTGCTCCGGAGCGATCTTTCTCCACCCATCACTAGCATTCTGCCACCAGGGGATATGTGAGTGTGGGAGTCACCATTTGTCACTGGCAGCAGTGTCACAAGTCACTAGACTTCCAGCTACCCGCTGACCTAGGCTGCCTTCTGCCCCAGGCAAGGTCCCGAATCCTTTATCCCAGATGCTGACACCTGGGCACTGGCGGACATTGATTTTTATCAACACAGAGGTCTGAGTGAGGGTCAGAGGGCCAGGTAGGTGAAGTCAAGGCCAGGTGGGCGGGGCTGAGGCTTCTTTGCCATCACCATAGAGACAGTCCCCCCACCGCAAGAGTGGGCGGAGCTTGGGATGGGCCTGGTGACAAGACTGAGCCAATGGCAGAGATCCGGCCCGCCAGGCAGATGACACAGGGCCCTCCATTGGGACCTATGACCCCTAGTGGCCACAGGATTTGAGCACGCCCCGGGAAAGGCTACGCAGGCACAAGGGAGCCCCTGGTGCGGACTGCTTCAGGGCATTGGCAGAGCACGCCAGGTACCTCTTTCCCACTTTCCTGAGGATATCAGTAGGCAAGGCATCCCCACTCAGCATCTCTTGCCTCTCTCTGTCTCTCTCTGCTTGTCTTCGTTCTCTGAAATCTCTTCCTTCTCCCCCTTGTCACTTCACACCTTGGAGTGCCTGACAGAGGGCCTAGAGACCAAAGAGCAAAGGGGAAAGGCCTCTGGCTCTACTGCTTGCCCATGGGGACAGAAGTTCTGGGAGTCTATCTGGAAGGTCTAGAGAGTAGTGATTGATTGGGGAGCTACATCACGGGCGGACCTGGCCAGGTGAAGCTTGACATCACCGTGGGACCTGGCCAGGTGAAGCTCGCTGACAAGTGGCAGCCTCTCCGGAGACTACTAATTCCGCTCCTAACATTCTATGCAAATAACCGGCTGAGTGCCATGGGCAGAAAACATTGACACATACCTGCCAGAGGCCTATTCTGGGTCTGGAGAGTCCACTCTGGTCTCCCCTGCAACTCATCATCTCAGCACACACTTTGCCTGCACGCATGGAAACCGCCTCTCTCCACGAATGTCTTCACCTGCTAGGAAACACACGATGTCACTCAGCCAAAGGAGAGCACAGGCCAAGTCAACTGAAGCCCCCATTTTCAAGATTTTGCCCTCTGCTGCTCCACAGCCTCCGGTGGCACACTGCATGTGCGTCACTTCTCGGTAGACGAGGCCGAAATCCGGGCATCCAGGGCCCCAGCCGTCCAGAATCTACGGATGGCGGCATATGGATCACCTCTTTGCCTCGTACAGCAGGGAGGCCTGGGCCCTAGACTGGCTCCGCTAGAGCTCCACGACCTCAGCTATTTTCCCTGACCTTTGGCCTGTGCCCTCGTGATTGTGTCATCTCTACTTCCACTTCTCTTCCCACCACACTGAATCCGCCACCTGCGGATACCTGAGCGTGGACATCAACATCTATCACTGGCTGCAGTGTCACAGGTCACTAGGTGTCTAGGCTCAGGCTGACCTTGGCTGTCTTCTGCCCAGGCAAGGAACCTAATCCTTCCAAGGAAATCAGGACACGTGCTCACTGGCCGACATCTTTACTTTCATCCACGCAGCGGTCTAGATGAGGGGAAAGAGGCCAGGTAGGCCAGGTGAGGGCTGAGTGTGGGGCCTAAGGCTTCTTTCCCAATCACCATGGTGACAGCCACCGGAAGGCTGGGCGGAACTTCGGACGGGGACGAGTCACAAACACTCAGCCAATAGGAGAGGTCCAGCCTAACCGGCCAGTTCCGCAGAGCCCTCCATTTTACCCATGGACAGACAACGGCCCCTTGCGTCTTTGGCCACAAAATCCAGGGCACCCAGGGAATAACTTCACAGTAGGCAACCCCTGATGTGAACACGTTCGACACACTGGGACAGCAGGCAGGTACCTCTTTTCCACTTACGCTAGGATATCACTAGGCAAGGCGCCCTTCCTCAGCATCTGTGGCCTCTCACGTATGTGTTCACTCAGAGGAATCTCTTCATTCTACCCCTGAGACACATCACAAGTATGAGGGGCCTGAGAGAGAGCCTAGAGATGGAACGGGGGAGGCTTCTGGCTGTACTGCTTCCCCGTGGGGACAGAATAGCAGGTAGTCTCTCTGGAAGGTCTTAGCTTCTGTTGACTGACACGCGCAATACAGTAGGGGCGGACCCTGGCCAGGGGGAGCTTGTGGGCAGATGCAACCTCTCCGGCGACGAATAATTGCGCTGCTGCTTTGTATGGTGAAAACCTCCCCCCGCCAAGGGGGATGGGTAGAGAACATTGACCCACACCCGCCAGGGGCCTTTCCTGGGACTAAAGATCCCAACGTGGTCTCAACGTCGTCACCCTCTCAACACACACCTTTCCTGCACACGTAATCCTGCCTTTCTCCGTCAGGGCCCTATCCTACCAGGAAAAAAAGCAAGCCGCTCAAAGAGGCCCATGCCAGGGAAATCGAGGAAACACTGCAAGTTTCCAAATTTTTGCTGTCTACACGTCCCCGCCTCCGGTGCAAGGCTGCCTATGTGGCCGGGCTCCGAAGGCAAGGCCGAAATCCTGGCAGCCTGGGCCCCAGCAGTGCAATGGTTGATGGTCGTGGGGACACGGATGACCTGTTCGCCACATACAGGAGGGATCCTTGGGCCCTTCACTGGCTCGCCATTCAGCTCCACGACGTCCACTACTGGCCCTGGCCTTTGCTTTGGCTGGTGCCCCATTAAACGTGTGCTCCGGAGCGATCTTTCTCCACCCATCACTAGCATTCTGCCACCAGGGGATATGTGAGTGTGGGAGTCACCATTTGTCACTGGCAGCAGTGTCACAAGTCACTAGACTTCCAGCTACCCGCTGACCTAGGCTGCCTTCTGCCCCAGGCAAGGTCCCGAATCCTTTATCCCAGATGCTGACACCTGGGCACTGGCGGACATTGATTTTTATCAACACAGAGGTCTGAGTGAGGGTCAGAGGGCCAGGTAGGTGAAGTGAAGGCCAGGTGGGCGGGGCTGAGGCTTCTTTGCCATCACCATAGAGACAGTCCCCCCACCGCAAGAGTGGGCGGAGCTTGGGATGGGCCTGGTGACAAGACTGAGCCAATGGCAGAGATCCGGCCCGCCAGGCAGATGACACAGGGCCCTCCATTGTGACCTATGACCCCTAGTGGCCACAGGATTTGAGCACGCCCCGGGAAAGGCTACGCAGGCACAAGGGAGCCCCTGGTGCGGACTGCTTCAGGGCATTGGCAGAGCACGCCAGGTACCTCTTTCCCACTTTCCTGAGGATATCAGTAGGCAAGGCATCCCCACTCAGCATCTCTTGCCTCTCTCTCTCTCTCTCTGCTTGTCTTCGTTCTCTGAAATCTCTTCCTTCTCCCCCTTGTCACTTCACACCTTGGAGTGCCTGACAGAGGGCCTAGAGACCAAAGAGCAAAGGGGGAAGGCCTCTGGCTCTACTGCTTGCCCATGGGGACAGAAGTTCTGGGAGTCTATCTGGAAGGTCTAGAGAGTAGTGATTGATTGGGGAGCTACATCACGGGCGGACCTGGCCAGGTGAAGCTTGACATCACCGTGGGACCTGGCCAGGTGAAGCTCGCTGACAAGTGGCAGCCTCTCCGGAGACTACTAATTCCGCTCCTAACATTCTATGCAAATAACCGGCTGAGTGCCATGGGCAGAAAACATTGACACATACCTGCCAGAGGCCTATTCTGGGTCTGGAGAGTCCACCCTGGTCTCCCCTGCAACTCATCATCTCAGCACACACTTTGCCTGCACGCATGGAAACCGCCTCTCTCCACGAATGTCTTCACCTGCTAGGAAACACACGATGTCACTCAGCCAAAGGAGAGCACAGGCCAAGTCAACTGAAGCCCCCATTTTCAAGATTTTGCCCTCTGCTGCTCCACAGCCTCCGGTGGCACACTGCATGTGCGTCACTTCTCGGTAGACGAGGCCGAAATCCGGGCATCCAGGGCCCCAGCCGTCCAGAATCTACGGATGGCGGCATATGGATCACCTCTTTGCCTCGTACAGCAGGGAGGCCTGGGCCCTAGACTGGCTCCGCTAGAGCTCCACGACCTCAGCTATTTTCCCTGACCTTTGGCCTGTGCCCTCGTGAGTGTGTCATCTCTACTTCCACTTCTCTTCCCACCACACTGAATCCGCCACCTGCGGATACCTGAGCGTGGACATCAACATCTATCACTGGCTGCAGTGTCACAGGTCACTAGGTGTCTAGGCTCAGGCTGACCTTGGCTGTCTTCTGCCCAGGCAAGGAACCTAATCCTTCCAAGGAAATCAGGACACGTGCTCACTGGCCGACATCCTTTCTTTCATCTACACAGCGGTCTAGATGAGGGGAAAGAGGCCAGGTAGGCCAGGTGAGGGCTGAGTGTGGGGCCTAAGGCTTCTTTCCCAATCACTATGGTGACAGCCACCGGAAGGCTGGGCGGAACTTCGGACGGGGACGAGTCACAAACACTCAGCCAATAGGAGAGGTCCAGCCTAACCGGCCAGTTCCGCAGAGCCCTCCATTTTACCCATGGACAGACAACGGCCCCTTGCGTCTTTGGCCACAAAATCCAGGGCACCCAGGGAATAACTTCACAGTAGGCAACCCCTGATGTGAACACGTTCGACACACTGGGACAGCAGGCAGGTACCTCTTTTCCACTTACGCTAGGATATCACTAGGCAAGGCGCCCTTCCTCAGCATCTGTGGCCTCTCACGTATGTGTTCACTCAGAGGAATCTCTTCATTCTACCCCTGAGACACATCACAAGTATGAGGGGCCTGAGAGAGAGCCTAGAGATGGAACGGGGGAGGCTTCTGGCTGTACTGCTTCCCCGTGGGGACAGAATAGCAGGTAGTCTCTCTGGAAGGTCTTAGCTTCTGTTGACTGACACGCGCAATACAGTAGGGGCGGACCCTGGCCAGGGGGAGCTTGTGGGCAGATGCAACCTCTCCGGCGACGAATAATTGCGCTGCTGCTTTGTATGGTGAAAACCTCCCCCCGCCAAGGGGGATGGGTAGAGAACATTGACCCACACCCGCCAGGGGCCTTTCCTGGGACTAAAGATCCCAACGTGGTCTCAACGTCGTCACCCTCTCAACACACACCTTTCCTGCACACGTAATCCTGCCTTTCTCCGTCAGGGCCGTATCCTACCAGGAAAAAAAGCAAGCCGCTCAAAAAGGCCGATGCCAGGGAAATCGAGGAAACACTGCCAGTTTCCAAATTTTTGCTGTCTACACGTCCCCGCCTCCGGTGCAAGGCTGCCTATGTGGCCGGGCTCCGAAGGCAAGGCCGAAATCCTGGCAGCCTGGGCCCCAGCAGTGCAATGGTTGATGGACGTGGGGACACGGATGACCTGTTCGCCACATACAGGAGGGATCCTTGGGCCCTTCACTGGCTCGCCATTCAGCTCCACGACGTCCACTACTGGCCCTGGCCTTTGCTTTGGCTGGTGCCCCATTAAACGTGTGCTCCGGAGCGATCTTTCTCCACCCATCACTAGCATTCTGCCACCAGGGGATATGTGAGTGTGGGAGTCACCATTTGTCACTGGCAGCAGTGTCACAAGTCACTAGACTTCCAGCTACCCACTGACCTAGGCTGCCTTCTGCCCCAGGCAAGGTCCCGAATCCTTTATCCCAGATGCTGACACCTGGGCACTGGCGGACATTGATTTTTATCAACACAGAGGTCTGAGTGAGGGTCAGAGGGCCAGGTAGGTGAAGTCAAGGCCAGGTGGGCGGGGCTGAGGCTTCTTTGCCATCACCATAGAGACAGTCCCCCCACCGCAAGAGTGGGCGGAGCTTGGGATGGGCCTGGTGACAAGACTGAGCCAATGGCAGAGATCCGGCCCGCCAGGCAGATGACACAGGGCCCTCCATTGGGACCTATGACCCCTAGTGGCCACAGGATTTGAGCACGCCCCGGGAAAGGCTACGCAGGCACAAGGGAGCCCCTGGTGCGGACTGCTTCAGGGCATTGGCAGAGCACGCCAGGTACCTCTTTCCCACTTTCCTGAGGATATCAGTAGGCAAGGCATCCCCACTCAGCATCTCTTGCCTCTCTCTGTCTCTCTCTGCTTGTCTTCGTTCTCTGAAATCTCTTCCTTCTCCCCCTTGTCACTTCACACCTTGGAGTGCCTGACAGAGGGCCTAGAGACCAAAGAGCAAAGGGGAAAGGCCTCTGGCTCTACTGCTTGCCCATGGGGACAGAAGTTCTGGGAGTCTATCTGGAAGGTCTAGAGAGTAGTGATTGATTGGGGAGCTACATCACGGGCGGACCTGGCCAGGTGAAGCTTGACATCACCGTGGGACCTGGCCAGGTGAAGCTCGCTGACAAGTGGCAGCCTCTCCGGAGACTACTAATTCCGCTCCTAACATTCTATGCAAATAACCGGCTGAGTGCCATGGGCAGAAAACATTGACACATACCTGCCAGAGGCCTATTCTGGGTCTGGAGAGTCCACCCTGGTCTCCCCTGCAACTCATCATCTCAGCACACACTTTGCCTGCACGCATGGAAACCGCCTCTCTCCACGAATGTCTTCACCTGCTAGGAAACACACGATGTCACTCAGCCAAAGGAGAGCACAGGCCAAGTCAACTGAAGCCCCCATTTTCAAGATTTTGCCCTCTGCTGCTCCACAGCCTCCGGTGGCACACTGCATGTGCGTCACTTCTCGGTAGACGAGGCCGAAATCCGGGCATCCAGGGCCCCAGCCGTCCAGAATCTACGGATGGCGGCATATGGATCACCTCTTTGCCTCGTACAGCAGGGAGGCCTGGGCCCTAGACTGGCTCCGCTAGAGCTCCACGACCTCAGCTATTTTCCCTGACCTTTGGCCTGTGCCCTCGTGATTGTGTCATCTCTACTTCCACTTCTCTTCCCACCACACTGAATCCGCCACCTGCGGATACCTGAGCGTGGACATCAACATCTATCACTGGCTGCAGTGTCACAGGTCACTAGGTGTCTAGGCTCAGGCTGACCTTGGCTGTCTTCTGCCCAGGCAAGGAACCTAATCCTTCCAAGGAAATCAGGACACGTGCTCACTGGCCGACATCTTTACTTTCATCCACGCAGCGGTCTAGATGAGGGGAAAGAGGCCAGGTAGGCCAGGTGAGGGCTGAGTGTGGGGCCTAAGGCTTCTTTCCCAATCACCATGGTGACAGCCACCGGAAGGCTGGGCGGAACTTCGGACGGGGACGAGTCACAAACACTCAGCCAATAGGAGAGGTCCAGCCTAACCGGCCAGTTCCGCAGAGCCCTCCATTTTACCCATGGACAGACAACGGCCCCTTGCGTCTTTGGCCACAAAATCCAGGGCACCCAGGGAATAACTTCACAGTAGGCAACCCCTGATGTGAACACGTTCGACACACTGGGACAGCAGGCAGGTACCTCTTTTCCACTTACGCTAGGATATCACTAGGCAAGGCGCCCTTCCTCAGCATCTGTGGCCTCTCACGTATGTGTTCACTCAGAGGAATCTCTTCATTCTACCCCTGAGACACATCACAAGTATGAGGGGCCTGAGAGAGAGCCTAGAGATGGAACGGGGGAGGCTTCTGGCTGTACTGCTTCCCCGTGGGGACAGAATAGCAGGTAGTCTCTCTGGAAGGTCTTAGCTTCTGTTGACTGACACGCGCAATACAGTAGGGGCGGACCCTGGCCAGGGGGAGCTTGTGGGCAGATGCAACCTCTCCGGCGACGAATAATTGCGCTGCTGCTTTGTATGGTGAAAACCTCCCCCCGCCAAGGGGGATGGGTAGAGAACATTGACCCACACCCGCCAGGGGCCTTTCCTGGGACTAAAGATCCCAACGTGGTCTCAACGTCGTCACCCTCTCAACACACACCTTTCCTGCACACGTAATCCTGCCTTTCTCCGTCAGGGCCCTATCCTACCAGGAAAAAAAGCAAGCCGCTCAAAGAGGCCCATGCCAGGGAAATCGAGGAAACACTGCAAGTTTCCAAATTTTTGCTGTCTACACGTCCCCGCCTCCGGTGCAAGGCTGCCTATGTGGCCGGGCTCCGAAGGCAAGGCCGAAATCCTGGCAGCCTGGGCCCCAGCAGTGCAATGGTTGATGGTCGTGGGGACACGGATGACCTGTTCGCCACATACAGGAGGGATCCTTGGGCCCTTCACTGGCTCGCCATTCAGCTCCACGACGTCCACTACTGGCCCTGGCCTTTGCTTCATAAGAGATAGTATTTAAACGTGTGCTCCGGAGCGATCTTTCTCCACCCATCACTAGCATTCTGCCACCAGGGGATATGTGAGTGTGGGAGTCACCATTTGTCACTGGCAGCAGTGTCACAAGTCACTAGACTTCCAGCTACCCGCTGACCTAGGCTGCCTTCTGCCCCAGGCAAGGTCCCGAATCCTTTATCCCAGATGCTGACACCTGGGCACTGGCGGACATTGATTTTTATCAACACAGAGGTCTGAGTGAGGGTCAGAGGGCCAGGTAGGTGAAGTGAAGGCCAGGTGGGCGGGGCTGAGGCTTCTTTGCCATCACCATAGAGACAGTCCCCCCACCGCAAGAGTGGGCGGAGCTTGGGATGGGCCTGGTGACAAGACTGAGCCAATGGCAGAGATCCGGCCCGCCAGGCAGATGACACAGGGCCCTCCATTGTGACCTATGACCCCTAGTGGCCACAGGATTTGAGCACGCCCCGGGAAAGGCTACGCAGGCACAAGGGAGCCCCTGGTGCGGACTGCTTCAGGGCATTGGCAGAGCACGCCAGGTACCTCTTTCCCACTTTCCTGAGGATATCAGTAGGCAAGGCATCCCCACTCAGCATCTCTTGCCTCTCTCTCTCTCTCTCTGCTTGTCTTCGTTCTCTGAAATCTCTTCCTTCTCCCCCTTGTCACTTCACACCTTGGAGTGCCTGACAGAGGGCCTAGAGACCAAAGAGCAAAGGGGAAGGCCTCTGGCTCTACTGCTTGCCCATGGGGACAGAAGTTCTGGGAGTCTATCTGGAAGGTCTAGAGAGTAGTGATTGATTGGGGAGCTACATCACGGGCGGACCTGGCCAGGTGAAGCTTGACATCACCGTGGGACCTGGCCAGGTGAAGCTCGCTGACAAGTGGCAGCCTCTCCGGAGACTACTAATTCCGCTCCTAACATTCTATGCAAATAACCGGCTGAGTGCCATGGGCAGAAAACATTGACACATACCTGCCAGAGGCCTATTCTGGGTCTGGAGAGTCCACCCTGGTCTCCCCTGCAACTCATCATCTCAGCACACACTTTGCCTGCACGCATGGAAACCGCCTCTCTCCACGAATGTCTTCACCTGCTAGGAAACACACGATGTCACTCAGCCAAAGGAGAGCACAGGCCAAGTCAACTGAAGCCCCCATTTTCAAGATTTTGCCCTCTGCTGCTCCACAGCCTCCGGTGGCACACTGCATGTGCGTCACTTCTCGGTAGACGAGGCCGAAATCCGGGCATCCAGGGCCCCAGCCGTCCAGAATCTACGGATGGCGGCATATGGATCACCTCTTTGCCTCGTACAGCAGGGAGGCCTGGGCCCTAGACTGGCTCCGCTAGAGCTCCACGACCTCAGCTATTTTCCCTGACCTTTGGCCTGTGCCCTCGTGAGTGTGTCATCTCTACTTCCACTTCTCTTCCCACCACACTGAATCCGCCACCTGCGGATACCTGAGCGTGGACATCAACATCTATCACTGGCTGCAGTGTCACAGGTCACTAGGTGTCTAGGCTCAGGCTGACCTTGGCTGTCTTCTGCCCAGGCAAGGAACCTAATCCTTCCAAGGAAATCAGGACACGTGCTCACTGGCCGACATCCTTTCTTTCATCCACACAGCGGTCTAGATGAGGGGAAAGAGGCCAGGTAGGCCAGGTGAGGGCTGAGTGTGGGGCCTAAGGCTTCTTTCCCAATCACCATGCTGACAGCCACCGGAAGGCTGGGCGGAACTTCTGACGGGGACGAGTCACAAACACTCAGCCAATAGGAGAGGTCCAGCCTAACCGGCCAGTTCCGCAGAGCCCTCCATTTTACCCATGGACAGACAACGGCCCCTTGCGTCTTTGGCCACAAAATCCAGGGCACCCAGGGAATAACTTCACAGTAGGCAACCCCTGATGTGAACACGTTCGACACACTGGGACAGCAGGCAGGTACCTCTTTTCCACTTACGCTAGGATATCACTAGGCAAGGCGCCCTTCCTCAGCATCTGTGGCCTCTCACGTATGTGTTCACTCAGAGGAATCTCTTCATTCTACCCCTGAGACACATCACAAGTATGAGGGGCCTGAGAGAGAGCCTAGAGATGGAACGGGGGAGGCTTCTGGCTGTACTGCTTCCCCGTGGGGACAGAATAGCAGGTAGTCTCTCTGGAAGGTCTTAGCTTCTGTTGACTGACACGCGCAATACAGTAGGGGCGGACCCTGGCCAGGGGGAGCTTGTGGGCAGATGCAACCTCTCCGGCGACGAATAATTGCGCTGCTGCTTTGTATGGTGAAAACCTCCCCCCGCCAAGGGGGATGGGTAGAGAACATTGACCCACACCCGCCAGGGGCCTTTCCTGGGACTAAAGATCCCAACGTGGTCTCAACGTCGTCACCCTCTCAACACACACCTTTCCTGCACACGTAATCCTGCCTTTCTCCGTCAGGGCCCTATGCTACCAGGAAAAAAAGCAAGCCGCTCAAAGAGGCCGATGCCAGGGAAATCGAGGAAACACTGCCAGTTTCCAAATTTTTGCTGTCTACACGTCCCCGCCTCCGGTGCAAGGCTGCCTATGTGGCCGGGCTCCGAAGGCAAGGCCGAAATCCTGGCAGCCTGGGCCCCAGCAGTGCAATGGTTGATGGACGTGGGGACACGGATGACCTGTTCGCCACATACAGGAGGGATCCTTGGGCCCTTCACTGGCTCGCCATTCAGCTCCACGACGTCCACTACTGGCCCTGGCCTTTGCTTTGGCTGGTGCCCCATTAAACGTGTGCTCCGGAGCGATCTTTCTCCACCCATCACTAGCATTCTGCCACCAGGGGATATGTGAGTGTGGGAGTCACCATTTGTCACTGGCAGCAGTGTCACAAGTCACTAGACTTCCAGCTACCCGCTGACCTAGGCTGCCTTCTGCCCCAGGCAAGGTCCCGAATCCTTTATCCCAGATGCTGACACCTGGGCACTGGCGGACATTGATTTTTATCAACACAGAGGTCTGAGTGAGGGTCAGAGGGCCAGGTAGGTGAAGTCAAGGCCAGGTGGGCGGGGCTGAGGCTTCTTTGCCATCACCATAGAGACAGTCCCCCCACCGCAAGAGTGGGCGGAGCTTGGGATGGGCCTGGTGACAAGACTGAGCCAATGGCAGAGATCCGGCCCGCCAGGCAGATGACACAGGGCCCTCCATTGGGACCTATGACCCCTAGTGGCCACAGGATTTGAGCACGCCCCGGGAAAGGCTACGCAGGCACAAGGGAGCCCCTGGTGCGGACTGCTTCAGGGCATTGGCAGAGCACGCCAGGTACCTCTTTCCCACTTTCCTGAGGATATCAGTAGGCAAGGCATCCCCACTCAGCATCTCTTGCCTCTCTCTGTCTCTCTCTGCTTGTCTTCGTTCTCTGAAATCTCTTCCTTCTCCCCCTTGTCACTTCACACCTTGGAGTGCCTGACAGAGGGCCTAGAGACCAAAGAGCAAAGGGGGAAGGCCTCTGGCTCTACTGCTTGCCCATGGGGACAGAAGTTCTGGGAGTCTATCTGGAAGGTCTAGAGAGTAGTGATTGATTGGGGAGCTACATCACGGGCGGACCTGGCCAGGTGAAGCTTGACATCACCGTGGGACCTGGCCAGGTGAAGCTCGCTGACAAGTGGCAGCCTCTCCGGAGACTACTAATTCCGCTCCTAACATTCTATGCAAATAACCGGCTGAGTGCCATGGGCAGAAAACATTGACACATACCTGCCAGAGGCCTATTCTGGGTCTGGAGAGTCCACCCTGGTCTCCCCTGCAACTCATCATCTCAGCACACACTTTGCCTGCACGCATGGAAACCGCCTCTCTCCACGAATGTCTTCACCTGCTAGGAAACACACGATGTCACTCAGCCAAAGGAGAGCACAGGCCAAGTCAACTGAAGCCCCCATTTTCAAGATTTTGCCCTCTGCTGCTCCACAGCCTCCGGTGGCACACTGCATGTGCGTCACTTCTCGGTAGACGAGGCCGAAATCCGGGCATCCAGGGCCCCAGCCGTCCAGAATCTACGGATGGCGGCATATGGATCACCTCTTTGCCTCGTACAGCAGGGAGGCCTGGGCCCTAGACTGGCTCCGCTAGAGCTCCACGACCTCAGCTATTTTCCCTGACCTTTGGCCTGTGCCCTCGTGAGTGTGTCATCTCTACTTCCACTTCTCTTCCCACCACACT
The DNA here is from genome assembly GCF_030014295.1 of Loxodonta africana. Taxonomy (NCBI): domain Eukaryota; kingdom Metazoa; phylum Chordata; class Mammalia; order Proboscidea; family Elephantidae; genus Loxodonta; species Loxodonta africana. The sequence continues at coordinate 338,419 of NW_026975614.1, forward strand.
GAATCCGCCACCTGCGGATACCTGAGCGTGGACATCAACATCTATCACTGGCTGCAGTGTCACAGGTCACTAGGTGTCTAGGCTCAGGCTGACCTCGGCTGTCTTCTGCCCAGGCAAGGAACCTAATCCTTCCAAGGAAATGAGGACACGTGCTGACTGGCCGACATCCTTTCTTTCATCTACACAGCGGTCTAGATGAGGGGAAAGAGGCCAGGTAGGCCAGGTGAGGGCTGAGTGTGGGGCCTAAGGCTTCTTTCCCAATCACCATGGTGACAGCCACCGGAAGGCTGGGCGGAACTTCGGACGGGGACGAGTCACAAACACTCAGCCAATAGGAGAGGTCCAGCCTAACCGGCCAGTTCCGCAGAGCCCTCCATTTTACCCATGGACAGACAACGGCCCCTTGCGTCTTTGGCCACAAAATCCAGGGCACCCAGGGAATAACTTCACAGTAGGCAACCCCTGATGTGAACACGTTCGACACACTGGGACAGCAGGCAGGTACCTCTTTTCCACTTACGCTAGGATATCACTAGGCAAGGCGCCCTTCCTCAGCATCTGTGGCCTCTCACGTATGTGTTCACTCAGAGGAATCTCTTCATTCTACCCCTGAGACACATCACAAGTATGAGGGGCCTGAGAGAGAGCCTAGAGATGGAACGGGGGAGGCTTCTGGCTGTACTGCTTCCCCGTGGGGACAGAATAGCAGGTAGTCTCTCTGGAAGGTCTTAGCTTCTGTTGACTGACACGCGCAATACAGTAGGGGCGGACCCTGGCCAGGGGGAGCTTGTGGGCAGATGCAACCTCTCCGGCGACGAATAATTGCGCTGCTGCTTTGTATGGTGAAAACCTCCCCCCGCCAAGGGGGATGGGTAGAGAACATTGACCCACACCCGCCAGGGGCCTTTCCTGGGACTAAAGATCCCAACGTGGTCTCAACGTCGTCACCCTCTCAACACACACCATTCCTGCACACGTAATCCTGCCTTTCTCCGTCAGGGCCCTATCCTACCAGGAAAAAAAGCAAGCCGCTCAAAAAGGCCGATGCCAGGGAAATCGAGGAAACACTGCCAGTTTCCAAATTTTTGCTGTCTACACGTCCCCGCCTCCGGTGCAAGGCTGCCTATGTGGCCGGGCTCCGAAGGCAAGGCCGAAATCCTGGCAGCCTGGGCCCCAGCAGTGCAATGGTTGATGGACGTGGGGACACGGATGACCTGTTCGCCACATACAGGAGGGATCCTTGGGCCCTTCACTGGCTCGCCATTCAGCTCCACGACGTCCACTACTGGCCCTGGCCTTTGCTTTGGCTGGTGCCCCATTAAACGTGTGCTCCGGAGCGATCTTTCTCCACCCATCACTAGCATTCTGCCACCAGGGGATATCTGAGTGTGGGAGTCACCATTTGTCACTGGCAGCAGTGTCACAAGTCACTAGACTTCCAGCTACCTGCTGACCTAGGCTGCCTTCTGCCCCAGGCAAGGTCCCGAATCCTTTATCCCAGATGCTGACACCTGGGCACTGGCGGACATTGATTTTTATCAACACAGAGGTCTGAGTGAGGGTCAGAGGGCCAGGTAGGTGAAGTGAAGGCCAGGTGGGCGGGGCTGAGGCTTCTTTGCCATCACCATAGAGACAGTCCCCCCACCGCAAGAGTGGGCGGAGCTTGGGATGGGCCTGGTGACAAGACTGAGCCAATGGCAGAGATCCGGCCCGCCAGGCAGATGACACAGGGCCCTCCATTGTGACCTATGACCCCTAGTGGCCACAGGATTTGAGCACGCCCCGGGAAAGGCTACGCAGGCACAAGGGAGCCCCTGGTGCGGACTGCTTCAGGGCATTGGCAGAGCACGCCAGGTACCTCTTTCCCACTTTCCTGAGGATATCAGTAGGCAAGGCATCCCCACTCAGCATCTCTTGCCTCTCTCTCTCTCTCTCTGCTTGTCTTCGTTCTCTGAAATCTCTTCCTTCTCCCCCTTGTCACTTCACACCTTGGAGTGCCTGACAGAGGGCCTAGAGACCAAAGAGCAAAGGGGGAAGGCCTCTGGCTCTACTGCTTGCCCATGGGGACAGAAGTTCTGGGAGTCTATCTGGAAGGTCTAGAGAGTAGTGATTGATTGGGGAGCTACATCACGGGCGGACCTGGCCAGGTGAAGCTTGACATCACCGTGGGACCTGGCCAGGTGAAGCTCGCTGACAAGTGGCAGCCTCTCCGGAGACTACTAATTCCGCTCCTAACATTCTATGCAAATAACCGGCTGAGTGCCATGGGCAGAAAACATTGACACATACCTGCCAGAGGCCTATTCTGGGTCTGGAGAGTCCACCCTGGTCTCCCCTGCAACTCATCATCTCAGCACACACTTTGCCTGCACGCATGGAAACCGCCTCTCTCCACGAATGTCTTCACCTGCTAGGAAACACACGATGTCACTCAGCCAAAGGAGAGCACAGGCCAAGTCAACTGAAGCCCCCATTTTCAAGATTTTGCCCTCTGCTGCTCCACAGCCTCCGGTGGCACACTGCATGTGCGTCACTTCTCGGTAGACGAGGCCGAAATCCGGGCATCCAGGGCCCCAGCCGTCCAGAATCTACGGATGGCGGCATATGGATCACCTCTTTGCCTCGTACAGCAGGGAGGCCTGGGCCCTAGACTGGCTCCGCTAGAGCTCCACGACCTCAGCTATTTTCCCTGACCTTTGGCCTGTGCCCTCGTGATTGTGTCATCTCTACTTCCACTTCTCCTCCCACCACACTGAATGCGCCACCTGCGGATACCTGAGCGTGGACATCAACATCTATCACTGGCTGCAGTGTCACAGGTCACTAGGTGTCTAGGCTCAGGCTGACCTCGGCTGTCTTCTGCCCAGGCAAGGAACCTAATCCTTCCAAGGAAATGAGGACACGTGCTGACTGGCCGACATCCTTTCTTTCATCTACACAGCGGTCTAGATGAGGGGAAAGAGGCCAGGTAGGCCAGGTGAGGGCTGAGTGTGGGGCCTAAGGCTTCTTTCCCAATCACCATGGTGACAGCCACCGGAAGGCTGGGCGGAACTTCGGACGGGGACGAGTCACAAACACTCAGCCAATAGGAGAGGTCCAGCCTAACCGGCCAGTTCCGCAGAGCCCTCCATTTTACCCATGGACAGACAACGGCCCCTTGCGTCTTTGGCCACAAAATCCAGGGCACCCAGGGAATAACTTCACAGTAGGCAACCCCTGATGTGAACACGTTCGACACACTGGGACAGCAGGCAGGTACCTCTTTTCCACTTACGCTAGGATATCACTAGGCAAGGCGCCCTTCCTCAGCATCTGTGGCCTCTCACGTATGTGTTCACTCAGAGGAATCTCTTCATTCTACCCCTGAGACACATCACAAGTATGAGGGGCCTGAGAGAGAGCCTAGAGATGGAACGGGGGAGGCTTCTGGCTGTACTGCTTCCCCGTGGGGACAGAATAGCAGGTAGTCTCTCTGGAAGGTCTTAGCTTCTGTTGACTGACACGCGCAATACAGTAGGGGCGGACCCTGGCCAGGGGGAGCTTGTGGGCAGATGCAACCTCTCCGGCGACGAATAATTGCGCTGCTGCTTTGTATGGTGAAAACCTCCCCCCGCCAAGGGGGATGGGTAGAGAACATTGACCCACACCCGCCAGGGGCCTTTCCTGGGACTAAAGATCCCAACGTGGTCTCAACGTCGTCACCCTCTCAACACACACCATTCCTGCACACGTAATCCTGCCTTTCTCCGTCAGGGCCCTATCCTACCAGGAAAAAAAGCAAGCCGCTCAAAAAGGCCGATGCCAGGGAAATCGAGGAAACACTGCCAGTTTCCAAATTTTTGCTGTCTACACGTCCCCGCCTCCGGTGCAAGGCTGCCTATGTGGCCGGGCTCCGAAGGCAAGGCCGAAATCCTGGCAGCCTGGGCCCCAGCAGTGCAATGGTTGATGGACGTGGGGACACGGATGACCTGTTCGCCACATACAGGAGGGATCCTTGGGCCCTTCACTGGCTCGCCATTCAGCTCCACGACGTCCACTACTGGCCCTGGCCTTTGCTTTGGCTGGTGCCCCATTAAACGTGTGCTCCGGAGCGATCTTTCTCCACCCATCACTAGCATTCTGCCACCAGGGGATATCTGAGTGTGGGAGTCACCATTTGTCACTGGCAGCAGTGTCACAAGTCACTAGACTTCCAGCTACCTGCTGACCTAGGCTGCCTTCTGCCCCAGGCAAGGTACCGAATCCTTTATCCCAGATGCTGACACCTGGGCACTGGCGGACATTGATTTTTATCAACACAGAGGTCTGAGTGAGGGTCAGAGGGCCAGGTAGGTGAAGTGAAGGCCAGGTGGGCGGGGCTGAGGCTTCTTTGCCATCACCATAGAGACAGTCCCCCCACCGCAAGAGTGGGCGGAGCTTGGGATGGGCCTGGTGACAAGACTGAGCCAATGGCAGAGATCCGGCCCGCCAGGCAGATGACACAGGGCCCTCCATTGTGACCTATGACCCCTAGTGGCCACAGGATTTGAGCACGCCCCGGGAAAGGCTACGCAGGCACAAGGGAGCCCCTGGTGCGGACTGCTTCAGGGCATTGGCAGAGCACGCCAGGTACCTCTTTCCCACTTTCCTGAGGATATCAGTAGGCAAGGCATCCCCACTCAGCATCTCTTGCCTCTCTCTCTCTCTCTCTGCTTGTCTTCGTTCTCTGAAATCTCTTCCTTCTCCCCCTTGTCACTTCACACCTTGGAGTGCCTGACAGAGGGCCTAGAGACCAAAGAGCAAAGGGGGAAGGCCTCTGGCTCTACTGCTTGCCCATGGGGACAGAAGTTCTGGGAGTCTATCTGGAAGGTCTAGAGAGTAGTGATTGATTGGGGAGCTACATCACGGGCGGACCTGGCCAGGTGAAGCTTGACATCACCGTGGGACCTGGCCAGGTGAAGCTCGCTGACAAGTGGCAGCCTCTCCGGAGACTACTAATTCCGCTCCTAACATTCTATGCAAATAACCGGCTGAGTGCCATGGGCAGAAAACATTGACACATACCTGCCAGAGGCCTATTCTGGGTCTGGAGAGTCCACCCTGGTCTCCCCTGCAACTCATCATCTCAGCACACACTTTGCCTGCACGCATGGAAACCGCCTCTCTCCACGAATGTCTTCACCTGCTAGGAAACACACGATGTCACTCAGCCAAAGGAGAGCACAGGCCAAGTCAACTGAAGCCCCCATTTTCAAGATTTTGCCCTCTGCTGCTCCACAGCCTCCGGTGGCACACTGCATGTGCGTCACTTCTCGGTAGACGAGGCCGAAATCCGGGCATCCAGGGCCCCAGCCGTCCAGAATCTACGGATGGCGGCATATGGATCACCTCTTTGCCTCGTACAGCAGGGAGGCCTGGGCCCTAGACTGGCTCCGCTAGAGCTCCACGACCTCAGCTATTTTCCCTGACCTTTGGCCTGTGCCCTCGTGATTGTGTCATCTCTACTTCCACTTCTCTTCCCACCACACTGAATCCGCCACCTGCGGATACCTGAGCGTGGACATCAACATCTATCACTGGCTGCAGTGTCACAGGTCACTAGGTGTCTAGGCTCAGGCTGACCTTGGCTGTCTTCTGCCCAGGCAAGGAACCTAATCCTTCCAAGGAAATCAGGACACGTGCTCACTGGCCGACATCCTTTCTTTCATCCACACAGCGGTCTAGATGAGGGGAAAGAGGCCAGGTAGGCCAGGTGAGGGCTGAGTGTGGGGCCTAAGGCTTCTTTCCCAATCACCATGGTGACAGCCACCGGAAGGCTGGGCGGAACTTCGGACGGGGACGAGTCACAAACACTCAGCCAATAGGAGAGGTCCAGCCTAACCGGCCAGTTCCGCAGAGCCCTCCATTTTACCCATGGACAGACAACGGCCCCTTGCGTCTTTGGCCACAAAATCCAGGGCACCCAGGGAATAACTTCACAGTAGGCAACCCCTGATGTGAACACGTTCGACACACTGGGACAGCAGGCAGGTACCTCTTTTCCACTTACGCTAGGATATCACTAGGCAAGGCGCCCTTCCTCAGCATCTGTGGCCTCTCACGTATGTGTTCACTCAGAGGAATCTCTTCATTCTACCCCTGAGACACATCACAAGTATGAGGGGCCTGAGAGAGAGCCTAGAGATGGAACGGGGGAGGCTTCTGGCTGTACTGCTTCCCCGTGGGGACAGAATAGCAGGTAGTCTCTCTGGAAGGTCTTAGCTTCTGTTGACTGACACGCGCAATACAGTAGGGGCGGACCCTGGCCAGGTGGAGCATGTGGGCAGATGCAACCTCTCCGGCGACGAATAATTGCGCTGCTGCTTTGTATGCTGAAAACCTCCCCCCGCCAAGGGGGATGGGTAGAGAACATTGACCCACACCCGCCAGGGGCCTTTCCTGGGACTAAAGATCCCAACGTGGTCTCAACGTCGTCACCCTCTCAACACACACCTTTCCTGCACACGTAATCCTGCCTTTCTCCGTCAGGGCCCTATCCTACCAGGAAAAAAAGCAAGCCGCTCAAAAAGGCCGATGCCAGGGAAATCGAGGAAACACTGCCAGTTTCCAAATTTTTGCTGTCTACACGTCCCCGCCTCCGGTGCAAGGCTGCCTATGTGGCCGGGCTCCGAAGGCAAGGCCGAAATCCTGGCAGCCTGGGCCCCAGCAGTGCAATGGTTGATGGACGTGGGGACACGGATGACCTGTTCGCCACATACAGGAGGGATCCTTGGGCCCTTCACTGGCTCGCCATTCAGCTCCACGACGTCCACTACTGGCCCTGGCCTTTGCTTTGGCTGGTGCCCCATTAAACGTGTGCTCCGGAGCGATCTTTCTCCACCCATCACTAGCATTCTGCCACCAGGGGATATGTGAGTGTGGGAGTCACCATTTGTCACTGGCAGCAGTGTCACAAGTCACTAGACTTCCAGCTACCCGCTGACCTAGGCTGCCTTCTGCCCCAGGCAAGGTCCCGAATCCTTTATCCCAGATGCTGACACCTGGGCACTGGCGGACATTGATTTTTATCAACACAGAGGTCTGAGTGAGGGTCAGAGGGCCAGGTAGGTGAAGTGAAGGCCAGGTGGGCGGGGCTGAGGCTTCTTTGCCATCACCATAGAGACAGTCCCCCCACCGCAAGAGTGGGCGGAGCTTGGGATGGGCCTGGTGACAAGACTGAGCCAATGGCAGAGATCCGGCCCGCCAGGCAGATGACACAGGGCCCTCCATTGTGACCTATGACCCCTAGTGGCCACAGGATTTGAGCACGCCCCGGGAAAGGCTACGCAGGCACAAGGGAGCCCCTGGTGCGGACTGCTTCAGGGCATTGGCAGAGCACGCCAGGTACCTCTTTCCCACTTTCCTGAGGATATCAGTAGGCAAGGCATCCCCACTCAGCATCTCTTGCCTCTCTCTCTCTCTCTCTGCTTGTCTTCGTTCTCTGAAATCTCTTCCTTCTCCCCCTTGTCACTTCACACCTTGGAGTGCCTGACAGAGGGCCTAGACACCAAAGAGCAAAGGGGAAAGGCCTCTGGCTCTACTGCTTGCCCATGGGGAGAGAAGTTCTGGGAGTCTATCTGGAAGGTCTAGAGAGTAGTGATTGATTGGGGAGCTACATCACGGGCGGACCTGGCCAGGTGAAGCTTGACATCACCGTGGGACCTGGCCAGGTGAAGCTCGCTGACAAGTGGCAGCCTCTCCGGAGACTACTAATTCCGCTCCTAACATTCTATGCAAATAACCGGCTGAGTGCCATGGGCAGAAAACATTGACACATACCTGCCAGAGGCCTATTCTGGGTCTGGAGAGTCCACCCTGGTCTCCCCTGCAACTCATCATCTCAGCACACACTTTGCTTGCACGCATGGAAACCGCCTCTCTCCACGAATGTCTTCACCTGCTAGGAAACACACGATGTCACTCAGCCAAAGGAGAGCACAGGCCAAGTCAACTGAAGCCCCCATTTTCAAGATTTTGCCCTCTGCTGCTCCACAGCCTCCGGTGGCACACTGCATGTGTGTCACTTCTCGGTAGACGAGGCCGAAATCCGGGCATCCAGGGCCCCAGCCGTCCAGAATCTACGGATGGCGGCATATGGATCACCTCTTTGCCTCGTACAGCAGGGAGGCCTGGGCCCTAGACTGGCTCCGCTAGAGCTCCACGACCTCAGCTATTTTCCCTGACCTTTGGCCTGTGCCCTCGTGAGTGTGTCATCTCTACTTCCACTTCTCCTCCCACCACACTGAATCCGCCACCTGCGGATACCTGAGCGTGGACATCAACATCTATCACTGGCTGCAGTGTCACAGGTCACTAGGTGTCTAGGCTCAGGCTGACCTTGTCTGTCTTCTGCCCAGGCAAGGAACCTAATCCTTCCAAGGAAATCAGGACACGTGCTCACTGGCCGACATCCTTTCTTTCATCTACACAGCGGTCTAGATGAGGGGAAAGAGGCCAGGTAGGCCAGGTGAGGGCTGAGTGTGGGGCCTAAGGCTTCTTTCCCAATCACCATGGTGACAGCCACCGGAAGGCTGGGCGGAACTTCTGACGGGGACGAGTCACAAACACTCAGCCAATAGGAGAGGTCCAGCCTAACCGGCCAGTTCCGCAGAGCCCTCCATTTTACCCATGGACAGACAACGGCCCCTTGCGTCTTTGGCCACAAAATCCAGGGCACCCAGGGAATAACTTCACAGTAGGCAACCCCTGATGTGAACACGTTCGACACACTGGGACAGCAGGCAGGTACCTCTTTTCCACTTACGCTAGGATATCACTAGGCAAGGCGCCCTTCCTCAGCATCTGTGGCCTCTCACGTATGTGTTCACTCAGAGGAATCTCTTCATTCTACCCCTGAGACACATCACAAGAATGAGGGGCCTGAGAGAGAGCCTAGAGATGGAACGGGGGAGGCTTCTGGCTGTACTGCTTCCCCGTGGGGACAGAATAGCAGGTAGTCTCTCTGGAAGGTCTTAGCTTCTGTTGACTGACACGCGCAATACAGTAGGGGCGGACCCAGGCCAGGGGGAGCTTGTGGGCAGATGCAACCTCTCCGGCGACGAATAATTGCGCTGCTGCTTTGTATGGTGAAAACCTCCCCCCGCCAAGGGGGATGGGTAGAGAACATTGACCCACACCCGCCAGGGGCCTTTCCTGGGACTAAAGATCCCAACGTGGTCTCAACGTCGTCACCCTCTCAACACACACCTTTCCTGCACACGTAATCCTGCCTTTCTCCGTCAGGGCCCTATCCTACCAGGAAAAAAAGCAAGCCGCTCAAAGAGGCCCATGCCAGGGAAATCGAGGAAACACTGCCAGTTTCCAAATTTTTGCTGTCTACACGTCCCCGCCTCCGGTGCAAGGCTGCCTATGTGGCCGGGCTCCGAAGGCAAGGCCGAAATCCTGGCAGCCTGGGCCCCAGCAGTGCAATGGTTGATGGACGTGGGGACACGGATGACCTGTTCGCCACATACAGGAGGGATCCTTGGGCCCTTCACTGGCTCGCCATTCAGCTCCACGACGTCCACTACTGGCCCTGGCCTTTGCTTTGGCTGGTGCCCCATTAAACGTGTGCTCCGGAGCGATCTTTCTCCACCCATCACTAGCATTCTGCCACCAGGGGATATGTGAGTGTGGGAGTCACCATTTGTCACTGGCAGCAGTGTCACAAGTCACTAGACTTCCAGCTACCCGCTGACCTAGGCTGCCTTCTGCCCCAGGCAAGGTCCCGAATCCTTTATCCCAGATGCTGACACCTGGGCACTGGCGGACATTGATTTTTATCAACACAGAGGTCTGAGTGAGGGTCAGAGGGCCAGGTAGGTGAAGTGAAGGCCAGGTGGGCGGGGCTGAGGCTTCTTTGCCATCACCATAGAGACAGTCCCCCCACCGCAAGAGTGGGCGGAGCTTGGGATGGGCCTGGTGACAAGACTGAGCCAATGGCAGAGATCCGGCCCACCAGGCAGATGACACAGGGCCCTCCATTGTGACCTATGACCCCTAGTGGCCACAGGATTTGAGCACGCCCCGGGAAAGGCTACGCAGGCACAAGGGAGCCCCTGGTGCGGACTGCTTCAGGGCATTGGCAGAGCACGCCAGGTACCTCTTTCCCACTTTCCTGAGGATATCAGTAGGCAAGGCATCCCCACTCAGCATCTCTTGCCTCTCTCTCTCTCTCTCTGCTTGTCTTCGTTCTCTGAAATCTCTTCCTTCTCCCCCTTGTCACTTCACACCTTGGAGTGCCTGACAGAGGGCCTAGAGACCAAAGAGCAAAGGGGGAAGGCCTCTGGCTCTACTGCTTGCCCATGGGGACAGAAGTTCTGGGAGTCTATCTGGAAGGTCTAGAGAGTAGTGATTGATTGGGGAGCTACATCACGGGCGGACCTGGCCAGGTGAAGCTTGACATCACCGTGGGACCTGGCCAGGTGAAGCTCGCTGACAAGTGGCAGCCTCTCCGGAGACTACTAATTCCGCTCCTAACATTCTATGCAAATAACCGGCTGAGTGCCATGGGCAGAAAACATTGACACATACCTGCCAGAGGCCTATTCTGGGTCTGGAGAGTCCACCCTGGTCTCCCCTGCAACTCATCATCTCAGCACACACTTTGCCTGCACGCATGGAAACCGCCTCTCTCCACGAATGTCTTCACCTGCTAGGAAACACACGATGTCACTCAGCCAAAGGAGAGCACAGGCCAAGTCAACTGAAGCCCCCATTTTCAAGATTTTGCCCTCTGCTGCTCCACAGCCTCCGGTGGCACACTGCATGTGTGTCACTTCTCGGTAGACGAGGCCGAAATCCGGGCATCCAGGGCCCCAGCCGTCCAGAATCTACGGATGGCGGCATATGGATCACCTCTTTGCCTCGTACAGCAGGGAGGCCTGGGCCCTAGACTGGCTCCGCTAGAGCTCCACGACCTCAGCTATTTTCCCTGACCTTTGGCCTGTGCCCTCGTGAGTGTGTCATCTCTACTTCCACTTCTCCTCCCACCACACTGAATCCGCCACCTGCGGATACCTGAGCGTGGACATCAACATCTATCACTGGCTGCAGTGTCACAGGTCACTAGGTGTCTAGGCTCAGGCTGACCTTGTCTGTCTTCTGCCCAGGCAAGGAACCTAATCCTTCCAAGGAAATCAGGACACGTGCTCACTGGCCGACATCCTTTCTTTCATCTACACAGCGGTCTAGATGAGGGGAAAGAGGCCAGGTAGGCCAGGTGAGGGCTGAGTGTGGGGCCTAAGGCTTCTTTCCCAATCACCATGGTGACAGCCACCGGAAGGCTGGGCGGAACTTCGGACGGGGACGAGTCACAAACACTCAGCCAATAGGAGAGGTCCAGCCTAACCGGCCAGTTCCGCAGAGCCCTCCATTTTACCCATGGACAGACAACGGCCCCTTGCGTCTTTGGCCACAAAATCCAGGGCACCCAGGGAATAACTTCACAGTAGGCAACCCCTGATGTGAACACGTTCGACACACTGGGACAGCAGGCAGGTACCTCTTTTCCACTTACGCTAGGATATCACTAGGCAAGGCGCCCTTCCTCAGCATCTGTGGCCTCTCACGTATGTGTTCACTCAGAGGAATCTCTTCATTCTACCCCTGAGACACATCACAAGTATGAGGGGCCTGAGAGAGAGCCTAGAGATGGAACGGGGGAGGCTTCTGGCTGTACTGCTTCCCCGTGGGGACAGAATAGCAGGTAGTCTCTCTGGAAGGTCTTAGCTTCTGTTGACTGACACGCGCAATACAGTAGGGGCGGACCCTGGCCAGGTGGAGCTTGTGGGCAGATGCAACCTCTCCGGCGACGAATAATTGCGCTGCTGCTTTGTATGGTGAAAACCTCCCCCCGCCAAGGGGGATGGGTAGAGAACATTGACCCACACCCGCCAGGGGCCTTTCCTGGGACTAAAGATCCCAACGTGGTCTCAACGTCGTCACCCTCTCAACACACACCTTTCCTGCACACGTAATCCTGCCTTTCTCCGTCAGGGCCCTATCCTACCAGGAAAAAAAGCAAGCCGCTCAAAAAGGCCGATGCCAGGGAAATCGAGGAAACACTGCCAGTTTCCAAATTTTTGCTGTCTACACGTCCCCGCCTCCGGTGCAAGGCTGCCTATGTGGCCGGGCTCCGAAGGCAAGGCCGAAATCCTGGCAGCCTGGGCCCCAGCAGTGCAATGGTTGATGGACGTGGGGACACGGATGACCTGTTCGCCACATACAGGAGGGATCCTTGGGCCCTTCACTGGCTCGCCATTCAGCTCCACCACGTCCACTACTGGCCCTGGCCTTTGCTTTGGCTGGTGCCCCATTAAACGTGTGCTCCGGAGCGATCTTTCTCCACCCATCACTAGCATTCTGCCACCAGGGGATATGTGAGTGTGGGAGTCACCATTTGTCACTGGCAGCAGTGTCACAAGTCACTAGACTTCCAGCTACCCGCTGACCTAGGCTGCCTTCTGCCCCAGGCAAGGTCCCGAATCCTTTATCCCAGATGCTGACACCTGGGCACTGGCGGACATTGATTTTTATCCACAGAGAGGTCTGAGTGAGGGTCAGAGGGCCAGGTAGGTGAAGTGAAGGCCAGGTGGGCGGGGCTGAGGCTTCTTTGCCATCACCATAGAGACAGTCCCCCCACCGCAAGAGTGGGCGGAGCTTGGGATGGGCCTGGTGACAAGACTGAGCCAATGGCAGAGATCCGGCCCGCCAGGCAGATGACACAGGGCCCTCCATTGTGACCTATGACCCCTAGTGGCCACAGGATTTGAGCACGCCCCGGGAAAGGCTACGCAGGCACAAGGGAGCCCCTGGTGCGGACTGCTTCAGGGCATTGGCAGAGCACGCCAGGTACCTCTTTCCCACTTTCCTGAGGATATCAGTAGGCAAGGCATCCCCACTCAGCATCTCTTGCCTCTCTCTGTCTCTCTCTGCTTGTCTTCGTTCTCTGAAATCTCTTCCTTCTCCCCCTTGTCACTTCACACCTTGGAGTGCCTGACAGAGGGCCTAGAGACCAAAGAGCAAAGGGGAAAGGCCTCTGGCTCTACTGCTTGCCCATGGGGACAGAAGTTCTGGGAGTCTATCTGGAAGGTCTAGAGAGTAGTGATTGATTGGGGAGCTACATCACGGGCGGACCTGGCCAGGTGAAGCTTGACATCACCGTGGGACCTGGCCAGGTGAAGCTCGCTGACAAGTGGCAGCCTCTCCGGAGACTACTAATTCCGCTCCTAACATTCTATGCAAATAACCGGCTGAGTGCCATGGGCAGAAAACATTGACACATACCTGCCAGAGGCCTATTCTGGGTCTGGAGAGTCCACCCTGGTCTCCCCTGCAACTCATCATCTCAGCACACACTTTGCCTGCACGCATGGAAACCGCCTCTCTCCACGAATGTCTTCACCTGCTAGGAAACACACGATGTCACTCAGCCAAAGGAGAGCACAGGCCAAGTCAACTGAAGCCCCCATTTTCAAGATTTTGCCCTCTGCTGCTCCACAGCCTCCGGTGGCACACTGCATGTGCGTCACTTCTCGGTAGACGAGGCCGAAATCCGGGCATCCAGGGCCCCAGCCGTCCAGAATCTACGGATGGCGGCATATGGATCACCTCTTTGCCTCGTACAGCAGGGAGGCCTGGGCCCTAGACTGGCTCCGCTAGAGCTCCACGACCTCAGCTATTTTCCCTGACCTTTGGCCTGTGCCCTCCTGAGTGTGTCATCTCTACTTCCACTTCTCTTCCCACCACAATGAATCCACCACCTGCGGATACCTGAGCGTGGACATCAACATCTATCACTGGCTGCAGTGTCACAGGTCACTAGGTGTCTAGGCTCAGGCTGACCTTGGCTGTCTTCTGCCCAGGCAAGGAACCTAATCCTTCCAAGGAAATGAGGACACGTGCTCACTGGCCGACATCCTTTCTTTCATCCACACAGCGGTCTAGATGAGGGGAAAGAGGCCAGGTAGGCCAGGTGAGGGCTGAGTGTGGGGCCTAAGGCTTCTTTCCCAATCACTATGGTGACAGCCACCGGAAGGCTGGGCGGAACTTCGGACGGGGACGAGTCACAAACACTCAGCCAATAGGAGAGGTCCAGCCTAACCGGCCAGTTCCGCAGAGCCCTCCATTTTACCCATGGACAGACAACGCCCCCTTGCGTCTTTGGCCACAAAATCCAGGGCACCCAGGGAATAACTTCACAGTAGGCAACCCCTGATGTGAACACGTTCGACACACTGGGACAGCAGGCAGGTACCTCTTTTCCACTTACGCTAGGATATCACTAGGCAAGGCGCCCTTCCTCAGCATCTGTGGCCTCTCACGTATGTGTTCACTCAGAGGAATCTCTTCATTCTACCCCTGAGACACATCACAAGTATGAGGGGCCTGAGAGAGAGCCTAGAGATGGAACGGGGGAGGCTTCTGGCTGTACTGCTTCCCCGTGGGGACAGAATAGCAGGTAGTCTCTCTGGAAGGTCTTAGCTTCTGTTGACTGACACGCGCAATACAGTAGGGGCGGACCCTGGCCAGGGGGAGCTTGTGGGCAGATGCAACCTCTCCGGCGACGAATAATTGCGCTGCTGCTTTGTATGGTGAAAACCTCCCCCCGCCAAGGCGGATGGGTAGAGAACATTGACCCACACCCGCCAGGGGCCTTTCCTGGGACTAAAGATCCCAACGTGGTCTCAACGTCGTCACCCTCTCAACACACACCTTTCCTGCACACGTAATCCTGCCTTTCTCCGTCAGGGCCCTATCCTACCAGGAAAAAAAGCCAGCCGCTCAAAAAGGCCGATGCCGGGGAAATCGAGGAAACACTGCCAGTTTCCAAATTTTTGCTGTCTACACGTCCCCGCCTCCGGTGCAAGGCTGCCTATGTGGCCGGGCTCCGAAGGCAAGGCCGAAATCCTGGCAGCCTGGGCCCCAGCAGTGCAATGGTTGATGGACGTGGGGACACGGATGACCTGTTCGCCACATACAGGAGGGATCCTTGGGCCCTTCACTGGCTCGCCATTCAGCTCCACCACGTCCACTACTGGCCCTGGCCTTTGCTTTGGCTGGTGCCCCATTAAACGTGTGCTCCGGAGCGATGTTTCTCCACCCATCACTAGCATTCTGCCACCAGGGGATATGTGAGTGTGGGAGTCACCATTTGTCACTGGCAGCAGTGTCACAAGTCACTAGACTTCCAGCTACCCGCTGACCTAGGCTGCCTTCTGCCCCAGGCAAGGTCCCGAATCCTTTATCCCAGATGCTGACACCTGGGCACTGGCGGACATTGATTTTTATCAACACAGAGGTCTGAGTGAGGGTCAGAGGGCCAGGTAGGTGAAGTCAAGGCCAGGTGGGTGGGGCTGAGGCTTCTTTGCCATCACCATAGAGACAGTCCCCCCACCGCAAGGGTGGGCGGAGCTTGGGATGGGCCTGGTGACAAGACTGAGCCAATGGCAGAGATCCGGCCCGCCAGGCAGATGACACAGGGCCCTCCATTGTGACCTATGACCCCTAGTGGCATAGGATTTGAGCACGCCCCGGGAAAGGCTACGCAGGCACAAGGGAGCCCCTGGTGCGGACTGCTTCAGGGCATTGGCAGAGCACGCCAGGTACCTCTTTCCCACTTTCCTGAGGATATCAGTAGGCAAGGCATCCCCACTCAGCATCTCTTGCCTCTCTCTGTCTCTCTCTGCTTGTCTTCGTTCTCTGAAATCTCTTCCTTCTCCCCCTTGTCACTTCACACCTTGGAGTGCCTGACAGAGGGCCTAGAGACCAAAGAGCAAAGGGGGAAGGCCTCTGGCTCTACTGCTTGCCCATGGGGACAGAAGTTCTGGGAGTCTATCTGGAAGGTCTAGAGAGTAGTGATTGATTGGGGAGCTACATCACGGGCGGACCTGGCCAGGTGAAGCTTGACATCACCGTGGGACCTGGCCAGGTGAAGCTCGCTGACAAGTGGCAGCCTCTCCGGAGACTACTAATTCCGCTCCTAACATTCTATGCAAATAACCGGCTGAGTGCCATGGGCAGAAAACATTGACACATACCTGCCAGAGGCCTATTCTGGGTCTGGAGAGTCCACTCTGGTCTCCCCTACAACTCATCATCTCAGCACACACTTTGCCTGCACGCATGGAAACCGCCTCTCTCCACGAATGTCTTCACCTGCTAGGAAACACACGATGTCACTCAGCCAAAGGAGAGCACAGGCCAAGTCAACTGAAGCCCCCATTTTCAAGATTTTGCCCTCTGCTGCTCCACAGCCTCCGGTGGCACACTGCATGTGCGTCACTTCTCGGTAGACGAGGCCGAAATCCGGGCATCCAGGGCCCCAGCCGTCCAGAATCTACGGATGGCGGCATATGGATCACCTCTTTGCCTCGTACAGCAGGGAGGCCTGGGCCCTAGACTGGCTCCGCTAGAGCTCCACGACCTCAGCTATTTTCCCTGACCTTTGGCCTGTGCCCTCGTGAGTGTGTCATCTCTACTTCCACTTCTCTTCCCACCACACTGAATCCGCCACCTGCGGGTACCTGAGCGTGGACATCAACATCTATCACTGGCTGCAGTGTCACAGGTCACTAGGTGTCTAGGCTCAGGCTGACCTTGGCTGTCTTCTGCCCAGGCAAGGAACCTAATCCTTCCAAGGAAATCAGGACACGTGCTCACTGGCCGACATCCTTACTTTCATCCACGCAGCGGTCTAGATGAGGGGAAAGAGGCCAGGTAGGCCAGGTGAGGGCTGAGTGTGGGGCCTAAGGCTTCTTTCCCAATCACCATGGTGACAGCCACCGGAAGGCTGGGCGGAACTTCGGACGGGGACGAGTCACAAACACTCAGCCAATAGGAGAGGTCCAGCCTAACCGGCCAGTTCCGCAGAGCCCTCCATTTTACCCATGGACAGACAACGGCCCCTTGCGTCTTTGGCCACAAAATCCAGGGCACCCAGGGAATAACTTCACAGTAGGCAGCCCCTGATGTGAACACGTTCGACACACTGGGACAGCAGGCAAGTACCTCTTTTCCACTTACGCTAGGATATCACTAGGCAAGGCGCCCTTCCTCAGCATCTGTGGCCTCTCACGTATGTGTTCACTCAGAGGAATCTCTTCATTCTACCCCTGAGACACATCACAAGTATGAGGGGCCTGAGAGAGAGCCTAGAGATGGAACGGGGGAGGCTTCTGGCTGTACTGCTTCCCCGTGGGGACAGAATAGCAGGTAGTCTCTCTGGAAGGTCTTAGCTTCTGTTGACTGACACGCGCAATACAGTAGGGGCGGACCCTGGCCAGGGGGAGCTTGTGGGCAGATGCAACCTCTCCGGCGACGAATAATTGCGCTGCTGCTTTGTATGGTGAAAACCTCCCCCCGCCAAGGGGGATGGGTAGAGAACATTGACCCACACCCGCCAGGGGCCTTTCCTGGGACTAAAGATCCCAACGTGGTCTCAACGTCGTCACCCTCTCAACACACACCTTTCCTGCACACGTAATCCTGCCTTTCTCCGTCAGGGCCCTATCCTACCAGGAAAAAAAGCAAGCCGCTCAAAGAGGCCGATGCCAGGGAAATCGAGGAAACACTGCCAGTTTCCAAATTTTTGCTGTCTACACGTCCCCGCCTCCGGTGCAAGGCTGCCTATGTGGCCGGGCTCCGAAGGCAAGGCCGAAATCCTGGCAGCCTGGGCCCCAGCAGTGCAATGGTTGATGGTCGTGGGGACACGGATGACCTGTTCGCCACATACAGGAGGGATCCTTGGGCCCTTCACTGGCTCGCCATTCAGCTCCACGACGTCCACTACTGGCCCTGGCCTTTGCTTTGGCTGGTGCCCCATTAAACGTGTGCTCCGGAGCGATGTTTCTCCACCCATCACTAGCATTCTGCCACCAGGGGATATGTGAGTGTGGGAGTCACCATTTGTCACTGGCAGCAGTGTCACAAGTCACTAGACTTCCAGCTACCCGCTGACCTAGGCTGCCTTCTGCCCCAGGCAAGGTCCCGAATCCTTTATCCCAGATGCTGACACCTGGGCACTGGCGGACATTGATTTTTATCAACACAGAGGTCTGAGTGAGGGTCAGAGGGCCAGGTAGGTGAAGTGAAGGCCAGGTGGGCGGGGCTGAGGCTTCTTTGCCATCACCATAGAGACAGTCCCCCCACCGCAAGAGTGGGCGGAGCTTGGGATGGGCCTGGTGACAAGACTGAGCCAATGGCAGAGATCCGGCCCGCCAGGCAGATGACACAGGGCCCTCCATTGGGACCTATGACCCCTAGTGGCCACAGGATTTGAGCACGCCCCGGGAAAGGCTACGCAGGCACAAGGGAGCCCCTGGTGCGGACTGCTTCAGGGCATTGGCAGAGCACGCCAGGTACCTCTTTCCCACTTTCCTGAGGATATCAGTAGGCAAGGCATCCCCACTCAGCATCTCTTGCCTCTCTCTGTCTCTCTCTGCTTGTCTTCGTTCTCTGAAATCTCTTCCTTCTCCCCCTTGTCACTTCACACCTTGGAGTGCCTGACAGAGGGCCTAGAGACCAAAGAGCAAAGGGGGAAGGCCTCTGGCTCTACTGCTTGCCCATGGGGACAGAAGTTCTGGGAGTCTATCTGGAAGGTCTAGAGAGTAGTGATTGATTGGGGAGCTACATCACGGGCGGACCTGGCCAGGTGAAGCTTGACATCACCGTGGGACCTGGCCAGGTGAAGCTCGCTGACAAGTGGCAGCCTCTCCGGAGACTACTAATTCCGCTCCTAACATTCTATGCAAATAACCGGCTGAGTGCCATGGGCAGAAAACATTGACACATACCTGCCAGAGGCCTATTCTGGGTCTGGAGAGTCCACCCTGGTCTCCCCTGCAACTCATCATCTCAGCACACACTTTGCCTGCACGCATGGAAACCGCCTCTCTCCACGAATGTCTTCACCTGCTAGGAAACACACGATGTCACTCAGCCAAAGGAGAGCACAGGCCAAGTCAACTGAAGCCCCCATTTTCAAGATTTTGCCCTCTGCTGCTCCACAGCCTCCGGTGGCACACTGCATGTGCGTCACTTCTCGGTAGACGAGGCCGAAATCCGGGCATCCAGGGCCCCAGCCGTCCAGAATCTACGGATGGCGGCATATGGATCACCTCTTTGCCTCGTACAGCAGGGAGGCCTGGGCCCTAGACTGGCTCCGCTAGAGCTCCACGACCTCAGCTATTTTCCCTGACCTTTGGCCTGTGCCCTCGTGAGTGTGTCATCTCTACTTCCACTTCTCTTCCCACCACACTGAATCCGCCACCTGCGGATACCTGAGCGTGGACATCAACATCTATCACTGGCTGCAGTGTCACAGGTCACTAGGTGTCTAGGCTCAGGCTGACCTTGGCTGTCTTCTGCCCAGGCAAGGAACCTAATCCTTCCAAGGAAATCAGGACACGTGCTCACTGGCCGACATCCTTTCTTTCATCTACACAGCGGTCTAGATGAGGGGAAAGAGGCCAGGTAGGCCAGGTGAGGGCTGAGTGTGGGGCCTAAGGCTTCTTTCCCAATCACTATGGTGACAGCCACCGGAAGGCTGGGCGGAACTTCGGACGGGGACGAGTCACAAACACTCAGCCAATAGGAGAGGTCCAGCCTAACCGGCCAGTTCCGCAGAGCCCTCCATTTTACCCATGGACAGACAACGGCCCCTTGCGTCTTTGGCCACAAAATCCAGGGCACCCAGGGAATAACTTCACAGTAGGCAACCCCTGATGTGAACACGTTCGACACACTGGGACAGCAGGCAGGTACCTCTTTTCCACTTACGCTAGGATATCACTAGGCAAGGCGCCCTTCCTCAGCATCTGTGGCCTCTCACGTATGTGTTCACTCAGAGGAATCTCTTCATTCTACCCCTGAGACACATCACAAGTATGAGGGGCCTGAGAGAGAGCCTAGAGATGGAACGGGGGAGGCTTCTGGCTGTACTGCTTCCCCGTGGGGACAGAATAGCAGGTAGTCTCTCTGGAAGGTCTTAGCTTCTGTTGACTGACACGCGCAATACAGTAGGGGCGGACCCTGGCCAGGGGGAGCTTGTGGGCAGATGCAACCTCTCCGGCGACGAATAATTGCGCTGCTGCTTTGTATGGTGAAAACCTCCCCCCGCCAAGGGGGATGGGTAGAGAACATTGACCCACACCCGCCAGGGGCCTTTCCTGGGACTAAAGATCCCAACGTGGTCTCAACGTCGTCACCCTCTCAACACACACCTTTCCTGCACACGTAATCCTGCCTTTCTCCGTCAGGGCCGTATCCTACCAGGAAAAAAAGCAAGCCGCTCAAAGAGGCCGATGCCAGGGAAATCGAGGAAACACTGCCAGTTTCCAAATTTTTGCTGTCTACACGTCCCCGCCTCCGGTGCAAGGCTGCCTATGTGGCCGGGCTCCGAAGGCAAGGCCGAAATCCTGGCAGCCTGGGCCCCAGCAGTGCAATGGTTGATGGACGTGGGGACACGGATGACCTGTTCGCCACATACAGGAGGGATCCTTGGGCCCTTCACTGGCTCGCCATTCAGCTCCACGACGTCCACTACTGGCCCTGGCCTTTGCTTTGGCTGGTGCCCCATTAAACGTGTGCTCCGGAGCGATCTTTCTCCACCCATCACTAGCATTCTGCCACCAGGGGATATGTGAGTGTGGGAGTCACCATTTGTCACTGGCAGCAGTGTCACAAGTCACTAGACTTCCAGCTACCCGCTGACCTAGGCTGCCTTCTGCCCCAGGCAAGGTCCCGAATCCTTTATCCCAGATGCTGACACCTGGGCACTGGCGGACATTGATTTTTATCAACACAGAGGTCTGAGTGAGGGTCAGAGGGCCAGGTAGGTGAAGTCAAGGCCAGGTGGGCGGGGCTGAGGCTTCTTTGCCATCACCATAGAGACAGTCCCCCCACCGCAAGAGTGGGCGGAGCTTGGGATGGGCCTGGTGACAAGACTGAGCCAATGGCAGAGATCCGGCCCGCCAGGCAGATGACACAGGGCCCTCCATTGGGACCTATGACCCCTAGTGGCCATAGGATTTGAGCACGCCCCGGGAAAGGCTACGCAGGCACAAGGGAGCCCCTGGTGCGGACTGCTTCAGGGCATTGGCAGAGCACGCCAGGTACCTCTTTCCCACTTTCCTGAGGATATCAGTAGGCAAGGCATCCCCACTCAGCATCTCTTGCCTCTCTCTGTCTCTCTCTGCTTGTCTTCGTTCTCTGAAATCTCTTCCTTCTCCCCCTTGTCACTTCACACCTTGGAGTGCCTGACAGAGGGCCTAGAGACCAAAGAGCAAAGGGGGAAGGCCTCTGGCTCTACTGCTTGCCCATGGGGACAGAAGTTCTGGGAGTCTATCTGGAAGGTCTAGAGAGTAGTGATTGATTGGGGAGCTACATCACGGGCGGACCTGGCCAGGTGAAGCTTGACATCACCGTGGGACCTGGCCAGGTGAAGCTCGCTGACAAGTGGCAGCCTCTCCGGAGACTACTAATTCCGCTCCTAACATTCTATGCAAATAACCGGCTGAGTGCCATGGGCAGAAAACATTGACACATACCTGCCAGAGGCCTATTCTGGGTCTGGAGAGTCCACTCTGGTCTCCCCTACAACTCATCATCTCAGCACACACTTTGCCTGCACGCATGGAAACCGCCTCTCTCCACGAATGTCTTCACCTGCTAGGAAACACACGATGTCACTCAGCCAAAGGAGAGCACAGGCCAAGTCAACTGAAGCCCCCATTTTCAAGATTTTGCCCTCTGCTGCTCCACAGCCTCCGGTGGCACACTGCATGTGCGTCACTTCTCGGTAGACGAGGCCGAAATCCGGGCATCCAGGGCCCCAGCCGTCCAGAATCTACGGATGGCGGCATATGGATCACCTCTTTGCCTCGTACAGCAGGGAGGCCTGGGCCCTAGACTGGCTCCGCTAGAGCTCCACGACCTCAGCTATTTTCCCTGACCTTTGGCCTGTGCCCTCGTGAGTGTGTCATCTCTACTTCCACTTCTCTTCCCACCACACTGAATCCGCCACCTGCGGGTACCTGAGCGTGGACATCAACATCTATCACTGGCTGCAGTGTCACAGGTCACTAGGTGTCTAGGCTCAGGCTGACCTTGGCTGTCTTCTGCCCAGGCAAGGAACCTAATCCTTCCAAGGAAATCAGGACACGTGCTCACTGGCCGACATCCTTACTTTCATCCACGCAGCGGTCTAGATGAGGGGAAAGAGGCCAGGTAGGCCAGGTGAGGGCTGAGTGTGGGGCCTAAGGCTTCTTTCCCAATCACCATGGTGACAGCCACCGGAAGGCTGGGCGGAACTTCGGACGGGGACGAGTCACAAACACTCAGCCAATAGGAGAGGTCCAGCCTAACCGGCCAGTTCCGCAGAGCCCTCCATTTTACCCATGGACAGACAACGGCCCCTTGCGTCTTTGGCCACAAAATCCAGGGCACCCAGGGAATAACTTCACAGTAGGCAACCCCTGATGTGAACACGTTCGACACACTGGGACAGCAGGCAAGTACCTCTTTTCCACTTACGCTAGGATATCACTAGGCAAGGCGCCCTTCCTCAGCATCTGTGGCCTCTCACGTATGTGTTCACTCAGAGGAATCTCTTCATTCTACCCCTGAGACACATCACAAGTATGAGGGGCCTGAGAGAGAGCCTAGAGATGGAACGGGGGAGGCTTCTGGCTGTACTGCTTCCCCGTGGGGACAGAATAGCAGGTAGTCTCTCTGGAAGGTCTTAGCTTCTGTTGACTGACACGCGCAATACAGTAGGGGCGGACCCTGGCCAGGGGGAGCTTGTGGGCAGATGCAACCTCTCCGGCGACGAATAATTGCGCTGCTGCTTTGTATGGTGAAAACCTCCCCCCGCCAAGGGGGATGGGTAGAGAACATTGACCCACACCCGCCAGGGGCCTTTCCTGGGACTAAAGATCCCAACGTGGTCTCAACGTCGTCACCCTCTCAACACACACCTTTCCTGCACACGTAATCCTGCCTTTCTCCGTCAGGGCCCTATCCTACCAGGAAAAAAAGCAAGCCGCTCAAAGAGGCCGATGCCAGGGAAATCGAGGAAACACTGCCAGTTTCCAAATTTTTGCTGTCTACACGTCCCCGCCTCCGGTGCAAGGCTGCCTATGTGGCCGGGCTCCGAAGGCAAGGCCGAAATCCTGGCAGCCTGGGCCCCAGCAGTGCAATGGTTGATGGTCGTGGGGACACGGATGACCTGTTCGCCACATACAGGAGGGATCCTTGGGCCCTTCACTGGCTCGCCATTCAGCTCCACGACGTCCACTACTGGCCCTGGCCTTTGCTTTGGCTGGTGCCCCATTAAACGTGTGCTCCGGAGCGATGTTTCTCCACCCATCACTAGCATTCTGCCACCAGGGGATATGTGAGTGTGGGAGTCACCATTTGTCACTGGCAGCAGTGTCACAAGTCACTAGACTTCCAGCTACCCGCTGACCTAGGCTGCCTTCTGCCCCAGGCAAGGTCCCGAATCCTTTATCCCAGATGCTGACACCTGGGCACTGGCGGACATTGATTTTTATCAACACAGAGGTCTGAGTGAGGGTCAGAGGGCCAGGTAGGTGAAGTGAAGGCCAGGTGGGCGGGGCTGAGGCTTCTTTGCCATCACCATAGAGACAGTCCCCCCACCGCAAGAGTGGGCGGAGCTTGGGATGGGCCTGGTGACAAGACTGAGCCAATGGCAGAGATCCGGCCCGCCAGGCAGATGACACAGGGCCCTCCATTGGGACCTATGACCCCTAGTGGCCACAGGATTTGAGCACGCCCCGGGAAAGGCTACGCAGGCACAAGGGAGCCCCTGGTGCGGACTGCTTCAGGGCATTGGCAGAGCACGCCAGGTACCTCTTTCCCACTTTCCTGAGGATATCAGTAGGCAAGGCATCCCCACTCAGCATCTCTTGCCTCTCTCTGTCTCTCTCTGCTTGTCTTCGTTCTCTGAAATCTCTTCCTTCTCCCCCTTGTCACTTCACACCTTGGAGTGCCTGACAGAGGGCCTAGAGACCAAAGAGCAAAGGGGGAAGGCCTCTGGCTCTACTGCTTGCCCATGGGGACAGAAGTTCTGGGAGTCTATCTGGAAGGTCTAGAGAGTAGTGATTGATTGGGGAGCTACATCACGGGCGGACCTGGCCAGGTGAAGCTTGACATCACCGTGGGACCTGGCCAGGTGAAGCTCGCTGACAAGTGGCAGCCTCTCCGGAGACTACTAATTCCGCTCCTAACATTCTATGCAAATAACCGGCTGAGTGCCATGGGCAGAAAACATTGACACATACCTGCCAGAGGCCTATTCTGGGTCTGGAGAGTCCACCCTGGTCTCCCCTGCAACTCATCATCTCAGCACACACTTTGCCTGCACGCATGGAAACCGCCTCTCTCCACGAATGTCTTCACCTGCTAGGAAACACACGATGTCACTCAGCCAAAGGAGAGCACAGGCCAAGTCAACTGAAGCCCCCATTTTCAAGATTTTGCCCTCTGCTGCTCCACAGCCTCCGGTGGCACACTGCATGTGCGTCACTTCTCGGTAGACGAGGCCGAAATCCGGGCATCCAGGGCCCCAGCCGTCCAGAATCTACGGATGGCGGCATATGGATCACCTCTTTGCCTCGTACAGCAGGGAGGCCTGGGCCCTAGACTGGCTCCGCTAGAGCTCCACGACCTCAGCTATTTTCCCTGACCTTTGGCCTGTGCCCTCGTGAGTGTGTCATCTCTACTTCCACTTCTCTTCCCACCACACTGAATCCGCCACCTGCGGATACCTGAGCGTGGACATCAACATCTATCACTGGCTGCAGTGTCACAGGTCACTAGGTGTCTAGGCTCAGGCTGACCTTGGCTGTCTTCTGCCCAGGCAAGGAACCTAATCCTTCCAAGGAAATCAGGACACGTGCTCACTGGCCGACATCCTTTCTTTCATCTACACAGCGGTCTAGATGAGGGGAAAGAGGCCAGGTAGGCCAGGTGAGGGCTGAGTGTGGGGCCTAAGGCTTCTTTCCCAATCACTATGGTGACAGCCACCGGAAGGCTGGGCGGAACTTCGGACGGGGACGAGTCACAAACACTCAGCCAATAGGAGAGGTCCAGCCTAACCGGCCAGTTCCGCAGAGCCCTCCATTTTACCCATGGACAGACAACGGCCCCTTGCGTCTTTGGCCACAAAATCCAGGGCACCCAGGGAATAACTTCACAGTAGGCAACCCCTGATGTGAACACGTTCGACACACTGGGACAGCAGGCAGGTACCTCTTTTCCACTTACGCTAGGATATCACTAGGCAAGGCGCCCTTCCTCAGCATCTGTGGCCTCTCACGTATGTGTTCACTCAGAGGAATCTCTTCATTCTACCCCTGAGACACATCACAAGTATGAGGGGCCTGAGAGAGAGCCTAGAGATGGAACGGGGGAGGCTTCTGGCTGTACTGCTTCCCCGTGGGGACAGAATAGCAGGTAGTCTCTCTGGAAGGTCTTAGCTTCTGTTGACTGACACGCGCAATACAGTAGGGGCGGACCCTGGCCAGGGGGAGCTTGTGGGCAGATGCAACCTCTCCGGCGACGAATAATTGCGCTGCTGCTTTGTATGGTGAAAACCTCCCCCCGCCAAGGGGGATGGGTAGAGAACATTGACCCACACCCGCCAGGGGCCTTTCCTGGGACTAAAGATCCCAACGTGGTCTCAACGTCGTCACCCTCTCAACACACACCTTTCCTGCACACGTAATCCTGCCTTTCTCCGTCAGGGCCGTATCCTACCAGGAAAAAAAGCAAGCCGCTCAAAGAGGCCGATGCCAGGGAAATCGAGGAAACACTGCCAGTTTCCAAATTTTTGCTGTCTACACGTCCCCGCCTCCGGTGCAAGGCTGCCTATGTGGCCGGGCTCCGAAGGCAAGGCCGAAATCCTGGCAGCCTGGGCCCCAGCAGTGCAATGGTTGATGGACGTGGGGACACGGATGACCTGTTCGCCACATACAGGAGGGATCCTTGGGCCCTTCACTGGCTCGCCATTCAGCTCCACGACGTCCACTACTGGCCCTGGCCTTTGCTTTGGCTGGTGCCCCATTAAACGTGTGCTCCGGAGCGATCTTTCTCCACCCATCACTAGCATTCTGCCACCAGGGGATATGTGAGTGTGGGAGTCACCATTTGTCACTGGCAGCAGTGTCACAAGTCACTAGACTTCCAGCTACCCGCTGACCTAGGCTGCCTTCTGCCCCAGGCAAGGTCCCGAATCCTTTATCCCAGATGCTGACACCTGGGCACTGGCGGACATTGATTTTTATCAACACAGAGGTCTGAGTGAGGGTCAGAGGGCCAGGTAGGTGAAGTCAAGGCCAGGTGGGCGGGGCTGAGGCTTCTTTGCCATCACCATAGAGACAGTCCCCCCACCGCAAGAGTGGGCGGAGCTTGGGATGGGCCTGGTGACAAGACTGAGCCAATGGCAGAGATCCGGCCCGCCAGGCAGATGACACAGGGCCCTCCATTGGGACCTATGACCCCTAGTGGCCACAGGATTTGAGCACGCCCCGGGAAAGGCTACGCAGGCACAAGGGAGCCCCTGGTGCGGACTGCTTCAGGGCATTGGCAGAGCACGCCAGGTACCTCTTTCCCACTTTCCTGAGGATATCAGTAGGCAAGGCATCCCCACTCAGCATCTCTTGCCTCTCTCTGTCTCTCTCTGCTTGTCTTCGTTCTCTGAAATCTCTTCCTTCTCCCCCTTGTCACTTCACACCTTGGAGTGCCTGACAGAGGGCCTAGAGACCAAAGAGCAAAGGGGGAAGGCCTCTGGCTCTACTGCTTGCCCATGGGGACAGAAGTTCTGGGAGTCTATCTGGAAGGTCTAGAGAGTAGTGATTGATTGGGGAGCTACATCACGGGCGGACCTGGCCAGGTGAAGCTTGACATCACCGTGGGACCTGGCCAGGTGAAGCTCGCTGACAAGTGGCAGCCTCTCCGGAGACTACTAATTCCGCTCCTAACATTCTATGCAAATAACCGGCTGAGTGCCATGGGCAGAAAACATTGACACATACCTGCCAGAGGCCTATTCTGGGTCTGGAGAGTCCACCCTGGTCTCCCCTGCAACTCATCATCTCAGCACACACTTTGCCTGCACGCATGGAAACCGCCTCTCTCCACGAATGTCTTCACCTGCTAGGAAACACACGATGTCACTCAGCCAAAGGAGAGCACAGGCCAAGTCAACTGAAGCCCCCATTTTCAAGATTTTGCCCTCTGCTGCTCCACAGCCTCCGGTGGCACACTGCATGTGCGTCACTTCTCGGTAGACGAGGCCGAAATCCGGGCATCCAGGGCCCCAGCCGTCCAGAATCTACGGATGGCGGCATATGGATCACCTCTTTGCCTCGTACAGCAGGGAGGCCTGGGCCCTAGACTGGCTCCGCTAGAGCTCCACGACCTCAGCTATTTTCCCTGACCTTTGGCCTGTGCCCTCGTGAGTGTGTCATCTCTACTTCCACTTCTCTTCCCACCACACTGAATCCGCCACCTGCGGATACCTGAGCGTGGACATCAACATCTATCACTGGCTGCAGTGTCACAGGTCACTAGGTGTCTAGGCTCAGGCTGACCTCGGCTGTCTTCTGCCCAGGCAAGGAACCTAATCCTTCCAAGGAAATCAGGACACGTGCTGACTGGCCGACATCCTTTCTTTCATCTACACAGCGGTCTAGATGAGGGGAAAGAGGCCAGGTAGGCCAGGTGAGGGCTGAGTGTGGGGCCTAAGGCTTCTTTCCCAATCACCATGGTGACAGCCACCGGAAGGCTGGGCGGAACTTCGGACGGGGACGAGTCACAAACACTCAGCCAATAGGAGAGGTCCAGCCTAACCGGCCAGTTCCGCAGAGCCCTCCATTTTACCCATGGACAGACAACGGCCCCTTGCGTCTTTGGCCACAAAATCCAGGGCACCCAGGGAATAACTTCACAGTAGGCAACCCCTGATGTGAACACGTTCGACACACTGGGACAGCAGGCAGGTACCTCTTTTCCACTTACGCTAGGATATCACTAGGCAAGGCGCCCTTCCTCAGCATCTGTGGCCTCTCACGTATGTGTTCACTCAGAGGAATCTCTTCATTCTACCCCTGAGACACATCACAAGTATGAGGGGCCTGAGAGAGAGCCTAGAGATGGAACGGGGGAGGCTTCTGGCTGTACTGCTTCCCCGTGGGGACAGAATAGCAGGTAGTCTCTCTGGAAGGTCTTAGCTTCTGTTGACTGACACGCGCAATACAGTAGGGGCGGACCCTGGCCAGGGGGAGCTTGTGGGCAGATGCAACCTCTCCGGCGACGAATAATTGCGCTGCTGCTTTGTATGGTGAAAACCTCCCCCCGCCAAGGGGGATGGGTAGAGAACATTGACCCACACCCGCCAGGGGCCTTTCCTGGGACTAAAGATCCCAACGTGGTCTCAACGTCGTCACCCTCTCAACACACACCATTCCTGCACACGTAATCCTGCCTTTCTCCGTCAGGGCCCTATCCTACCAGGAAAAAAAGCAAGCCGCTCAAAAAGGCCGATGCCAGGGAAATCGAGGAAACACTGCCAGTTTCCAAATTTTTGCTGTCTACACGTCCCCGCCTCCGGTGCAAGGCTGCCTATGTGGCCGGGCTCCGAAGGCAAGGCCGAAATCCTGGCAGCCTGGGCCCCAGCAGTGCAATGGTTGATGGACGTGGGGACACGGATGACCTGTTCGCCACATACAGGAGGGATCCTTGGGCCCTTCACTGGCTCGCCATTCAGCTCCACGACGTCCACTACTGGCCCTGGCCTTTGCTTTGGCTGGTGCCCCATTAAACGTGTGCTCCGGAGCGATCTTTCTCCACCCATCACTAGCATTCTGCCACCAGGGGATATCTGAGTGTGGGAGTCACCATTTGTCACTGGCAGCAGTGTCACAAGTCACTAGACTTCCAGCTACCTGCTGACCTAGGCTGCCTTCTGCCCCAGGCAAGGTCCCGAATCCTTTATCCCAGATGCTGACACCTGGGCACTGGCGGACATTGATTTTTATCAACACAGAGGTCTGAGTGAGGGTCAGAGGGCCAGGTAGGTGAAGTGAAGGCCAGGTGGGCGGGGCTGAGGCTTCTTTGCCATCACCATAGAGACAGTCCCCCCACCGCAAGAGTGGGCGGAGCTTGGGATGGGCCTGGTGACAAGACTGAGCCAATGGCAGAGATCCGGCCCGCCAGGCAGATGACACAGGGCCCTCCATTGTGACCTATGACCCCTAGTGGCCACAGGATTTGAGCACGCCCCGGGAAAGGCTACGCAGGCACAAGGGAGCCCCTGGTGCGGACTGCTTCAGGGCATTGGCAGAGCACGCCAGGTACCTCTTTCCCACTTTCCTGAGGATATCAGTAGGCAAGGCATCCCCACTCAGCATCTCTTGCCTCTCTCTCTCTCTCTCTGCTTGTCTTCGTTCTCTGAAATCTCTTCCTTCTCCCCCTTGTCACTTCACACCTTGGAGTGCCTGACAGAGGGCCTAGAGACCAAAGAGCAAAGGGGGAAGGCCTCTGGCTCTACTGCTTGCCCATGGGGACAGAAGTTCTGGGAGTCTATCTGGAAGGTCTAGAGAGTAGTGATTGATTGGGGAGCTACATCACGGGCGGACCTGGCCAGGTGAAGCTTGACATCACCGTGGGACCTGGCCAGGTGAAGCTCGCTGACAAGTGGCAGCCTCTCCGGAGACTACTAATTCCGCTCCTAACATTCTATGCAAATAACCGGCTGAGTGCCATGGGCAGAAAACATTGACACATACCTGCCAGAGGCCTATTCTGGGTCTGGAGAGTCCACCCTGGTCTCCCCTGCAACTCATCATCTCAGCACACACTTTGCCTGCACGCATGGAAACCGCCTCTCTCCACGAATGTCTTCACCTGCTAGGAAACACACGATGTCACTCAGCCAAAGGAGAGCACAGGCCAAGTCAACTGAAGCCCCCATTTTCAAGATTTTGCCCTCTGCTGCTCCACAGCCTCCGGTGGCACACTGCATGTGCGTCACTTCTCGGTAGACGAGGCCGAAATCCGGGCATCCAGGGCCCCAGCCGTCCAGAATCTACGGATGGCGGCATATGGATCACCTCTTTGCCTCGTACAGCAGGGAGGCCTGGGCCCTAGACTGGCTCCGCTAGAGCTCCACGACCTCAGCTATTTTCCCTGACCTTTGGCCTGTGCCCTCGTGATTGTGTCATCTCTACTTCCACTTCTCCTCCCACCACACTGAATGCGCCACCTGCGGATACCTGAGCGTGGACATCAACATCTATCACTGGCTGCAGTGTCACAGGTCACTAGGTGTCTAGGCTCAGGCTGACCTCGGCTGTCTTCTGCCCAGGCAAGGAACCTAATCCTTCCAAGGAAATGAGGACACGTGCTGACTGGCCGACATCCTTTCTTTCATCTACACAGCGGTCTAGATGAGGGGAAAGAGGCCAGGTAGGCCAGGTGAGGGCTGAGTGTGGGGCCTAAGGCTTCTTTCCCAATCACCATGGTGACAGCCACCGGAAGGCTGGGCGGAACTTCGGACGGGGACGAGTCACAAACACTCAGCCAATAGGAGAGGTCCAGCCTAACCGGCCAGTTCCGCAGAGCCCTCCATTTTACCCATGGACAGACAACGGCCCCTTGCGTCTTTGGCCACAAAATCCAGGGCACCCAGGGAATAACTTCACAGTAGGCAACCCCTGATGTGAACACGTTCGACACACTGGGACAGCAGGCAGGTACCTCTTTTCCACTTACGCTAGGATATCACTAGGCAAGGCGCCCTTCCTCAGCATCTGTGGCCTCTCACGTATGTGTTCACTCAGAGGAATCTCTTCATTCTACCCCTGAGACACATCACAAGTATGAGGGGCCTGAGAGAGAGCCTAGAGATGGAACGGGGGAGGCTTCTGGCTGTACTGCTTCCCCGTGGGGACAGAATAGCAGGTAGTCTCTCTGGAAGGTCTTAGCTTCTGTTGACTGACACGCGCAATACAGTAGGGGCGGACCCTGGCCAGGGGGAGCTTGTGGGCAGATGCAACCTCTCCGGCGACGAATAATTGCGCTGCTGCTTTGTATGGTGAAAACCTCCCCCCGCCAAGGGGGATGGGTAGAGAACATTGACCCACACCCGCCAGGGGCCTTTCCTGGGACTAAAGATCCCAACGTGGTCTCAACGTCGTCACCCTCTCAACACACACCATTCCTGCACACGTAATCCTGCCTTTCTCCGTCAGGGCCCTATCCTACCAGGAAAAAAAGCAAGCCGCTCAAAAAGGCCGATGCCAGGGAAATCGAGGAAACACTGCCAGTTTCCAAATTTTTGCTGTCTACACGTCCCCGCCTCCGGTGCAAGGCTGCCTATGTGGCCGGGCTCCGAAGGCAAGGCCGAAATCCTGGCAGCCTGGGCCCCAGCAGTGCAATGGTTGATGGACGTGGGGACACGGATGACCTGTTCGCCACATACAGGAGGGATCCTTGGGCCCTTCACTGGCTCGCCATTCAGCTCCACGACGTCCACTACTGGCCCTGGCCTTTGCTTTGGCTGGTGCCCCATTAAACGTGTGCTCCGGAGCGATCTTTCTCCACCCATCACTAGCATTCTGCCACCAGGGGATATCTGAGTGTGGGAGTCACCATTTGTCACTGGCAGCAGTGTCACAAGTCACTAGACTTCCAGCTACCTGCTGACCTAGGCTGCCTTCTGCCCCAGGCAAGGTCCCGAATCCTTTATCCCAGATGCTGACACCTGGGCACTGGCGGACATTGATTTTTATCAACACAGAGGTCTGAGTGAGGGTCAGAGGGCCAGGTAGGTGAAGTGAAGGCCAGGTGGGCGGGGCTGAGGCTTCTTTGCCATCACCATAGAGACAGTCCCCCCACCGCAAGAGTGGGCGGAGCTTGGGATGGGCCTGGTGACAAGACTGAGCCAATGGCAGAGATCCGGCCCGCCAGGCAGATGACACAGGGCCCTCCATTGTGACCTATGACCCCTAGTGGCCACAGGATTTGAGCACGCCCCGGGAAAGGCTACGCAGGCACAAGGGAGCCCCTGGTGCGGACTGCTTCAGGGCATTGGCAGAGCACGCCAGGTACCTCTTTCCCACTTTCCTGAGGATATCAGTAGGCAAGGCATCCCCACTCAGCATCTCTTGCCTCTCTCTCTCTCTCTCTGCTTGTCTTCGTTCTCTGAAATCTCTTCCTTCTCCCCCTTGTCACTTCACACCTTGGAGTGCCTGACAGAGGGCCTAGAGACCAAAGAGCAAAGGGGGAAGGCCTCTGGCTCTACTGCTTGCCCATGGGGACAGAAGTTCTGGGAGTCTATCTGGAAGGTCTAGAGAGTAGTGATTGATTGGGGAGCTACATCACGGGCGGACCTGGCCAGGTGAAGCTTGACATCACCGTGGGACCTGGCCAGGTGAAGCTCGCTGACAAGTGGCAGCCTCTCCGGAGACTACTAATTCCGCTCCTAACATTCTATGCAAATAACCGGCTGAGTGCCATGGGCAGAAAACATTGACACATACCTGCCAGAGGCCTATTCTGGGTCTGGAGAGTCCACCCTGGTCTCCCCTGCAACTCATCATCTCAGCACACACTTTGCCTGCACGCATGGAAACCGCCTCTCTCCACGAATGTCTTCACCTGCTAGGAAACACACGATGTCACTCAGCCAAAGGAGAGCACAGGCCAAGTCAACTGAAGCCCCCATTTTCAAGATTTTGCCCTCTGCTGCTCCACAGCCTCCGGTGGCACACTGCATGTGCGTCACTTCTCGGTAGACGAGGCCGAAATCCGGGCATCCAGGGCCCCAGCCGTCCAGAATCTACGGATGGCGGCATATGGATCACCTCTTTGCCTCGTACAGCAGGGAGGCCTGGGCCCTAGACTGGCTCCGCTAGAGCTCCACGACCTCAGCTATTTTCCCTGACCTTTGGCCTGTGCCCTCGTGATTGTGTCATCTCTACTTCCACTTCTCTTCCCACCACACTGAATGCGCCACCTGCGGATACCTGAGCGTGGACATCAACATCTATCACTGGCTGCAGTGTCACAGGTCACTAGGTGTCTAGGCTCAGGCTGACCTTGGCTGTCTTCTGCCCAGGCAAGGAACCTAATCCTTCCAAGGAAATCAGGACACGTGCTCACTGGCCGACATCCTTTCTTTCATCCACACAGCGGTCTAGATGAGGGGAAAGAGGCCAGGTAGGCCAGGTGAGGGCTGAGTGTGGGGCCTAAGGCTTCTTTCCCAATCACCATGGTGACAGCCACCGGAAGGCTGGGCGGAACTTCGGACGGGGACGAGTCACAAACACTCAGCCAATAGGAGAGGTCCAGCCTAACCGGCCAGTTCCGCAGAGCCCTCCATTTTACCCATGGACAGACAACGGCCCCTTGCGTCTTTGGCCACAAAATCCAGGGCACCCAGGGAATAACTTCACAGTAGGCAACCCCTGATGTGAACACGTTCGACACACTGGGACAGCAGGCAGGTACCTCTTTTCCACTTACGCTAGGATATCACTAGGCAAGGCGCCCTTCCTCAGCATCTGTGGCCTCTCACGTATGTGTTCACTCAGAGGAATCTCTTCATTCTACCCCTGAGACACATCACAAGTATGAGGGGCCTGAGAGAGAGCCTAGAGATGGAACGGGGGAGGCTTCTGGCTGTACTGCTTCCCCGTGGGGACAGAATAGCAGGTAGTCTCTCTGGAAGGTCTTAGCTTCTGTTGACTGACACGCGCAATACAGTAGGGGCGGACCCTGGCCAGGTGGAGCATGTGGGCAGATGCAACCTCTCCGGCGACGAATAATTGCGCTGCTGCTTTGTATGGTGAAAACCTCCCCCCGCCAAGGGGGATGGGTAGAGAACATTGACCCACACCCGCCAGGGGCCTTTCCTGGGACTAAAGATCCCAACGTGGTCTCAACGTCGTCACCCTCTCAACACACACCTTTCCTGCACACGTAATCCTGCCTTTCTCCGTCAGGGCCCTATCCTACCAGGAAAAAAAGCAAGCCGCTCAAAAAGGCCGATGCCAGGGAAATCGAGGAAACACTGCCAGTTTCCAAATTTTTGCTGTCTACACGTCCCCGCCTCCGGTGCAAGGCTGCCTATGTGGCCGGGCTCCGAAGGCAAGGCCGAAATCCTGGCAGCCTGGGCCCCAGCAGTGCAATGGTTGATGGACGTGGGGACACGGATGACCTGTTCGCCACATACAGGAGGGATCCTTGGGCCCTTCACTGGCTCGCCATTCAGCTCCACGACGTCCACTACTGGCCCTGGCCTTTGCTTTGGCTGGTGCCCCATTAAACGTGTGCTCCGGAGCGATCTTTCTCCACCCATCACTAGCATTCTGCCACCAGGGGATATGTGAGTGTGGGAGTCACCATTTGTCACTGGCAGCAGTGTCACAAGTCACTAGACTTCCAGCTACCCGCTGACCTAGGCTGCCTTCTGCCCCAGGCAAGGTCCCGAATCCTTTATCCCAGATGCTGACACCTGGGCACTGGCGGACATTGATTTTTATCAACACAGAGGTCTGAGTGAGGGTCAGAGGGCCAGGTAGGTGAAGTCAAGGCCAGGTGGGCGGGGCTGAGGCTTCTTTGCCATCACCATAGAGACAGTCCCCCCACCGCAAGAGTGGGCGGAGCTTGGGATGGGCCTGGTGACAAGACTGAGTCAATGGCAGAGATCCGGCCCGCCAGGCAGATGACACAGGGCCCTCCATTGTGACCTATGACCCCTAGTGGCCACAGGATTTGAGCACGCCCCGGGAAAGGCTACGCAGGCACAAGGGAGCCCCTGGTGCGGACTGCTTCAGGGCATTGGCAGAGCACGCCAGGTACCTCTTTCCCACTTTCCTGAGGATATCAGTAGGCAAGGCATCCCCACTCAGCATCTCTTGCCTCTCTCTCTCTCTCTCTGCTTGTCTTCGTTCTCTGAAATCTCTTCCTTCTCCCCCTTGTCACTTCACACCTTGGAGTGCCTGACAGAGGGCCTAGACACCAAAGAGCAAAGGGGAAAGGCCTCTGGCTCTACTGCTTGCCCATGGGGAGAGAAGTTCTGGGAGTCTATCTGGAAGGTCTAGAGAGTAGTGATTGATTGGGGAGCTACATCACGGGCGGACCTGGCCAGGTGAAGCTTGACATCACCGTGGGACCTGGCCAGGTGAAGCTCGCTGACAAGTGGCAGCCTCTCCGGAGACTACTAATTCCGCTCCTAACATTCTATGCAAATAACCGGCTGAGTGCCATGGGCAGAAAACATTGACACATACCTGCCAGAGGCCTATTCTGGGTCTGGAGAGTCCACCCTGGTCTCCCCTGCAACTCATCATCTCAGCACACACTTTGCCTGCACGCATGGAAACCGCCTCTCTCCACGAATGTCTTCACCTGCTAGGAAACACACGATGTCACTCAGCCAAAGGAGAGCACAGGCCAAGTCAACTGAAGCCCCCATTTTCAAGATTTTGCCCTCTGCTGCTCCACAGCCTCCGGTGGCACACTGCATGTGTGTCACTTCTCGGTAGACGAGGCCGAAATCCGGGCATCCAGGGCCCCAGCCGTCCAGAATCTACGGATGGCGGCATATGGATCACCTCTTTGCCTCGTACAGCAGGGAGGCCTGGGCCCTAGACTGGCTCCGCTAGAGCTCCACGACCTCAGCTATTTTCCCTGACCTTTGGCCTGTGCCCTCGTGAGTGTGTCATCTCTACTTCCACTTCTCCTCCCACCACACTGAATCCGCCACCTGCGGATACCTGAGCGTGGACATCAACATCTATCACTGGCTGCAGTGTCACAGGTCACTAGGTGTCTAGGCTCAGGCTGACCTTGTCTGTCTTCTGCCCAGGCAAGGAACCTAATCCTTCCAAGGAAATCAGGACACGTGCTCACTGGCCGACATCCTTTCTTTCATCTACACAGCGGTCTAGATGAGGGGAAAGAGGCCAGGTAGGCCAGGTGAGGGCTGAGTGTGGGGCCTAAGGCTTCTTTCCCAATCACCATGGTGACAGCCACCGGAAGGCTGGGCGGAACTTCTGACGGGGACGAGTCACAAACACTCAGCCAATAGGAGAGGTCCAGCCTAACCGGCCAGTTCCGCAGAGCCCTCCATTTTACCCATGGACAGACAACGGCCCCTTGCGTCTTTGGCCACAAAATCCAGGGCACCCAGGGAATAACTTCACAGTAGGCAACCCCTGATGTGAACACGTTCGACACACTGGGACAGCAGGCAGGTACCTCTTTTCCACTTACGCTAGGATATCACTAGGCAAGGCGCCCTTCCTCAGCATCTGTGGCCTCTCACGTATGTGTTCACTCAGAGGAATCTCTTCATTCTACCCCTGAGACACATCACAAGAATGAGGGGCCTGAGAGAGAGCCTAGAGATGGAACGGGGGAGGCTTCTGGCTGTACTGCTTCCCCGTGGGGACAGAATAGCAGGTAGTCTCTCTGGAAGGTCTTAGCTTCTGTTGACTGACACGCGCAATACAGTAGGGGCGGACCCAGGCCAGGGGGAGCTTGTGGGCAGATGCAACCTCTCCGGCGACGAATAATTGCGCTGCTGCTTTGTATGGTGAAAACCTCCCCCCGCCAAGGGGGATGGGTAGAGAACATTGACCCACACCCGCCAGGGGCCTTTCCTGGGACTAAAGATCCCAACGTGGTCTCAACGTCGTCACCCTCTCAACACACACCTTTCCTGCACACGTAATCCTGCCTTTCTCCGTCAGGGCCCTATCCTACCAGGAAAAAAAGCAAGCCGCTCAAAGAGGCCCATGCCAGGGAAATCGAGGAAACACTGCCAGTTTCCAAATTTTTGCTGTCTACACGTCCCCGCCTCCGGTGCAAGGCTGCCTATGTGGCCGGGCTCCGAAGGCAAGGCCGAAATCCTGGCAGCCTGGGCCCCAGCAGTGCAATGGTTGATGGACGTGGGGACACGGATGACCTGTTCGCCACATACAGGAGGGATCCTTGGGCCCTTCACTGGCTCGCCATTCAGCTCCACGACGTCCACTACTGGCCCTGGCCTTTGCTTTGGCTGGTGCCCCATTAAACGTGTGCTCCGGAGCGATCTTTCTCCACCCATCACTAGCATTCTGCCACCAGGGGATATCTGAGTGTGGGAGTCACCATTTGTCACTGGCAGCAGTGTCACAAGTCACTAGACTTCCAGCTACCCGCTGACCTAGGCTGCCTTCTGCCCCAGGCAAGGTCCCGAATCCTTTATCCCAGATGCTGACACCTGGGCACTGGCGGACATTGATTTTTATCAACACAGAGGTCTGAGTGAGGGTCAGAGGGCCAGGTAGGTGAAGTGAAGGCCAGGTGGGCGGGGCTGAGGCTTCTTTGCCATCACCATAGAGACAGTCCCCCCACCGCAAGAGTGGGCGGAGCTTGGGATGGGCCTGGTGACAAGACTGAGCCAATGGCAGAGATCCGGCCCGCCAGGCAGATGACACAGGGCCCTCCATTGGGACCTATGACCCCTAGTGGCCACAGGATTTGAGCACGCCCCGGGAAAGGCTACGCAGGCACAAGGGAGCCCCTGGTGCGGACTGCTTCAGGGCATTGGCAGAGCACGCCAGGTACCTCTTTCCCACTTTCCTGAGGATATCAGTAGGCAAGGCATCCCCACTCAGCATCTCTTGCCTCTCTCTCTCTCTCTCTGCTTGTCTTCGTTCTCTGAAATCTCTTCCTTCTCCCCCTTGTCACTTCACACCTTGGAGTGCCTGACAGAGGGCCTAGAGACCAAAGAGCAAAGGGGGAAGGCCTCTGGCTCTACTGCTTGCCCATGGGGACAGAAGTTCTGGGAGTCTATCTGGAAGGTCTAGAGAGTAGTGATTGATTGGGGAGCTACATCACGGGCGGACCTGGCCAGGTGAAGCTTGACATCACCGTGGGACCTGGCCAGGTGAAGCTCGCTGACAAGTGGCAGCCTCTCCGGAGACTACTAATTCCGCTCCTAACATTCTATGCAAATAACCGGCTGAGTGCCATGGGCAGAAAACATTGACACATACCTGCCAGAGGCCTATTCTGGGTCTGGAGAGTCCACCCTGGTCTCCCCTGCAACTCATCATCTCAGCACACACTTTGCCTGCACGCATGGAAACCGCCTCTCTCCACGAATGTCTTCACCTGCTAGGAAACACACGATGTCACTCAGCCAAAGGAGAGCACAGGCCAAGTCAACTGAAGCCCCCATTTTCAAGATTTTGCCCTCTGCTGCTCCACAGCCTCCGGTGGCACACTGCATGTGTGTCACTTCTCGGTAGACGAGGCCGAAATCCGGGCATCCAGGGCCCCAGCCGTCCAGAATCTACGGATGGCGGCATATGGATCACCTCTTTGCCTCGTACAGCAGGGAGGCCTGGGCCCTAGACTGGCTCCGCTAGAGCTCCACGACCTCAGCTATTTTCCCTGACCTTTGGCCTGTGCCCTCGTGAGTGTGTCATCTCTACTTCCACTTCTCCTCCCACCACACTGAATCCGCCACCTGCGGATACCTGAGCGTGGACATCAACATCTATCACTGGCTGCAGTGTCACAGGTCACTAGGTGTCTAGGCTCAGGCTGACCTTGTCTGTCTTCTGCCCAGGCAAGGAACCTAATCCTTCCAAGGAAATCAGGACACGTGCTCACTGGCCGACATCCTTTCTTTCATCTACACAGCGGTCTAGATGAGGGGAAAGAGGCCAGGTAGGCCAGGTGAGGGCTGAGTGTGGGGCCTAAGGCTTCTTTCCCAATCACCATGGTGACAGCCACCGGAAGGCTGGGCGGAACTTCGGACGGGGACGAGTCACAAACACTCAGCCAATAGGAGAGGTCCAGCCTAACCGGCCAGTTCCGCAGAGCCCTCCATTTTACCCATGGACAGACAACGGCCCCTTGCGTCTTTGGCCACAAAATCCAGGGCACCCAGGGAATAACTTCACAGTAGGCAACCCCTGATGTGAACACGTTCGACACACTGGGACAGCAGGCAGGTACCTCTTTTCCACTTACGCTAGGATATCACTAGGCAAGGCGCCCTTCCTCAGCATCTGTGGCCTCTCACGTATGTGTTCACTCAGAGGAATCTCTTCATTCTACCCCTGAGACACATCACAAGTATGAGGGGCCTGAGAGAGAGCCTAGAGATGGAACGGGGGAGGCTTCTGGCTGTACTGCTTCCCCGTGGGGACAGAATAGCAGGTAGTCTCTCTGGAAGGTCTTAGCTTCTGTTGACTGACACGCGCAATACAGTAGGGGCGGACCCTGGCCAGGTGGAGCTTGTGGGCAGATGCAACCTCTCCGGCGACGAATAATTGCGCTGCTGCTTTGTATGGTGAAAACCTCCCCCCGCCAAGGGGGATGGGTAGAGAACATTGACCCACACCCGCCAGGGGCCTTTCCTGGGACTAAAGATCCCAACGTGGTCTCAACGTCGTCACCCTCTCAACACACACCTTTCCTGCACACGTAATCCTGCCTTTCTCCGTCAGGGCCCTATCCTACCAGGAAAAAAAGCAAGCCGCTCAAAAAGGCCGATGCCAGGGAAATCGAGGAAACACTGCCAGTTTCCAAATTTTTGCTGTCTACACGTCCCCGCCTCCGGTGCAAGGCTGCCTATGTGGCCGGGCTCCGAAGGCAAGGCCGAAATCCTGGCAGCCTGGGCCCCAGCAGTGCAATGGTTGATGGACGTGGGGACACGGATGACCTGTTCGCCACATACAGGAGGGATCCTTGGGCCCTTCACTGGCTCGCCATTCAGCTCCACCACGTCCACTACTGGCCCTGGCCTTTGCTTTGGCTGGTGCCCCATTAAACGTGTGCTCCGGAGCGATCTTTCTCCACCCATCACTAGCATTCTGCCACCAGGGGATATGTGAGTGTGGGAGTCACCATTTGTCACTGGCAGCAGTGTCACAAGTCACTAGACTTCCAGCTACCCGCTGACCTAGGCTGCCTTCTGCCCCAGGCAAGGTCCCGAATCCTTTATCCCAGATGCTGACACCTGGGCACTGGCGGACATTGATTTTTATCAACACAGAGGTCTGAGTGAGGGTCAGAGGGCCAGGTAGGTGAAGTGAAGGCCAGGTGGGCGGGGCTGAGGCTTCTTTGCCATCACCATAGAGACAGTCCCCCCACCGCAAGAGTGGGCGGAGCTTGGGATGGGCCTGGTGACAAGACTGAGCCAATGGCAGAGATCCGGCCCGCCAGGCAGATGACACAGGGCCCTCCATTGTGACCTATGACCCCTAGTGGCCACAGGATTTGAGCACGCCCCGGGAAAGGCTACGCAGGCACAAGGGAGCCCCTGGTGCGGACTGCTTCAGGGCATTGGCAGAGCACGCCAGGTACCTCTTTCCCACTTTCCTGAGGATATCAGTAGGCAAGGCATCCCCACTCAGCATCTCTTGCCTCTCTCTGTCTCTCTCTGCTTGTCTTCGTTCTCTGAAATCTCTTCCTTCTCCCCCTTGTCACTTCACACCTTGGAGTGCCTGACAGAGGGCCTAGAGACCAAAGAGCAAAGGGGAAAGGCCTCTGGCTCTACTGCTTGCCCATGGGGAGAGAAGTTCTGGGAGTCTATCTGGAAGGTCTAGAGAGTAGTGATTGATTGGGGAGCTACATCACGGGCGGACCTGGCCAGGTGAAGCTTGACATCACCGTGGGACCTGGCCAGGTGAAGCTCGCTGACAAGTGGCAGCCTCTCCGGAGACTACTAATTCCGCTCCTAACATTCTATGCAAATAACCGGCTGAGTGCCATGGGCAGAAAACATTGACACATACCTGCCAGAGGCCTATTCTGGGTCTGGAGAGTCCACCCTGGTCTCCCCTGCAACTCATCATCTCAGCACACACTTTGCCTGCACGCATGGAAACCGCCTCTCTCCACGAATGTCTTCACCTGCTAGGAAACACACGATGTCACTCAGCCAAAGGAGAGCACAGGCCAAGTCAACTGAAGCCCCCATTTTCAAGATTTTGCCCTCTGCTGCTCCACAGCCTCCGGTGGCACACTGCATGTGCGTCACTTCTCGGTAGACGAGGCCGAAATCCGGGCATCCAGGGCCCCAGCCGTCCAGAATCTACGGATGGCGGCATATGGATCACCTCTTTGCCTCGTACAGCAGGGAGGCCTGGGCCCTAGACTGGCTCCGCTAGAGCTCCACGACCTCAGCTATTTTCCCTGACCTTTGGGCTGTGCCCTCCTGAGTGTGTCATCTCTACTTCCACTTCTCTTCCCACCACAATGAATCCACCACCTGCGGATACCTGAGCGTGGACATCAACATCTATCACTGGCTGCAGTGTCACAGGTCACTAGGTGTCTAGGCTCAGGCTGACCTTGGCTGTCTTCTGCCCAGGCAAGGAACCTAATCCTTCCAAGGAAATCAGGACACGTGCTCACTGGCCGACATCCTTTCTTTCATCCACACAGCGGTCTAGATGAGGGGAAAGAGGCCAGGTAGGCCAGGTGAGGGCTGAGTGTGGGGCCTAAGGCTTCTTTCCCAATCACTATGGTGACAGCCACCGGAAGGCTGGGCGGAACTTCGGACGGGGACGAGTCACAAACACTCAGCCAATAGGAGAGGTCCAGCCTAACCGGCCAGTTCCGCAGAGCCCTCCATTTTACCCATGGACAGACAACGCCCCCTTGCGTCTTTGGCCACAAAATCCAGGGCACCCAGGGAATAACTTCACAGTAGGCAACCCCTGATGTGAACACGTTCGACACACTGGGACAGCAGGCAGGTACCTCTTTTCCACTTACGCTAGGATATCACTAGGCAAGGCGCCCTTCCTCAGCATCTGTGGCCTCTCACGTATGTGTTCACTCAGAGGAATCTCTTCATTCTACCCCTGAGACACATCACAAGTATGAGGGGCCTGAGAGAGAGCCTAGAGATGGAACGGGGGAGGCTTCTGGCTGTACTGCTTCCCCGTGGGGACAGAATAGCAGGTAGTCT
Source organism: Loxodonta africana (assembly GCF_030014295.1). Taxonomy (NCBI): domain Eukaryota; kingdom Metazoa; phylum Chordata; class Mammalia; order Proboscidea; family Elephantidae; genus Loxodonta; species Loxodonta africana. The sequence continues at coordinate 380,444 of NW_026975614.1, forward strand.
CTCTGGAAGGTCTTAGCTTCTGTTGACTGACACGCGCAATACAGTAGGGGCGGACCCTGGCCAGGGGGAGCTTGTGGGCAGATGCAACCTCTCCGGCGACGAATAATTGCGCTGCTGCTTTGTATGGTGAAAACCTCCCCCCGCCAAGGGGGATGGGTAGAGAACATTGACCCACACCCGCCAGGGGCCTTTCCTGGGACTAAAGATCCCAACGTGGTCTCAACGTCGTCACCCTCTCAACACACACCTTTCCTGCACACGTAATCCTGCCTTTCTCCGTCAGGGCCCTATCCTACCAGGAAAAAAAGCCAGCCGCTCAAAAAGGCCGATGCCGGGGAAATCGAGGAAACACTGCCAGTTTCCAAATTTTTGCTGTCTACACGTCCCCGCCTCCGGTGCAAGGCTGCCTATGTGGCCGGGCTCCGAAGGCAAGGCCGAAATCCTGGCAGCCTGGGCCCCAGCAGTGCAATGGTTGATGGACCTGGGGACACGGATGACCTGTTCGCCACATACAGGAGGGATCCTTGGGCCCTTCACTGGCTCGCCATTCAGCTCCACCACGTCCACTACTGGCCCTGGCCTTTGCTTTGGCTGGTGCCCCATTAAACGTGTGCTCCGGAGCGATCTTTCTCCACCCATCACTAGCATTCTGCCACCAGGGGATATGTGAGTGTGGGAGTCACCATTTGTCACTGGCAGCAGTGTCACAAGTCACTAGACTTCCAGCTACCCGCTGACCTAGGCTGCCTTCTGCCCCAGGCAAGGTCCCGAATCCTTTATCCCAGATGCTGACACCTGGGCACTGGCGGACATTGATTTTTATCAACACAGAGGTCTGAGTGAGGGTCAGAGGGCCAGGTAGGTGAAGTCAAGGCCAGGTGGGCGGGGCTGAGGCTTCTTTGCCATCACCATAGAGACAGTCCCCCCACCGCAAGAGTGGGCGGAGCTTGGGATGGGCCTGGTGACAAGACTGAGCCAATGGCAGAGATCCGGCCCGCCAGGCAGATGACACAGGGCCCTCCATTGTGACCTATGACCCCTAGTGGCCACAGGATTTGAGCACGCCCCGGGAAAGGCTACGCAGGCACAAGGGAGCCCCTGGTGCGGACTGCTTCAGGGCATTGGCAGAGCACGCCAGGTACCTCTTTCCCACTTTCCTGAGGATATCAGTAGGCAAGGCATCCCCACTCAGCATCTCTTGCCTCTCTCTGTCTCTCTCTGCTTGTCTTCGTTCTCTGAAATCTCTTCCTTCTCCCCCTTGTCACTTCACACCTTGGAGTGCCTGACAGAGGGCCTAGAGACCAAAGAGCAAAGGGGGAAGGCCTCTGGCTCTACTGCTTGCCCATGGGGACAGAAGTTCTGGGAGTCTATCTGGAAGGTCTAGAGAGCAGTGATTGATTGGGGAGCTACATCACGGGCGGACCTGGCCAGGTGAAGCTTGACATCACCGTGGGACCTGGCCAGGTGAAGCTCGCTGACAAGTGGCAGCCTCTCCGGAGACTACTAATTCCGCTCCTAACATTCTATGCAAATAACCGGCTGAGTGCCATGGGCAGAAAACATTGACACATACCTGCCAGAGGCCTATTCTGGGTCTGGAGAGTCCACCCTGGTCTCCCCTGCAACTCATCATCTCAGCACACACTTTGCCTGCACGCATGGAAACCGCCTCTCTCCACGAATGTCTTCACCTGCTAGGAAACACACGATGTCACTCAGCCAAAGGAGAGCACAGGCCAAGTCAACTGAAGCCCCCATTTTCAAGATTTTGCCCTCTGCTGCTCCACAGCCTCCGGTGGCACACTGCATGTGCGTCACTTCTCGGTAGACGAGGCCGAAATCCGGGCATCCAGGGCCCCAGCCGTCCAGAATCTACGGATGGCGGCATATGGATCACCTCTTTGCCTCGTACAGCAGGGAGGCCTGGGCCCTAGACTGGCTCCGCTAGAGCTCCACGACCTCAGCTATTTTCCCTGACCTTTGGCCTGTGCCCTCGTGAGTGTGTCATCTCTACTTCCACTTCTCCTCCCACCACACTGAATCCGCCACCTGCGGATACCTGAGCGTGGACATCAACATCTATCACTGGCTGCAGTGTCACAGGTCACTAGGTGTCTAGGCTCAGGCTGACCTTGGCTGTCTTCTGCCCAGGCAAGGAACCTAATCCTTCCAAGGAAATCAGGACACGTGCTGACTGGCCGACATCCTTTCTTTCATCTACACAGCGGTCTAGATGAGGGGAAAGAGGCCAGGTAGGCCAGGTGAGGGCTGAGTGTGGGGCCTAAGGCTTCTTTCCCAATCACCATGGTGACAGCCACCGGAAGGCTGGGCGGAACTTCGGACGGGGACGAGTCACAAACACTCAGCCAATAGGAGAGGTCCAGCCTAACCGGCCAGTTCCGCAGAGCCCTCCATTTTACCCATGGACAGACAACGGCCCCTTGCGTCTTTGGCCACAAAATCCAGGGCACCCAGGGAATAACTTCACAGTAGGCAACCCCTGATGTGAACACGTTCGACACACTGGGACAGCAGGCAGGTACCTCTTTTCCACTTACGCTAGGATATCACTAGGCAAGGCGCCCTTCCTCAGCATCTGTGGCCTCTCACGTATGTGTTCACTCAGAGGAATCTCTTCATTCTACCCCTGAGACACATCACAAGTATGAGGGGCCTGAGAGAGAGCCTAGAGATGGAACGGGGGAGGCTTCTGGCTGTACTGCTTCCCCGTGGGGACAGAATAGCAGGTAGTCTCTCTGGAAGGTCTTAGCTTCTGTTGACTGACACGCGCAATACAGTAGGGGCGGACCCTGGCCAGGGGGAGCTTGTGGGCAGATGCAACCTCTCCGGCGACGAATAATTGCGCTGCTGCTTTGTATGGTGAAAACCTCCCCCCGCCAAGGGGGATGGGTAGAGAACATTGACCCACACCCGCCAGGGGCCTTTCCTGGGACTAAAGATCCCAACGTGGTCCCAACGTCGTCACCCTCTCAACACACACCTTTCCTGCACACGTAATCCCGCCTTTCTCCGTCAGGGCCCTATCATACCAGGAAAAAAAGCAAGCCGCTCAAAGAGGCCGATGCCAGGGAAATCGAGGAAACACTGCCAGTTTCCAAATTTTTGCTGTCTACACGTCCCCGCCTCCGGTGCAAGGCTGCCTATGTGGCCGGGCTCCGAAGGCAAGGCCGAAATCCTGGCAGCCTGGGCCCCAGCAGTGCAATGGTTGATGGACCTGGGGACACGGATGACCTGTTCGCCACATACAGGAGGGATCCTTGGGCCCTTCACTGGCTCGCCATTCAGCTCCACCACGTCCACTACTGGCCCTGGCCTTTGCCTTGGCTGGTGCCCCATTAAACGTGTGCTCCGGAGCGATCTTTCTCCACCCATCACTAGCATTCTGCCACCAGGGGATATGTGAGTGTGGGAGTCACCATTTGTCACTGGCAGCAGTGTCACAAGTCACTAGACTTCCAGCTACCCGCTGACCTAGGCTGCCTTCTGCCCCAGGCAAGGTCCCGAATCCTTTATCCCAGATGCTGACACCTGGGCACTGGCGGACATTGATTTTTATCAACACAGAGGTCTGAGTGAGGGTCAGAGGGCCATGTAGGTGAAGTGAAGGCCAGGTGGGCGGGGCTGAGGCTTCTTTGCCATCACCATAGAGAAAGTCCCCCCACCGCAAGAGTGGGCGGAGCTTGGGATGGGCCTGGTGACAAGACTGAGCCAATGGCAGAGATCCGGCCCGCCAGGCAGATGACACAGGGCCCTCCATTGTGACCTATGACCCCTAGTGGCCACAGGATTTGAGCACGCCCCGGGAAAGGCTACGCAGGCACAAGGGAGCCCCTGGTGCGGACTGCTTCAGGGCATTGGCAGAGCACGCCAGGTACCTCTTTCCCACTTTCCTGAGGATATCAGTAGGCAAGGCATCCCCACTCAGCATCTCTTGCCTCTCTCTCTGCTTGTCTTCGTTCTCTGAAATCTCTTCCTTCTCCCCCTTGTCACTTCACACCTTGGAGTGCCTGACAGAGGGCCTAGAGACCAAAGAGCAAAGGGGGAAGGCCTCTGGCTCTACTGCTTGCCCATGGGGACAGAAGTTCTGGGAGTCTATCTGGAAGGTCTAGAGAGTAGTGATTGATTGGGGAGCTACATCACGGGCGGACCTGGCCAGGTGAAGCTTGACATCACCGTGGGACCTGGCCAGGTGAAGCTCGCTGACAAGTGGCAGCCTCTCCGGAGACTACTAATTCCGCTCCTAACATTCTATGCAAATAACCGGCTGAGTGCCATGGGCAGAAAACATTGACACATACCTGCCAGAGGCCTATTCTGGGTCTGGAGAGTCCACCCTGGTCTCCCCTGCAACTCATCATCTCAGCACACACTTTGCCTGCACGCATGGAAACCGCCTCTCTCCACGAATGTCTTCACCTGCTAGGAAACACACGATGTCACTCAGCCAAAGGAGAGCACAGGCCAAGTCAACTGAAGCCCCCATTTTCAAGATTTTGCCCTCTGCTGCTCCACAGCCTCCGGTGGCACACTGCATGTGCGTCACTTCTCGGTAGACGAGGCCGAAATCCGGGCATCCAGGGCCCCAGCCGTCCAGAATCTACGGATGGCGGCATATGGATCACCTCTTTGCCTCGTACAGCAGGGAGGCCTGGGCCCTAGACTGGCTCCGCTAGAGCTCCACGACCTCAGCTATTTTCCCTGACCTTTGGACCGTGCCCTCCTGAGTGTGTCATCTCTACTTCCACTTCTCTTCCCACCACACTGAATCCGCCACCTGCGGATACCTGAGCGTGGACATCAACATCTATCACTGGCTGCAGTGTCACAGGTCACTAGGTGTCTAGACTCAGGCTGACCTTGGCTGTCTTCTGCCCAGGCAAGGAACCTAATCCTTCCAAGGAAATCAGGACACGTGCTCACTGGCCGACATCCTTTCTTTCATCCAAACAGCGGTCTAGATGAGGGGAAAGAGGCCAGGTAGGCCAGGTGAGGGCTGAGTGTGGGGCCTAAGGCTTCTTTCCCAATCACCATGGTGACAGCCACCGGAACGCTGGGCGGAACTTCGGACGGGGACGAGTCACAAACACTCAGCCAATAGGAGAGGTCCAGCCTAACCGGCCAGTTCCGCAGAGCCCTCCATTTTACCCATGGACAGACAACGGCCCCTTGCGTCTTTGGCCACAAAATCCAGGGCACCCAGGGAATAACTTCACAGTAGGCAACCCCTGATGTGAACACGTTCGACACACTGGGACAGCAGGCAGGTACCTCTTTTCCACTTACGCTAGGATATCACTAGGCAAGGCGCCCTTCCTCAGCATCTGTGGCCTCTCACGTATGTGTTCACTCAGAGGAATCTCTTCATTCTACCCCTGAGACACATCACAAGTATGAGGGGCCTGAGAGAGAGCCTAGAGATGGAACGGGGGAGGCTTCTGGCTGTACTGCTTCCCCGTGGGGACAGAATAGCAGGTAGTCTCTCTGGAAGGTCTTAGCTTCTGTTGACTGACACGCGCAATACAGTAGGGGCGGACCCTGGCCAGGGGGAGCTTGTGGGCAGATGCAACCTCTCCGGCGACGAATAATTGCGCTGCTGCTTTGTATGGTGAAAACCTCCCCCCGCCAAGGGGGATGGGTAGAGAACATTGACCCACACCCGCCAGGGGCCTTTCCTGGGACTAAAGATCCCAACGTGGTCTCAACGTCGTCACCCTCTCAACACACACCTTTCCTGCACACGTAATCCCGCCTTTCTCCGTCAGGACCCTATGCTACCAGGAAAAAAAGCAAGCCGCTCAAAAAGGCCGATGCCAGGGAAATCGAGGAAACACTGCCAGTTTCCAAATTTTTGCTGTCTACACGTCCCCGCCTCCGGTGCAAGGCTGCCTATGTGGCCGGGCTCCGAAGGCAAGGCCGAAATCCTGGCAGCCTGGGCCCCAGCAGTGCAATGGTTGATGGACGTGGGGACACGGATGACCTGTTCGCCACATACAGGAGGGATCCTTGGGCCCTTCACTGGCTCGCCATTCAGCTCCACGACGTCCACTACTGGCCCTGGCCTTTGCTTTGGCTGGTGCCCCATTAAACGTGTGCTCCGGAGCGATCTATCTCCACCCATCACTAGCATTCTGCCACCAGGGGATATGTGAGTGTGGGAGTCACCATTTGTCACTGGCAGCAGTGTCACAAGTCACTAGACTTCCAGCTACCCGCTGACCTAGGCTGCCTTCTGCCCCAGGCAAGGTCCCGAATCCTTTATCCCAGATGCTGACACCTGGGCACTGGCGGACATTGATTTTTATCAACACAGAGGTCTGAGTGAGGGTCAGAGGGCCAGGTAGGTGAAGTGAAGGCCAGGTGGGCGGGGCTGAGGCTTCTTTGCCATCACCATAGAGACAGTCCCCCCACCGCAAGAGTGGGCGGAGCTTGGGATGGGCCTGCTGACAAGACTGAGCCAATGGCAGAGATCCGGCCCGCCAGGCAGATGACACAGGGCCCTCCATTGTGACCTATGACCCCTAGTGGCCACAGGATTTGAGCACGCCCCGGGAAAGGCTACGCAGGCACAAGGGAGCCCCTGGTGCGGACTGCTTCAGGGCATTGGCAGAGCACGCCAGGTACCTCTTTCCCACTTTCCTGAGGATATCAGTAGGCAAGGCATCCCCACTCAGCATCTCTTGCCTCTCTCTCTCTCTCTCTGCTTGTCTTCGTTCTCTGAAATCTCTTCCTTCTCCCCCTTGTCACTTCACACCTTGGAGTGCCTGACAGAGGGCCTAGAGACCAAAGAGCAAAGGGGGAAGGCCTCTGGCTCTACTGCTTACCCATGGGGACAGAAGTTCTGGGAGTCTATCTGGAAGGTCTAGAGAGTAGTGATTGATTGGGGAGCTACATCACGGGCGGACCTGGCCAGGTGAAGCTTGACATCACCGTGGGACCTGGCCAGGTGAAGCTCGCTGACAAGTGGCAGCCTCTCCGGAGACTACTAATTCCGCTCCTAACATTCTATGCAAATAACCGGCTGAGTGCCATGGGCAGAAAACATTGACACATACCTGCCAGAGGCCTATTCTGGGTCTGGAGAGTCCACCCTGGTCTCCCCTGCAACTCATCATCTCAGCACACACTTTGCCTGCATGCATGGAAACCGCCTCTCTCCACGAATGTCTTCACCTGCTAGGAAACACACGATGTCACTCAGCCAAAGGAGAGCACAGGCCAAGTCAACTGAAGCCCCCATTTTCAAGATTTTGCCCTCTGCTGCTCCACAGCCTCCGGTGGCACACTGCATGTGCGTCACTTCTCGGTAGACGAGGCCGAAATCCGGGCATCCAGGGCCCCAGCCGTCCAGAATCTACGGATGGCGGCATATGGATCACCTCTTTGCCTCGTACAGCAGGGAGGCCTGGGCCCTAGACTGGCTCCGCTAGAGCTCCACGACCTCAGCTATTTTCCCTGACCTTTGGACCGTGCCCTCCTGAGTGTGTCATCTCTACTTCCACTTCTCCTCCCACCACACTGAATCCGCCACCTGCGGATACCTGAGCGTGGACATCAACATCTATCACTGGCTGCAGTGTCACAGGTCACTAGGTGTCTAGGCTCAGGCTGACCTTGGCTGTCTTCTGCCCAGGCAAGGAACCTAATCCTTCCAAGGAAATCAGGACACGTGCTCACTGGCCGACATCCTTTCTTTCATCCACACAGCGGTCTAGATGAGGGGAAAGAGGCCAGGTAGGCCAGGTGAGGGCTGAGTGTGGGGCCTAAGGCTTCTTTCCCAATCACCATGGTGACAGCCACCGGAAGGCTGGGCGGAACTTCTGACGGGGACGAGTCACAAACACTCAGCCAATAGGAGAGGTCCAGCCTAACCGGCCAGTTCCGCAGAGCCCTCCATTTTACCCATGGACAGACAACGCCCCCTTGCGTCTTTGGCCACAAAATCCAGGGCACCCAGGGAATAACTTCACAGTAGGCAACCCCTGATGTGAACACGTTCGACACACTGGGACAGCAGGCAGGTACCTCTTTTCCACTTACGCTAGGATATCACTAGGCAAGGCGCCCTTCCTCAGCATCTGTGGCCTCTCACGTATGTGTTCACTCAGAGGAATCTCTTCATTCTACCCCTGAGACACATCACAAGTATGAGGGGCCTGAGAGAGAGCCTAGAGATGGAACGGGGGAGGCTTCTGGCTGTACTGCTTCCCCGTGGGGACAGAATAGCAGGTAGTCTCTCTGGAAGGTCTTAGCTTCTGTTGACTGACACGCGCAATACAGTAGGGGCGGACCCTGGCCAGGGGGAGCTTGTGGGCAGATGCAACCTCTCCGGCGACGAATAATTGCGCTGCTGCTTTGTATGGTGAAAACCTCCCCCCGCCAAGGGGGATGGGTAGAGAACATTGACCCACACCCGCCAGGGGCCTTTCCTGGGACTAAAGATCCCAACGTGGTCTCAACGTCGTCACCCTCTCAACACACACCTTTCCTGCACACGTAATCCCGCCTTTCTCCGTCAGGACCCTATGCTACCAGGAAAAAAAGCAAGCCGCTCAAAAAGGCCGATGCCAGGGAAATCGAGGAAACACTGCCAGTTTCCAAATTTTTGCTGTCTACACGTCCCCGCCTCCGGTGCAAGGCTGCCTATGTGGCCGGGCTCCGAAGGCAAGGCCGAAATCCTGGCAGCCTGGGCCTCAGCAGTGCAATGGTTGATGGACGTGGGGACACGGATGACCTGTTCGCCACATACAGGAGGGATCCTTGGGCCCTTCACTGGCTCGCCATTCAGCTCCACGACGTCCACTACTGGCCCTGGCCTTTGCTTTGGCTGGTGCCCCATTAAACGTGTGCTCCGGAGCGATCTATCTCCACCCATCACTAGCATTCTGCCACCAGGGGATATGTGAGTGTGGGAGTCACCATTTGTCACTGGCAGCAGTGTCACAAGTCACTAGACTTCCAGCTACCCGCTGACCTAGGCTGCCTTCTGCCCCAGGCAAGGTCCCGAATCCTTTATCCCAGATGCTGACACCTGGGCACTGGCGGACATTGATTTTTATCAACACAGAGGTCTGAGTGAGGGTCAGAGGGCCAGGTAGGTGAAGTGAAGGCCAGGTGGGCGGGGCTGAGGATTCTTTGCCATCACCATAGAGACAGTCCCCCCACCGCAAGAGTGGGCGGAGCTTGGGATGGGCCTGCTGACAAGACTGAGCCAATGGCAGAGATCCGGCCCGCCAGGCAGATGACACAGGGCCCTCCATTGTGACCTATGACCCCTAGTGGCCACAGGATTTGAGCACGCCCCGGGAAAGGCTACGCAGGCACAAGGGAGCCCCTGGTGCGGACTGCTTCAGGGCATTGGCAGAGCACGCCAGGTACCTCTTTCCCACTTTCCTGAGGATATCAGTAGGCAAGGCATCCCCACTCAGCATCTCTTGCCTCTCTCTCTCTCTCTCTGCTTGTCTTCGTTCTCTGAAATCTCTTCCTTCTCCCCCTTGTCACTTCACACCTTGGAGTGCCTGACAGAGGGCCTAGAGACCAAAGAGCAAAGGGGGAAGGCCTCTGGCTCTACTGCTTACCCATGGGGACAGAAGTTCTGGGAGTCTATCTGGAAGGTCTAGAGAGTAGTGATTGATTGGGGAGCTACATCACGGGCGGACCTGGCCAGGTGAAGCTTGACATCACCGTGGGACCTGGCCAGGTGAAGCTCGCTGACAAGTGGCAGCCTCTCCGGAGACTACTAATTCCGCTCCTAACATTCTATGCAAATAACCGGCTGAGTGCCATGGGCAGAAAACATTGACACATACCTGCCAGAGGCCTATTCTGGGTCTGGAGAGTCCACCCTGGTCTCCCCTGCAACTCATCATCTCAGCACACACTTTGCCTGCATGCATGGAAACCGCCTCTCTCCACGAATGTCTTCACCTGCTAGGAAACACACGATGTCACTCAGCCAAAGGAGAGCACAGGCCAAGTCAACTGAAGCCCCTATTTTCAAGATTTTGCCCTCTGCTGCTCCACAGCCTCCGGTGGCACACTGCATGTGCGTCACTTCTCGGTAGACGAGGCCGAAATCCGGGCATCCAGGGCCCCAGCCGTCCAGAATCTACGGATGGCGGCATATGGATCACCTCTTTGCCTCGTACAGCAGGGAGGCCTGGGCCCTAGACTGGCTCCGCTAGAGCTCCACGACCTCAGCTATTTTCCCTGACCTTTGGACCGTGCCCTCCTGAGTGTGTCATCTCTACTTCCACTTCTCCTCCCACCACACTGAATCCGCCACCTGCGGATACCTGAGCGTGGACATCAACATCTATCACTGGCTGCAGTGTCACAGGTCACTAGGTGTCTAGGCTCAGGCTGACCTTGGCTGTCTTCTGCCCAGGCAAGGAACCTAATCCTTCCAAGGAAATCAGGACACGTGCTGACTGGCCGACATCCTTTCTTTCATCCACACAGCGGTCTAGATGAGGGGAAAGAGGCCAGGTAGGCCAGGTGAGGGCTGAGTGTGGGGCCTAAGGCTTCTTTCCCAATCACCATGGTGACAGCCACCGGAAGGCTGGGCGGAACTTCGGACGGGGACGAGTCACAAACACTCAGCCAATAGGAGAGGTCCAGCCTAACCGGCCAGTTCCGCAGAGCCCTCCATTTTACCCATGGACAGACAACGGCCCCTTGCGTCTTTGGCCACAAAATCCAGGGCACCCAGGGAATAACTTCACAGTAGGCAACCCCTGATGTGAACACGTTCGACACACTGGGACAGCAGGCAGGTACCTCTTTTCCACTTACGCTAGGATATCACTAGGCAAGGCGCCCTTCCTCAGCATCTGTGGCCTCTCACGTATGTGTTCACTCAGAGGAATCTCTTCATTCTACCCCTGAGACACATCACAAGTATGAGGGGCCTGAGAGAGAGCCTAGAGATGGAACGGGGGAGGCTTCTGGCTGTACTGCTTCCCCGTGGGGACAGAATAGCAGGTAGTCTCTCTGGAAGGTCTTAGCTTCTGTTGACTGACACGCGCAATACAGTAGGGGCGGACCCTGGCCAGGGGGAGCTTGTGGGCAGATGCAACCTCTCCGGCGACGAATAATTGCGCTGCTGCTTTGTATGGTGAAAACCTCCCCCCGCCAAGGGGGATGGGTAGAGAACATTGACCCACACCCGCCAGGGGCCTTTCCTGGGACTAAAGATCCCAACGTGGTCCCAACGTCGTCACCCTCTCAACACACACCTTTCCTGCACACGTAATCCTGCCTTTCTCCGTCAGGGCCCTATCCTACCAGGAAAAAAAGCAAGCCGCTCAAAGAGGCCCATGCCAGGGAAATCGAGGAAACACTGCCAGTTTCCAAATTTTTGCTGTCTACACGTCCCCGCCTCCGGTGCAAGGCTGCCTATGTGGCCGGGCTCCGAAGGCAAGGCCGAAATCCTGGCAGCCTGGGCCCCAGCAGTGCAATGGTTGATGGTCGTGGGGACACGGATGACCTGTTCGCCACATACAGGAGGGATCCTTGGGCCCTTCACTGGCTCGCCATTCAGCTCCACGACGTCCACTACTGGCCCTGGCCTTTGCTTTGGCTGGTGCCCCATTAAACGTGTGCTCCGGAGCGATGTTTCTCCACCCATGACTAGCATTCTGCCACCAGGGGATATGTGAGTGTGGGAGTCACCATTTGTCACTGGCAGCAGTGTCACAAGTCACTAGACTTCCAGCTACCCGCTGACCTAGGCTGCCTTCTGCCCCAGGCAAGGTCCCGAATCCTTTATCCCAGATGCTGACACCTGGGCACTGGCGGACATTGATTTTTATCAACACAGAGGTCTGAGTGAGGGTCAGAGGGCCAGGTAGGTGAAGTGAAGGCCAGGTGGGCGGGGCTGAGGCTTCTTTGCCATCACCATAGAGACAGTCCCCCCACCGCAAGAGTGGGCGGAGCTTGGGATGGGCCTGGTGACAAGACTGAGCCAATGGCAGAGATCCGGCCCACCAGGCAGATGACACAGGGCCCTCCATTGTGACCTATGACCCCTAGTGGCCACAGGATTTGAGCACGCCCCGGGAAAGGCTACGCAGGCACAAGGGAGCCCCTGGTGCGGACTGCTTCAGGGCATTGGCAGAGCACGCCAGGTACCTCTTTCCCACTTTCCTGAGGATATCAGTACGCAAGGCATCCCCACTCAGCATCTCTTGCCTCTCTCTCTCTCTCTCTGCTTGTCTTCGTTCTCTGAAATCTCTTCCTTCTCCCCCTTGTCACTTCACACCTTGGAGTGCCTGACAGAGGGCCTAGAGACCAAAGAGCAAAGGGGGAAGGCCTCTGGCTCTACTGCTTGCCCATGGGGAGAGAAGTTCTGGGAGTCTATCTGGAAGGTCTAGAGAGTAGTGATTGATTGGGGAGCTACATCACGGGCGGACCTGGCCAGGTGAAGCTTGACATCACCGTGGGACCTGGCCAGGTGAAGCTCGCTGACAAGTGGCAGCCTCTCCGGAGACTACTAATTCCGCTCCTAACATTCTATGCAAATAACCGGCTGAGTGCCATGGGCAGAAAACATTGACACATACCTGCCAGAGGCCTATTCTGGGTCTGGAGAGTCCACCCTGGTCTCCCCTGCAACTCATCATCTCAGCACACACTTTGCCTGCACGCATGGAAACCGCCTCTCTCCACGAATGTCTTCACCTGCTAGGAAACACACGATGTCACTCAGCCAAAGGAGAGCACAGGCCAAGTCAACTGAAGCCCCCATTTTCAAGATTTTGCCCTCTGCTGCTCCACAGCCTCCGGTGGCACACTGCATGTGTGTCACTTCTCGGTAGACGAGGCCGAAATCCGGGCATCCAGGGCCCCAGCCGTCCAGAATCTACGGATGGCGGCATATGGATCACCTCTTTGCCTCGTACAGCAGGGAGGCCTGGGCCCTAGACTGGCTCCGCTAGAGCTCCACGACCTCAGCTATTTTCCCTGACCTTTGGCCTGTGCCCTCGTGAGTGTGTCATCTCTACTTCCACTTCTCTTCCCACCACACTGAATCCGCCACCTGCGGATACCTGAGCGTGGACATCAACATCTATCACTGGCTGCAGTGTCACAGGTCACTAGGTGTCTAGGCTCAGGCTGACCTTGGCTGTCTTCTGCCCAGGCAAGGAACCTAATCCTTCCAAGGAAATCAGGACACGTGCTCACTGGCCGACATCCTTTCTTTCATCCACACAGCGGTCTAGATGAGGGGAAAGAGGCCAGGTAGGCCAGGTGAGGGCTGAGTGTGGGGCCTAAGGCTTCTTTCCCAATCACTATGGTGACAGCCACCGGAAGGCTGGGCGGAACTTCGGACGGGGACGAGTCACAAACACTCAGCCAATAGGAGAGGTCCAGCCTAACCGGCCAGTTCCGCAGAGCCCTCCATTTTACCCATGGACAGACAACGCCCCCTTGCGTCTTTGGCCACAAAATCCAGGGCACCCAGGGAATAACTTCACAGTAGGCAACCCCTGATGTGAACACGTTCGACACACTGGGACAGCAGGCAGGTACCTCTTTTCCACTTACGCTAGGATATCACTAGGCAAGGCGCCCTTCCTCAGCATCTGTGGCCTCTCACGTATGTGTTCACTCAGAGGAATCTCTTCATTCTACCCCTGAGACACATCACAAGTATGAGGGGCCTGAGAGAGAGCCTAGAGATGGAACGGGGGAGGCTTCTGGCTGTACTGCTTCCCCGTGGGGACAGAATAGCAGGTAGTCTCTCTGGAAGGTCTTAGCTTCTGTTGACTGACACGCGCAATACAGTAGGGGCGGACCCTGGCCAGGGGGAGCTTGTGGGCAGATGCAACCTCTCCGGCGACGAATAATTGCGCTGCTGCTTTGTATGGTGAAAACCTCCCCCCGCCAAGGGGGATGGGTAGAGAACATTGACCCACACCCGCCAGGGGCCTTTCCTGGGACTAAAGATCCCAACGTGGTCTCAACGTCGTCACCCTCTCAACACACACCTTTCCTGCACACGTAATCCTGCCTTTCTCCGTCAGGGCCCTATGCTACCAGGAAAAAAAGCAAGCCGCTCAAAGAGGCCGATGCCAGGGAAATCGAGGAAACACTGCCAGTTTCCAAATTTTTGCTGTCTACACGTCCCCGCCTCCGGTGCAAGGCTGCCTATGTGGCCGGGCTCCGAAGGCAAGGCCGAAATCCTGGCAGCCTGGGCCCCAGCAGTGCAATGGTTGATGGACCTGGGGACACGGATGACCTGTTCGCCACATACAGGAGGGATCCTTGGGCCCTTCACTGGCTCGCCATTCAGCTCCACGACGTCCACTACTGGCCCTGGCCTTTGCTTTGGCTGGTGCCCCATTAAACGTGTGCTCCGGAGCGATCTTTCTCCACCCATCACTAGCATTCTGCCACCAGGGGATATGTGAGTGTGGGAGTCACCATTTGTCACTGGCAGCAGTGTCACAAGTCACTAGACTTCCAGCTACCCGCTGACCTAGGCTGCCTTCTGCCCCAGGCAAGGTCCCGAATCCTTTATCCCAGATGCTGACACCTGGGCACTGGCGGACATTGATTTTTATCAACACAGAGGTCTGAGTGAGGGTCAGAGGGCCAGGTAGGTGAAGTCAAGGCCAGGTGGGCGGGGCTGAGGCTTCTTTGCCATCACCATAGAGACAGTCCCCCCACCGCAAGAGTGGGCGGAGCTTGGGATGGGCCTGGTGACAAGACTGAGCCAATGGCAGAGATCCGGCCCGCCAGGCAGATGACACAGGGCCCTCCATTGTGACCTATGACCCCTAGTGGCCACAGGATTTGAGCACGCCCCGGGAAAGGCTACGCAGGCACAAGGGAGCCCCTGGTGCGGACTGCTTCAGGGCATTGGCAGAGCACGCCAGGTACCTCTTTCCCACTTTCCTGAGGATATCAGTAGGCAAGGCATCCCCACCCAGCATCTCTTGCCTGTCTCTGTCTCTCTCTGCTTGTCTTCGTTCTCTGAAATCTCTTCCTTCTCCCCCTTGTCACTTCACACCTTGGAGTGCCTGACAGAGGGCCTAGAGACCAAAGAGCAAAGGGGGAAGGCCTCTGGCTCTACTGCTTGCCCATGGGGACAGAAGTTCTGGGAGTCTATCTGGAAGGTCTAGAGAGTAGTGATTGATTGGGGAGCTACATCACGGGCGGACCTGGCCAGGTGAAGCTTGACATCACCGTGGGACCTGGCCAGGTGAAGCTCGCTGACAAGTGGCAGCCTCTCCGGAGACTACTAATTCCGCTCCTAACATTCTATGCAAATAACCGGCTGAGTGCCATGGGCAGAAAACATTGACACATACCTGCCAGAGGCCTATTCTGGGTCTGGAGAGTCCACCCTGGTCTCCCCTGCAACTCATCATCTCAGCACACACTTTGCCTGCACGCATGGAAACCGCCTCTCTCCACGAATGTCTTCACCTGCTAGGAAACACACGATGTCACTCAGCCAAAGGAGAGCACAGGCCAAGTCAACTGAAGCCCCCATTTTCAAGATTTTGCCCTCTGCTGCTCCACAGCCTCCGGTGGCACACTGCATGTGCGTCACTTCTCGGTAGACGAGGCCGAAATCCGGGCATCCAGGGCCCCAGCCGTCCAGAATCTACGGATGGCGGCATATGGATCACCTCTTTGCCTCGTACAGCAGGGAGGCCTGGGCCCTAGACTGGCTCCGCTAGAGCTCCACGACCTCAGCTATTTTCCCTGACCTTTGGCCTGTGCCCTCCTGAGTGTGTCATCTCTACCTCCACTTCTCTTCCCACCACACTGAATCCGCCACCTGCGGATACCTGAGCGTGGACATCAACATCTATCACTGGCTGCAGTGTCACAGGTCACTAGGTGTCTAGGCTCAGGCTGACCTTGGCTGTCTTCTGCCCAGGCAAGGAACCTAATCCTTCCAAGGAAATGAGGACACGTGCTCACTGGCCGACATCCTTTCTTTCATCCACACAGCGGTCTAGATGAGGGGAAAGAGGCCAGGTAGGCCAGGTGAGGGCTGAGTGTGGGGCCTAAGGCTTCTTTCCCAATCACCATGGTGACAGCCACCGGAAGGCTGGGCGGAACTTCGGACGGGGACGAGTCACAAACACTCAGCCAATAGGAGAGGTCCAGCCTAACCGGCCAGTTCCGCAGAGCCCTCCATTTTACCCATGGACAGACAACGGCCCCTTGCGTCTTTGGCCACAAAATCCAGGGCACCCAGGGAATAACTTCACAGTAGGCAACCCCTGATGTGAACACGTTCGACACACTGGGACAGCAGGCAGGTACCTCTTTTCCACTTACGCTAGGATATCACTAGGCAAGGCGCCCTTCCTCAGCATCTGTGGCCTCTCACGTATGTGTTCACTCAGAGGAATCTCTTCATTCTACCCCTGAGACACATCACAAGTATGAGGGGCCTGAGAGAGAGCCTAGAGATGGAACGGGGGAGGCTTCTGGCTGTACTGCTTCCCCGTGGGGACAGAATAGCAGGTAGTCTCTCTGGAAGGTCTTAGCTTCTGTTGACTGACACGCGCAATACAGTAGGGGCGGACCCTGGCCAGGGGGAGCTTGTGGGCAGATGCAACCTCTCCGGCGACGAATAATTGCGCTGCTGCTTTGTATGGTGAAAACCTCCCCCCGCCAAGGGGGATGGGTAGAGAACATTGACCCACACCCGCCAGGGGCCTTTCCTGGGACTAAAGATCCCAACGTGGTCTCAACGTCGTCACCCTCTCAACACACACCTTTCCTGCACACGTAATCCTGCCTTTCTCCGTCAGGGCCCTATCCCACCAGGAAAAAAAGCAAGCCGCTCAAAAAGGCCGATGCCAGGGAAATCGAGGAAACACTGCCAGTTTCCAAATTTTTGCTGTCTACACGTCCCCGCCTCCGGTGCAAGGCTGCCTATGTGGCCGGGCTCCGAAGGCAAGGCCGAAATCCTGGCAGCCTGGGCCCCAGCAGTGCAATGGTTGATGGACGTGGGGACACGGATGACCTGTTCGCCACATACAGGAGGGATCCTTGGGCCCTTCACTGGCTCGCCATTCAGCTCCACGACGTCCACTACTGGCCCTGGCCTTTGCTTTGGCTGGTGCCCCATTAAACGTGTGCTCCGGAGCGATCTTTCTCCACCCATCACTAGCATTCTGCCACCAGGGGATATGTGAGTGTGGGAGTCACCATTTGTCACTGGCAGCAGTGTCACAAGTCACTAGACTTCCAGCTACCCGCTGACCTAGGCTGCCTTCTGCCCCAGGCAAGGTCCCGAATCCTTTATCCCAGATGCTGACACCTGGGCACTGGCGGACATTGATTTTTATCAACACAGAGGTCTGAGTGAGGGTCAGAGGGCCAGGTAGGTGAAGTGAAGGCCAGGTGGGCGGGGCTGAGGCTTCTTTGCCATCACCATAGAGACAGTCCCCCCACCGCAAGAGTGGGCGGAGCTTGGGATGGGCATGGTGACAAGACTGAGCCAATGGCAGAGATCCGGCCCGCCAGGCAGATGACACAGGGCCCTCCATTGTGACCTATGACCCCTAGTGGCCACAGGATTTGAGCACGCCCCGGGAAAGGCTACGCAGGCACAAGGGAGCCCCTGGTGCGGACTGCTTCAGGGCATTGGCAGAGCACGCCAGGTACCTCTTTCCCACTTTCCTGAGGATATCAGTAGGCAAGGCATCCCCACTCAGCATCTCTTGCCTCTCTCTCTCTCTCTCTGCTTGTCTTCGTTCTCTGAAATCTCTTCCTTCTCCCCCTTGTCACTTCACACCTTGGAGTGCCTGACAGAGGGCCTAGACACCAAAGAGCAAAGGGGAAAGGCCTCTGGCTCTACTGCTTGCCCATGGGGACAGAAGTTCTGGGAGTCTATCTGGAAGGTCTAGAGAGTAGTGATTGATTGGGGAGCTACATCACGGGCGGACCTGGCCAGGTGAAGCTTGACATCACCGTGGGACCTGGCCAGGTGAAGCTCGCTGACAAGTGGCAGCCTCTCCGGAGACTACTAATTCCGCTCCTAACATTCTATGCAAATAACCGGCTGAGTGCCATGGGCAGAAAACATTGACACATACCTGCCAGAGGCCTATTCTGGGTCTGGAGAGTCCACCCTGGTCTCCCCTGCAACTCATCATCTCAGCACACACTTTGCCTGCACGCATGGAAACCGCCTCTCTCCACGAATGTCTTCACCTGCTAGGAAACACACGATGTCACTCAGCCAAAGGAGAGCACAGGCCAAGTCAACTGAAGCCCCCATTTTCAAGATTTTGCCCTCTGCTGCTCCACAGCCTCCGGTGGCACACTGCATGTGCGTCACTTCTCGGTAGACGAGGCCGAAATCCGGGCATCCAGGGCCCCAGCCGTCCAGAATCTACGGATGGCGGCATATGGATCACCTCTTTGCCTCGTACAGCAGGGAGGCCTGGGCCCTAGACTGGCTCCGCTAGAGCTCCACGACCTCAGCTATTTTCCCTGACCTTTGGCCTGTGCCCTCCTGAGTGTGTCATCTCTACTTCCACTTCTCTTCCCACCACACTGAATCCACCACCTGCGGATACCTGAGCGTGGACATCAACATCTATCACTGGCTGCAGTGTCACAGGTCACTAGGTGTCTAGGCTCAGGCTGACCTTGGCTGTCTTCTGCCCAGGCAAGGAACCTAATCCTTCCAAGGAAATCAGGACACGTGCTCACTGGCCGACATCCTTTCTTTCATCTACACAGCGGTCTAGATGAGGGGAAAGAGGCCAGGTAGGCCAGGTGAGGGCTGAGTGTGGGGCCTAAGGCTTCTTTCCCAATCACCATGGTGACAGCCACCGGAAGGCTGGGCGGAACTTCGGACGGGGACGAGTCACAAACACTCAGCCAATAGGAGAGGTCCAGCCTAACCGGCCAGTTCCGCAGAGCCCTCCATTTTACCCATGGACAGACAACGGCCCCTTGCGTCTTTGGCCACAAAATCCAGGGCACCCAGGGAATAACTTCACAGTAGGCAACCCCTGATGTGAACACGTTCGACACACTGGGACAGCAGGCAGGTACCTCTTTTCCACTTACGCTAGGATATCACTAGGCAAGGCGCCCTTCCTCAGCATCTGTGGCCTCTCACGTATGTGTTCACTCAGAGGAATCTCTTCATTCTACCCCTGAGACACATCACAAGTATGAGGGGCCTGAGAGAGAGCCTAGAGATGGAACGGGGGAGGCTTCTGGCTGTACTGCTTCCCCGTGGGGACAGAATAGCAGGTAGTCTCTCTGGAAGGTCTTAGCTTCTGTTGACTGACACGCGCAATACAGTAGGGGCGGACCCTGGCCAGGGGGAGCTTGTGGGCAGATGCAACCTCTCCGGCGACGAATAATTGCGCTGCTGCTTTGTATGGTGAAAACCTCCCCCCGCCAAGGGGGATGGGTAGAGAACATTGACCCACACCCGCCAGGGGCCTTTCCTGGGACTAAAGATCCCAACGTGGTCTCAACGTCGTCACCCTCTCAACACACACCTTTCCTGCACACGTAATCCTGCCTTTCTCCGTCAGGGCCCTATCCTACCAGGAAAAAAAGCAAGCCGCTCAAAAAGGCCGATGCCAGGGAAATCGAGGAAACACTGCCAGTTTCCAAATTTTTGCTGTCTACACGTCCCCGCCTCCGGTGCAAGGCTGCCTATGTGGCCGGGCTCCGAAGGCAAGGCCGAAATCCTGGCAGCCTGGGCGCCAGCAGTGCAATGGTTGATGGACCTGGGGACACGGATGACCTGTTCACCACATACAGGAGGGATCCTTGGGCCCTTCACTGGCTCGCCATTCAGCTCCACGACGTCCACTACTGGCCCTGGCCTTTGCTTTGGCTGGTGCCCCATTAAACGTGTGCTCCGGAGCGATGTTTCTCCACCCATCACTAGCATTCTGCCACCAGGGGATATGTGAGTGTGGGAGTCACCATTTGTCACTGGCAGCAGTGTCACAAGTCACTAGACTTCCAGCTACCCGCTGACCTAGGCTGCCTTCTGCCCCAGGCAAGGTCCCGAATCCTTTATCCCAGATGCTGACACCTGGGCACTGGCGGACATTGATTTTTATCAACACAGAGGTCTGAGTGAGGGTCAGAGGGCCAGGTAGGTGAAGTGAAGGCCAGGTGGGCGGGGCTGAGGCTTCTTTGCCATCACCATAGAGACAGTCCCCCCACCGCAAGAGTGGGCGGAGCTTGGGATGGGCCTGGTGACAAGACTGAGCCAATGGCAGAGATCCGGCCCGCCAGGCAGATGACACAGGGCCCTCCATTGTGACCTATGACCCCTAGTGGCCACAGGATTTGAGCACGCCCCGGGAAAGGCTACGCAGGCACAAGGGAGCCCCTGGTGCGGACTGCTTCAGGGCATTGGCAGAGCACGCCAGGTACCTCTTTCCCACATTCCTGAGGATATCAGTAGGCAAGGCATCCCCACTCAGCATCTCTTGCCTCTCTCTGTCTCTCTCTGCTTGTCTTCGTTCTCTGAAATCTCTTCCTTCTCCCCCTTGTCACTTCACACCTTGGAGTGCCTGACAGAGGGCCTAGAGACCAAAGAGCAAAGGGGGAAGGCCTCTGGCTCTACTGCTTGCCCATGGGGACAGAAGTTCTGGGAGTCTATCTGGAAGGTCTAGAGAGTAGTGATTGATTCGGGAGCTACATCACGGGCGGACCTGGCCAGGTGAAGCTTGACATCACCGTGGGACCTGGCCAGGTGAAGCTCGCTGACAAGTGGCAGCCTCTCCGGAGACTACTAATTCCGCTCCTAACATTCCATGCAAATAACCGGCTGAGTGCCATGGGCAGAAAACATTGACACATACCTGCCAGAGGCCTATTCTGGGTCTGGAGAGTCCACCCTGGTCTCCCCTGCAACTCATCATCTCAGCACACACTTTGCCTGCACGCATGGAAACCGCCTCTCTCCACGAATGTCTTCACCTGCTAGGAAACACACGATGTCACTCAGCCAAAGGAGAGCACAGGCCAAGTCAACTGAAGCCCCCATTTTCAAGATTTTGCCCTCTGCTGCTCCACAGCCTCCGGTGGCACACTGCATGTGCGTCACTTCTCGGTAGACGAGGCCGAAATCCGGGCATCCAGGGCCCCAGCCGTCCAGAATCTACGGATGGCGGCATATGGATCACCTCTTTGCCTCGTACAGCAGGGAGGCCTGGGCCCTAGACTGGCTCCGCTAGAGCTCCACGACCTCAGCTATTTTCCCTGACCTTTGGCCTGTGCCCTCGTGATTGTGTCATCTCTACTTCCACTTCTCTTCCCACCACACTGAATCCGCCACCTGCGGATACCTGAGCGTGGACATCAACATCTATCACTGGCTGCAGTGTCACAGGTCACTAGGTGTCTAGGCTCAGGCTGACCTTGGCTGTCTTCTGCCCAGGCAAGGAACCTAATCCTTCCAAGGAAATCAGGACACGTGCTCACTGGCCGACATCCTTTCTTTCATCCACACAGCGGTCTAGATGAGGGGAAAGAGGCCAGGTAGGCCAGGTGAGGGCTGAGTGTGGGGCCTAAGGCTTCTTTCCCAATCACCATGGTGACAGCCACCGGAAGGCTGGGCGGAACTTCGGACGGGGACGAGTCACAAACACTCAGCCAATAGGAGAGGTCCAGCCTAACCGGCCAGTTCCGCAGAGCCCTCCATTTTACCCATGGACAGACAACGGCCCCTTGCGTCTTTGGCCACAAAATCCAGGGCACCCAGGGAATAACTTCACAGTAGGCAACCCCTGATGTGAACACGTTCGACACACTGGGACAGCAGGCAGGTACCTCTTTTCCACTTACGCTAGGATATCACTAGGCAAGGCGCCCTTCCTCAGCATCTGTGGCCTCTCACGTATGTGTTCACTCAGAGGAATCTCTTCATTCTACCCCTGAGACACATCACAAGTATGAGGGGCCTGAGAGAGAGCCTAGAGATGGAACGGGGGAGGCTTCTGGCTGTACTGCTTCCCCGTGGGGACAGAATAGCAGGTAGTCTCTCTGGAAGGTCTTAGCTTCTGTTGACTGACACGCGCAATACAGTAGGGGCGGACCCTGGCCAGGGGGAGCTTGTGGGCAGATGCAACCTCTCCGGCGACGAATAATTGCGCTGCTGCTTTGTATGGTGAAAACCTCCCCCCGCCAAGGGGCATGGGTAGAGAACATTGACCCACACCCGCCAGGGGCCTTTCCTGGGACTAAAGATCCCAACGTGGTCTCAACGTCGTCACCCTCTCAACACACACCTTTCCTGCACACGTAATCCTGCCTTTCTCCGTCAGAGCCCTATCCTACCAGGAAAAAAAGCAAGCCGCTCAAAAAGGCCGATGCCAGGGAAATCGAGGAAACACTGCCAGTTTCCAAATTTTTGCTGTCTACACGTCCCCGCCTCCGGTGCAAGGCTGCCTATGTGGCCGGGCTCCGAAGGCAAGGCCGAAATCCTGGCAGCCTGGGCCCCAGCAGTGCAATGGTTGATGGACGTGGGGACACAGATGACCTGTTCGCCACATACAGGAGGGATCCTTGGGCCCTTCACTGGCTCGCCATTCAGCTCCACGACGTCCACTACTGGCCCTGGCCTTTGCTTTGGCTGGTGCCCCATTAAACGTGTGCTCCGGAGCGATCTATCTCCACCCATCACTAGCATTCTGCCACCAGGGGATATGTGAGTGTGGGAGTCACCATTTGTCACTGGCAGCAGTGTCACAAGTCACTAGACTTCCAGCTACCCGCTGACCTAGGCTGCCTTCTGCCCCAGGCAAGGTCCCGAATCCTTTATCCCAGATGCTGACACCTGGGCACTGGCGGACATTGATTTTTATCAACACAGAGGTCTGAGTGAGGGTCAGAGGGCCAGGTAGGTGAAGTCAAGGCCAGGTGGGCGGGGCTGAGGCTTCTTTGCCATCACCATAGAGACAGTCCCCCCACCGCAAGAGTGGGCGGAGCTTGGGATGGGCCTGCTGACAAGACTGAGCCAATGGCAGAGATCCGGCCCGCCAGGCAGATGACACAGGGCCCTCCATTGTGACCTATGACCCCTAGTGGCCACAGGATTTGAGCACGCCCCGGGAAAGGCTACGCAGGCACAAGGGAGCCCCTGTTGCGGACTGCTTCAGGGCATTGGCAGAGCACGCCAGGTACCTCTTTCCCACTTTCCTGAGGATATCAGTAGGCAAGGCATCCCCACTCAGCATCTCTTGCCTCTCTCTCTGCTTGTCTTCGTTCTCTGAAATCTCTTCCTTCTCCCCCTTGTCACTTCACACCTTGGAGTGCCTGACAGAGGGCCTAGAGACCAAAGAGCAAAGGGGGAAGGCCTCTGGCTCTACTGCTTGCCCATGGGGACAGAAGTTCTGGGAGTCTATCTGGAAGGTCTAGAGAGTAGTGATTGATTGGGGAGCTACATCACGGGCGGACCTGGCCAGGTGAAGCTTGACATCACCGTGGGACCTGGCCAGGTGAAGCTCGCTGACAAGTGGCAGCCTCTCCGGAGACTACTAATTCCGCTCCTAACATTCCATGCAAATAACCGGCTGAGTGCCATGGGCAGAAAACATTGACACATACCTGCCAGAGGCCTATTCTGGGTCTGGAGAGTCCACCCTGGTCTCCCCTGCAACTCATCATCTCAGCACACACTTTGCCTGCACGCATGGAAACCGCCTCTCTCCACGAATGTCTTCACCTGCTAGGAAACACACGATGTCACTCAGCCAAAGGAGAGCACAGGCCAAGTCAACTGAAGCCCCCATTTTCAAGATTTTGCCCTCTGCTGCTCCACAGCCTCCGGTGGCACACTGCATGTGCGTCACTTCTCGGTAGACGAGGCCGAAATCCGGGCATCCAGGGCCCCAGCCGTCCAGAATCTACGGATGGCGGCATATGGATCACCTCTTTGCCTCATACAGCAGGGAGGCCTGGGCCCTAGACTGGCTCCGCTAGAGCTCCACGACCTCAGCTATTTTCCCTGACCTTTGGACCGTGCCCTCGTGAGTGTGTCATCTCTACTTCCACTTCTCTTCCCACCACACTGAATCCGCCACCTGCGGATACCTGAGCGTGGACATCAACATCTATCACTGGCTGCAGTGTCACAGGTCACTAGGTGTCTAGACTCAGGCTGACCTTGGCTGTCTTCTGCCCAGGCAAGGAACCTAATCCTTCCAAGGAAATCAGGACACGTGCTCACTGGCCGACATCCTTTCTTTCATCCACACAGCGGTCTAGATGAGGGGAAAGAGGCCAGGTAGGCCAGGTGAGGGCTGAGTGTGGGGCCTAAGGCTTCTTTCCCAATCACCATGGTGACAGCCACCGGAAGGCTGGGCGGAACTTCGGACGGGGACGAGTCACAAACACTCAGCCAATAGGAGAGGTCCAGCCTAACCGGCCAGTTCCGCAGAGCCCTCCATTTTACCCATGGACAGACAACGGCCCCTTGCGTCTTTGGCCACAAAATCCAGGGCACCCAGGGAATAACTTCACAGTAGGCAACCCCTGATGTGAACACGTTCGACACACTGGGACAGCAGGCAGGTACCTCTTTTCCACTTACGCTAGGATATCACTAGGCAAGGCGCCCTTCCTCAGCATCTGTGGCCTCTCAGGTATGTGTTCACTCAGAGGAATCTCTTCATTCTACCCCTGAGACACATCACAAGTATGAGGGGCCTGAGAGAGAGCCTAGAGATGGAACGGGGGAGGCTTCTGGCTGTACTGCTTCCCCGTGGGGACAGAATAGCAGGTAGTCTCTCTGGAAGGTCTTAGCTTCTGTTGACTGACACGCGCAATACAGTAGGGGCGGACCCTGGCCAGGTGGAGCTGGTGGGCAGATGCAACCTCTCCGGCGACGAATAATTGCGCTGCTGCTTTGTATGGTGAAAACCTCCCCCCGCCAAGGGGCATGGGTAGAGAACATTGACCCACACCCGCCAGGGGCCTTTCCTGGGACTAAAGATCCCAACGTGGTCTCAACGTCGTCACCCTCTCAACACACACCTTTCCTGCACACGTAATCCCGCCTTTCTCCGTCAGGACCCTATGCTACCAGGAAAAAAAGCAAGCCGCTCAAAGAGGCCCATGCCAGGGAAATCGAGGAAACACTGCCAGTTTCCAAATTTTTGCTGTCTACACGTCCCCGCCTCCGGTGCAAGGCTGCCTATGTGGCCGGGCTCCGAAGGCAAGGCCGAAATCCTGGCAGCCTGGGCCCCAGCAGTGCAATGGTTGATGGACGTGGGGACACGGATGACCTGTTCGCCACATACAGGAGGGATCCTTGGGCCCTTCACTGGCTCGCCATTCAGCTCCACGACGTCCACTACTGGCCCTGGCCTTTGCTTTGGCTGGTGCCCCATTAAACGTGTGCTCCGGAGCGATCTATCTCCACCCATCACTAGCATTCTGCCACCAGGGGATATGTGAGTGTGGGAGTCACCATTTGTCACTGGCAGCAGTGTCACAAGTCACTAGACTTCCAGCTACCCGCTGACCTAGGCTGCCTTCTGCCCCAGGCAAGGTCCCGAATCCTTTATCCCAGATGCTGACACCTGGGCACTGGCGGACATTGATTTTTATCAACACAGAGGTCTGAGTGAGGGTCAGAGGGCCAGGTAGGTGAAGTGAAGGCCAGGTGGGCGGGGCTGAGGCTTCTTTGCCATCACCATAGAGACAGTCCCCCCACCGCAAGAGTGGGCGGAGCTTGGGATGGGCCTGGTGACAAGACTGAGCCAATGGCAGAGATCCGGCCCGCCAGGCAGATGACACAGGGCCCTCCATTGTGACCTATGACCCCTAGTGGCCACAGGATTTGAGCACGCCCCGGGAAAGGCTACGCAGGCACAAGGGAGCCCCTGGTGCGGACTGCTTCAGGGCATTGGCAGAGCACGCCAGGTACCTCTTTCCCACTTTCCTGAGGATATCAGTAGGCAAGGCATCCCCACTCAGCATCTCTTGCCTCTCTCTGTCTTTCTCTGCTTGTCTTCGTTCTCTGAAATCTCTTCCTTCTCCCCCTTGTCACTTCACACCTTGGAGTGCCTGACAGAGGGCCTAGAGACCAAAGAGCAAAGGGGGAAGGCCTCTGGCTCTACTGCTTGCCCATGGGGAGAGAAGTTCTGGGAGTCTATCTGGAAGGTCTAGAGAGTAGTGATTGATTGGGGAGCTACATCACGGGCGGACCTGGCCAGGTGAAGCTTGACATCACCGTGGGACCTGGCCAGGTGAAGCTCGCTGACAAGTGGCAGCCTCTCCGGAGACTACTAATTCCGCTCCTAACATTCTATGCAAATAACCGGCTGAGTGCCATGGGCAGAAAACATTGACACATACCTGCCAGAGGCCTATTCTGGGTCTGGAGAGTCCACCCTGGTCTCCCCTGCAACTCATCATCTCAGCACACACTTTGCCTGCACGCATGGAAACCGCCTCTCTCCACGAATGTCTTCACCTGCTAGGAAACACACGATGTCACTCAGCCAAAGGAGAGCACAGGCCAAGTCAACTGAAGCCCCCATTTTCAAGATTTTGCCCTCTGCTGCTCCACAGCCTCCGGTGGCACACTGCATGTGCGTCACTTCTCGGTAGACGAGGCCGAAATCCGGGCATCCAGGACCCCAGCCGTCCAGAATCTACGGATGGCGGCATATGGATCACCTCTTTGCCTCGTACAGCAGGGAGGCCTGGGCCCTAGACTGGCTCCGCTAGAGCTCCACGACCTCAGCTATTTTCCCTGACCTTTGGACCGTGCCCTCGTGAGTGTGTCATCTCTACTTCCACTTCTCTTCCCACCACACTGAATCCGCCACCTGCGGATACCTGAGCGTGGACATCAACATCTATCACTGGCTGCAGTGTCACAGGTCACTAGGAGTCTAGGCTCAGGCTGACCTTGGCTGTCTTCTGCCCAGGCAAGGAACCTAATCCTTCCAAGGAAATGAGGACACGTGCTCACTGGCCGACATCCTTTCTTTCATCCACACAGCGGTCTAGATGAGGGGAAAGAGGCCAGGTAGGCCAGGTGAGGGCTGAGTGTGGGGCCTAAGGCTTCTTTCCCAATCACCATGGTGACAGCCACCGGAAGGCTGGGCGGAACTTCGGACGGGGACGAGTCACAAACACTCAGCCAATAGGAGAGGTCCAGCCTAACCGGCCAGTTCCGCAGAGCCCTCCATTTTACCCATGGACAGACAACGGCCCCTTGCGTCTTTGGCCACAAAATCCAGGGCACCCAGGGAATAACTTCACAGTAGGCAACCCCTGATGTGAACACGTTCGACACACTGGGACAGCAGGCAGGTACCTCTTTTCCACTTACGCTAGGATATCACTAGGCAAGGCGCCCTTCCTCAGCATCTGTGGCCTCTCACGTATGTGTTCACTCAGAGGAATCTCTTCATTCTACCCCTGAGACACATCACAAGTATGAGGGGCCTGAGAGAGAGCCTAGAGATGGAACGGGGGAGGCTTCTGGCTGTACTGCTTCCCCGTGGGGACAGAATAGCAGGTAGTCTCTCTGGAAGGTCTTAGCTTCTGTTGACTGACACGCGCAATACAGTAGGGGCGGACCCTGGCCAGGGGGAGCTTGTGGGCAGATGCAACCTCTCCGGCGACGAATAATTGCGCTGCTGCTTTGTATGGTGAAAACCTCCCCCCGCCAAGGGGCATGGGTAGAGAACATTGACCCACACCCGCCAGGGGCCTTTCCTGGGACTAAAGATCCCAACGTGGTCTCAACGTCGTCACCCTCTCAACACACACCTTTCCTGCACACGTAATCCTGCCTTTCTCCGTCAGGGCCCTATCCTACCAGGAAAAAAAGCAAGCCGCTCAAAAAGGCCGATGCCAGGGAAATCGAGGAAACACTGCCAGTTTCCAAATTTTTGCTGTCTACACGTCCCCGCCTCCGGTGCAAGGCTGCCTATGTGGCCGGGCTCCGAAGGCAAGGCCGAAATCCTGGCAGCCTGGGCCCCAGCAGTGCAATGGTTGATGGACCTGGGGACACGGATGACCTGTTCGCCACATACAGGAGGGATCCTTGGGCCCTTCACTGGCTCGCCATTCAGCTCCACGACGTCCACTACTGGCCCTGGCCTTTGCTTTGGCTGGTGCCCCATTAAACGTGTGCTCCGGAGCGATCTTTCTCCACCCATCACTAGCATTCTGCCACCAGGGGATATGTGAGTGTGGGAGTCACCATTTGTCACTGGCAGCAGTGTCACAAGTCACTAGACTTCCAGCTACCCGCTGACCTAGGCTGCCTTCTGCCCCAGGCAAGGTCCCGAATCCTTTATCCCAGATGCTGACACCTGGGCACTGGCGGACATTGATTTTTATCAACACAGAGGTCTGAGTGAGGGTCAGAGGGCCAGGTAGGTGAAGTGAAGGCCAGGTGGGCGGGGCTGAGGCTTCTTTGCCATCACCATAGAGACAGTCCCCCCACCGCAAGAGTGGGCGGAGCTTGGGATGGGCCTGGTGACAAGACTGAGCCAATGGCAGAGATCCGGCCCGCCAGGCAGATGACACAGGGCCCTCCATTGGGACCTATGACCCCTAGTGGCCACAGGATTTGAGCACGCCCCGGGAAAGGCTACGCAGGCACAAGGGAGCCCCTGTTGCGGACTGCTTCAGGGCATTGGCAGAGCACGCCAGGTACCTCTTTCCCACTTTCCTGAGGATATCAGTAGGCAAGGCATCCCCACTCAGCATCTCTTGCCTCTCTCTCTCTCTCTCTGCTTGTCTTCGTTCTCTGAAATCTCTTCCTTCTCCCCCTTGTCACTTCACACCTTGGAGTGCCTGACAGAGGGCCTAGAGACCAAAGAGCAAAGGGGGAAGGCCTCTGGCTCTACTGCTTGCCCATGGGGACAGAAGTTCTGGGAGTCTATCTGGAAGGTCTAGAGAGTAGTGATTGATTGGGGAGCTACATCACGGGCGGACCTGGCCAGGTGAAGCTTGACATCACCGTGGGACCTGGCCAGGTGAAGCTCGCTGACAAGTGGCAGCCTCTCCGGAGACTACTAATTCCGCTCCTAACATTCTATGCAAATAACCGGCTGAGTGCCATGGGCAGAAAACATTGACACATACCTGCCAGAGGCCTATTCTGGGTCTGGAGAGTCCACCCTGGTCTCCCCTGCAACTCATCATCTCAGCACACACTTTGCCTGCACGCATGGAAACCGCCTCTCTCCACGAATGTCTTCACCTGCTAGGAAACACACGATGTCACTCAGCCAAAGGAGAGCACAGGCCAAGTCAACTGAAGCCCCCATTTTCAAGATTTTGCCCTCTGCTGCTCCACAGCCTCCGGTGGCACACTGCATGTGCGTCACTTCTCGGTAGACGAGGCCGAAATCCGGGCATCCAGGGCCCCAGCCGTCCAGAATCTACGGATGGCGGCATATGGATCACCTCTTTGCCTCGTACAGCAGGGAGGCCTGGGCCCTAGACTGGCTCCGCTAGAGCTCCACGACCTCAGCTATTTTCCCTGACCTTTGGACCGTGCCCTCGTGAGTGTGTCATCTCTACTTCCACTTCTCTTCCCACCACACTGAATCCGCCACCTGCGGATACCTGAGCGTGGACATCAACATCTATCACTGGCTGCAGTGTCACAGGTCACTAGGTGTCTAGACTCAGGCTGACCTTGGCTGTCTTCTGCCCAGGCAAGGAACCTAATCCTTCCAAGGAAATCAGGACACGTGCTCACTGGCCGACATCCTTTCTTTCATCCACACAGCGGTCTAGATGAGGGGAAAGAGGCCAGGTAGGCCAGGTGAGGGCTGAGTGTGGGGCCTAAGGCTTCTTTCCCAATCACCATGGTGACAGCCACCGGAAGGCTGGGCGGAACTTCGGACGGGGACGAGTCACAAACACTCAGCCAATAGGAGAGGTCCAGCCTAACCGGCCAGTTCCGCAGAGCCCTCCATTTTACCCATGGACAGACAACGGCCCCTTGCGTCTTTGGCCACAAAATCCAGGGCACCCAGGGAATAACTTCACAGTAGGCAACCCCTGATGTGAACACGTTCGACACACTGGGACAGCAGGCAGGTACCTCTTTTCCACTTACGCTAGGATATCACTAGGCAAGGCGCCCTTCCTCAGCATCTGTGGCCTCTCACGTATGTGTTCACTCAGAGGAATCTCTTCATTCTACCCCTGAGACACATCACAAGTATGAGGGGCCTGAGAGAGAGCCTAGAGATGGAACGGGGGAGGCTTCTGGCTGTACTGCTTCCCCGTGGGGACAGAATAGCAGGTAGTCTCTCTGGAAGGTCTTAGCTTCTGTTGACTGACACGCGCAATACAGTAGGGGCGGACCCTGGCCAGGGGGAGCTTGTGGGCAGATGCAACCTCTCCGGCGACGAATAATTGCGCTGCTGCTTTGTATGGTGAAAACCTCCCCCCGCCAAGGGGGATGGGTAGAGAACATTGACCCACACCCGCCAGGGGCCTTTCCTGGGACTAAAGATCCCAACGTGGTCTCAACGTCGTCACCCTCTCAACACACACCTTTCCTGCACACGTAATCCCGCCTTTCTCCGTCAGGACCCTATGCTACCAGGAAAAAAAGCAAGCCGCTCAAAGAGGCCCATGCCAGGGAAATCGAGGAAACACTGCCAGTTTCCAAATTTTTGCTGTCTACACGTCCCCGCCTCCGGTGCAAGGCTGCCTATGTGGCCGGGCTCCGAAGGCAAGGCCGAAATCCTGGCAGCCTGGGCCCCAGCAGTGCAATGGTTGATGGACGTGGGGACACGGATGACCTGTTTGCCACATACAGGAGGGATCCTTGGGCCCTTCACTGGCTCGCCATTCAGCTCCACGACGTCCACTACTGGCCCTGGCCTTTGCTTTGGCTGGTGCCCCATTAAACGTGTGCTCCGGAGCGATCTTTCTCCACCCATCACTAGCATTCTGCCACCAGGGGATATGTGAGTGTGGGAGTCACCATTTGTCACTGGCAGCAGTGTCCCAAGTCACTAGACTTCCAGCTACCCGCTGACCTAGGCTGCCTTCTGCCCCAGGCAAGGTCCCGAATCCTTTATCCCAGATGCTGACACCTGGGCACTGGCGGACATTGATTTTTATCAACACAGAGGTCTGAGTGAGGGTCAGAGGGCCAGGTAGGTGAAGTGAAGGCCAGGTGGGCGGGGCTGAGGCTTCTTTGCCATCACCATAGAGACAGTCCCCCCACCGCAAGAGTGGGCGGAGCTTGGGATGGGCCTGGTGACAAGACTGAGCCAATGGCAGAGATCCGGCCCGCCAGGCAGATGACACAGGGCCCTCCATTGTGACCTATGACCCCTAGTGGCCACAGGATTTGAGCACGCCCCGGGAAAGGCTACGCAGGCACAAGGGAGCCCCTGGTGCGGACTGCTTCAGGGCATTGGCAGAGCACGCCAGGTACCTCTTTCCCACTTTCCTGAGGATATCAGTAGGCAAGGCATCCCCACTCAGCATCTCTTGCCTCTCTCTGTCTCTCTCTGCTTGTCTTCGTTCTCTGAAATCTCTTCCTTCTCCCCCTTGTCACTTCACACCTTGGAGTGCCTGACAGAGGGCCTAGAGACCAAAGAGCAAAGGGGGAAGGCCTCTGGCTCTACTGCTTGCCCATGGGGAGAGAAGTTCTGGGAGTCTATCTGGAAGGTCTAGAGAGTAGTGATTGATTGGGGAGCTACATCACGGGCGGACCTGGCCAGGTGAAGCTTGACATCACCGTGGGACCTGGCCAGGTGAAGCTCGCTGACAAGTGGCAGCCTCTCCGGAGACTACTAATTCCGCTCCTAACATTCTATGCAAATAACCGGCTGAGTGCCATGGGCAGAAAACATTGACACATACCTGCCAGAGGCCTATTCTGGGTCTGGAGAGTCCACCCTGGTCTCCCCTGCAACTCATCATCTCAGCACACACTTTGCCTGCACGCATGGAAACCGCCTCTCTCCACGAATGTCTTCACCTGCTAGGAAACACACGATGTCACTCAGCCAAAGGAGAGCACAGGCCAAGTCAACTGAAGCCCCCATTTTCAAGATTTTGCCCTCTGCTGCTCCACAGCCTCCGGTGGCACACTGCATGTGCGTCACTTCTCGGTAGACGAGGCCGAAATCCGGGCATCCAGGGCCCCAGCCGTCCAGAATCTACGGATGGCGGCATATGGATCACCTCTTTGCCTCGTACAGCAGGGAGGCCTGGGCCCTAGACTGGCTCCGCTAGAGCTCCACGACCTCAGCTATTTTCCCTGACCTTTGGCCTGTGCCCTCCTGAGTGTGTCATCTCTACTTCCACTTCTCTTCCCACCACACTGAATCCGCCACCTGCGGATACCTGAGCGTGGACATCAACATCTATCACTGGCTGCAGTGTCACAGGTCACTAGGTGTCTAGGCTCAGGCTGACCTTGGCTGTCTTCTGCCCAGGCAAGGAACCTAATCCTTCCAAGGAAATCAGGACACGTGCTCACTGGCCGACATCCTTTCTTTCATCCACACAGCGGTCTAGATGAGGGGAAAGAGGCCAGGTAGGCCAGGTGAGGGCTGAGTGTGGGGCCTAAGGCTTCTTTCCCAATCACCATGGTGACAGCCACCGGAAGGCTGGGCGGAACTTCGGACGGGGACGAGTCACAAACACTCAGCCAATAGGAGAGGTCCAGCCTAACCGGCCAGTTCCGCAGAGCCCTCCATTTTACCCATGGACAGACAACGGCCCCTTGCGTCTTTGGCCACAAAATCCAGGGCACCCAGGGAATAACTTCACAGTAGGCAACCCCTGATGTGAACACGTTCGACACACTGGGACAGCAGGCAGGTACCTCTTTTCCACTTACGCTAGGATATCACTAGGCAAGGCGCCCTTCCTCAGCATCTGTGGCCTCTCACGTATGTGTTCACTCAGAGGAATCTCTTCATTCTACCCCTGAGACACATCACAAGTATGAGGGGCCTGAGAGAGAGCCTAGAGATGGAACGGGGGAGGCTTCTGGCTGTACTGCTTCCCCGTGGGGACAGAATAGCAGGTAGTCTCTCTGGAAGGTCTTAGCTTCTGTTGACTGACACGCGTAATACAGTAGGGGCGGACCCTGGCCAGGGGGAGCTTGTGGGCAGATGCAACCTCTCCGGCGACGAATAATTGCGCTGCTGCTTTGTATGGTGAAAACCTCCCCCCGCCAAGGGGGATGGGTAGAGAACATTGACCCACACCCGCCAGGGGCCTTTCCTGGGACTAAAGATCCCAACGTGGTCTCAACGTCGTCACCCTCTCAAAACACACCATTCCTGCACACGTAATCCCGCCTTTCTCCGTCAGGGCCCTATGCTACCAGGAAAAAAAGCAAGCCGCTCAAAGAGGCCGATGCCAGGGAAATCGAGGAAACACTGCCAGTTTCCAAATTTTTGCTGTCTACACGTCCCCGCCTCCGGTGCAAGGCTGCCTATGTGGCCGGGCTCCGAAGGCAAGGCCGAAATCCTGGCAGCCTGGGCCCCAGCAGTGCAATGGTTGATGGACGTGGGGACACGGATGACCTGTTCGCCACATACAGGAGGGATCCTTGGGCCCTTCACTGGCTCGCCATTCAGCTCCACGACGTCCACTACTGGCCCTGGCCTTTGCTTTGGCTGGTGCCCCATTAAACGTGTGCTCCGGAGCGATCTTTCTCCACCCATCACTAGCATTCTGCCACCAGGGGATATGTGAGTGTGGGAGTCACCATTTGTCACTGGCAGCAGTGTCACAAGTCACTAGACTTCCAGCTACCCGCTGACCTAGGCTGCCTTCTGCCCCAGGCAAGGTCCCGAATCCTTTATCCCAGATGCTGACACCTGGGCACTGGCGGACATTGATTTTTATCAACACAGAGGTCTGAGTGAGGGTCAGAGGGCCAGGTAGGTGAAGTGAAGGCCAGGTGGGCGGGGCTGAGGCTTCTTTGCCATCACCATAGAGACAGTCCCCCCACCGCAAGAGTGGGCGGAGCTTGGGATGGGCCTGGTGACAAGACTGAGCCAATGGCAGAGATCCGGCCCGCCAGGCAGATGACACAGGGCCCTCCATTGGGACCTATGACCCCTAGTGGCCACAGGATTTGAGCACGCCCCGGGAAAGGCTACGCAGGCACAAGGGAGCCCCTGGTGCGGACTGCTTCAGGGCATTGGCAGAGCACGCCAGGTACCTCTTTCCCACTTTCCTGAGGATATCAGTAGGCAAGGCATCCCCACCCAGCATCTCTTGCCTCTCTCTCTCTCTCTCTGCTTGTCTTCGTTCTCTGAAATCTCTTCCTTCTCCCCCTTGTCACTTCACACCTTGGAGTGCCTGACAGAGGGCCTAGAGACCAAAGAGCAAAGGGGGAAGGCCTCTGGCTCTACTGCTTGCCCATGGGGACAGAAGTTCTGGGAGTCTATCTGGAAGGTCTAGAGAGTAGTGATTGATTGGGGAGCTACATCACGGGCGGACCTGGCCAGGTGAAGCTTGACATCACGGTGGGACCTGGCCAGGTGAAGCTCGCTGACAAGTGGCAGCCTCTCCGGAGACTACTAATTCCGCTCCTAACATTCTATGCAAATAACCGGCTGAGTGCCATGGGCAGAAAACATTGACACATACCTGCCAGAGGCCTATTCTGGGTCTGGAGAGTCCACCCTGGTCTCCCCTGCAACTCATCATCTCAGCACACACTTTGCCTGCACGCATGGAAACCGCCTCTCTCCACGAATGTCTTCACCTGCTAGGAAACACACGATGTCACTCAGCCAAAGGAGAGCACAGGCCAAGTCAACTGAAGCCCCCATTTTCAAGATTTTGCCCTCTGCTGCTCCACAGCCTCCGGTGGCACACTGCATGTGCGTCACTTCTCGGTAGACGAGGCCGAAATCCGGGCATCCAGGGCCCCAGCCGTCCAGAATCTACGGATGGCGGCATATGGATCACCTCTTTGCCTCGTACAGCAGGGAGGCCTGGGCCCTAGACTGGCTCCGCTAGAGCTCCACGACCTCAGCTATTTTCCCTGACCTTTGGCCTGTGCCCTCGTGAGTGTGTCATCTCTACTTCCACTTCTCCTCCCACCACACTGAATCCGCCACCTGCGGATACCTGAGCGTGGACATCAACATCTATCACTGGCTGCAGTGTCACAGGTCACTAGGTGTCTAGGCTCAGGCTGACCTTGGCTGTCTTCTGCCCAGGCAAGGAACCTAATCCTTCCAAGGAAATCAGGACACGTGCTCACTGGCTGACATCCTTTCTTTCATCTACACAGCGGTCTAGATGAGGGGAAAGAGGCCAGGTAGGCCAGGTGAGGGCTGAGTGTGGGGCCTAAGGCTTCTTTCCCAATCACCATGGTGACAGCCACCGGAAGGCTGGGCGGAACTTCGGACGGGGACGAGTCACAAACACTCAGCCAATAGGAGAGGTCCAGCCTAACCGGCCAGTTCCGCAGAGCCCTCCATTTTACCCATGGACAGACAACGGCCCCTTGCGTCTTTGGCCACAAAATCCAGGGCACCCAGGGAATAACTTCACAGTAGGCAACCCCTGATGTGAACACGTTCGACACACTGGGACATCAGGCAGGTACCTCTTTTCCACTTACGCTAGGATATCACTAGGCAAGGCGCCCTTCCTCAGCATCTGTGGCCTCTCACGTATGTGTTCACTCAGAGGAATCTCTTCATTCTACCCCTGAGACACATCACAAGTATGAGGGGCCTGAGAGAGAGCCTAGAGATGGAACGGGGGAGGCTTCTGGCTGTACTGCTTCCCTGTGGGGACAGAATAGCAGGTAGTCTCTCTGGAAGGTCTTAGCTTCTGTTGACTGACACGCACAATACAGTAGGGGCGGACCCTGGCCAGGGGGAGCTTGTGGGCAGATGCAACCTCTCCGGCGACGAATAATTGCGCTGCTGCTTTGTATGGTGAAAACCTCCCCCCGCCAAGGGGGATGGGTAGAGAACATTGACCCACACCCGCCAGGGGCGTTTCCTGGGACTAAAGATCCCAACGTGGTCTCAACGTCGTCACCCTCTCAACACACACAGTTCCTGCACAAGTAATCCTGCCTTTCTCCGTCAGGGCCCTATCCTACCAGGAAAAAAAGCAAGCCGCTCAAAGAGGCCGATGCCAGGGAAATCGAGGAAACACTGCCAGTTTCCAAATTTTTGCTGTCTACACGTCCCCGCCTCCGGTGCAAGGCTGCCTATGTGGCCGGGCTCCGAAGGCAAGGCCGAAATCCTGGCAGCCTGGGCCCCAGCAGTGCAATGGTTGATGGACGTGGGGACACGGATGACCTGTTCGCCACATACAGGAGGGATCCTTGGGCCCTTCACTGGCTCGCCATTCAGCTCCACGACGTCCACTACTGGCCCTGGCCTTTGCTTTGGCTGGTGCCCCATTAAACGTGTGCTCCGGAGCGATGTTTCTCCACCCATCACTAGCATTCTGCCACCAGGGGATATGTGAGTGTGGGAGTCACCATTTGTCACTGGCAGCAGTGTCACAAGTCACTAGACTTCCAGCTACCCGCTGACCTAGGCTGCCTTCTGCCCCAGGCAAGGTCCCGAATCCTTTATCCCAGATGCTGACACCTGGGCACTGGCGGACATTGATTTTTATCAACACAGAGGTCTGAGTGAGGGTCAGAGGGCCAGGTAGGTGAAGTGAAGGCCAGGTGGGCGGGGCTGAGGCTTCTTTGCCATCACCATAGAGACAGTCCCCCCACCGCAAGAGTGGGCGGAGCTTGGGATGGGCCTGCTGACAAGACTGAGCCAATGGCAGAGATCCGGCCCGCCAGGCAGATGACACAGGGCCCTCCATTGGGACCTATGACCCCTAGTGGCCACAGGATTTGAGCACGCCCCGGGAAAGGCTACGCAGGCACAAGGGAGCCCCTGGTGCGGACTGCTTCAGGGCATTGGCAGAGCACGCCAGGTACCTCTTTCCCACTTTCCTGAGGATATCAGTAGGCAAGGCATCCCCACTCAGCATCTCTTGCCTCTCTCTGTCTCTCTCTGCTTGTCTTCGTTCTCTGAAATCTCTTCCTTCTCCCCCTTGTCACTTCACACCTTGGAGTGCCTGACAGAGGGCCTAGAGACCAAAGAGCAAAGGGGGTAGGCCTCTGGCTCTACTGCTTGCCCATGGGGAGAGAAGTTCTGGGAGTCTATCTGGAAGGTCTAGAGAGTAGTGATTGATTGGGGAGCTACATCACGGGTGGACCTGGCCAGGGGAAGCTTGACATCACCGTGGGACCTGGCCAGGTGAAGCTCGCTGACAAGCGGCAGCCTCTCCGGAGACTACTAATTCCGCTCCTAACATTCCATGCAAATAACCGGCTGAGTGCCATGGGCAGAAAACACTGACACATACCTGCCAGAGGCCTATTCTGGGTCTGGAGAGTCCACCCTGGTCTCCCCTGCAACTCATCATCTCAGCACACACTTTGCCTGCACGCATGGAAACCGCCTCTCTCCACGAATGTCTTCACCTGCTAGGAAACACACGATGTCACTCAGCCAAAGGAGAGCACAGGCCAAGTCAACTGAAGCCCCCATTTTCAAGATTTTGCCCTCTGCTGCTCCACAGCCTCCGGTGGCACACTGCATGTGCGTCACTTCTCGGTAGACGAGGCCGAAATCCGGGCATCCAGGGCCCCAGCCGTCCAGAATCTACGGATGGCGGCATATGGATCACCTCTTTGCCTCGTACAGCAGGGAGGCCTGGGCCCTAGACTGGCTCCGCTAGAGCTCCACGACCTCAGCTATTTTCCCTGACCTTTGGACCGTGCCCTCGTGAGTGTGTCATCTCTACTTCCACTTCTCTTCCCACCACACTGAATCCGCCACCTGCGGATACCTGAGCGTGGACATCAACATCTATCACTGGCTGCAGTGTCACAGGTCACTAGGTGTCTAGGCTCAGGCTGACCTTGGCTGTCTTCTGCCCAGGCAAGGAACCTAATCCTTCCAAGGAAATCAGGACACGTGCTCACTGGCCGACATCCTTTCTTTCATCCACACAGCGGTCTAGATGAGGGGAAAGAGGCCAGGTAGGCCAGGGGAGGGCTGAGTGTGGGGCCTAAGGCTTCTTTCCCAATCACCATGGTGACAGCCACCGGAAGGCTGGGCGGAACTTCGGACGGGGACGAGTCACAAACACTCAGCCAATAGGAGAGGTCCAGCCTAACCGGCCAGTTCCGCAGAGCCCTCCATTTTACCCATGGACAGACAACGGCCCCTTGCGTCTTTGGCCACAAAATCCAGGGCACCCAGGGAATAACTTCACAGTAGGCAACCCCTGATGTGAACACGTTCGACACACTGGGACAGCAGGCAGGTACCTCTTTTCCACTTACGCTAGGATATCACTAGGCAAGGCGCCCTTCCTCAGCATCTCTGGCCTCTCACGTATGTGTTCACTCAGAGGAATCTCTTCATTCTACCCCTGAGACACATCACAAGTATGAGGGGCCTGAGAGAGAGCCTAGAGATGGAACGGGGGAGGCTTCTGGCTGTACTGCTTCCCCGTGGGCACAGAATAGCAGGTAGTCTCTCTGGAAGGTCTTAGCTTCTGTTGACTGACACGCGCAATACAGTAGGGGCGGACCCTGGCCAGGGGGAGCTTGTGGGCAGATGCAACCTCTCCGGCGACGAATAATTGCGCTGCTGCTTTGTATGGTGAAAACCTCCCCCCGCCAAGGGGGATGGGTAGAGAACATTGACCCACACCCGCCAGGGGCCTTTCCTGGGACTAAAGATCCCAACGTGGTCTCAACGTCGTCACCCTCTCAACACACACCTTTCCTGCACACGTAATCCTGCCTTTCTCCGTCAGGGCCCTATGCTACCAGGAAAAAAAGCAAGCCGCTCAAAGAGGCCGATGCCAGGGAAATCGAGGAAACACTGCCAGTTTCCAAATTTTTGCTGTCTACACGTCCCCGCCTCCGGTGCAAGGCTGCCTATGTGGCCGGGCTCCGAAGGCAAGGCCGAAATCCTGGCAGCCTGGGCCCCAGCAGTGCAATGGTTGATGGACGTGGGGACACGGATGACCTGTTCGCCACATACAGGAGGGATCCTTGGGCCCTTCACTGGCTCGCCATTCAGCTCCACGACGTCCACTACTGGCCCCGGCCTTTGCTTTGGCTGGTGCCCCATTAAACGAGTGCTCCGGAGCGATGTTTCTCCACCCATCACTAGCATTCTGCCACCAGGGGATATGTGAGTGTGGGAGTCACCATTTGTCACTGGCAGCAGTGTCACAAGTCACTAGACTTCCAGCTACCCGCTGACCTAGGCTGCCTTCTGCCCCAGGCAAGGTCCCGAATCCTTTATCCCAGATGCTGACACCTGGGCACTGGCGGACATTGATTTTTATCAACACAGAGGTCTGAGTGAGGGTCAGAGGGCCAGGTAGGTGAAGTGAAGGCCAGGTGGGCGGGGCTGAGGCTTCTTTGCCATCACCATAGAGACAGTCCCCCCACCGCAAGAGTGGGCGGAGCTTGGGATGGGCCTGGTGACAAGACTGAGCCAATGGCAGAGATCCGGCCCGCCAGGCAGATGACACAGGGCCCTCCATTGGGACCTATGACCCCTAGTGGCCACAGGATTTGAGCACGCCCCGGGAAAGGCTACGCAGGCACAAGGGAGCCCCTGGTGCGGACTGCTTCAGGGCATTGGCAGAGCACGCCAGGTACCTCTTTCCCACTTTCCTGAGGATATCAGTAGGCAAGGCATCCCCACTCAGCATCTCTTGCCTCTCTCTTTCTCTCTCTGCTTGTCTTCGTTCTCTGAAATCTCTTCCTTCTCCCCCTTGTCACTTCACACCTTGGAGTGCCTGACAGAGGGCCTAGAGACCAAAGAGCAAAGGGGGAAGGCCTCTGGCTCTACTGCTTGCCCATGGGGAGAGAAGTTCTGGGAGTCTATCTGGAAGGTCTAGAGAGCAGTGATTGATTGGGGAGCTACATCACGGGCGGACCTGGCCAGGTCAAGCTTGACATCACCGTGGGACCTGGCCAGGTGAAGCTCGCTGACAAGTGGCAGCCTCTCCGGAGACTACTAATTCCGCTCCTAACATTCTATGCAAATAACCGGCTGAGTGCCATGGGCAGAAAACATTGACACATACCTGCCAGAGGCCTATTCTGGGTCTGGAGAGTCCACCCTGGTCTCCCCTGCAACTCATCATC
Source organism: Loxodonta africana (assembly GCF_030014295.1). Taxonomy (NCBI): domain Eukaryota; kingdom Metazoa; phylum Chordata; class Mammalia; order Proboscidea; family Elephantidae; genus Loxodonta; species Loxodonta africana. The sequence goes on from NW_026975614.1 coordinate 420,618, forward strand.
TCAGCACACACTTTGCCTGCACGCATGGAAACCGCCTCTCTCCACGAATGTCTTCACCTGCTAGGAAACACACGATGTCACTCAGCCAAAGGAGAGCACAGGCCAAGTCAACTGAAGCCCCCATTTTCAAGATTTTGCCCTCTGCTGCTCCACAGCCTCCGGTGGCACACTGCATGTGCGTCACTTCTCGGTAGACGAGGCCGAAATCCGGGCATCCAGGGCCCCAGCCGTCCAGAATCTACGGATGGCGGCATATGGATCACCTCTTTGCCTCGTACAGCAGGGAGGCCTGGGCCCTAGACTGGCTCCGCTAGAGCTCCACGACCTCAGCTATTTTCCCTGACCTTTGGCCTGTGCCCTCGTGAGTGTGTCATCTCTACTTCCACTTCTCCTCCCACCACACTGAATCCGCCACCTGCGGATACCTGAGCGTGGACATCAACATCTATCACTGGCTGCAGTGTCACAGGTCACTAGGTGTCTAGGCTCAGGCTGACCTTGGCTGTCTTCTGCCCAGGCAAGGAACCTAATCCTTCCAAGGAAATCAGGACACGTGCTCACTGGCTGACATCCTTTCTTTCATCTACACAGCGGTCTAGATGAGGGGAAAGAGGCCAGGTAGGCCAGGTGAGGGCTGAGTGTGGGGCCTAAGGCTTCTTTCCCAATCACCATGGTGACAGCCACCGGAAGGCTGGGCGGAACTTCGGACGGGGACGAGTCACAAACACTCAGCCAATAGGAGAGGTCCAGCCTAACCGGCCAGTTCCGCAGAGCCCTCCATTTTACCCATGGACAGACAACAGCCCCTTGCGTCTTTGGCCACAAAATCCAGGGCACCCAGGGAATAACTTCACAGTAGGCAACCCCTGATGTGAACACGTTCGACACACTGGGACATCAGGCAGGTACCTCTTTTCCACTTACGCTAGGATATCACTAGGCAAGGCGCCCTTCCTCAGCATCTGTGGCCTCTCACGTATGTGTTCACTCAGAGGAATCTCTTCATTCTACCCCTGAGACACATCACAAGTATGAGGGGCCTGAGAGAGAGCCTAGAGATGGAACGGGGGAGGCTTCTGGCTGTACTGCTTCCCCGTGGGGACAGAATAGCAGGTAGTCTCTCTGGAAGGTCTTAGCTTCTGTTGACTGACACGCGCAATACAGTAGGGGCGGACCCTGGCCAGGGGGAGCTTGTGGGCAGATGCAACCTCTCCGGCGACGAATAATTGCGCTGCTGCTTTGTATGGTGAAAACCTCCCCCCGCCAAGGGGGATGGGTAGAGAACATTGACCCACACCCGCCAGGGGCGTTTCCTGGGACTAAAGATCCCAACGTGGTCTCAACGTCGTCACCCTCTCAACACACACAGTTCCTGCACAAGTAATCCTGCCTTTCTCCGTCAGGGCCCTATCCTACCAGGAAAAAAAGCAAGCCGCTCAAAGAGGCCCATGCCAGGGAAATCGAGGAAACACTGCCAGTTTCCAAATTTTTGCTGTCTACACGTCCCCGCCTCCGGTGCAAGGCTGCCTATGTGGCCGGGCTCCGAAGGCAAGGCCGAAATCCTGGCAGCCTGGGCCCCAGCAGTGCAATGGTTGATGGACGTGGGGACACGGATGACCTGTTCGCCACATACAGGAGGGATCCTTGGGCCCTTCACTGGCTCGCCATTCAGCTCCACGACGTCCACTACTGGCCCCGGCCTTTGCTTTGGCTGGTGCCCCATTAAACGTGTGCTCCGGAGCGATCTTTCTCCACCCATCACTAGCATTCTGCCACCAGGGGATATGTGAGTGTGGGAGTCACCATTTGTCACTGGCAGCAGTGTCACAAGTCACTAGACTTCCAGCTACCCGCTGACCTAGGCTGCCTTCTGCCCCAGGCAAGGTCCCGAATCCTTTATCCCAGATGCTGACACCTGGGCACTGGCGGACATTGATTTTTATCAACACAGAGGTCTGAGTGAGGGTCAGAGGGCCAGGTAGGTGAAGTGAAGGCCAGGTGGGCGGGGCTGAGGCTTCTTTGCCATCACCATAGAGACAGTCCCCCCACCGCAAGAGTGGGCGGAGCTTGGGATGGGCCTGGTGACAAGACTGAGCCAATGGCAGAGATCCGGCCCGCCAGGCAGATGACACAGGGCCCTCCATTGGGACCTATGACCCCTAGTGGCCACAGGATTTGAGCACGCCCCGGGAAAGGCTACGCAGGCACAAGGGAGCCCCTGGTGCGGACTGCTTCAGGGCATTGGCAGAGCACGCCAGGTACCTCTTTCCCACTTTCCTGAGGATATCAGTAGGCAAGGCATCCCCACTCAGCATCTCTTGCCTCTCTCTTTCTCTCTCTGCTTGTCTTCGTTCTCTGAAATCTCTTCCTTCTCCCCCTTGTCACTTCACACCTTGGAGTGCCTGACAGAGGGCCTAGAGACCAAAGAGCAAAGGGGGAAGGCCTCTGGCTCTACTGCTTGCCCATGGGGAGAGAAGTTCTGGGAGTCTATCTGGAAGGTCTAGAGAGCAGTGATTGATTGGGGAGCTACATCACGGGCGGACCTGGCCAGGTCAAGCTTGACATCACCGTGGGACCTGGCCAGGTGAAGCTCGCTGACAAGTGGCAGCCTCTCCGGAGACTACTAATTCCGCTCCTAACATTCTATGCAAATAACCGGCTGAGTGCCATGGGCAGAAAACATTGACACATACCTGCCAGAGGCCTATTCTGGGTCTGGAGAGTCCACCCTGGTCTCCCCTGCAACTCATCATCTCAGCACACACTTTGCCTGCACGCATGGAAACCGCCTCTCTCCACGAATGTCTTCACCTGCTAGGAAACACACGATGTCACTCAGCCAAAGGAGAGCACAGGCCAAGTCAACTGAAGCCCCCATTTTCAAGATTTTGCCCTCTGCTGCTCCACAGCCTCCGGTGGCACACTGCATGTGCGTCACTTCTCGGTAGACGAGGCCGAAATCCGGGCATCCAGGGCCCCAGCCGTCCAGAATCTACGGATGGCGGCATATGGATCACCTCTTTGCCTCGTACAGCAGGGAGGCCTGGGCCCTAGACTGGCTCCGCTAGAGCTCCACGACCTCAGCTATTTTCCCTGACCTTTGGCCTGTGCCCTCGTGAGTGTGTCATCTCTACTTCCACTTCTCCTCCCACCACACTGAATCCGCCACCTGCGGATACCTGAGCGTGGACATCAACATCTATCACTGGCTGCAGTGTCACAGGTCACTAGGTGTCTAGGCTCAGGCTGACCTTGGCTGTCTTCTGCCCAGGCAAGGAACCTAATCCTTCCAAGGAAATCAGGACACGTGCTCACTGGCTGACATCCTTTCTTTCATCTACACAGCGGTCTAGATGAGGGGAAAGAGGCCAGGTAGGCCAGGTGAGGGCTGAGTGTGGGGCCTAAGGCTTCTTTCCCAATCACCATGGTGACAGCCACCGGAAGGCTGGGCGGAACTTCGGACGGGGACGAGTCACAAACACTCAGCCAATAGGAGAGGTCCAGCCTAACCGGCCAGTTCCGCAGAGCCCTCCATTTTACCCATGGACAGACAACAGCCCCTTGCGTCTTTGGCCACAAAATCCAGGGCACCCAGGGAATAACTTCACAGTAGGCAACCCCTGATGTGAACACGTTCGACACACTGGGACATCAGGCAGGTACCTCTTTTCCACTTACGCTAGGATATCACTAGGCAAGGCGCCCTTCCTCAGCATCTGTGGCCTCTCACGTATGTGTTCACTCAGAGGAATCTCTTCATTCTACCCCTGAGACACATCACAAGTATGAGGGGCCTGAGAGAGAGCCTAGAGATGGAACGGGGGAGGCTTCTGGCTGTACTGCTTCCCCGTGGGGACAGAATAGCAGGTAGTCTCTCTGGAAGGTCTTAGCTTCTGTTGACTGACACGCGCAATACAGTAGGGGCGGACCCTGGCCAGGGGGAGCTTGTGGGCAGATGCAACCTCTCCGGCGACGAATAATTGCGCTGCTGCTTTGTATGGTGAAAACCTCCCCCCGCCAAGGGGGATGGGTAGAGAACATTGACCCACACCCGCCAGGGGCGTTTCCTGGGACTAAAGATCCCAACGTGGTCTCAACGTCGTCACCCTCTCAACACACACAGTTCCTGCACAAGTAATCCTGCCTTTCTCCGTCAGGGCCCTATCCTACCAGGAAAAAAAGCAAGCCGCTCAAAGAGGCCCATGCCAGGGAAATCGAGGAAACACTGCCAGTTTCCAAATTTTTGCTGTCTACACGTCCCCGCCTCCGGTGCAAGGCTGCCTATGTGGCCGGGCTCCGAAGGCAAGGCCGAAATCCTGGCAGCCTGGGCCCCAGCAGTGCAATGGTTGATGGACGTGGGGACACGGATGACCTGTTCGCCACATACAGGAGGGATCCTTGGGCCCTTCACTGGCTCGCCATTCAGCTCCACGACGTCCACTACTGGCCCTGGCCTTTGCTTTGGCTGGTGCCCCATTAAACGTGTGCTCCGGAGCGATCTTTCTCCACCCATCACTAGCATTCTGCCACCAGGGGATATGTGAGTGTGGGAGTCACCATTTGTCACTGGCAGCAGTGTCACAAGTCACTAGACTTCCAGCTACCCGCTGACCTAGGCTGCCTTCTGCCCCAGGCAAGGTCCCGAATCCTTTATCCCAGATGCTGACACCTGGGTACTGGCGGACATTGATTTTTATCAACACAGAGGTCTGAGTGAGGGTCAGAGGGCCAGGTAGGTGAAGTGAAGGCCAGGTGGGCGGGGCTGAGGCTTCTTTGCCATCACCATAGAGACAGTCCCCCCACCGCAAGAGTGGGCGGAGCTTGGGATGGGCCTGGTGACAAGACTGAGCCAATGGCAGAGATCCGGCCCGCCAGGCAGATGACACAGGGCCCTCCATTGGGACCTATGACCCCTAGTGGCCACAGGATTTGAGCACGCCCCGGGAAAGGCTACGCAGGCACAAGGGAGCCCCTGGTGCGGACTGCTTCAGGGCATTGGCAGAGCACGCCAGGTACCTCTTTCCCACTTTCCTGAGGATATCAGTAGGCAAGGCATCCCCACTCAGCATCTCTTGCCTGTCTCTGTCTCTCTCTGCTTGTCTTCGTTCTCTGAAATCTCTTCCTTCTCCCCCTTGTCACTTCACACCTTGGAGTGCCTGACAGAGGGCCTAGAGACCAAAGAGCAAAGGGGGAAGGCCTCTGGCTCTACTGCTTGCCCATGGGGACAGAAGTTCTGGGAGTCTATCTGGAAGGTCTAGAGAGTAGTGATTGATTGGGGAGCTACATCACGGGTGGACCTGGCCAGGGGAAGCTTGACATCACCGTGGGACCTGGCCAGGTGAAGCTCGCTGACAAGCGGCAGCCTCTCCGGAGACTACTAATTCTGCTCCTAACATTCCATGCAAATAACCGGCTGAGTGCCATGGGCAGAAAACACTGACACATACCTGCCAGAGGCCTATTCTGGGTCTGGAGAGTCCACCCTGGTCTCCCCTGCAACTCATCATCTCAGCACACACTTTGCCTGCACGCATGGAAACCGCCTCTCTCCACGAATGTCTTCACCTGCTAGGAAACACACGATGTCACTCAGCCAAAGGAGAGCACAGGCCAAGTCAACTGAAGCCCCCATTTTCAAGATTTTGCCCTCTGCTGCTCCACAGCCTCCGGTGGCACACTGCATGTGCGTCACTTCTCGGTAGACGAGGCCGAAATCCGGGCATCCAGGGCCCCAGCCGTCCAGAATCTACGGATGGCGGCATATGGATCACCTCTTTGCCTCGTACAGCAGGGAGGCCTGGGCCCTAGACTGGCTCCGCTAGAGCTCCACGACCTCAGCTATTTTCCCTGACCTTTGGACCGTGCCCTCGTGAGTGTGTCATCTCTACTTCCACTTCTCTTCCCACCACACTGAATCCGCCACCTGCGGATACCTGAGCGTGGACATCAACATCTATCACTGGCTGCAGTGTCACAGGTCACTAGGTGTCTAGGCTCAGGCTGACCTTGGCTGTCTTCTGCCCAGGCAAGGAACCTAATCCTTCCAAGGAAATCAGGACACGTGCTCACTGGCCGACATCCTTTCTTTCATCCACACAGCGGTCTAGATGAGGGGAAAGAGGCCAGGTAGGCCAGGTGAGGGCTGAGTGTGGGGCCTAAGGCTTCTTTCCCAATCACCATGGTGACAGCCACCGGAAGGCTGGGCGGAACTTCGGACGGGGACGAGTCACAAACACTCAGCCAATAGGAGAGGTCCAGCCTAACCGGCCAGTTCCGCAGAGCCCTCCATTTTACCCATGGACAGACAACGGCCCCTTGCGTCTTTGGCCACAAAATCCAGGGCACCCAGGGAATAACTTCACAGTAGGCAACCCCTGATGTGAACACGTTCGACACACTGGGACAGCAGGCAGGTACCTCTTTTCCACTTACGCTAGGATATCACTAGGCAAGGCGCCCTTCCTCAGCATCTCTGGCCTCTCACGTATGTGTTCACTCAGAGGAATCTCTTCATTCTACCCCTGAGACACATCACAAGTATGAGGGGCCTGAGAGAGAGCCTAGAGATGGAACGGGGGAGGCTTCTGGCTGTACTGCTTCCCCGTGGGGACAGAATAGCAGGTAGTCTCTCTGGAAGGTCTTAGCTTCTGTTGACTGACACGCGCAATACAGTAGGGGCGGACCCTGGCCAGGTGGAGCTTGTGGGCAGATGCAACCTCTCCGGCGACGAATAATTGCGCTGCTGCTTTGTATGGTGAAAACCTCCCCCCGCCAAGGGGGATGGGTAGAGAACATTGACCCACACCCGCCAGGGGCCTTTCCTGGGACTAAAGATCCCAACGTGGTCTCAACGTCGTCACCCTCTCAACACACACCTTTCCTGCACACGTAATCCTGCCTTTCTCCGTCAGGGCCCTATGCTACCAGGAAAAAAAGCAAGCCGCTCAAAGAGGCCGATGCCAGGGAAATCGAGGAAACACTGCCAGTTTCCAAATTTTTGCTGTCTACACGTCCCCGCCTCCGGTGCAAGGCTGCCTATGTGGCCGGGCTCCGAAGGCAAGGCCGAAATCCTGGCAGCCTGGGCCCCAGCAGTGCAATGGTTGATGGACGTGGGGACACGGATGACCTGTTCGCCACATACAGGAGGGATCCTTGGGCCCTTCACTGGCTCGCCATTCAGCTCCACGACGTCCACTACTGGCCCCGGCCTTTGCTTTGGCTGGTGCCCCATTAAACGTGTGCTCCGGAGCGATGTTTCTCCACCCATCACTAGCATTCTGCCACCAGGGGATATGTGAGTGTGGGAGTCACCATTTGTCACTGGCAGCAGTGTCACAAGTCACTAGACTTCCAGCTACCCGCTGACCTAGGCTGCCTTCTGCCCCAGGCAAGGTCCCGAATCCTTTATCCCAGATGCTGACACCTGGGCACTGGCGGACATTGATTTTTATCAACACAGAGGTCTGAGTGAGGGTCAGAGGGCCAGGTAGGTGATGTGAAGGCCAGGTGGGCGGGGCTGAGGCTTCTTTGCCATCACCATAGAGACAGTCCCCCCACCGCAAGAGTGGGCGGAGCTTGGGATGGGCCTGCTGACAAGACTGAGCCAATGGCAGAGATCCGGCCCGCCAGGCAGATGACACAGGGCCCTCCATTGTGACCTATGACCCCTAGTGGCCACAGGATTTGAGCACGCCCCGGGAAAGGCTACGCAGGCACAAGGGAGCCCCTGTTGCGGACTGCTTCAGGGCATTGGCAGAGCACGCCAGGTACCTCTTTCCCACTTTTCTGAGGATATCAGTAGGCAAGGCATCCCCACTCAGCATCTCTTGCCTCTCTCTTTCTCTCTCTGCTTGTCTTCGTTCTCTGAAATCTCTTCCTTCTCCCCCTTGTCACTTCACACCTTGGAGTGCCTGACAGAGGGCCTAGAGACCAAAGAGCAAAGGGGGAAGGCCTCTGGCTCTACTGCTTGCCCATGGGGAGAGAAGTTCTGGGAGTCTATCTGGAAGGTCTAGAGAGCAGTGATTGATTGGGGAGCTACATCACGGGCGGACCTGGCCAGGTGAAGCTTGACATCACCGTGGGACCTGGCCAGGTGAAGCTCGCTGACAAGTGGCAGCCTCTCCGGAGACTACTAATTCCGCTCCTAACATTCTATGCAAATAACCGGCTGAGTGCCATGGGCAGAAAACATTGACACATACCTGCCAGAGGCCTATTCTGGGTCTGGAGAGTCCACCCTGGTCTCCCCTGCAACTCATCATCTCAGCACACACTTTGCCTGCACGCATGGAAACCGCCTCTCTCCACGAATGTCTTCACCTGCTAGGAAACACACGATGTCACTCAGCCAAAGGAGAGCACAGGCCAAGTCAACTGAAGCCCCCATTTTCAAGATTTTGCCCTCTGCTGCTCCACAGCCTCCGGTGGCACACTGCATGTGCGTCACTTCTCGGTAGACGAGGCCGAAATCCGGGCATCCAGGGCCCCAGCCGTCCAGAATCTACGGATGGCGGCATATGGATCACCTCTTTGCCTCGTACAGCAGGGAGGCCTGGGCCCTAGACTGGCTCCGCTAGAGCTCCACGACCTCAGCTATTTTCCCTGACCTTTGGCCTGTGCCCTCGTGAGTGTGTCATCTCTACTTCCACTTCTCCTCCCACCACACTGAATCCGTCACCTGCGGATACCTGAGCGTGGACATCAACATCTATCACTGGCTGCAGTGTCACAGGTCACTAGGTGTCTAGGCTCAGGCTGACCTTGGCTGTCTTCTGCCCAGGCAAGGAACCTAATCCTTCCAAGGAAATCAGGACACGTGCTCACTGGCCGACATCCTTTCTTTCATCTACACAGCGGTCTAGATGAGGGGAAAGAGGCCAGGTAGGCCAGGTGAGGGCTGAGTGTGGGGCCTAAGGCTTCTTTCCCAATCACCATGGTGACAGCCACCGGAAGGCTGGGCGGAACTTCGGACGGGGACGAGTCACAAACACTCAGCCAATAGGAGAGGTCCAGCCTAACCGGCCAGTTCCGCAGAGCCCTCCATTTTACCCATGGACAGACAACAGCCCCTTGCGTCTTTGGCCACAAAATCCAGGGCACCCAGGGAATAACTTCACAGTAGGCAACCCCTGATGTGAACACGTTCGACACACTGGGACATCAGGCAGGTACCTCTTTTCCACTTACGCTAGGATATCACTAGGCAAGGCGCCCTTCCTCAGCATCTGTGGCCTCTCACGTATGTGTTCACTCAGAGGAATCTCTTCATTCTACCCCTGAGACACATCACAAGTATGAGGGGCCTGAGAGAGAGCCTAGAGATGGAACGGGGGAGGCTTCTGGCTGTACTGCTTCCCCGTGGGGACAGAATAGCAGGTAGTCTCTCTGGAAGGTCTTAGCTTCTGTTGACTGACACGCGCAATACAGTAGGGGCGGACCCTGGCCAGGGGGAGCTTGTGGGCAGATGCAACCTCTCCGGCGACGAATAATTGCGCTGCTGCTTTGTATGGTGAAAACCTCCCCCCGCCAAGGGGGATGGGTAGAGAACATTGACCCACACCCGCCAGGGGCCTTTCCTGGGACTAAAGATCCCAACGTGGTCTCAACGTCGTCACCCTCTCAACACACACCTTTCCTGCACACGTAATCCTGCCTTTCTCCGTCAGGGCCCTATCCTACCAGGAAAAAAAGCAAGCCGCTCAAAAAGGCCGATGCCAGGGAAATCGAGGAAACACTGCCAGTTTCCAAATTTTTGCTGTCTACACGTCCCCGCCTCCGGTGCAAGGCTGCCTATGTGGCCGGGCTCCGAAGGCAAGGCCGAAATCCTGGCAGCCTGGGCGCCAGCAGTGCAATGGTTGATGGACCTGGGGACACGGATGACCTGTTCACCACATACAGGAGGGATCCTTGGGCCCTTCACTGGCTCGCCATTCAGCTCCACGACGTCCACTACTGGCCCTGGCCTTTGCTTTGGCTGGTGCCCCATTAAACGTGTGCTCCGGAGCGATGTTTCTCCACCCATCACTAGCATTCTGCCACCAGGGGATATGTGAGTGTGGGAGTCACCATTTGTCACTGGCAGCAGTGTCACAAGTCACTAGACTTCCAGCTACCCGCTGACCTAGGCTGCCTTCTGCCCCAGGCAAGGTCCCGAATCCTTTATCCCAGATGCTGACACCTGGGCACTGGCGGACATTGATTTTTATCAACACAGAGGTCTGAGTGAGGGTCAGAGGGCCAGGTAGGTGAAGTGAAGGCCAGGTGGGCGGGGCTGAGGCTTCTTTGCCATCACCATAGAGACAGTCCCCCCACCGCAAGAGTGGGCGGAGCTTGGGATGGGCCTGGTGACAAGACTGAGCCAATGGCAGAGATCCGGCCCGCCAGGCAGATGACACAGGGCCCTCCATTGTGACCTATGACCCCTAGTGGCCACAGGATTTGAGCACGCCCCGGGAAAGGCTACGCAGGCACAAGGGAGCCCCTGGTGCGGACTGCTTCAGGGCATTGGCAGAGCACGCCAGGTACCTCTTTCCCACATTCCTGAGGATATCAGTAGGCAAGGCATCCCCACTCAGCATCTCTTGCCTCTCTCTGTCTCTCTCTGCTTGTCTTCGTTCTCTGAAATCTCTTCCTTCTCCCCCTTGTCACTTCACACCTTGGAGTGCCTGACAGAGGGCCTAGAGACCAAAGAGCAAAGGGGGAAGGCCTCTGGCTCTACTGCTTGCCCATGGGGACAGAAGTTCTGGGAGTCTATCTGGAAGGTCTAGAGAGTAGTGATTGATTCGGGAGCTACATCACGGGCGGACCTGGCCAGGTGAAGCTTGACATCACCGTGGGACCTGGCCAGGTGAAGCTCGCTGACAAGTGGCAGCCTCTCCGGAGACTACTAATTCCGCTCCTAACATTCCATGCAAATAACCGGCTGAGTGCCATGGGCAGAAAACATTGACACATACCTGCCAGAGGCCTATTCTGGGTCTGGAGAGTCCACCCTGGTCTCCCCTGCAACTCATCATCTCAGCACACACTTTGCCTGCACGCATGGAAACCGCCTCTCTCCACGAATGTCTTCACCTGCTAGGAAACACACGATGTCACTCAGCCAAAGGAGAGCACAGGCCAAGTCAACTGAAGCCCCCATTTTCAAGATTTTGCCCTCTGCTGCTCCACAGCCTCCGGTGGCACACTGCATGTGCGTCACTTCTCGGTAGACGAGGCCGAAATCCGGGCATCCAGGGCCCCAGCCGTCCAGAATCTACGGATGGCGGCATATGGATCACCTCTTTGCCTCGTACAGCAGGGAGGCCTGGGCCCTAGACTGGCTCCGCTAGAGCTCCACGACCTCAGCTATTTTCCCTGACCTTTGGACCGTGCCCTCGTGAGTGTGTCATCTCTACTTCCACTTCTCTTCCCACCACACTGAATCCGCCACCTGCGGATACCTGAGCGTGGACATCAACATCTATCACTGGCTGCAGTGTCACAGGTCACTAGGTGTCTAGGCTCAGGCTGACCTTGGCTGTCTTCTGCCCAGGCAAGGAACCTAATCCTTCCAAGGAAATCAGGACACGTGCTCACTGGCCGACATCCTTTCTTTCATCCACACAGCGGTCTAGATGAGGGGAAAGAGGCCAGGTAGGCCAGGTGAGGGCTGAGTGTGGGGCCTAAGGCTTCTTTCCCAATCACCATGGTGACAGCCACCGGAAGGCTGGGCGGAACTTCGGACGGGGACGAGTCACAAACACTCAGCCAATAGGAGAGGTCCAGCCTAACCGGCCAGTTCCGCAGAGCCCTCCATTTTACCCATGGACAGACAACGGCCCCTTGCGTCTTTGGCCACAAAATCCAGGGCACCCAGGGAATAACTTCACAGTAGGCAACCCCTGATGTGAACACGTTCGACACACTGGGACAGCAGGCAGGTACCTCTTTTCCACTTACGCTAGGATATCACTAGGCAAGGCGCCCTTCCTCAGCATCTGTGGCCTCTCACGTATGTGTTCACTCAGAGGAATCTCTTCATTCTACCCCTGAGACACATCACAAGTATGAGGGGCCTGAGAGAGAGCCTAGAGATGGAACGGGGGAGGCTTCTGGCTGTACTGCTTCCCCGTGGGGACAGAATAGCAGGTAGTCTCTCTGGAAGGTCTTAGCTTCTGTTGACTGACACGCGCAATACAGTAGGGGCGGACCCTGGCCATAGAGAGATAGTATTGCAGATGCAACCTCTCCGGCGACGAATAATTGCGCTGCTGCTTTGTATGGTGAAAACCTCCCCCGCCAAGGGGCATGGGTAGAGAACATTGACCCACACCCGCCAGGGGCCTTTCCTGGGACTAAAGATCCCAACGTGGTCTCAACGTCGTCACCCTCTCAACACACACCTTTCCTGCACACGTAATCCTGCCTTTCTCCGTCAGAGCCCTATCCTACCAGGAAAAAAAGCAAGCCGCTCAAAAAGGCCGATGCCAGGGAAATCGAGGAAACACTGCCAGTTTCCAAATTTTTGCTGTCTACACGTCCCCGCCTCCGGTGCAAGGCTGCCTATGTGGCCGGGCTCCGAAGGCAAGGCCGAAATCCTGGCAGCCTGGGCCCCAGCAGTGCAATGGTTGATGGACGTGGGGACACAGATGACCTGTTCGCCACATACAGGAGGGATCCTTGGGCCCTTCACTGGCTCGCCATTCAGCTCCACGACGTCCACTACTGGCCCTGGCCTTTGCTTTGGCTGGTGCCCCATTAAACGTGTGCTCCGGAGCGATCTATCTCCACCCATCACTAGCATTCTGCCACCAGGGGATATGTGAGTGTGGGAGTCACCATTTGTCACTGGCAGCAGTGTCACAAGTCACTAGACTTCCAGCTACCCGCTGACCTAGGCTGCCTTCTGCCCCAGGCAAGGTCCCGAATCCTTTATCCCAGATGCTGACACCTGGGCACTGGCGGACATTGATTTTTATCAACACAGAGGTCTGAGTGAGGGTCAGAGGGCCAGGTAGGTGAAGTGAAGGCCAGGTGGGCGGGGCTGAGGCTTCTTTGCCATCACCATAGAGACAGTCCCCCCACCGCAAGAGTGGGCGGAGCTTGGGATGGGCCTGGTGACAAGACTGAGCCAATGGCAGAGATCCGGCCCGCCAGGCAGATGACACAGGGCCCTCCATTGTGACCTATGACCCCTAGTGGCCACAGGATTTGAGCACGCCCCGGGAAAGGCTACGCAGGCACAAGGGAGCCCCTGTTGCGGACTGCTTCAGGGCATTGGCAGAGCACGCCAGGTACCTCTTTCCCACTTTCCTGAGGATATCAGTAGGCAAGGCATCCCCACTCAGCATCTCTTGCCTCTCTCTCTGCTTGTCTTCGTTCTCTGAAATCTCTTCCTTCTCCCCCTTGTCACTTCACACCTTGGAGTGCCTGACAGAGGGCCTAGAGACCAAAGAGCAAAGGGGGAAGGCCTCTGGCTCTACTGCTTGCCCATGGGGACAGAAGTTCTGGGAGTCTATCTGGAAGGTCTAGAGAGTAGTGATTGATTGGGGAGCTACATCACGGGCGGACCTGGCCAGGTGAAGCTTGACATCACCGTGGGACCTGGCCAGGTGAAGCTCGCTGACAAGTGGCAGCCTCTCCGGAGACTACTAATTCCGCTCCTAACATTCCATGCAAATAACCGGCTGAGTGCCATGGGCAGAAAACATTGACACATACCTGCCAGAGGCCTATTCTGGGTCTGGAGAGTCCACCCTGGTCTCCCCTGCAACTCATCATCTCAGCACACACTTTGCCTGCACGCATGGAAACCGCCTCTCTCCACGAATGTCTTCACCTGCTAGGAAACACACGATGTCACTCAGCCAAAGGAGAGCACAGGCCAAGTCAACTGAAGCCCCCATTTTCAAGATTTTGCCCTCTGCTGCTCCACAGCCTCCGGTGGCACACTGCATGTGCGTCACTTCTCGGTAGACGAGGCCGAAATCCGGGCATCCAGGGCCCCAGCCGTCCAGAATCTACGGATGGCGGCATATGGATCACCTCTTTGCCTCATACAGCAGGGAGGCCTGGGCCCTAGACTGGCTCGGCTAGAGCTCCACGACCTCAGCTATTTTCCCTGACCTTTGGACCGTGCCCTCGTGAGTGTGTCATCTCTACTTCCACTTCTCTTCCCACCACACTGAATCCGCCACCTGCGGATACCTGAGCGTGGACATCAACATCTATCACTGGCTGCAGTGTCACAGGTCACTAGGTGTCTAGACTCAGGCTGACCTTGGCTGTCTTCTGCCCAGGCAAGGAACCTAATCCTTCCAAGGAAATCAGGACACGTGCTCACTGGCCGACATCCTTTCTTTCATCCACACAGCGGTCTAGATGAGGGGAAAGAGGCCAGGTAGGCCAGGTGAGGGCTGAGTGTGGGGCCTAAGGCTTCTTTCCCAATCACCATGGTGACAGCCACCGGAAGGCTGGGCGGAACTTCGGACGGGGACGAGTCACAAACACTCAGCCAATAGGAGAGGTCCAGCCTAACCGGCCAGTTCCGCAGAGCCCTCCATTTTACCCATGGACAGACAACGGCCCCTTGCGTCTTTGGCCACAAAATCCAGGGCACCCAGGGAATAACTTCACAGTAGGCAACCCCTGATGTGAACACGTTCGACACACTGGGACAGCAGGCAGGTACCTCTTTTCCACTTACGCTAGGATATCACTAGGCAAGGCGCCCTTCCTCAGCATCTGTGGCCTCTCAGGTATGTGTTCACTCAGAGGAATCTCTTCATTCTACCCCTGAGACACATCACAAGTATGAGGGGCCTGAGAGAGAGCCTAGAGATGGAACGGGGGAGGCTTCTGGCTGTACTGCTTCCCCGTGGGGACAGAATAGCAGGTAGTCTCTCTGGAAGGTCTTAGCTTCTGTTGACTGACACGCGCAATACAGTAGGGGCGGACCCTGGCCAGGTGGAGCTGGTGGGCAGATGCAACCTCTCCGGCGACGAATAATTGCGCTGCTGCTTTGTATGGTGAAAACCTCCCCCCGCCAAGGGGCATGGGTAGAGAACATTGACCCACACCCGCCAGGGGCCTTTCCTGGGACTAAAGATCCCAACGTGGTCTCAACGTCGTCACCCTCTCAACACACACCTTTCCTGCACACGTAATCCCGCCTTTCTCCGTCAGGACCCTATGCTACCAGGAAAAAAAGCAAGCCGCTCAAAGAGGCCCATGCCAGGGAAATCGAGGAAACACTGCCAGTTTCCAAATTTTTGCTGTCTACACGTCCCCGCCTCCGGTGCAAGGCTGCCTATGTGGCCGGGCTCCGAAGGCAAGGCCGAAATCCTGGCAGCCTGGGCCCCAGCAGTGCAATGGTTGATGGACGTGGGGACACGGATGACCTGTTCGCCACATACAGGAGGGATCCTTGGGCCCTTCACTGGCTCGCCATTCAGCTCCACGACGTCCACTACTGGCCCTGGCCTTTGCTTTGGCTGGTGCCCCATTAAACGTGTGCTCCGGAGCGATCTATCTCCACCCATCACTAGCATTCTGCCACCAGGGGATATGTGAGTGTGGGAGTCACCATTTGTCACTGGCAGCAGTGTCACAAGTCACTAGACTTCCAGCTACCCGCTGACCTAGGCTGCCTTCTGCCCCAGGCAAGGTCCCGAATCCTTTATCCCAGATGCTGACACCTGGGCACTGGCGGACATTGATTTTTATCAACACAGAGGTCTGAGTGAGGGTCAGAGGGCCAGGTAGGTGAAGTGAAGGCCAGGTGGGCGGGGCTGAGGCTTCTTTGCCATCACCATAGAGACAGTCCCCCCACCGCAAGAGTGGGCGGAGCTTGGGATGGGCCTGGTGACAAGACTGAGCCAATGGCAGAGATCCGGCCCGCCAGGCAGATGACACAGGGCCCTCCATTGTGACCTATGACCCCTAGTGGCCACAGGATTTGAGCACGCCCCGGGAAAGGCTACGCAGGCACAAGGGAGCCCCTGGTGCGGACTGCTTCAGGGCATTGGCAGAGCACGCCAGGTACCTCTTTCCCACTTTCCTGAGGATATCAGTAGGCAAGGCATCCCCACTCAGCATCTCTTGCCTCTCTCTGTCTTTCTCTGCTTGTCTTCGTTCTCTGAAATCTCTTCCTTCTCCCCCTTGTCACTTCACACCTTGGAGTGCCTGACAGAGGGCCTAGAGACCAAAGAGCAAAGGGGGAAGGCCTCTGGCTCTACTGCTTGCCCATGGGGAGAGAAGTTCTGGGAGTCTATCTGGAAGGTCTAGAGAGTAGTGATTGATTGGGGAGCTACATCACGGGCGGACCTGGCCAGGTGAAGCTTGACATCACCGTGGGACCTGGCCAGGTGAAGCTCGCTGACAAGTGGCAGCCTCTCCGGAGACTACTAATTCCGCTCCTAACATTCTATGCAAATAACCGGCTGAGTGCCATGGGCAGAAAACATTGACACATACCTGCCAGAGGCCTATTCTGGGTCTGGAGAGTCCACCCTGGTCTCCCCTGCAACTCATCATCTCAGCACACACTTTGCCTGCACGCATGGAAACCGCCTCTCTCCACGAATGTCTTCACCTGCTAGGAAACACACGATGTCACTCAGCCAAAGGAGAGCACAGGCCAAGTCAACTGAAGCCCCCATTTTCAAGATTTTGCCCTCTGCTGCTCCACAGCCTCCGGTGGCACACTGCATGTGCGTCACTTCTCGGTAGACGAGGCCGAAATCCGGGCATCCAGGACCCCAGCCGTCCAGAATCTACGGATGGCGGCATATGGATCACCTCTTTGCCTCGTACAGCAGGGAGGCCTGGGCCCTAGACTGGCTCCGCTAGAGCTCCACGACCTCAGCTATTTTCCCTGACCTTTGGACCGTGCCCTCGTGAGTGTGTCATCTCTACTTCCACTTCTCTTCCCACCACACTGAATCCGCCACCTGCGGATACCTGAGCGTGGACATCAACATCTATCACTGGCTGCAGTGTCACAGGTCACTAGGAGTCTAGGCTCAGGCTGACCTTGGCTGTCTTCTGCCCAGGCAAGGAACCTAATCCTTCCAAGGAAATGAGGACACGTGCTCACTGGCCGACATCCTTTCTTTCATCCACACAGCGGTCTAGATGAGGGGAAAGAGGCCAGGTAGGCCAGGGGAGGGCTGAGTGTGGGGCCTAAGGCTTCTTTCCCAATCACCATGGTGACAGCCACCGGAAGGCTGGGCGGAACTTCGGACGGGGACGAGTCACAAACACTCAGCCAATAGGAGAGGTCCAGCCTAACCGGCCAGTTCCGCAGAGCCCTCCATTTTACCCATGGACAGACAACGGCCCCTTGCGTCTTTGGCCACAAAATCCAGGGCACCCAGGGAATAACTTCACAGTAGGCAACCCCTGATGTGAACACGTTCGACACACTGGGACAGCAGGCAGGTACCTCTTTTCCACTTACGCTAGGATATCACTAGGCAAGGCGCCCTTCCTCAGCATCTGTGGCCTCTCACGTATGTGTTCACTCAGAGGAATCTCTTCATTCTACCCCTGAGACACATCACAAGTATGAGGGGCCTGAGAGAGAGCCTAGAGATGGAACGGGGGAGGCTTCTGGCTGTACTGCTTCCCCGTGGGGACAGAATAGCAGGTAGTCTCTCTGGAAGGTCTTAGCTTCTGTTGACTGACACGCGCAATACAGTAGGGGCGGACCCTGGCCAGGGGGAGCTTGTGGGCAGATGCAACCTCTCCGGCGACGAATAATTGCGCTGCTGCTTTGTATGGTGAAAACCTCCCCCCGCCAAGGGGCATGGGTAGAGAACATTGACCCACACCCGCCAGGGGCCTTTCCTGGGACTAAAGATCCCAACGTGGTCTCAACGTCGTCACCCTCTCAACACACACCTTTCCTGCACACGTAATCCTGCCTTTCTCCGTCAGGGCCCTATCCTACCAGGAAAAAAAGCAAGCCGCTCAAAAAGGCCGATGCCAGGGAAATCGAGGAAACACTGCCAGTTTCCAAATTTTTGCTGTCTACACGTCCCCGCCTCCGGTGCAAGGCTGCCTATGTGGCCGGGCTCCGAAGGCAAGGCCGAAATCCTGGCAGCCTGGGCCCCAGCAGTGCAATGGTTGATGGACCTGGGGACACGGATGACCTGTTCGCCACATACAGGAGGGATCCTTGGGCCCTTCACTGGCTCGCCATTCAGCTCCACGACGTCCACTACTGGCCCTGGCCTTTGCTTTGGCTGGTGCCCCATTAAACGTGTGCTCCGGAGCGATCTTTCTCCACCCATCACTAGCATTCTGCCACCAGGGGATATGTGAGTGTGGGAGTCACCATTTGTCACTGGCAGCAGTGTCACAAGTCACTAGACTTCCAGCTACCCGCTGACCTAGGCTGCCTTCTGCCCCAGGCAAGGTCCCGAATCCTTTATCCCAGATGCTGACACCTGGGCACTGGCGGACATTGATTTTTATCAACACAGAGGTCTGAGTGAGGGTCAGAGGGCCAGGTAGGTGAAGTGAAGGCCAGGTGGGCGGGGCTGAGGCTTCTTTGCCATCACCATAGAGACAGTCCCCCCACCGCAAGAGTGGGCGGAGCTTGGGATGGGCCTGGTGACAAGACTGAGCCAATGGCAGAGATCCGGCCCGCCAGGCAGATGACACAGGGCCCTCCATTGGGACCTATGACCCCTAGTGGCCACAGGATTTGAGCACGCCCCGGGAAAGGCTACGCAGGCACAAGGGAGCCCCTGTTGCGGACTGCTTCAGGGCATTGGCAGAGCACGCCAGGTACCTCTTTCCCACTTTCCTGAGGATATCAGTAGGCAAGGCATCCCCACTCAGCATCTCTTGCCTCTCTCTCTCTCTCTCTGCTTGTCTTCGTTCTCTGAAATCTCTTCCTTCTCCCCCTTGTCACTTCACACCTTGGAGTGCCTGACAGAGGGCCTAGAGACCAAAGAGCAAAGGGGGAAGGCCTCTGGCTCTACTGCTTGCCCATGGGGACAGAAGTTCTGGGAGTCTATCTGGAAGGTCTAGAGAGTAGTGATTGATTGGGGAGCTACATCACGGGCGGACCTGGCCAGGTGAAGCTTGACATCACCGTGGGACCTGGCCAGGTGAAGCTCGCTGACAAGTGGCAGCCTCTCCGGAGACTACTAATTCCGCTCCTAACATTCTATGCAAATAACCGGCTGAGTGCCATGGGCAGAAAACATTGACACATACCTGCCAGAGGCCTATTCTGGGTCTGGAGAGTCCACCCTGGTCTCCCCTGCAACTCATCATCTCAGCACACACTTTGCCTGCACGCATGGAAACCGCCTCTCTCCACGAATGTCTTCACCTGCTAGGAAACACACGATGTCACTCAGCCAAAGGAGAGCACAGGCCAAGTCAACTGAAGCCCCCATTTTCAAGATTTTGCCCTCTGCTGCTCCACAGCCTCCGGTGGCACACTGCATGTGCGTCACTTCTCGGTAGACGAGGCCGAAATCCGGGCATCCAGGGCCCCAGCCGTCCAGAATCTACGGATGGCGGCATATGGATCACCTCTTTGCCTCGTACAGCAGGGAGGCCTGGGCCCTAGACTGGCTCCGCTAGAGCTCCACGACCTCAGCTATTTTCCCTGACCTTTGGACCGTGCCCTCGTGAGTGTGTCATCTCTACTTCCACTTCTCTTCCCACCACACTGAATCCGCCACCTGCGGATACCTGAGCGTGGACATCAACATCTATCACTGGCTGCAGTGTCACAGGTCACTAGGTGTCTAGACTCAGGCTGACCTTGGCTGTCTTCTGCCCAGGCAAGGAACCTAATCCTTCCAAGGAAATCAGGACACGTGCTCACTGGCCGACATCCTTTCTTTCATCCACACAGCGGTCTAGATGAGGGGAAAGAGGCCAGGTAGGCCAGGTGAGGGCTGAGTGTGGGGCCTAAGGCTTCTTTCCCAATCACCATGGTGACAGCCACCGGAAGGCTGGGCGGAACTTCGGACGGGGACGAGTCACAAACACTCAGCCAATAGGAGAGGTCCAGCCTAACCGGCCAGTTCCGCAGAGCCCTCCATTTTACCCATGGACAGACAACGGCCCCTTGCGTCTTTGGCCACAAAATCCAGGGCACCCAGGGAATAACTTCACAGTAGGCAACCCCTGATGTGAACACGTTCGACACACTGGGACAGCAGGCAGGTACCTCTTTTCCACTTACGCTAGGATATCACTAGGCAAGGCGCCCTTCCTCAGCATCTGTGGCCTCTCACGTATGTGTTCACTCAGAGGAATCTCTTCATTCTACCCCTGAGACACATCACAAGTATGAGGGGCCTGAGAGAGAGCCTAGAGATGGAACGGGGGAGGCTTCTGGCTGTACTGCTTCCCCGTGGGGACAGAATAGCAGGTAGTCTCTCTGGAAGGTCTTAGCTTCTGTTGACTGACACGCGCAATACAGTAGGGGCGGACCCTGGCCAGGGGGAGCTTGTGGGCAGATGCAACCTCTCCGGCGACGAATAATTGCGCTGCTGCTTTGTATGGTGAAAACCTCCCCCCGCCAAGGGGGATGGGTAGAGAACATTGACCCACACCCGCCAGGGGCCTTTCCTGGGACTAAAGATCCCAACGTGGTCTCAACGTCGTCACCCTCTCAACACACACCTTTCCTGCACACGTAATCCCGCCTTTCTCCGTCAGGACCCTATGCTACCAGGAAAAAAAGCAAGCCGCTCAAAGAGGCCCATGCCAGGGAAATCGAGGAAACACTGCCAGTTTCCAAATTTTTGCTGTCTACACGTCCCCGCCTCCGGTGCAAGGCTGCCTATGTGGCCGGGCTCCGAAGGCAAGGCCGAAATCCTGGCAGCCTGGGCCCCAGCAGTGCAATGGTTGATGGACGTGGGGACACGGATGACCTGTTTGCCACATACAGGAGGGATCCTTGGGCCCTTCACTGGCTCGCCATTCAGCTCCACGACGTCCACTACTGGCCCTGGCCTTTGCTTTGGCTGGTGCCCCATTAAACGTGTGCTCCGGAGCGATCTTTCTCCACCCATCACTAGCATTCTGCCACCAGGGGATATGTGAGTGTGGGAGTCACCATTTGTCACTGGCAGCAGTGTCCCAAGTCACTAGACTTCCAGCTACCCGCTGACCTAGGCTGCCTTCTGCCCCAGGCAAGGTCCCGAATCCTTTATCCCAGATGCTGACACCTGGGCACTGGCGGACATTGATTTTTATCAACACAGAGGTCTGAGTGAGGGTCAGAGGGCCAGGTAGGTGAAGTGAAGGCCAGGTGGGCGGGGCTGAGGCTTCTTTGCCATCACCATAGAGACAGTCCCCCCACCGCAAGAGTGGGCGGAGCTTGGGATGGGCCTGGTGACAAGACTGAGCCAATGGCAGAGATCCGGCCCGCCAGGCAGATGACACAGGGCCCTCCATTGTGACCTATGACCCCTAGTGGCCACAGGATTTGAGCACGCCCCGGGAAAGGCTACGCAGGCACAAGGGAGCCCCTGGTGCGGACTGCTTCAGGGCATTGGCAGAGCACGCCAGGTACCTCTTTCCCACTTTCCTGAGGATATCAGTAGGCAAGGCATCCCCACTCAGCATCTCTTGCCTCTCTCTGTCTCTCTCTGCTTGTCTTCGTTCTCTGAAATCTCTTCCTTCTCCCCCTTGTCACTTCACACCTTGGAGTGCCTGACAGAGGGCCTAGAGACCAAAGAGCAAAGGGGGAAGGCCTCTGGCTCTACTGCTTGCCCATGGGGAGAGAAGTTCTGGGAGTCTATCTGGAAGGTCTAGAGAGTAGTGATTGATTGGGGAGCTACATCACGGGCGGACCTGGCCAGGTGAAGCTTGACATCACCGTGGGACCTGGCCAGGTGAAGCTCGCTGACAAGTGGCAGCCTCTCCGGAGACTACTAATTCCGCTCCTAACATTCTATGCAAATAACCGGCTGAGTGCCATGGGCAGAAAACATTGACACATACCTGCCAGAGGCCTATTCTGGGTCTGGAGAGTCCACCCTGGTCTCCCCTGCAACTCATCATCTCAGCACACACTTTGCCTGCACGCATGGAAACCGCCTCTCTCCACGAATGTCTTCACCTGCTAGGAAACACACGATGTCACTCAGCCAAAGGAGAGCACAGGCCAAGTCAACTGAAGCCCCCATTTTCAAGATTTTGCCCTCTGCTGCTCCACAGCCTCCGGTGGCACACTGCATGTGCGTCACTTCTCGGTAGACGAGGCCGAAATCCGGGCATCCAGGGCCCCAGCCGTCCAGAATCTACGGATGGCGGCATATGGATCACCTCTTTGCCTCGTACAGCAGGGAGGCCTGGGCCCTAGACTGGCTCCGCTAGAGCTCCACGACCTCAGCTATTTTCCCTGACCTTTGGCCTGTGCCCTCCTGAGTGTGTCATCTCTACTTCCACTTCTCTTCCCACCACACTGAATCCGCCACCTGCGGATACCTGAGCGTGGACATCAACATCTATCACTGGCTGCAGTGTCACAGGTCACTAGGTGTCTAGGCTCAGGCTGACCTTGGCTGTCTTCTGCCCAGGCAAGGAACCTAATCCTTCCAAGGAAATCAGGACACGTGCTCACTGGCCGACATCCTTTCTTTCATCCACACAGCGGTCTAGATGAGGGGAAAGAGGCCAGGTAGGCCAGGTGAGGGCTGAGTGTGGGGCCTAAGGCTTCTTTCCCAATCACCATGGTGACAGCCACCGGAAGGCTGGGCGGAACTTCGGACGGGGACGAGTCACAAACACTCAGCCAATAGGAGAGGTCCAGCCTAACCGGCCAGTTCCGCAGAGCCCTCCATTTTACCCATGGACAGACAACGCCCCCTTGCGTCTTTGGCCACAAAATCCAGGGCACCCAGGGAATAACTTCACAGTAGGCAACCCCTGATGTGAACACGTTCGACACACTGGGACAGCAGGCAGGTACCTCTTTTCCACTTACGCTAGGATATCACTAGGCAAGGCGCCCTTCCTCAGCATCTGTGGCCTCTCACGTATGTGTTCACTCAGAGGAATCTCTTCATTCTACCCCTGAGACACATCACAAGTATGAGGGGCCTGAGAGAGAGCCTAGAGATGGAACGGGGGAGGCTTCTGGCTGTACTGCTTCCCCGTGGGGACAGAATAGCAGGTAGTCTCTCTGGAAGGTCTTAGCTTCTGTTGACTGACACGCGTAATACAGTAGGGGCGGACCCTGGCCAGGGGGAGCTTGTGGGCAGATGCAACCTCTCCGGCGACGAATAATTGCGCTGCTGCTTTGTATGGTGAAAACCTCCCCCCGCCAAGGGGGATGGGTAGAGAACATTGACCCACACCCGCCAGGGGCCTTTCCTGGGACTAAAGATCCCAACGTGGTCTCAACGTCGTCACCCTCTCAAAACACACCATTCCTGCACACGTAATCCCGCCTTTCTCCGTCAGGGCCCTATGCTACCAGGAAAAAAAGCAAGCCGCTCAAAGAGGCCGATGCCAGGGAAATCGAGGAAACACTGCCAGTTTCCAAATTTTTGCTGTCTACACGTCCCCGCCTCCGGTGCAAGGCTGCCTATGTGGCCGGGCTCCGAAGGCAAGGCCGAAATCCTGGCAGCCTGGGCCCCAGCAGTGCAATGGTTGATGGACGTGGGGACACGGATGACCTGTTCGCCACATACAGGAGGGATCCTTGGGCCCTTCACTGGCTCGCCATTCAGCTCCACGACGTCCACTACTGGCCCTGGCCTTTGCTTTGGCTGGTGCCCCATTAAACGTGTGCTCCGGAGCGATCTTTCTCCACCCATCACTAGCATTCTGCCACCAGGGGATATGTGAGTGTGGGAGTCACCATTTGTCACTGGCAGCAGTGTCACAAGTCACTAGACTTCCAGCTACCCGCTGACCTAGGCTGCCTTCTGCCCCAGGCAAGGTCCCGAATCCTTTATCCCAGATGCTGACACCTGGGCACTGGCGGACATTGATTTTTATCAACACAGAGGTCTGAGTGAGGGTCAGAGGGCCAGGTAGGTGAAGTGAAGGCCAGGTGGGCGGGGCTGAGGCTTCTTTGCCATCACCATAGAGACAGTCCCCCCACCGCAAGAGTGGGCGGAGCTTGGGATGGGCCTGGTGACAAGACTGAGCCAATGGCAGAGATCCGGCCCGCCAGGCAGATGACACAGGGCCCTCCATTGGGACCTATGACCCCTAGTGGCCACAGGATTTGAGCACGCCCCGGGAAAGGCTACGCAGGCACAAGGGAGCCCCTGGTGCGGACTGCTTCAGGGCATTGGCAGAGCACGCCAGGTACCTCTTTCCCACTTTCCTGAGGATATCAGTAGGCAAGGCATCCCCACCCAGCATCTCTTGCCTCTCTCTCTCTCTCTCTGCTTGTCTTCGTTCTCTGAAATCTCTTCCTTCTCCCCCTTGTCACTTCACACCTTGGAGTGCCTGACAGAGGGCCTAGAGACCAAAGAGCAAAGGGGGAAGGCCTCTGGCTCTACTGCTTGCCCATGGGGACAGAAGTTCTGGGAGTCTATCTGGAAGGTCTAGAGAGTAGTGATTGATTGGGGAGCTACATCACGGGCGGACCTGGCCAGGTGAAGCTTGACATCACGGTGGGACCTGGCCAGGTGAAGCTCGCTGACAAGTGGCAGCCTCTCCGGAGACTACTAATTCCGCTCCTAACATTCTATGCAAATAACCGGCTGAGTGCCATGGGCAGAAAACATTGACACATACCTGCCAGAGGCCTATTCTGGGTCTGGAGAGTCCACCCTGGTCTCCCCTGCAACTCATCATCTCAGCACACACTTTGCCTGCACGCATGGAAACCGCCTCTCTCCACGAATGTCTTCACCTGCTAGGAAACACACGATGTCACTCAGCCAAAGGAGAGCACAGGCCAAGTCAACTGAAGCCCCCATTTTCAAGATTTTGCCCTCTGCTGCTCCACAGCCTCCGGTGGCACACTGCATGTGCGTCACTTCTCGGTAGACGAGGCCGAAATCCGGGCATCCAGGGCCCCAGCCGTCCAGAATCTACGGATGGCGGCATATGGATCACCTCTTTGCCTCGTACAGCAGGGAGGCCTGGGCCCTAGACTGGCTCCGCTAGAGCTCCACGACCTCAGCTATTTTCCCTGACCTTTGGCCTGTGCCCTCGTGAGTGTGTCATCTCTACTTCCACTTCTCCTCCCACCACACTGAATCCGCCACCTGCGGATACCTGAGCGTGGACATCAACATCTATCACTGGCTGCAGTGTCACAGGTCACTAGGTGTCTAGGCTCAGGCTGACCTTGGCTGTCTTCTGCCCAGGCAAGGAACCTAATCCTTCCAAGGAAATCAGGACACGTGCTCACTGGCTGACATCCTTTCTTTCATCTACACAGCGGTCTAGATGAGGGGAAAGAGGCCAGGTAGGCCAGGTGAGGGCTGAGTGTGGGGCCTAAGGCTTCTTTCCCAATCACCATGGTGACAGCCACCGGAAGGCTGGGCGGAACTTCGGACGGGGACGAGTCACAAACACTCAGCCAATAGGAGAGGTCCAGCCTAACCGGCCAGTTCCGCAGAGCCCTCCATTTTACCCATGGACAGACAACGGCCCCTTGCGTCTTTGGCCACAAAATCCAGGGCACCCAGGGAATAACTTCACAGTAGGCAACCCCTGATGTGAACACGTTCGACACACTGGGACATCAGGCAGGTACCTCTTTTCCACTTACGCTAGGATATCACTAGGCAAGGCGCCCTTCCTCAGCATCTGTGGCCTCTCACGTATGTGTTCACTCAGAGGAATCTCTTCATTCTACCCCTGAGACACATCACAAGTATGAGGGGCCTGAGAGAGAGCCTAGAGATGGAACGGGGGAGGCTTCTGGCTGTACTGCTTCCCTGTGGGGACAGAATAGCAGGTAGTCTCTCTGGAAGGTCTTAGCTTCTGTTGACTGACACGCACAATACAGTAGGGGCGGACCCTGGCCAGGGGGAGCTTGTGGGCAGATGCAACCTCTCCGGCGACGAATAATTGCGCTGCTGCTTTGTATGGTGAAAACCTCCCCCCGCCAAGGGGGATGGGTAGAGAACATTGACCCACACCCGCCAGGGGCGTTTCCTGGGACTAAAGATCCCAACGTGGTCTCAACGTCGTCACCCTCTCAACACACACAGTTCCTGCACAAGTAATCCTGCCTTTCTCCGTCAGGGCCCTATCCTACCAGGAAAAAAAGCAAGCCGCTCAAAGAGGCCGATGCCAGGGAAATCGAGGAAACACTGCCAGTTTCCAAATTTTTGCTGTCTACACGTCCCCGCCTCCGGTGCAAGGCTGCCTATGTGGCCGGGCTCCGAAGGCAAGGCCGAAATCCTGGCAGCCTGGGCCCCAGCAGTGCAATGGTTGATGGACGTGGGGACACGGATGACCTGTTCGCCACATACAGGAGGGATCCTTGGGCCCTTCACTGGCTCGCCATTCAGCTCCACGACGTCCACTACTGGCCCTGGCCTTTGCTTTGGCTGGTGCCCCATTAAACGTGTGCTCCGGAGCGATGTTTCTCCACCCATCACTAGCATTCTGCCACCAGGGGATATGTGAGTGTGGGAGTCACCATTTGTCACTGGCAGCAGTGTCACAAGTCACTAGACTTCCAGCTACCCGCTGACCTAGGCTGCCTTCTGCCCCAGGCAAGGTCCCGAATCCTTTATCCCAGATGCTGACACCTGGGCACTGGCGGACATTGATTTTTATCAACACAGAGGTCTGAGTGAGGGTCAGAGGGCCAGGTAGGTGAAGTGAAGGCCAGGTGGGCGGGGCTGAGGCTTCTTTGCCATCACCATAGAGACAGTCCCCCCACCGCAAGAGTGGGCGGAGCTTGGGATGGGCCTGCTGACAAGACTGAGCCAATGGCAGAGATCCGGCCCGCCAGGCAGATGACACAGGGCCCTCCATTGGGACCTATGACCCCTAGTGGCCACAGGATTTGAGCACGCCCCGGGAAAGGCTACGCAGGCACAAGGGAGCCCCTGGTGCGGACTGCTTCAGGGCATTGGCAGAGCACGCCAGGTACCTCTTTCCCACTTTCCTGAGGATATCAGTAGGCAAGGCATCCCCACTCAGCATCTCTTGCCTCTCTCTGTCTCTCTCTGCTTGTCTTCGTTCTCTGAAATCTCTTCCTTCTCCCCCTTGTCACTTCACACCTTGGAGTGCCTGACAGAGGGCCTAGAGACCAAAGAGCAAAGGGGGTAGGCCTCTGGCTCTACTGCTTGCCCATGGGGAGAGAAGTTCTGGGAGTCTATCTGGAAGGTCTAGAGAGTAGTGATTGATTGGGGAGCTACATCACGGGTGGACCTGGCCAGGGGAAGCTTGACATCACCGTGGGACCTGGCCAGGTGAAGCTCGCTGACAAGCGGCAGCCTCTCCGGAGACTACTAATTCCGCTCCTAACATTCCATGCAAATAACCGGCTGAGTGCCATGGGCAGAAAACACTGACACATACCTGCCAGAGGCCTATTCTGGGTCTGGAGAGTCCACCCTGGTCTCCCCTGCAACTCATCATCTCAGCACACACTTTGCCTGCACGCATGGAAACCGCCTCTCTCCACGAATGTCTTCACCTGCTAGGAAACACACGATGTCACTCAGCCAAAGGAGAGCACAGGCCAAGTCAACTGAAGCCCCCATTTTCAAGATTTTGCCCTCTGCTGCTCCACAGCCTCCGGTGGCACACTGCATGTGCGTCACTTCTCGGTAGACGAGGCCGAAATCCGGGCATCCAGGGCCCCAGCCGTCCAGAATCTACGGATGGCGGCATATGGATCACCTCTTTGCCTCGTACAGCAGGGAGGCCTGGGCCCTAGACTGGCTCCGCTAGAGCTCCACGACCTCAGCTATTTTCCCTGACCTTTGGACCGTGCCCTCGTGAGTGTGTCATCTCTACTTCCACTTCTCTTCCCACCACACTGAATCCGCCACCTGCGGATACCTGAGCGTGGACATCAACATCTATCACTGGCTGCAGTGTCACAGGTCACTAGGTGTCTAGGCTCAGGCTGACCTTGGCTGTCTTCTGCCCAGGCAAGGAACCTAATCCTTCCAAGGAAATCAGGACACGTGCTCACTGGCCGACATCCTTTCTTTCATCCACACAGCGGTCTAGATGAGGGGAAAGAGGCCAGGTAGGCCAGGGGAGGGCTGAGTGTGGGGCCTAAGGCTTCTTTCCCAATCACCATGGTGACAGCCACCGGAAGGCTGGGCGGAACTTCGGACGGGGACGAGTCACAAACACTCAGCCAATAGGAGAGGTCCAGCCTAACCGGCCAGTTCCGCAGAGCCCTCCATTTTACCCATGGACAGACAACGGCCCCTTGCGTCTTTGGCCACAAAATCCAGGGCACCCAGGGAATAACTTCACAGTAGGCAACCCCTGATGTGAACACGTTCGACACACTGGGACAGCAGGCAGGTACCTCTTTTCCACTTACGCTAGGATATCACTAGGCAAGGCGCCCTTCCTCAGCATCTCTGGCCTCTCACGTATGTGTTCACTCAGAGGAATCTCTTCATTCTACCCCTGAGACACATCACAAGTATGAGGGGCCTGAGAGAGAGCCTAGAGATGGAACGGGGGAGGCTTCTGGCTGTACTGCTTCCCCGTGGGCACAGAATAGCAGGTAGTCTCTCTGGAAGGTCTTAGCTTCTGTTGACTGACACGCGCAATACAGTAGGGGCGGACCCTGGCCAGGGGGAGCTTGTGGGCAGATGCAACCTCTCCGGCGACGAATAATTGCGCTGCTGCTTTGTATGGTGAAAACCTCCCCCCGCCAAGGGGGATGGGTAGAGAACATTGACCCACACCCGCCAGGGGCCTTTCCTGGGACTAAAGATCCCAACGTGGTCTCAACGTCGTCACCCTCTCAACACACACCTTTCCTGCACACGTAATCCTGCCTTTCTCCGTCAGGGCCCTATGCTACCAGGAAAAAAAGCAAGCCGCTCAAAGAGGCCGATGCCAGGGAAATCGAGGAAACACTGCCAGTTTCCAAATTTTTGCTGTCTACACGTCCCCGCCTCCGGTGCAAGGCTGCCTATGTGGCCGGGCTCCGAAGGCAAGGCCGAAATCCTGGCAGCCTGGGCCCCAGCAGTGCAATGGTTGATGGACGTGGGGACACGGATGACCTGTTCGCCACATACAGGAGGGATCCTTGGGCCCTTCACTGGCTCGCCATTCAGCTCCACGACGTCCACTACTGGCCCCGGCCTTTGCTTTGGCTGGTGCCCCATTAAACGAGTGCTCCGGAGCGATGTTTCTCCACCCATCACTAGCATTCTGCCACCAGGGGATATGTGAGTGTGGGAGTCACCATTTGTCACTGGCAGCAGTGTCACAAGTCACTAGACTTCCAGCTACCCGCTGACCTAGGCTGCCTTCTGCCCCAGGCAAGGTCCCGAATCCTTTATCCCAGATGCTGACACCTGGGCACTGGCGGACATTGATTTTTATCAACACAGAGGTCTGAGTGAGGGTCAGAGGGCCAGGTAGGTGAAGTGAAGGCCAGGTGGGCGGGGCTGAGGCTTCTTTGCCATCACCATAGAGACAGTCCCCCCACCGCAAGAGTGGGCGGAGCTTGGGATGGGCCTGGTGACAAGACTGAGCCAATGGCAGAGATCCGGCCCGCCAGGCAGATGACACAGGGCCCTCCATTGGGACCTATGACCCCTAGTGGCCACAGGATTTGAGCACGCCCCGGGAAAGGCTACGCAGGCACAAGGGAGCCCCTGGTGCGGACTGCTTCAGGGCATTGGCAGAGCACGCCAGGTACCTCTTTCCCACTTTCCTGAGGATATCAGTAGGCAAGGCATCCCCACTCAGCATCTCTTGCCTCTCTCTTTCTCTCTCTGCTTGTCTTCGTTCTCTGAAATCTCTTCCTTCTCCCCCTTGTCACTTCACACCTTGGAGTGCCTGACAGAGGGCCTAGAGACCAAAGAGCAAAGGGGGAAGGCCTCTGGCTCTACTGCTTGCCCATGGGGAGAGAAGTTCTGGGAGTCTATCTGGAAGGTCTAGAGAGCAGTGATTGATTGGGGAGCTACATCACGGGCGGACCTGGCCAGGTCAAGCTTGACATCACCGTGGGACCTGGCCAGGTGAAGCTCGCTGACAAGTGGCAGCCTCTCCGGAGACTACTAATTCCGCTCCTAACATTCTATGCAAATAACCGGCTGAGTGCCATGGGCAGAAAACATTGACACATACCTGCCAGAGGCCTATTCTGGGTCTGGAGAGTCCACCCTGGTCTCCCCTGCAACTCATCATCTCAGCACACACTTTGCCTGCACGCATGGAAACCGCCTCTCTCCACGAATGTCTTCACCTGCTAGGAAACACACGATGTCACTCAGCCAAAGGAGAGCACAGGCCAAGTCAACTGAAGCCCCCATTTTCAAGATTTTGCCCTCTGCTGCTCCACAGCCTCCGGTGGCACACTGCATGTGCGTCACTTCTCGGTAGACGAGGCCGAAATCCGGGCATCCAGGGCCCCAGCCGTCCAGAATCTACGGATGGCGGCATATGGATCACCTCTTTGCCTCGTACAGCAGGGAGGCCTGGGCCCTAGACTGGCTCCGCTAGAGCTCCACGACCTCAGCTATTTTCCCTGACCTTTGGCCTGTGCCCTCGTGAGTGTGTCATCTCTACTTCCACTTCTCCTCCCACCACACTGAATCCGCCACCTGCGGATACCTGAGCGTGGACATCAACATCTATCACTGGCTGCAGTGTCACAGGTCACTAGGTGTCTAGGCTCAGGCTGACCTTGGCTGTCTTCTGCCCAGGCAAGGAACCTAATCCTTCCAAGGAAATCAGGACACGTGCTCACTGGCTGACATCCTTTCTTTCATCTACACAGCGGTCTAGATGAGGGGAAAGAGGCCAGGTAGGCCAGGTGAGGGCTGAGTGTGGGGCCTAAGGCTTCTTTCCCAATCACCATGGTGACAGCCACCGGAAGGCTGGGCGGAACTTCGGACGGGGACGAGTCACAAACACTCAGCCAATAGGAGAGGTCCAGCCTAACCGGCCAGTTCCGCAGAGCCCTCCATTTTACCCATGGACAGACAACAGCCCCTTGCGTCTTTGGCCACAAAATCCAGGGCACCCAGGGAATAACTTCACAGTAGGCAACCCCTGATGTGAACACGTTCGACACACTGGGACATCAGGCAGGTACCTCTTTTCCACTTACGCTAGGATATCACTAGGCAAGGCGCCCTTCCTCAGCATCTGTGGCCTCTCACGTATGTGTTCACTCAGAGGAATCTCTTCATTCTACCCCTGAGACACATCACAAGTATGAGGGGCCTGAGAGAGAGCCTAGAGATGGAACGGGGGAGGCTTCTGGCTGTACTGCTTCCCCGTGGGGACAGAATAGCAGGTAGTCTCTCTGGAAGGTCTTAGCTTCTGTTGACTGACACGCGCAATACAGTAGGGGCGGACCCTGGCCAGGGGGAGCTTGTGGGCAGATGCAACCTCTCCGGCGACGAATAATTGCGCTGCTGCTTTGTATGGTGAAAACCTCCCCCCGCCAAGGGGGATGGGTAGAGAACATTGACCCACACCCGCCAGGGGCGTTTCCTGGGACTAAAGATCCCAACGTGGTCTCAACGTCGTCACCCTCTCAACACACACAGTTCCTGCACAAGTAATCCTGCCTTTCTCCGTCAGGGCCCTATCCTACCAGGAAAAAAAGCAAGCCGCTCAAAGAGGCCCATGCCAGGGAAATCGAGGAAACACTGCCAGTTTCCAAATTTTTGCTGTCTACACGTCCCCGCCTCCGGTGCAAGGCTGCCTATGTGGCCGGGCTCCGAAGGCAAGGCCGAAATCCTGGCAGCCTGGGCCCCAGCAGTGCAATGGTTGATGGACGTGGGGACACGGATGACCTGTTCGCCACATACAGGAGGGATCCTTGGGCCCTTCACTGGCTCGCCATTCAGCTCCACGACGTCCACTACTGGCCCTGGCCTTTGCTTTGGCTGGTGCCCCATTAAACGTGTGCTCCGGAGCGATCTTTCTCCACCCATCACTAGCATTCTGCCACCAGGGGATATGTGAGTGTGGGAGTCACCATTTGTCACTGGCAGCAGTGTCACAAGTCACTAGACTTCCAGCTACCCGCTGACCTAGGCTGCCTTCTGCCCCAGGCAAGGTCCCGAATCCTTTATCCCAGATGCTGACACCTGGGTACTGGCGGACATTGATTTTTATCAACACAGAGGTCTGAGTGAGGGTCAGAGGGCCAGGTAGGTGAAGTGAAGGCCAGGTGGGCGGGGCTGAGGCTTCTTTGCCATCACCATAGAGACAGTCCCCCCACCGCAAGAGTGGGCGGAGCTTGGGATGGGCCTGGTGACAAGACTGAGCCAATGGCAGAGATCCGGCCCGCCAGGCAGATGACACAGGGCCCTCCATTGGGACCTATGACCCCTAGTGGCCACAGGATTTGAGCACGCCCCGGGAAAGGCTACGCAGGCACAAGGGAGCCCCTGGTGCGGACTGCTTCAGGGCATTGGCAGAGCACGCCAGGTACCTCTTTCCCACTTTCCTGAGGATATCAGTAGGCAAGGCATCCCCACTCAGCATCTCTTGCCTGTCTCTGTCTCTCTCTGCTTGTCTTCGTTCTCTGAAATCTCTTCCTTCTCCCCCTTGTCACTTCACACCTTGGAGTGCCTGACAGAGGGCCTAGAGACCAAAGAGCAAAGGGGGAAGGCCTCTGGCTCTACTGCTTGCCCATGGGGACAGAAGTTCTGGGAGTCTATCTGGAAGGTCTAGAGAGTAGTGATTGATTGGGGAGCTACATCACGGGTGGACCTGGCCAGGGGAAGCTTGACATCACCGTGGGACCTGGCCAGGTGAAGCTCGCTGACAAGCGGCAGCCTCTCCGGAGACTACTAATTCTGCTCCTAACATTCCATGCAAATAACCGGCTGAGTGCCATGGGCAGAAAACACTGACACATACCTGCCAGAGGCCTATTCTGGGTCTGGAGAGTCCACCCTGGTCTCCCCTGCAACTCATCATCTCAGCACACACTTTGCCTGCACGCATGGAAACCGCCTCTCTCCACGAATGTCTTCACCTGCTAGGAAACACACGATGTCACTCAGCCAAAGGAGAGCACAGGCCAAGTCAACTGAAGCCCCCATTTTCAAGATTTTGCCCTCTGCTGCTCCACAGCCTCCGGTGGCACACTGCATGTGCGTCACTTCTCGGTAGACGAGGCCGAAATCCGGGCATCCAGGGCCCCAGCCGTCCAGAATCTACGGATGGCGGCATATGGATCACCTCTTTGCCTCGTACAGCAGGGAGGCCTGGGCCCTAGACTGGCTCCGCTAGAGCTCCACGACCTCAGCTATTTTCCCTGACCTTTGGACCGTGCCCTCGTGAGTGTGTCATCTCTACTTCCACTTCTCTTCCCACCACACTGAATCCGCCACCTGCGGATACCTGAGCGTGGACATCAACATCTATCACTGGCTGCAGTGTCACAGGTCACTAGGTGTCTAGGCTCAGGCTGACCTTGGCTGTCTTCTGCCCAGGCAAGGAACCTAATCCTTCCAAGGAAATCAGGACACGTGCTCACTGGCCGACATCCTTTCTTTCATCCACACAGCGGTCTAGATGAGGGGAAAGAGGCCAGGTAGGCCAGGTGAGGGCTGAGTGTGGGGCCTAAGGCTTCTTTCCCAATCACCATGGTGACAGCCACCGGAAGGCTGGGCGGAACTTCGGACGGGGACGAGTCACAAACACTCAGCCAATAGGAGAGGTCCAGCCTAACCGGCCAGTTCCGCAGAGCCCTCCATTTTACCCATGGACAGACAACGGCCCCTTGCGTCTTTGGCCACAAAATCCAGGGCACCCAGGGAATAACTTCACAGTAGGCAACCCCTGATGTGAACACGTTCGACACACTGGGACAGCAGGCAGGTACCTCTTTTCCACTTACGCTAGGATATCACTAGGCAAGGCGCCCTTCCTCAGCATCTCTGGCCTCTCACGTATGTGTTCACTCAGAGGAATCTCTTCATTCTACCCCTGAGACACATCACAAGTATGAGGGGCCTGAGAGAGAGCCTAGAGATGGAACGGGGGAGGCTTCTGGCTGTACTGCTTCCCCGTGGGGACAGAATAGCAGGTAGTCTCTCTGGAAGGTCTTAGCTTCTGTTGACTGACACGCGCAATACAGTAGGGGCGGACCCTGGCCAGGTGGAGCTTGTGGGCAGATGCAACCTCTCCGGCGACGAATAATTGCGCTGCTGCTTTGTATGGTGAAAACCTCCCCCCGCCAAGGGGGATGGGTAGAGAACATTGACCCACACCCGCCAGGGGCCTTTCCTGGGACTAAAGATCCCAACGTGGTCTCAACGTCGTCACCCTCTCAACACACACCTTTCCTGCACACGTAATCCTGCCTTTCTCCGTCAGGGCCCTATGCTACCAGGAAAAAAAGCAAGCCGCTCAAAGAGGCCGATGCCAGGGAAATCGAGGAAACACTGCCAGTTTCCAAATTTTTGCTGTCTACACGTCCCCGCCTCCGGTGCAAGGCTGCCTATGTGGCCGGGCTCCGAAGGCAAGGCCGAAATCCTGGCAGCCTGGGCCCCAGCAGTGCAATGGTTGATGGACGTGGGGACACGGATGACCTGTTCGCCACATACAGGAGGGATCCTTGGGCCCTTCACTGGCTCGCCATTCAGCTCCACGACGTCCACTACTGGCCCCGGCCTTTGCTTTGGCTGGTGCCCCATTAAACGTGTGCTCCGGAGCGATGTTTCTCCACCCATCACTAGCATTCTGCCACCAGGGGATATGTGAGTGTGGGAGTCACCATTTGTCACTGGCAGCAGTGTCACAAGTCACTAGACTTCCAGCTACCCGCTGACCTAGGCTGCCTTCTGCCCCAGGCAAGGTCCCGAATCCTTTATCCCAGATGCTGACACCTGGGCACTGGCGGACATTGATTTTTATCAACACAGAGGTCTGAGTGAGGGTCAGAGGGCCAGGTAGGTGATGTGAAGGCCAGGTGGGCGGGGCTGAGGCTTCTTTGCCATCACCATAGAGACAGTCCCCCCACCGCAAGAGTGGGCGGAGCTTGGGATGGGCCTGCTGACAAGACTGAGCCAATGGCAGAGATCCGGCCCGCCAGGCAGATGACACAGGGCCCTCCATTGTGACCTATGACCCCTAGTGGCCACAGGATTTGAGCACGCCCCGGGAAAGGCTACGCAGGCACAAGGGAGCCCCTGTTGCGGACTGCTTCAGGGCATTGGCAGAGCACGCCAGGTACCTCTTTCCCACTTTTCTGAGGATATCAGTAGGCAAGGCATCCCCACTCAGCATCTCTTGCCTCTCTCTTTCTCTCTCTGCTTGTCTTCGTTCTCTGAAATCTCTTCCTTCTCCCCCTTGTCACTTCACACCTTGGAGTGCCTGACAGAGGGCCTAGAGACCAAAGAGCAAAGGGGGAAGGCCTCTGGCTCTACTGCTTGCCCATGGGGAGAGAAGTTCTGGGAGTCTATCTGGAAGGTCTAGAGAGCAGTGATTGATTGGGGAGCTACATCACGGGCGGACCTGGCCAGGTGAAGCTTGACATCACCGTGGGACCTGGCCAGGTGAAGCTCGCTGACAAGTGGCAGCCTCTCCGGAGACTACTAATTCCGCTCCTAACATTCTATGCAAATAACCGGCTGAGTGCCATGGGCAGAAAACATTGACACATACCTGCCAGAGGCCTATTCTGGGTCTGGAGAGTCCACCCTGGTCTCCCCTGCAACTCATCATCTCAGCACACACTTTGCCTGCACGCATGGAAACCGCCTCTCTCCACGAATGTCTTCACCTGCTAGGAAACACACGATGTCACTCAGCCAAAGGAGAGCACAGGCCAAGTCAACTGAAGCCCCCATTTTCAAGATTTTGCCCTCTGCTGCTCCACAGCCTCCGGTGGCACACTGCATGTGCGTCACTTCTCGGTAGACGAGGCCGAAATCCGGGCATCCAGGGCCCCAGCCGTCCAGAATCTACGGATGGCGGCATATGGATCACCTCTTTGCCTCGTACAGCAGGGAGGCCTGGGCCCTAGACTGGCTCCGCTAGAGCTCCACGACCTCAGCTATTTTCCCTGACCTTTGGCCTGTGCCCTCGTGAGTGTGTCATCTCTACTTCCACTTCTCCTCCCACCACACTGAATCCGTCACCTGCGGATACCTGAGCGTGGACATCAACATCTATCACTGGCTGCAGTGTCACAGGTCACTAGGTGTCTAGGCTCAGGCTGACCTTGGCTGTCTTCTGCCCAGGCAAGGAACCTAATCCTTCCAAGGAAATCAGGACACGTGCTCACTGGCCGACATCCTTTCTTTCATCTACACAGCGGTCTAGATGAGGGGAAAGAGGCCAGGTAGGCCAGGTGAGGGCTGAGTGTGGGGCCTAAGGCTTCTTTCCCAATCACCATGGTGACAGCCACCGGAAGGCTGGGCGGAACTTCGGACGGGGACGAGTCACAAACACTCAGCCAATAGGAGAGGTCCAGCCTAACCGGCCAGTTCCGCAGAGCCCTCCATTTTACCCATGGACAGACAACAGCCCCTTGCGTCTTTGGCCACAAAATCCAGGGCACCCAGGGAATAACTTCACAGTAGGCAACCCCTGATGTGAACACGTTCGACACACTGGGACATCAGGCAGGTACCTCTTTTCCACTTACGCTAGGATATCACTAGGCAAGGCGCCCTTCCTCAGCATCTGTGGCCTCTCACGTATGTGTTCACTCAGAGGAATCTCTTCATTCTACCCCTGAGACACATCACAAGTATGAGGGGCCTGAGAGAGAGCCTAGAGATGGAACGGGGGAGGCTTCTGGCTGTACTGCTTCCCTGTGGGGACAGAATAGCAGGTAGTCTCTCTGGAAGGTCTTAGCTTCTGTTGACTGACACGCACAATACAGTAGGGGCGGACCCTGGCCAGGGGGAGCTTGTGGGCAGATGCAACCTCTCCGGCGACGAATAATTGCGCTGCTGCTTTGTATGGTGAAAACCTCCCCCCGCCAAGGGGGATGGGTAGAGAACATTGACCCACACCCGCCAGGGGCGTTTCCTGGGACTAAAGATCCCAACGTGGTCTCAACGTCGTCACCCTCTCAACACACACAGTTCCTGCACAAGTAATCCTGCCTTTCTCCGTCAGGGCCCTATCCTACCAGGAAAAAAAGCAAGCCGCTCAAAGAGGCCCATGCCACGGAAATCGAGGAAACACTGCCAGTTTCCAAATTTTTGCTGTCTACACGTCCCCGCCTCCGGTGCAAGGCTGCCTATGTGGCCGGGCTCCGAAGGCAAGGCCGAAATCCTGGCAGCCTGGGCCCCAGCAGTGCAATGGTTGATGGACGTGGGGACACGGATGACCTGTTCGCCACATACAGGAGGGATCCTTGGGCCCTTCACTGGCTCGCCATTCAGCTCCACGACGTCCACTACTGGCCCTGGCCTTTGCTTTGGCTGGTGCCCCATTAAACGTGTGCTCCGGAGCGATGTTTCTCCACCCATCACTAGCATTCTGCCACCAGGGGATATGTGAGTGTGGGAGTCACCATTTGTCACTGGCAGCAGTGTCACAAGTCACTAGACTTCCAGCTACCCGCTGACCTAGGCTGCCTTCTGCCCCAGGCAAGGTCCCGAATCCTTTATCCCAGATGCTGACACCTGGGCACTGGCGGACATTGATTTTTATCAACACAGAGGTCTGAGTGAGGGTCAGAGGGCCAGGTAGGTGAAGTGAAGGCCAGGTGGGCGGGGCTGAGGCTTCTTTGCCATCACCATAGAGACAGTCCCCCCACCGCAAGAGTGGGCGGAGCTTGGGATGGGCCTGGTGACAAGACTGAGCCAATGGCAGAGATCCGGCCCGCCAGGCAGATGACACAGGGCCCTCCATTGTGACCTATGACCCCTAGTGGCCACAGGATTTGAGCACGCCCCGGGAAAGGCTACGCAGGCACAAGGGAGCCCCTGGTGCGGACTGCTTCAGGGCATTGGCAGAGCACGCCAGGTACCTCTTTCCCACTTTCCTGAGGATATCAGTAGGCAAGGCATCCCCACTCAGCATCTCTTGCCTGTCTCTGTCTCTCTCTGCTTGTCTTCGTTCTCTGAAATCTCTTCCTTCTCCCCCTTGTCACTTCACACCTTGGAGTGCCTGACAGAGGGCCTAGAGACCAAAGAGCAAAGGGGGAAGGCCTCTGGCTCTACTGCTTGCCCATGGGGAGAGAAGTTCTGGGAGTCTATCTGGAAGGTCTAGAGAGTAGTGATTGATTGGGGAGCTACATCACGGGTGGACCTGGCCAGGGGAAGCTTGACATCACCGTGGGACCTGGCCAGGTGAAGCTCGCTGACAAGCGGCAGCCTCTCCGGAGACTACTAATTCCGCTCCTAACATTCCATGCAAATAACCGGCTGAGTGCCATGGGCAGAAAACACTGACACATACCTGCCAGAGGCCTATTCTGGGTCTGGAGAGTCCACCCTGGTCTCCCCTGCAACTCATCATCTCAGCACACACTTTGCCTGCACGCATGGAAACCGCCTCTCTCCACGAATGTCTTCACCTGCTAGGAAACACACGATGTCACTCAGCCAAAGGAGAGCACAGGCCAAGTCAACTGAAGCCCCCATTTTCAAGATTTTGCCCTCTGCTGCTCCACAGCCTCCGGTGGCACACTGCATGTGCGTCACTTCTCGGTAGACGAGGCCGAAATCCGGGCATCCAGGGCCCCAGCCGTCCAGAATCTACGGATGGCGGCATATGGATCACCTCTTTGCCTCGTACAGCAGGGAGGCCTGGGCCCTAGACTGGCTCCGCTAGAGCTCCACGACCTCAGCTATTTTCCCTGACCTTTGGACCGTGCCCTCGTGAGTGTGTCATCTCTACTTCCACTTCTCTTCCCACCACACTGAATCCGCCACCTGCGGATACCTGAGCGTGGACATCAACATCTATCACTGGCTGCAGTGTCACAGGTCACTAGGTGTCTAGGCTCAGGCTGACCTTGGCTGTCTTCTGCCCAGGCAAGGAACCTAATCCTTCCAAGGAAATCAGGACACGTGCTCACTGGCCGACATCCTTTCTTTCATCCACACAGCGGTCTAGATGAGGGGAAAGAGGCCAGGTAGGCCAGGGGAGGGCTGAGTGTGGGGCCTAAGGCTTCTTTCCCAATCACCATGGTGACAGCCACCGGAAGGCTGGGCGGAACTTCGGACGGGGACGAGTCACAAACACTCAGCCAATAGGAGAGGTCCAGCCTAACCGGCCAGTTCCGCAGAGCCCTCCATTTTACCCATGGACAGACAACGGCCCCTTGCGTCTTTGGCCACAAAATCCAGGGCACCCAGGGAATAACTTCACAGTAGGCAACCCCTGATGTGAACACGTTCGACACACTGGGACAGCAGGCAGGTACCTCTTTTCCACTTACGCTAGGATATCACTAGGCAAGGCGCCCTTCCTCAGCATCTGTGGCCTCTCACGTATGTGTTCACTCAGAGGAATCTCTTCATTCTACCCCTGAGACACATCACAAGTATGAGGGGCCTGAGAGAGAGCCTAGAGATGGAACGGGGGAGGCTTCTGGCTGTACTGCTTCCCCGTGGGGACAGAATAGCAGGTAGTCTCTCTGGAAGGTCTTAGCTTCTGTTGACTGACACGCGCAATACAGTAGGGGCGGACCCTGGCCAGGGGGAGCTTGTGGGCAGATGCAACCTCTCCGGCGACGAATAATTGCGCTGCTGCTTTGTATGGTGAAAACCTCCCCCCGCCAAGGGGGATGGGTAGAGAACATTGACCCACACCCGCCAGGGGCCTTTCCTGGGACTAAAGATCCCAACGTGGTCTCAACGTCGTCACCCTCTCAACACACACCTTTCCTGCACACGTAATCCTGCCTTTCTCCGTCAGGGCCCTATGCTACCAGGAAAAAAAGCAAGCCGCTCAAAGAGGCCGATGCCAGGGAAATCGAGGAAACACTGCCAGTTTCCAAATTTTTGCTGTCTACACGTCCCCGCCTCCGGTGCAAGGCTGCCTATGTGGCCGGGCTCCGAAGGCAAGGCCGAAATCCTGGCAGCCTGGGCCCCAGCAGTGCAATGGTTGATGGACGTGGGGACACGGATGACCTGTTCGCCACATACAGGAGGGATCCTTGGGCCCTTCACTGGCTCGCCATTCAGCTCCACGACGTCCACTACTGGCCCCGGCCTTTGCTTTGGCTGGTGCCCCATTAAACGTGTGCTCCGGAGCGATGTTTCTCCACCCATCACTAGCATTCTGCCACCAGGGGATATGTGAGTGTGGGAGTCACCATTTGTCACTGGCAGCAGTGTCACAAGTCACTAGACTTCCAGCTACCCGCTGACCTAGGCTGCCTTCTGCCCCAGGCAAGGTCCCGAATCCTTTATCCCAGATGCTGACACCTGGGCACTGGCGGACATTGATTTTTATCAACACAGAGGTCTGAGTGAGGGTCAGAGGGCCAGGTAGGTGATGTGAAGGCCAGGTGGGCGGGGCTGAGGCTTCTTTGCCATCACCATAGAGACAGTCCCCCCACCGCAAGAGTGGGCGGAGCTTGGGATGGGCCTGGTGACAAGACTGAGCCAATGGCAGAGATCCGGCCCGCCAGGCAGATGACACAGGGCCCTCCATTGGGACCTATGACCCCTAGTGGCCACAGGATTTGAGCACGCCCCGGGAAAGGCTACGCAGGCACAAGGGAGCCCCTGGTGCGGACTGCTTCAGGGCATTGGCAGAGCACGCCAGGTACCTCTTTCCCACTTTCCTGAGGATATCAGTAGGCAAGGCATCCCCACTCAGCATCTCTTGCCTCTCTCTGTCTCTCTCTGCTTGTCTTCGTTCTCTGAAATCTCTTCCTTCTCCCCCTTGTCACTTCACACCTTGGAGTGCCTGACAGAGGGCCTAGAGACCAAAGAGCAAGGGGGGAAGGCCTCTGGCTCTACTGCTTGCCCATGGGGACAGAAGTTCTGGGAGTCTATCTGGAAGGTCTAGAGAGTAGTGATTGATTGGGGAGCTACATCACGGGCGGACCTGGCCAGGTGAAGCTTGACATCACCGTGGGACCTGGCCAGGTGAAGCTCGCTGACAAGTGGCAGCCTCTCCGGAGACTACTAATTCCGCTCCTAACATTCTATGCAAATAACCGGCTGAGTGCCATGGGCAGAAAACATTGACACATACCTGCCAGAGGCCTATTCTGGGTCTGGAGAGTCCACCCTGGTCTCCCCTGCAACTCATCATCTCAGCACACACTTTGCCTGCACGCATGGAAACCGCCTCTCTCCACGAATGTCTTCACCTGCTAGGAAACACACGATGTCACTCAGCCAAAGGAGAGCACAGGCCAAGTCAACTGAAGCCCCCATTTTCAAGATTTTGCCCTCTGCTGTTCCACAGCCTCCGGTGGCACACTGCATGTGCGTCACTTCTCGGTAGACGAGGCCGAAATCCGGGCATCCAGGGCCCCAGCCGTCCAGAATCTACGGATGGCGGCATATGGATCACCTCTTTGCCTCGTACAGCAGGGAGGCCTGGGCCCTAGACTGGCTCCGCTAGAGCTCCACGACCTCAGCTATTTTCCCTGACCTTTGGCCCGTGCCCTCGTGAGTGTGTCATCTCTACCTCCACTTCTCTTCCCACCACACTGAATCCGCCACCTGCGGATACCTGAGCGTGGACATCAACATCTATCACTGGCTGCAGTGTCACAGGTCACTAGGTGTCTAGGCTCAGGCTGACCTTGGCTGTCTTCTGCCCAGGCAAGGAACCTAATCCTTCCAAGGAAATCAGGACACGTGCTCACTGGCCGACATCCTTTCTTTCATCCACACAGCGGTCTAGATGAGGGGAAAGAGGCCAGGTAGGCCAGGTGAGGGCTGAGTGTGGGGCCTAAGGTTTCTTTCCCAATCACCATGGTGACAGCCACCGGAAGGCTGGGCGGAACTTCGGACGGGGACAAGTCACAAACACTCAGCCAATAGGAGAGGTCCAGCCTAACTGGCCAGTTCCGCAGAGCCCTCCATTTTACCCATGGACAGAAAACGGCCCCTTGCGTCTTTGGCCACAAATCCAGGGCACCCAGGGAATAACTTCACAGTAGGCAACCCCTGATGTGAACACGTTCGACACACTGGGACAGCAGGCAGGTACCTCTTTTCCACTTACGCTAGGATATCACTAGGCAAGGCGCCCTTCCTCAGCATCTCTGGCCTCTCACGTATGTGTTCACTCAGAGGAATCTCTTCATTCTACCCCTGAGACACATCACAAGTATGAGGGGCCTGAGAGAGAGCCTAGAGATGGAACGGGGGAGGCTTCTGGCTGTACTGCTTCCCCGTGGGGACAGAATAGCAGGTAGTCTCTCTGGAAGGTCTTAGCTTCTGTTGACTGACACGCGCAATACAGTAGGGGCGGACCCTGGCCAGGGGGAGCTTGTGGGCAGATGCAACCTCTCCGGCGACGAATAATTGCGCTGCTGCTTTGTATGGTGAAAACCTCCCCCCGCCAAGGGGCATGGGTAGAGAACATTGACCCACACCCGCCAGGGGCCTTTCCTGGGACTAAAGATCCCAACGTGGTCCCAACGTCGTCACCCTCTCAACACACACCTTTCCTGCACACGTAATCCTGCCTTTCTCCGTCAGGGCCCTATCCTACCAGGAAAAAAAGCAAGCCGCTCAAAAAGGCCGATGCCAGGGAAATCGAGGAAACACTGCCAGTTTCCAAATTTTTGCTGTCTACACGTCCCCGCCTCCGGTGCAAGGCTGCCTATGTGGCCGGGCTCCGAAGGCAAGGCCGAAATCCTGGCAGCCTGGGCCCCAGCAGTGCAATGGTTGATGGACGTGGGGACACGGATGACCTGTTCGCCACATACAGGAGGGATCCTTGGGCCCTTCACTGGCTCGCCATTCAGCTCCACCACGTCCACTACTGGCCCTGGCCTTTGCTTTGGCTGGTGCCCCATTAAACGTGTGCTCCGGAGCGATCTTTCTCCACCCATCACTAGCATTCTGCCACCAGGGGATATGTGAGTGTGGGAGTCACCATTTGTCACTGGCAGCAGTGTCACAAGTCACTAGACTTCCAGCTACCCGCTGACCTAGGCTGCCTTCTGCCCCAGGCAAGGTCCCGAATCCTTTATCCCAGATGCTGACACCTGGGCACTGGCGGACATTGATTTTTATCAACACAGAGGTCTGAGTGAGGGTCAGAGGGCCAGGTAGGTGAAGTCAAGGCCAGGTGGGCGGGGCTGAGGCTTCTTTGCCATCACCATAGAGACAGTCCCCCCACCGCAAGAGTGGGCGGAGCTTGGGATGGGCCTGCTGACAAGACTGAGCCAATGGCAGAGATCCGGCCCGCCAGGCAGATGACACAGGGCCCTCCATTGGGACCTATGACCCCTAGTGGCCACAGGATTTGAGCACGCCCCGGGAAAGGCTACGCAGGCACAAGGGAGCCCCTGGTGCGGACTGCTTCAGGGCATTGGCAGAGCACGCCAGGTACCTCTTTCCCACTTTCCTGAGGATATCAGTAGGCAAGGCATCCCCACTCAGCATCTCTTGCCTCTCTCTGTCTCTCTCTGCTTGTCTTCGTTCTCTGAAATCTCTTCCTTCTCCCCCTTGTCACTTCACACCTTGGAGTGCCTGACAGAGGGCCTAGAGACCAAAGAGCAAAGGGGGAAGGCCTCTGGCTCTACTGCTTGCCCATGGGGACAGAAGTTCTCGGAGTCTATCTGGGAGGTCTAGAGAGTAGTGATT
The DNA here is from genome assembly GCF_030014295.1 of Loxodonta africana. Classification (NCBI taxonomy): domain Eukaryota; kingdom Metazoa; phylum Chordata; class Mammalia; order Proboscidea; family Elephantidae; genus Loxodonta; species Loxodonta africana. The sequence goes on from NW_026975614.1 coordinate 464,435, forward strand.
GATTGGGGAGCTACATCACGGGCGGACCTGGCCAGGTGAAGCTTGACATCACCGTGGGACCTGGCCAGGTGAAGCTCGCTGACAAGTGGCAGCCTCTCCGGAGACTACTAATTCCGCTCCTAACATTCTATGCAAATAACCGGCTGAGTGCCATGGGCAGAAAACATTGACACATACCTGCCAGAGGCCTATTCTGGGTCTGGAGAGTCCACCCTGGTCTCCCCTGCAACTCATCATCTCAGCACACACTTTGCCTGCACGCATGGAAACCGCCTCTCTCCACGAATGTCTTCACCTGCTAGGAAACACACGATGTCACTCAGCCAAAGGAGAGCACAGGCCAAGTCAACTGAAGCCCCCATTTTCAAGATTTTGCCCTCTGCTGCTCCACAGCCTCCGGTGGCACACTGCATGTGCGTCACTTCTCGGTAGACGAGGCCGAAATCCGGGCATCCAGGGCCCCAGCCGTCCAGAATCTACGGATGGCGGCATATGGATCACCTCTTTGCCTCGTACAGCAGGGAGGCCTGGGCCCTAGACTGGCTCCGCTAGAGCTCCACGACCTCAGCTATTTTCCCTGACCTTTGGCCCGTGCCCTCGTGAGTGTGTCATCTCTACCTCCACTTCTCTTCCCACCACACTGAATCCGCCACCTGCGGATACCTGAGCGTGGACATCAACATCTATCACTGGCTGCAGTGTCACAGGTCACTAGGTGTCTAGGCTCAGGCTGACCTTGGCTGTCTTCTGCCCAGGCAAGGAACCTAATCCTTCCAAGGAATTCAGGACACGTGCTCACTGGCCGACATCCTTTCTTTCATCCACACAGCGGTCTAGATGAGGGGAAAGAGGCCAGGTAGGCCAGGTGAGGGCTGAGTGTGGGGCCTAAGGCTTCTTTCCCAATCACCATGGTGACAGCCACCGGAAGGCTGGGCGGAACTTCGGACGGGGACGAGTCACAAACACTCAGCCAATAGGAGAGGTCCAGCCTAACCGGCCAGTTCCGCAGAGCCCTCCATTTTACCCATGGACAGACAACGGCCCCTTGCGTCTTTGGCCACAAAATCCAGGGCACCCAGGGAATAACTTCACAGTAGGCAACCCCTGATGTGAACACGTTCGACACACTGGGACAGCAGGCAGGTACCTCTTTTCCACTTACGCTAGGATATCACTAGGCAAGGCGCCCTTCCTCAGCATCTCTGGCCTCTCAGGTATGTGTTCACTCAGAGGAATCTCTTCATTCTACCCCTGAGACACATCACAAGTATGAGGGGCCTGAGAGAGAGCCTAGAGATGGAACGGGGGAGGCTTCTGGCTGTACTGCTTCCCCGTGGGGACAGAATAGCAGGTAGTCTCTCTGGAAGGTCTTAGCTTCTGTTGACTGACACGCGCAATACAGTAGGGGCGGACACTGGCCAGGGGGAGCTTGTGGGCAGATGCAACCTCTCCGGCGACGAATAATTGCGCTGCTGCTTTGTATGGTGAAAACCTCCCCCCGCCAAGGGGGATGGGTAGAGAACATTGACCCACACCCGCCAGGGGCCTTTCCTGGGACTAAAGATCCCAACGTGGTCTCAACGTCGTCACCCTCTCAACACACACCTTTCCTGCACACGTAATCCTGCCTTTCTCCGTCAGGGCCCTATGCTACGAGGAAAAAAAGCAAGCCGCTCAAAGAGGCCGATGCCAGGGAAATCGAGGAAACACTGCCAGTTTCCAAATTTTTGCTGTCTACACGTCCCCGCCTCCGGTGCAAGGCTGCCTATGTGGCCGGGCTCCGAAGGCAAGGCCGAAATCCTGGCAGCCTGGGCCCCAGCAGTGCAATGGTTGATGGACGTGGGGACACGGATGACCTGTTCGCCACATACAGGAGGGATCCTTGGGCCCTTCACTGGCTCGCCATTCAGCTCCACGACGTCCACTACTGGCCCTGGCCTTTGCTTTGGCTGGTGCCCCATTAAACGTGTGCTCCGGAGCGATCTTTCTCCACCCATCACTAGCATTCTGCCACCAGGGGATATGTGAGTGTGGGAGTCACCATTTGTCACTGGCAGCAGTGTCACAAGTCACTAGACTTCCAGCTACCCGCTGACCTAGGCTGCCTTCTGCCCCAGGCAAGGTCCCGAATCCTTTATCCCAGATGCTGACACCTGGGCACTGGCGGACATTGATTTTTATCAACACAGAGGTCTGAGTGAGGGTCAGAGGGCCAGGTAGGTGAAGTCAAGGCCAGGTGGGCGGGGCTGAGGCTTCTTTGCCATCACCATAGAGACAGTCCCCCCACCGCAAGAGTGGGCGGAGCTTGGGATGGGCCTGCTGACAAGACTGAGCCAATGGCAGAGATCCGGCCCGCCAGGCAGATGACACAGGGCCCTCCATTGGGACCTATGACCCCTAGTGGCCACAGGATTTGAGCACGCCCCGTGAAAGGCTACGCAGGCACAAGGGAGCCCCTGGTGCGGACTGCTTCAGGGCATTGGCAGAGCACACCAGGTACCTCTTTCCCACTTTCCTGAGGATATCAGTAGGCAAGGCATCCCCACTCAGCATCTCTTGCCTCTCTCTGTCTCTCTCTGCTTGTCTTCGTTCTCTGAAATCTCTTCCTTCTCCCCCTTGTCACTTCACACCTTGGAGTGCCTGACAGAGGGCCTAGAGACCAAAGAGCAAAGGGGGAAGGCCTCTGGCTCTACTGCTTGCCCATGGGGAGAGAAGTTCTGGGAGTCTATCTGGAAGGTCTAGAGAGTAGTGATTGATTGGGGAGCTACATCACGGGCGGACCTGGCCAGGTGAAGCTTGACATCACCGTGGGACCTGGCCAGGTGAAGCTCGCTGACAAGCGGCAGCCTCTCCGGAGACTACTAATTCCGCTCCTAACATTCCATGCAAATAACCGGCTGAGTGCCATGGGCAGAAAACACTGACACATACCTGCCAGAGGCCTATTCTGGGTCTGGAGAGTCCACCCTGGTCTCCCCTGCAACTCATCATCTCAGCACACACTTTGCCTGCACGCATGGAAACCGCCTCTCTCCACGAATGTCTTCACCTGCTAGGAAACACACGATGTCACTCAGCCAAAGGAGAGCACAGGCCAAGTCAACTGAAGCCCCCATTTTCAAGATTTTGCCCTCTGCTGCTCCACAGCCTCCGGTGGCACACTGCATGTGCGTCACTTCTCGGTAGACGAGGCCGAAATCCGGGCATCCAGGGCCCCAGCCGTCCAGAATCTACGGATGGCGGCATATGGATCACCTCTTTGCCTCGTACAGCAGGGAGGCCTGGGCCCTAGACTGGCTCCGCTAGAGCTCCACGACCTCAGCTATTTTCCCTGACCTTTGGCCCGTGCCCTCGTGAGTGTGTCATCTCTACCTCCACTTCTCTTCCCACCACACTGAATCCGCCACCTGCGGATACCTGAGCGTGGACATCAACATCTATCACTGGCTGCAGTGTCACAGGTCACTAGGTGTCTAGGCTCAGGCTGACCTTGGCTGTCTTCTGCCCAGGCAAGGAACCTAATCCTTCCAAGGAATTCAGGACACGTGCTCACTGGCCGACATCCTTTCTTTCATCCACACAGCGGTCTAGATGAGGGGAAAGAGGCCAGGTAGGCCAGGGGAGGGCTGAGTGTGGGGCCTAAGGCTTCTTTCCCAATCACCATGGTGACAGCCACCGGAAGGCTGGGCGGAACTTCGGACGGGGACGAGTCACAAACACTCAGCCAATAGGAGAGGTCCAGCCTAACCGGCCAGTTCCGCAGAGCCCTCCATTTTACCCATGGACAGACAACGGCCCCTTGCGTCTTTGGCCACAAAATCCAGGGCACCCAGGGAATAACTTCACAGTAGGCAACCCCTGATGTGAACACGTTCGACACACTGGGACAGCAGGCAGGTACCTCTTTTCCACTTACGCTAGGATATCACTAGGCAAGGCGCCCTTCCTCAGCATCTCTGGCCTCTCACGTATGTGTTCACTCAGAGGAATCTCTTCATTCTACCCCTGAGACACATCACAAGTATGAGGGGCCTGAGAGAGAGCCTAGAGATGGAACGGGGGAGGCTTCTGGCTGTACTGCTTCCCCGTGGGGACAGAATAGCAGGTAGTCTCTCTGGAAGGTCTTAGCTTCTGTTGACTGACACGCGCAATACAGTAGGGGCGGACCCTGGCCAGGGGGAGCTTGTGGGCAGATGCAACCTCTCCGGCGACGAATAATTGCGCTGCTGCTTTGTATGGTGAAAACCTCCCCCCGCCAAGGGGGATGGGTAGAGAACATTGACCCACACCCGCCAGGGGCCTTTCCTGGGACTAAAGATCCCAACGTGGTCTCAACGTCGTCACCCTCTCAACACACACCTTTCCTGCACACGTAATCCTGCCTTTCTCCGTCAGGACCCTATCCTACCAGGAAAAATGCAAGCCGCTCAAAGAGGCCGATGCCAGGGAAATCGAGGAAACACTGCCAGTTTCCAAATTTTTGCTGTCTACACGTCCCCGCCTCCGGTGCAAGGCTGCCTATGTGGCCGGGCTCCGAAGGCAAGGCCGAAATCCTGGCAGCCTGGGCCCCAGCAGTGCAATGGTTGATGGACGTGGGGACACGGATGACCTGTTCGCCACATACAGGAGGGATCCTTGGGCCCTTCACTGGCTCGCCATTCAGCTCCGCGACGTCCACTACTGGCCCTGGCCTTTGCTTTGGCTGGTGCCCCATTAAACGTGTGCTCCGGAGCGATCTTTCTCCACCCATCACTAGCGTTCTGCCACCAGGGGATATGTGAGTGTGGGAGTCACCATTTGTCACTGGCAGCAGTGTCCCAAGTCACTAGACTTCCAGCTACCCGCTGACCTAGGCTGCCTTCTGCCCCAGGCAAGGTCCCGAATCCTTTATCCCAGATGCTGACACCTGGGCACTGGCGGACATTGATTTTTATCAACACAGAGGTCTGAGTGAGGGTCAGAGGGCCAGGTAGGTGAAGTGAAGGCCAGGTGGGCGGGGCTGAGGCTTCTTTGCCATCACCATAGAGACAGTCCCCCCACCGCAAGAGTGGGCGGAGCTTGGGATGGGCCTGGTGACAAGACTGAGCCAATGGCAGAGATCCGGCCCGCCAGGCAGATGACACAGGGCCCTCCATTGTGACTTATGACCCCTAGTGGCCACAGGATTTGAGCACGCCCCGGGAAAGGCTACGCAGGCACAAGGGAGCCCCTGGTGCGGACTGCTTCAGGGCATTGGCAGAGCACGCCAGGTACCTCTTTCCCACTTTCCTGAGGATATCAGTAGGCAAGGCATCCCCACTCAGCATCTCTTGCCTCTCTCTGTCTCTCTCTGCTTGTCTTCGTTCTCTGAAATCTCTTCCTTCTCCCCCTTGTCACTTCACACCTTGGAGTGCCTGACAGAGGGCCTAGAGACCAAAGAGCAAAGGGGGAAGGCCTCTGGCTCTACTGCTTGCCCATGGGGAGAGAAGTTCTGGGAGTCTATCTGGGAGGTCTAGAGAGTAGTGATTGATTGGGGAGCTACATCACGGGCGGACCTGGCCAGGTGAAGCTTGACATCACCGTGGGACCTGGCCAGGTGAAGCTCGCTGACAAGCGGCAGCCTCTCCGGAGACTACTAATTCCGCTCCTAACATTCTATGCAAATAACCGGCTGAGTGCCATGGGCAGAAAACATTGACACATACCTGCCAGAGGCCTATTCTGGGTCTGGAGAGTCCACCCTGGTCTCCCCTGCAACTCATCATCTCAGCACACACTTTGCCTGCACGCATGGAAACCGCCTCTCTCCACGAATGTCTTCACCTGCTAGGAAACACACGATGTCACTCAGCCAAAGGAGAGCACAGGCCAAGTCAACTGAAGCCCCCATTTTCAAGATTTTGCCCTCTGCTGCTCCACAGCCTCCGGTGGCACACTGCATGTGCGTCACTTCTCGGTAGACGAGGCCGAAATCCGGGCATCCAGGGCCCCAGCCGTCCAGAATCTACGGATGGCGGCATATGGATCACCTCTTTGCCTCGTACAGCAGGGAGGCCTGGGCCCTAGACTGGCTCCGCCAGAGCTCCACGACCTCAGCTATTTTCCCTGACCTTTGGCCTGTGCCCTCGTGAGTGTGTCATCTCTACTTCCACTTCTCTTCCCACCACACTGAATCCGCCACCTGTGGATACCTGAGCGTGAGCATCAACATCTATCACTGGCTGCAGTGTCACAGGTCACTAGGTGTCTAGGCTCAGGCTGACCTTGGCTGTCTTCTGCCCAGGCAAGGAACCTAATCCTTCCAAGGAAATCAGGACACGTGCTCACTGGCCGACATCCTTTCTTTCATCCACACAGCGGTCTAGATGAGGGGAAAGAGGCCAGGTAGGCCAGGTGAGGGCTGAGTGTGGGGCCTAAGGCTTCTTTCCCAATCACCATGGTGACAGCCACCGGAAGGCTGGGCGGAACTTCGGACGGGGACGAGTCACAAACACTCAGCCAATAGGAGAGGTCCAGCCTAACCGGCCAGTTCCGCAGAGCCCTCCATTTTACCCATGGACAGACAACGCCCCCTTGCGTCTTTGGCCACAAAATCCAGGGCACCCAGGGAATAACTTCACAGTAGGCAACCCCTGATGTGAACACGTTCGACACACTGGGACAGCAGGCAGGTACCTCTTTTCCACTTACGCTAGGATATCACTAGGCAAGGCGCCCTTCCTCAGCATCTCTGGCCTCTCACGTATGTGTTCACTCAGAGGAATCTCTTCATTCTACCCCTGAGACACATCACAAGTATGAGGGGCCTGAGAGAGAGCCTAGAGATGGAACGGGGGAGGCTTCTGGCTGTACTGCTTCCCCGTGGGGACAGAATAGCAGGTAGTCTCTCTGGAAGGTCTTAGCTTCTGTTGACTGACACGCGCAATACAGTAGGGGCGGACCCTGGCCAGGGGGAGCTTGTGGGCAGATGCAACCTCTCCGGCGACGAATAATTGCGCTGCTGCTTTGTATGGTGAAAACCTCCCCCCGCCAAGGGGCATGGGTAGAGAACATTGACCCACACCCGCCAGGGGCCTTTCCTGGGACTAAAGATCCCAACGTGGTCTCAACGTCGTCACCCTCTCAACACACACCTTTCCTGCACACGTAATCCTGCCTTTCTCCGTCAGGACCCTATCCTACCAGGAAAAATGCAAGCCGCTCAAAGAGGCCGATGCCAGGGAAATCGAGGAAACACTGCCAGTTTCCAAATTTTTGCTGTCTACACGTCCCCGCCTCCGGTGCAAGGCTGCCTATGTGGCCGGGCTCCGAAGGCAAGGCCGAAATCCTGGCAGCCTGGGCCCCAGCAGTGCAATGGTTGATGGACGTGGGGACACGGATGACCTGTTCGCCACATACAGGAGGGATCCTTGGGCCCTTCACTGGCTCGCCATTCAGCTCCGCGACGTCCACTACTGGCCCTGGCCTTTGCTTTGGCTGGTGCCCCATTAAACGTGTGCTCCGGAGCGATCTTTCTCCACCCATCACTAGCGTTCTGCCACCAGGGGATATGTGAGTGTGGGAGTCACCATTTGTCACTGGCAGCAGTGTCCCAAGTCACTAGACTTCCAGCTACCCGCTGACCTAGGCTGCCTTCTGCCCCAGGCAAGGTCCCGAATCCTTTATCCCAGATGCTGACACCTGGGCACTGGCGGACATTGATTTTTATCAACACAGAGGTCTGAGTGAGGGTCAGAGGGCCAGGTAGGTGAAGTCAAGGCCAGGTGGGCGGGGCTGAGGCTTCTTTGCCATCACCATAGAGACAGTCCCCCCACCGCAAGAGTGGGCGGAGCTTGGGATGGGCCTGGTGACAAGACTGAGCCAATGGCAGAGATCCGGCCCGCCAGGCAGATGACACAGGGCCCTCCATTGTGACCTATGACCCCTAGTGGCCACAGGATTTGAGCACGCCCCGGGAAAGGCTACGCAGGCACAAGGGAGCCCCTGGTGCGGACTGCTTCAGGGCATTGGCAGAGCACGCCAGGTACCTCTTTCCCACTTTCCTGAGGATATCAGTAGGCAAGGCATCCCCACTCAGCATCTCTTGCCTCTCTCTGTCTCTCTCTGCTTGTCTTCGTTCTCTGAAATCTCTTCCTTCTCCCCCTTGTCACTTCACACCTTGGAGTGCCTGACAGAGGGCCTAGAGACCAAAGAGCAAAGGGGGAAGGCCTCTGGCTCTACTGCTTGCCCATGGGGAGAGAAGTTCTGGGAGTCTATCTGGGAGGTCTAGAGAGTAGTGATTGATTGGGGAGCTACATCACGGGCGGACCTGGCCAGGTGAAGCTTGACATCACCGTGGGACCTGGCCAGGTGAAGCTCGCTGACAAGCGGCAGCCTCTCCGGAGACTACTAATTCCGCTCCTAACATTCTATGCAAATAACCGGCTGAGTGCCATGGGCAGAAAACATTGACACATACCTGCCAGAGGCCTATTCTGGGTCTGGAGAGTCCACCCTGGTCTCCCCTGCAACTCATCATCTCAGCACACACTTTGCCTGCACGCATGGAAACCGCCTCTCTCCACGAATGTCTTCACCTGCTAGGAAACACACGATGTCACTCAGCCAAAGGAGAGCACAGGCCAAGTCAACTGAAGCCCCCATTTTCAAGATTTTGCCCTCTGCTGCTCCACAGCCTCCGGTGGCACACTGCATGTGCGTCACTTCTCGGTAGACGAGGCCGAAATCCGGGCATCCAGGGCCCCAGCCGTCCAGAATCTACGGATGGCGGCATATGGATCACCTCTTTGCCTCGTACAGCAGGGAGGCCTGGGCCCTAGACTGGCTCCGCCAGAGCTCCACGACCTCAGCTATTTTCCCTGACCTTTGGCCTGTGCCCTCGTGAGTGTGTCATCTCTACTTCCACTTCTCTTCCCACCACACTGAATCCGCCACCTGTGGATACCTGAGCGTGAGCATCAACATCTATCACTGGCTGCAGTGTCACAGGTCACTAGGTGTCTAGGCTCAGGCTGACCTTGGCTGTCTTCTGCCCAGGCAAGGAACCTAATCCTTCCAAGGAAATCAGGACACGTGCTCACTGGCCGACATCCTTTCTTTCATCCACACAGCGGTCTAGATGAGGGGAAAGAGGCCAGGTAGGCCAGGTGAGGGCTGAGTGTGGGGCCTAAGGCTTCTTTCCCAATCACCATGGTGACAGCCACCGGAAGGCTGGGCGGAACTTCGGACGGGGACGAGTCACAAACACTCAGCCAATAGGAGAGGTCCAGCCTAACCGGCCAGTTCCGCAGAGCCCTCCATTTTACCCATGGACAGACAACGCCCCCTTGCGTCTTTGGCCACAAAATCCAGGGCACCCAGGGAATAACTTCACAGTAGGCAACCCCTGATGTGAACACGTTCGACACACTGGGACAGGAGGCAGGTACCTCTTTTCCACTTACGCTAGGATATCACTAGGCAAGGCGCCCTTCCTCAGCATCTGTGGCCTCTCACGTATGTGTTCACTCAGAGGAATCTCTTCATTCTACCCCTGAGACACATCACAAGTATGAGGGGCCTGAGAGAGAGCCTAGAGATGGAACGGGGGAGGCTTCTGGCTGTACTGCTTCCCCGTGGGGACAGAATAGCAGGTAGTCTCTCTGGAAGGTCTTAGCTTCTGTTGACTGACACGCGCAATACAGTAGGGGCGGACCCTGGCCAGGGGGAGCTTGTGGGCAGATGCAACCTCTCCGGCGACGAATAATTGCGCTGCTGCTTTGTATGGTGAAAACCTCCCCCCGCCAAGGGGGATGGGTAGAGAACATTGACCCACACCCGCCAGGGGCCTTTCCTGGGACTAAAGATCCCAACGTGGTCTCAACGTCGTCACCCTCTCAACACACACCTTTCCTGCACACGTAATCCTGCCTTTCTCCGTCAGGACCCTATCCTACCAGGAAAAATGCAAGCCGCTCAAAGAGGCCGATGCCAGGGAAATCGAGGAAACACTGCCAGTTTCCAAATTTTTGCTGTCTACACGTCCCCGCCTCCGGTGCAAGGCTGCCTATGTGGCCGGGCTCCGAAGGCAAGGCCGAAATCCTGGCAGCCTGGGCCCCAGCAGTGCAATGGTTGATGGACGTGGGGACACGGATGACCTGTTCGCCACATACAGGAGGGATCCTTGGGCCCTTCACTGGCTCGCCATTCAGCTCCGCGACGTCCACTACTGGCCCTGGCCTTTGCTTTGGCTGGTGCCCCATTAAACGTGTGCTCCGGAGCGATGTTTCTCCACCCATCACTAGCGTTCTGCCACCAGGGGATATGTGAGTGTAGGAGTCACCATTTGTCACTGGCAGCAGTGTCCCAAGTCACTAGACTTCCAGCTACCCGCTGACCTAGGCTGCCTTCTGCCCCAGGCAAGGTCCCGAATCCTTTATCCCAGATGCTGACACCTGGGCACTGGCGGACATTGATTTTTATCAACACAGAGGTCTGAGTGAGGGTCAGAGGGCCAGGTAGGTGAAGTCAAGGCCAGGTGGGCGGGGCTGAGGCTTCTTTGCCATCACCATAGAGACAGTCCCCCCCACCGCAAGAGTGGGCGGAGCTTGGGATGGGCCTGGTGACAAGACTGAGCCAATGGCAGAGATCCGGCCCGCCAGGCAGATGACACAGGGCCCTCCATTGTGACCTATGACCCCTAGTGGCCACAGGATTTGAGCACGCCCCGGGAAAGGCTACGCAGGCACAAGGGAGCCCCTGGTGCGGACTGCTTCAGGGCATTGGCAGAGCACGCCAGGTACCTCTTTCCCACTTTCCTGAGGATATCAGTAGGCAAGGCATCCCCACTCAGCATCTCTTGCCTCTCTCTTTCTCTCTCTGCTTGTCTTCGTTCTCTGAAATCTCTTCCTTCTCCCCCTTGTCACTTCACACCTTGGAGTGCCTGACAGAGGGCCTAGAGACCAAAGAGCAAAGGGGGAAGGCCTCTGGCTCTACTGCTTGCCCATGGGGAGAGAAGTTCTGGGAGTCTATCTGGAAGGTCTAGAGAGCAGTGATTGATTGGGGAGCTACATCACGGGCGGACCTGGCCAGGTGAAGCTTGACATCACCGTGGGACCTGGCCAGGTGAAGCTCGCTGACAAGCGGCAGCCTCTCCGGAGACTACTAATTCCGCTCCTAACATTCCATGCAAATAACCGGCTGAGTGCCATGGGCAGAAAACATTGACACATACCTGCCAGAGGCCTATTCTGGGTCTGGAGAGTCCACCCTGGTCTCCCCTGCAACTCATCATCTCAGCACACACTTTGCCTGCACGCATGGAAACCGCCTCTCTCCACGAATGTCTTCACCTGCTAGGAAACACACGATGTCACTCAGCCAAAGGAGAGCACAGGCCAAGTCAACTGAAGCCCCCATTTTCAAGATTTTGCCCTCTGCTGCTCCACAGCCTCCGGTGGCACACTGCATGTGCGTCACTTCTCGGTAGACGAGGCCGAAATCCGGGCATCCAGGGCCCCAGCCGTCCAGAATCTACGGATGGCGGCATATGGATCACCTCTTTGCCTCGTACAGCAGGGAGGCCTGGGCCCTAGACTGGCTCCGCTAGAGCTCCACGACCTCAGCTATTTTCCCTGACCTTTGGCCTGTGCCCTCGTGAGTGTGTCATCTCTACCTCCACTTCTCTTCCCACCACACTGAATCCGCCACCTGCGGATACCTGAGCGTGGACATCAACATCTATCACTGGCTGCAGTGTCACAGGTCACTAGGTGTCTAGGCTCAGGCTGACCTTGGCTGTCTTCTGCCCAGGCAAGGAACCTAATCCTTCCAAGGAAATCAGGACACGTGCTCACTGGCCGACATCCTTTCTTTCATCCACACAGCGGTCTAGATGAGGGGAAAGAGGCCAGGTAGGCCAGGTGAGGGCTGAGTGTGGGGCCTAAGGCTTCTTTCCCAATCACCATGGTGACAGCCACCGGAAGGCTGGGCGGAACTTCGGACGGGGACGAGTCACAAACACTCAGCCAATAGGAGAGGTCCAGCCTAACCGGCCAGTTCCGCAGAGCCCTCCATTTTACCCATGGACAGACAACGGCCCCTTGCGTCTTTGGCCACAAAATCCAGGGCACCCAGGGAATAACTTCACAGTAGGCAACCCCTGATGTGAACACGTTCGACACACTGGGACAGCAGGCAGGTACCTCTTTTCCACTTACGCTAGGATATCACTAGGCAAGGCGCCCTTCCTCAGCATCTGTGGCCTCTCACGTATGTGTTCACTCAGAGGAATCTCTTCATTCTACCCCTGAGACACATCACAAGTATGAGGGGCCTGAGAGAGAGCCTAGAGATGGAACGGGGGAGGCTTCTGGCTGTACTGCTTCCCCGTGGGGACAGAATAGCAGGTAGTCTCTCTGGAAGGTCTTAGCTTCTGTTGACTGACACGCGCAATACAGTAGGGGCGGACCCTGGCCAGGGGGAGCTTGTGGGCAGATGCAACCTCTCCGGCGACGAATAATTGCGCTGCTGCTTTGTATGGTGAAAACCTCCCCCCGCCAAGGGGGATGGGTAGAGAACATTGACCCACACCCGCCAGGGGCCTTTCCTGGGACTAAAGATCCCAACGTGGTCTCAACGTCGTCACCCTCTCAACACACACCTTTCCTGCACACGTAATCCTGCCTTTCTCCGTCAGGACCCTATCCTACCAGGAAAAATGCAAGCCGCTCAAAGAGGCCGATGCCAGGGAAATCGAGGAAACACTGCCAGTTTCCAAATTTTTGCTGTCTACACGTCCCCGCCTCCGGTGCAAGGCTGCCTATGTGGCCGGGCTCCGAAGGCAAGGCCGAAATCCTGGCAGCCTGGGCCCCAGCAGTGCAATGGTTGATGGACGTGGGGACACGGATGACCTGTTCGCCACATACAGGAGGGATCCTTGGGCCCTTCACTGGCTCGCCATTCAGCTCCGCGACGTCCACTACTGGCCCTGGCCTTTGCTTTGGCTGGTGCCCCATTAAACGTGTGCTCCGGAGCGATGTTTCTCCACCCATCACTAGCGTTCTGCCACCAGGGGATATGTGAGTGTAGGAGTCACCATTTGTCACTGGCAGCAGTGTCCCAAGTCACTAGACTTCCAGCTACCCGCTGACCTAGGCTGCCTTCTGCCCCAGGCAAGGTCCCGAATCCTTTATCCCAGATGCTGACACCTGGGCACTGGCGGACATTGATTTTTATCAACACAGAGGTCTGAGTGAGGGTCAGAGGGCCAGGTAGGTGAAGTCAAGGCCAGGTGGGCGGGGCTGAGGCTTCTTTGCCATCACCATAGAGACAGTCCCCCCCACCGCAAGAGTGGGCGGAGCTTGGGATGGGCCTGGTGACAAGACTGAGCCAATGGCAGAGATCCGGCCCGCCAGGCAGATGACACAGGGCCCTCCATTGTGACCTATGACCCCTAGTGGCCACAGGATTTGAGCACGCCCCGGGAAAGGCTACGCAGGCACAAGGGAGCCCCTGGTGCGGACTGCTTCAGGGCATTGGCAGAGCACGCCAGGTACCTCTTTCCCACTTTCCTGAGGATATCAGTAGGCAAGGCATCCCCACTCAGCATCTCTTGCCTCTCTCTGTCTCTCTCTGCTTGTCTTCGTTCTCTGAAATCTCTTCCTTCTCCCCCTTGTCACTTCACACCTTGGAGTGCCTGACAGAGGGCCTAGAGACCAAAGAGCAAAGGGGGAAGGCCTCTGGCTCTACTGCTTGCCCATGGGGAGAGAAGTTCTGGGAGTCTATCTGGAAGGTCTAGAGAGCAGTGATTGATTGGGGAGCTACATCACGGGCGGACCTGGCCAGGTGAAGCTTGACATCACCGTGGGACCTGGCCAGGTGAAGCTCGCTGACAAGCGGCAGCCTCTCCGGAGACTACTAATTCCGCTCCTAACATTCCATGCAAATAACCGGCTGAGTGCCATGGGCAGAAAACATTGACACATACCTGCCAGAGGCCTATTCTGGGTCTGGAGAGTCCACCCTGGTCTCCCCTGCAACTCATCATCTCAGCACACACTTTGCCTGCACGCATGGAAACCGCCTCTCTCCACGAATGTCTTCACCTGCTAGGAAACACACGATGTCACTCAGCCAAAGGAGAGCACAGGCCAAGTCAACTGAAGCCCCCATTTTCAAGATTTTGCCCTCTGCTGCTCCACAGCCTCCGGTGGCACACTGCATGTGCGTCACTTCTCGGTAGACGAGGCCGAAATCCGGGCATCCAGGGCCCCAGCCGTCCAGAATCTACGGATGGCGGCATATGGATCACCTCTTTGCCTCGTACAGCAGGGAGGCCTGGGCCCTAGACTGGCTCCGCTAGAGCTCCACGACCTCAGCTATTTTCCCTGACCTTTGGCCTGTGCCCTCGTGAGTGTGTCATCTCTACCTCCACTTCTCTTCCCACCACACTGAATCCGCCACCTGCGGATACCTGAGCGTGGACATCAACATCTATCACTGGCTGCAGTGTCACAGGTCACTAGGTGTCTAGGCTCAGGCTGACCTTGGCTGTCTTCTGCCCAGGCAAGGAACCTAATCCTTCCAAGGAAATCAGGACACGTGCTCACTGGCCGACATCCTTTCTTTCATCCACACAGCGGTCTAGATGAGGGGAAAGAGGCCAGGTAGGCCAGGTGAGGGCTGAGTGTGGGGCCTAAGGCTTCTTTCCCAATCACCATGGTGACAGCCACCGGAAGGCTGGGCGGAACTTCGGACGGGGACGAGTCACAAACACTCAGCCAATAGGAGAGGTCCAGCCTAACCGGCCAGTTCCGCAGAGCCCTCCATTTTACCCATGGACAGACAACGGCCCCTTGCGTCTTTGGCCACAAAATCCAGGGCACCCAGGGAATAACTTCACAGTAGGCAACCCCTGATGTGAACACGTTCGACACACTGGGACAGCAGGCAGGTACCTCTTTTCCACTTACGCTAGGATATCACTAGGCAAGGCGCCCTTCCTCAGCATCTGTGGCCTCTCACGTATGTGTTCACTCAGAGGAATCTCTTCATTCTACCCCTGAGACACATCACAAGTATGAGGGGCCTGAGAGAGAGCCTAGAGATGGAACGGGGGAGGCTTCTGGCTGTACTGCTTCCCCGTGGGGACAGAATAGCAGGTAGTCTCTCTGGAAGGTCTTAGCTTCTGTTGACTGACACGCGCAATACAGTAGGGGCGGACCCTGGCCAGGGGGAGCTTGTGGGCAGATGCAACCTCTCCGGCGACGAATAATTGCGCTGCTGCTTTGTATGGTGAAAACCTCCCCCCGCCAAGGGGGATGGGTAGAGAACATTGACCCACACCCGCCAGGGGCCTTTCCTGGGACTAAAGATCCCAACGTGGTCTCAACGTCGTCACCCTCTCAACACACACCTTTCCTGCACACGTAATCCTGCCTTTCTCCGTCAGGACCCTATCCTACCAGGAAAAATGCAAGCCGCTCAAAGAGGCCGATGCCAGGGAAATCGAGGAAACACTGCCAGTTTCCAAATTTTTGCTGTCTACACGTCCCCGCCTCCGGTGCAAGGCTGCCTATGTGGCCGGGCTCCGAAGGCAAGGCCGAAATCCTGGCAGCCTGGGCCCCAGCAGTGCAATGGTTGATGGACGTGGGGACACGGATGACCTGTTCGCCACATACAGGAGGGATCCTTGGGCCCTTCACTGGCTCGCCATTCAGCTCCGCGACGTCCACTACTGGCCCTGGCCTTTGCTTTGGCTGGTGCCCCATTAAACGTGTGCTCCGGAGCGATGTTTCTCCACCCATCACTAGCGTTCTGCCACCAGGGGATATGTGAGTGTAGGAGTCACCATTTGTCACTGGCAGCAGTGTCCCAAGTCACTAGACTTCCAGCTACCCGCTGACCTAGGCTGCCTTCTGCCCCAGGCAAGGTCCCGAATCCTTTATCCCAGATGCTGACACCTGGGCACTGGCGGACATTGATTTTTATCAACACAGAGGTCTGAGTGAGGGTCAGAGGGCCAGGTAGGTGAAGTCAAGGCCAGGTGGGCGGGGCTGAGGCTTCTTTGCCATCACCATAGAGACAGTCCCCCCCACCGCAAGAGTGGGCGGAGCTTGGGATGGGCCTGGTGACAAGACTGAGCCAATGGCAGAGATCCGGCCCGCCAGGCAGATGACACAGGGCCCTCCATTGTGACCTATGACCCCTAGTGGCCACAGGATTTGAGCACGCCCCGGGAAAGGCTACGCAGGCACAAGGGAGCCCCTGGTGCGGACTGCTTCAGGGCATTGGCAGAGCACGCCAGGTACCTCTTTCCCACTTTCCTGAGGATATCAGTAGGCAAGGCATCCCCACTCAGCATCTCTTGCCTCTCTCTGTCTCTCTCTGCTTGTCTTCGTTCTCTGAAATCTCTTCCTTCTCCCCCTTGTCACTTCACACCTTGGAGTGCCTGACAGAGGGCCTAGAGACCAAAGAGCAAAGGGGGAAGGCCTCTGGCTCTACTGCTTGCCCATGGGGAGAGAAGTTCTGGGAGTCTATCTGGAAGGTCTAGAGAGCAGTGATTGATTGGGGAGCTACATCACGGGCGGACCTGGCCAGGTGAAGCTTGACATCACCGTGGGACCTGGCCAGGTGAAGCTCGCTGACAAGCGGCAGCCTCTCCGGAGACTACTAATTCCGCTCCTAACATTCCATGCAAATAACCGGCTGAGTGCCATGGGCAGAAAACATTGACACATACCTGCCAGAGGCCTATTCTGGGTCTGGAGAGTCCACCCTGGTCTCCCCTGCAACTCATCATCTCAGCACACACTTTGCCTGCACGCATGGAAACCGCCTCTCTCCACGAATGTCTTCACCTGCTAGGAAACACACGATGTCACTCAGCCAAAGGAGAGCACAGGCCAAGTCAACTGAAGCCCCCATTTTCAAGATTTTGCCCTCTGCTGCTCCACAGCCTCCGGTGGCACACTGCATGTGCGTCACTTCTCGGTAGACGAGGCCGAAATCCGGGCATCCAGGGCCCCAGCCGTCCAGAATCTACGGATGGCGGCATATGGATCACCTCTTTGCCTCGTACAGCAGGGAGGCCTGGGCCCTAGACTGGCTCCGCTAGAGCTCCACGACCTCAGCTATTTTCCCTGACCTTTGGCCTGTGCCCTCGTGAGTGTGTCATCTCTACCTCCACTTCTCTTCCCACCACACTGAATCCGCCACCTGCGGATACCTGAGCGTGGACATCAACATCTATCACTGGCTGCAGTGTCACAGGTCACTAGGTGTCTAGGCTCAGGCTGACCTTGGCTGTCTTCTGCCCAGGCAAGGAACCTAATCCTTCCAAGGAAATCAGGACACGTGCTCACTGGCCGACATCCTTTCTTTCATCCACACAGCGGTCTAGATGAGGGGAAAGAGGCCAGGTAGGCCAGGTGAGGGCTGAGTGTGGGGCCTAAGGCTTCTTTCCCAATCACCATGGTGACAGCCACCGGAAGGCTGGGCGGAACTTCGGACGGGGACGAGTCACAAACACTCAGCCAATAGGAGAGGTCCAGCCTAACCGGCCAGTTCCGCAGAGCCCTCCATTTTACCCATGGACAGACAACGGCCCCTTGCGTCTTTGGCCACAAAATCCAGGGCACCCAGGGAATAACTTCACAGTAGGCAACCCCTGATGTGAACACGTTCGACACACTGGGACAGGAGGCAGGTACCTCTTTTCCACTTACGCTAGGATATCACTAGGCAAGGCGCCCTTCCTCAGCATCTGTGGCCTCTCACGTATGTGTTCACTCAGAGGAATCTCTTCATTCTACCCCTGAGACACATCACAAGTATGAGGGGCCTGAGAGAGAGCCTAGAGATGGAACGGGGGAGGCTTCTGGCTGTACTGCTTCCCCGTGGGGACAGAATAGCAGGTAGTCTCTCTGGAAGGTCTTAGCTTCTGTTGACTGACACGCGCAATACAGTAGGGGCGGACCCTGGCCAGGGGGAGCTTGTGGGCAGATGCAACCTCTCCGGCGACGAATAATTGCGCTGCTGCTTTGTATGGTGAAAACCTCCCCCCGCCAAGGGGGATGGGTAGAGAACATTGACCCACACCCGCCAGGGGCCTTTCCTGGGACTAAAGATCCCAACGTGGTCTCAACGTCGTCACCCTCTCAACACACACCTTTCCTGCACACGTAATCCTGCCTTTCTCCGTCAGGACCCTATCCTACCAGGAAAAATGCAAGCCGCTCAAAGAGGCCGATGCCAGGGAAATCGAGGAAACACTGCCAGTTTCCAAATTTTTGCTGTCTACACGTCCCCGCCTCCGGTGCAAGGCTGCCTATGTGGCCGGGCTCCGAAGGCAAGGCCGAAATCCTGGCAGCCTGGGCCCCAGCAGTGCAATGGTTGATGGACGTGGGGACACGGATGACCTGTTCGCCACATACAGGAGGGATCCTTGGGCCCTTCACTGGCTCGCCATTCAGCTCCGCGACGTCCACTACTGGCCCTGGCCTTTGCTTTGGCTGGTGCCCCATTAAACGTGTGCTCCGGAGCGATGTTTCTCCACCCATCACTAGCGTTCTGCCACCAGGGGATATGTGAGTGTAGGAGTCACCATTTGTCACTGGCAGCAGTGTCCCAAGTCACTAGACTTCCAGCTACCCGCTGACCTAGGCTGCCTTCTGCCCCAGGCAAGGTCCCGAATCCTTTATCCCAGATGCTGACACCTGGGCACTGGCGGACATTGATTTTTATCAACACAGAGGTCTGAGTGAGGGTCAGAGGGCCAGGTAGGTGAAGTCAAGGCCAGGTGGGCGGGGCTGAGGCTTCTTTGCCATCACCATAGAGACAGTCCCCCCCACCGCAAGAGTGGGCGGAGCTTGGGATGGGCCTGGTGACAAGACTGAGCCAATGGCAGAGATCCGGCCCGCCAGGCAGATGACACAGGGCCCTCCATTGTGACCTATGACCCCTAGTGGCCACAGGATTTGAGCACGCCCCGGGAAAGGCTACGCAGGCACAAGGGAGCCCCTGGTGCGGACTGCTTCAGGGCATTGGCAGAGCACGCCAGGTACCTCTTTCCCACTTTCCTGAGGATATCAGTAGGCAAGGCATCCCCACTCAGCATCTCTTGCCTCTCTCTTTCTCTCTCTGCTTGTCTTCGTTCTCTGAAATCTCTTCCTTCTCCCCCTTGTCACTTCACACCTTGGAGTGCCTGACAGAGGGCCTAGAGACCAAAGAGCAAAGGGGGAAGGCCTCTGGCTCTACTGCTTGCCCATGGGGACAGAAGTTCTGGGAGTCTATCTGGAAGGTCTAGAGAGCAGTGATTGATTGGGGAGCTACATCACGGGCGGACCTGGCCAGGTGAAGCTTGACATCACCGTGGGACCTGGCCAGGTGAAGCTCGCTGACAAGCGGCAGCCTCTCCGGAGACTACTAATTCCGCTCCTAACATTCCATGCAAATAACCGGCTGAGTGCCATGGGCAGAAAACATTGACACATACCTGCCAGAGGCCTATTCTGGGTCTGGAGAGTCCACCCTGGTCTCCCCTGCAACTCATCATCTCAGCACACACTTTGCCTGCACGCATGGAAACCGCCTCTCTCCACGAATGTCTTCACCTGCTAGGAAACACACGATGTCACTCAGCCAAAGGAGAGCACAGGCCAAGTCAACTGAAGCCCCCATTTTCAAGATTTTGCCCTCTGCTGCTCCACAGCCTCCGGTGGCACACTGCATGTGCGTCACTTCTCGGTAGACGAGGCCGAAATCCGGGCATCCAGGGCCCCAGCCGTCCAGAATCTACGGATGGCGGCATATGGATCACCTCTTTGCCTCGTACAGCAGGGAGGCCTGGGCCCTAGACTGGCTCCGCTAGAGCTCCACGACCTCAGCTATTTTCCCTGACCTTTGGCCTGTGCCCTCGTGAGTGTGTCATCTCTACCTCCACTTCTCTTCCCACCACACTGAATCCGCCACCTGCGGATACCTGAGCGTGGACATCAACATCTATCACTGGCTGCAGTGTCACAGGTCACTAGGTGTCTAGGCTCAGGCTGACCTTGGCTGTCTTCTGCCCAGGCAAGGAACCTAATCCTTCCAAGGAAATCAGGACACGTGCTCACTGGCCGACATCCTTTCTTTCATCCACACAGCGGTCTAGATGAGGGGAAAGAGGCCAGGTAGGCCAGGTGAGGGCTGAGTGTGGGGCCTAAGGCTTCTTTCCCAATCACCATGGTGACAGCCACCGGAAGGCTGGGCGGAACTTCGGACGGGGACGAGTCACAAACACTCAGCCAATAGGAGAGGTCCAGCCTAACCGGCCAGTTCCGCAGAGCCCTCCATTTTACCCATGGACAGACAACGGCCCCTTGCGTCTTTGGCCACAAAATCCAGGGCACCCAGGGAATAACTTCACAGTAGGCAACCCCTGATGTGAACACGTTCGACACACTGGGACAGCAGGCAGGTACCTCTTTTCCACTTACGCTAGGATATCACTAGGCAAGGCGCCCTTCCTCAGCATCTGTGGCCTCTCACGTATGTGTTCACTCAGAGGAATCTCTTCATTCTACCCCTGAGACACATCACAAGTATGAGGGGCCTGAGAGAGAGCCTAGAGATGGAACGGGGGAGGCTTCTGGCTGTACTGCTTCCCCGTGGGGACAGAATAGCAGGTAGTCTCTCTGGAAGGTCTTAGCTTCTGTTGACTGACACGCGCAATACAGTAGGGGCGGACCCTGGCCAGGGGGAGCTTGTGGGCAGATGCAACCTCTCCGGCGACGAATAATTGCGCTGCTGCTTTGTATGGTGAAAACCTCCCCCCGCCAAGGGGGATGGGTAGAGAACATTGACCCACACCCGCCAGGGGCCTTTCCTGGGACTAAAGATCCCAACGTGGTCTCAACGTCGTCACCCTCTCAACACACACCTTTCCTGCACACGTAATCCTGCCTTTCTCCGTCAGGACCCTATCCTACCAGGAAAAATGCAAGCCGCTCAAAGAGGCCGATGCCAGGGAAATCGAGGAAACACTGCCAGTTTCCAAATTTTTGCTGTCTACACGTCCCCGCCTCCGGTGCAAGGCTGCCTATGTGGCCGGGCTCCGAAGGCAAGGCCGAAATCCTGGCAGCCTGGGCCCCAGCAGTGCAATGGTTGATGGACGTGGGGACACGGATGACCTGTTCGCCACATACAGGAGGGATCCTTGGGCCCTTCACTGGCTCGCCATTCAGCTCCGCGACGTCCACTACTGGCCCTGGCCTTTGCTTTGGCTGGTGCCCCATTAAACGTGTGCTCCGGAGCGATGTTTCTCCACCCATCACTAGCGTTCTGCCACCAGGGGATATGTGAGTGTAGGAGTCACCATTTGTCACTGGCAGCAGTGTCCCAAGTCACTAGACTTCCAGCTACCCGCTGACCTAGGCTGCCTTCTGCCCCAGGCAAGGTCCCGAATCCTTTATCCCAGATGCTGACACCTGGGCACTGGCGGACATTGATTTTTATCAACACAGAGGTCTGAGTGAGGGTCAGAGGGCCAGGTAGGTGAAGTCAAGGCCAGGTGGGCGGGGCTGAGGCTTCTTTGCCATCACCATAGAGACAGTCCCCCCCACCGCAAGAGTGGGCGGAGCTTGGGATGGGCCTGGTGACAAGACTGAGCCAATGGCAGAGATCCGGCCCGCCAGGCAGATGACACAGGGCCCTCCATTGTGACCTATGACCCCTAGTCGCCACAGGATTTGAGCACGCCCCGGGAAAGGCTACGCAGGCACAAGGGAGCCCCTGGTGCGGACTGCTTCAGGGCATTGGCAGAGCACGCCAGGTACCTCTTTCCCACTTTCCTGAGGATATCAGTAGGCAAGGCATCCCCACTCAGCATCTCTTGCCTCTCTCTGTCTCTCTCTGCTTGTCTTCGTTCTCTGAAATCTCTTCCTTCTCCCCCTTGTCACTTCACACCTTGGAGTGCCTGACAGAGGGCCTAGAGACCAAAGAGCAAAGGGGGAAGGCCTCTGGCTCTACTGCTTGCCCATGGGGAGAGAAGTTCTGGGAGTCTATCTGGAAGGTCTAGAGAGCAGTGATTGATTGGGGAGCTACATCACGGGCGGACCTGGCCAGGTGAAGCTTGACATCACCGTGGGACCTGGCCAGGTGAAGCTCGCTGACAAGCGGCAGCCTCTCCGGAGACTACTAATTCCGCTCCTAACATTCCATGCAAATAACCGGCTGAGTGCCATGGGCAGAAAACATTGACACATACCTGCCAGAGGCCTATTCTGGGTCTGGAGAGTCCACCCTGGTCTCCCCTGCAACTCATCATCTCAGCACACACTTTGCCTGCACGCATGGAAACCGCCTCTCTCCACGAATGTCTTCACCTGCTAGGAAACACACGATGTCACTCAGCCAAAGGAGAGCACAGGCCAAGTCAACTGAAGCCCCCATTTTCAAGATTTTGCCCTCTGCTGCTCCACAGCCTTCGGTGGCACACTGCATGTGCGTCACTTCTCGGTAGACGAGGCCGAAATCCGGGCATCCAGGGCCCCAGCCGTCCAGAATCTACGGATGGCGGCATATGGATCACCTCTTTGCCTCGTACAGCAGGGAGGCCTGGGCCCTAGACTGGCTCCGCTAGAGCTCCACGACCTCAGCTATTTTCCCTGACCTTTGGCCTGTGCCCTCGTGAGTGTGTCATCTCTACCTCCACTTCTCTTCCCACCACACTGAATCCGCCACCTGCGGATACCTGAGCGTGGACATCAACATCTATCACTGGCTGCAGTGTCACAGGTCACTAGGTGTCTAGGCTCAGGCTGACCTTGGCTGTCTTCTGCCCAGGCAAGGAACCTAATCCTTCCAAGGAAATGAGGACACGTGCTCACTGGCCGACATCCTTTCTTTCATCCACACAGCGGTCTAGATGAGGGGAAAGAGGCCAGGTAGGCCAGGTGAGGGCTGAGTGTGGGGCCTAAGGCTTCTTTCCCAATCACCATGGTGACAGCCACCGGAAGGCTGGGCGGAACTTCGGACGGGGACGAGTCACAAACACTCAGCCAATAGGAGAGGTCCAGCCTAACCGGCCAGTTCCGCAGAGCCCTCCATTTTACCCATGGACAGACAACGGCCCCTTGCGTCTTTGGCCACAAAATCCAGGGCACCCAGGGAATAACTTCACAGTAGGCAACCCCTGATGTGAACACGTTCGACACACTGGGACAGCAGGCAGGTACCTCTTTTCCACTTACGCTAGGATATCACTAGGCAAGGCGCCCTTCCTCAGCATCTCTGGCCTCTCACGTATGTGTTCACTCAGAGGAATCTCTTCATTCTACCCCTGAGACACATCACAAGTATGAGGGGCCTGAGAGAGAGCCTAGAGATGGAACGGGGGAGGCTTCTGGCTGTACTGCTTCCCCGTGGGGACAGAATAGCAGGTAGTCTCTCTGGAAGGTCTTAGCTTCTGTTGACTGACACGCGCAATACAGTAGGGGCGGACCCTGGCCAGGGGGAGCTTGTGGGCAGATGCAACCTCTCCGGCGACGAATAATTGCGCTGCTGCTTTGTATGGTGAAAACCTCCCCCCGCCAAGGGGGATGGGTAGAGAACATTGACCCACACCCGCCAGGGGCCTTTCCTGGGACTAAAGATCCCAACGTGGTCTCAACGTCGTCACCCTCTCAACACACACCTTTCCTGCACACGTAATCCTGCCTTTCTCCGTCAGGGCCCTATCCTACCAGGAAAAAAAGCAAGCCGCTCAAAGAGGCCGATGCCAGGGAAATCGAGGAAACACTGCCAGTTTCCAAATTTTTGCTGTCTACACGTCCCCGCCTCCGGTGCAAGGCTGCCTATGTGGCCGGGCTCCGAAGGCAAGGCCGAAATCCTGGCAGCCTGGGCCCCAGCAGTGCAATGGTTGATGGACGTGGGGACACGGATGACCTGTTCGCCACATACAGGAGGGATCCTTGGGCCCTTCACTGGCTCGCCACTCAGCTCCGCGACGTCCACTACTGGCCCTGGCCTTTACTTTGGCTGGTGCCCCATTAAACGTGTGCTCCGGAGCGATGTTTCTCCACCCATCACTAGCGTTCTGCCACCAGGGGATATGTGAGTGTGGGAGTCACCATTTGTCACTGGCAGCAGTGTCCCAAGTCACTAGACTTCCAGCTACCCGCTGACCTAGGCTGCCTTCTGCCCCAGGCAAGGTCCCGAATCCTTTATCCCAGATGCTGACACCTGGGCACTGGCGGACATTGATTTTTATCAACACAGAGGTCTGAGTGAGGGTCAGAGGGCCAGGTAGGTGAAGTCAAGGCCAGGTGGGCGGGGCTGAGGCTTCTTTGCCATCACCATAGAGACAGTCCCCCCACCGCAAGAGTGGGCGGAGCTTGGGATGGGCCTGGTGACAAGACTGAGCCAATGGCAGAGATCCGGCCCGCCAGGCAGATGACACAGGGCCCTCCATTGTGACCTATGACCCCTAGTGGCCACAGGATTTGAGCACGCCCCGGGAAAGGCTACGCAGGCACAAGGGAGCCCCTGGTGCGGACTGCTTCAGGGCATTGGCAGAGCACGCCAGGTACCTCTTTCCCACTTTCCTGAGGATATCAGTAGGCAAGGCATCCCCACTCAGCATCTCTTGCCTCTCTCTCTCTCTCTCTGCTTGTCTTCGTTCTCTGAAATCTCTTCCTTCTCCCCCTTGTCACTTCACACCTTGGAGTGCCTGACAGAGGGCCTAGAGACCAAAGAGCAAAGGGGGAAGGCCTCTGGCTCTACTGCTTACCCATGGGGACAGAAGTTCTGGGAGTCTATCTGGAAGGTCTAGAGAGTAGTGATTGATTGGGGAGCTACATCACGGGCGGACCTGGCCAGGTGAAGCTTGACATCACCGTGGGACCTGGCCAGGTGAAGCTCGCTGACAAGTGGCAGCCTCTCCGGAGACTACTAATTCCGCTCCTAACATTCTATGCAAATAACCGGCTGAGTGCCATGGGCAGAAAACATTGACACATACCTGCCAGAGGCCTATTCTGGGTCTGGAGAGTCCACCCTGGTCTCCCCTGCAACTCATCATCTCAGCACACACTTTGCCTGCATGCATGGAAACCGCCTCTCTCCACGAATGTCTTCACCTGCTAGGAAACACACGATGTCACTCAGCCAAAGGAGAGCACAGGCCAAGTCAACTGAAGCCCCTATTTTCAAGATTTTGCCCTCTGCTGCTCCACAGCCTCCGGTGGCACACTGCATGTGCGTCACTTCTCGGTAGACGAGGCCGAAATCCGGGCATCCAGGGCCCCAGCCGTCCAGAATCTACGGATGGCGGCATATGGATCACCTCTTTGCCTCGTACAGCAGGGAGGCCTGGGCCCTAGACTGGCTCCGCTAGAGCTCCACGACCTCAGCTATTTTCCCTGACCTTTGGACCGTGCCCTCCTGAGTGTGTCATCTCTACTTCCACTTCTCCTCCCACCACACTGAATCCGCCACCTGCGGATACCTGAGCGTGGACATCAACATCTATCACTGGCTGCAGTGTCACAGGTCACTAGGTGTCTAGGCTCAGGCTGACCTTGGCTGTCTTCTGCCCAGGCAAGGAACCTAATCCTTCCAAGGAAATCAGGACACGTGCTGACTGGCCGACATCCTTACTTTCATCCACACAGCGGTCTAGATGAGGGGAAAGAGGCCAGGTAGGCCAGGTGAGGGCTGAGTGTGGGGCCTAAGGCTTCTTTCCCAATCACCATGGTGACAGCCACCGGAAGGCTGGGCGGAACTTCGGACGGGGACGAGTCACAAACACTCAGCCAATAGGAGAGGTCCAGCCTAACCGGCCAGTTCCGCAGAGCCCTCCATTTTACCCATGGACAGACAACGGCCCCTTGCGTCTTTGGCCACAAAATCCAGGGCACCCAGGGAATAACTTCACAGTAGGCAACCCCTGATGTGAACACGTTCGACACACTGGGACAGCAGGCAGGTACCTCTTTTCCACTTACGCTAGGATATCACTAGGCAAGGCGCCCTTCCTCAGCATCTGTGGCCTCTCACGTATGTGTTCACTCAGAGGAATCTCTTCATTCTACCCCTGAGACACATCACAAGTATGAGGGGCCTGAGAGAGAGCCTAGAGATGGAACGGGGGAGGCTTCTGGCTGTACTGCTTCCCCGTGGGGACAGAATAGCAGGTAGTCTCTCTGGAAGGTCTTAGCTTCTGTTGACTGACACGCGCAATACAGTAGGGGCGGACCCTGGCCAGGGGGAGCTTGTGGGCAGATGCAACCTCTCCGGCGACGAATAATTGCGCTGCTGCTTTGTATGGTGAAAACCTCCCCCCGCCAAGGGGGATGGGTAGAGAACATTGACCCACACCCGCCAGGGGCCTTTCCTGGGACTAAAGATCCCAACGTGGTCCCAACGTCGTCACCCTCTCAACACACACCTTTCCTGCACACGTAATCCTGCCTTTCTCCGTCAGGGCCCTATCCTACCAGGAAAAAAAGCAAGCCGCTCAAAGAGGCCCATGCCAGGGAAATCGAGGAAACACTGCCAGTTTCCAAATTTTTGCTGTCTACACGTCCCCGCCTCCGGTGCAAGGCTGCCTATGTGGCCGGGCTCCGAAGGCAAGGCCGAAATCCTGGCAGCCTGGGCCCCAGCAGTGCAATGGTTGATGGTCGTGGGGACACGGATGACCTGTTCGCCACATACAGGAGGGATCCTTGGGCCCTTCACTGGCTCGCCATTCAGCTCCACGACGTCCACTACTGGCCCTGGCCTTTGCTTTGGCTGGTGCCCCATTAAACGTGTGCTCCGGAGCGATGTTTCTCCACCCATGACTAGCATTCTGCCACCAGGGGATATGTGAGTGTGGGAGTCACCATTTGTCACTGGCAGCAGTGTCACAAGTCACTAGACTTCCAGCTACCCGCTGACCTAGGCTGCCTTCTGCCCCAGGCAAGGTCCCGAATCCTTTATCCCAGATGCTGACACCTGGGCACTGGCGGACATTGATTTTTATCAACACAGAGGTCTGAGTGAGGGTCAGAGGGCCAGGTAGGTGAAGTGAAGGCCAGGTGGGCGGGGCTGAGGCTTCTTTGCCATCACCATAGAGACAGTCCCCCCACCGCAAGAGTGGGCGGAGCTTGGGATGGGCCTGGTGACAAGACTGAGCCAATGGCAGAGATCCGGCCCACCAGGCAGATGACACAGGGCCCTCCATTGTGACCTATGACCCCTAGTGGCCACAGGATTTGAGCACGCCCCGGGAAAGGCTACGCAGGCACAAGGGAGCCCCTGGTGCGGACTGCTTCAGGGCATTGGCAGAGCACGCCAGGTACCTCTTTCCCACTTTCCTGAGGATATCAGTACGCAAGGCATCCCCACTCAGCATCTCTTGCCTCTCTCTCTCTCTCTCTGCTTGTCTTCGTTCTCTGAAATCTCTTCCTTCTCCCCCTTGTCACTTCACACCTTGGAGTGCCTGACAGAGGGCCTAGAGACCAAAGAGCAAAGGGGGAAGGCCTCTGGCTCTACTGCTTGCCCATGGGGAGAGAAGTTCTGGGAGTCTATCTGGAAGGTCTAGAGAGTAGTGATTGATTGGGGAGCTACATCACGGGCGGACCTGGCCAGGTGAAGCTTGACATCACCGTGGGACCTGGCCAGGTGAAGCTCGCTGACAAGTGGCAGCCTCTCCGGAGACTACTAATTCCGCTCCTAACATTCTATGCAAATAACCGGCTGAGTGCCATGGGCAGAAAACATTGACACATACCTGCCAGAGGCCTATTCTGGGTCTGGAGAGTCCACCCTGGTCTCCCCTGCAACTCATCATCTCAGCACACACTTTGCCTGCACGCATGGAAACCGCCTCTCTCCACGAATGTCTTCACCTGCTAGGAAACACACGATGTCACTCAGCCAAAGGAGAGCACAGGCCAAGTCAACTGAAGCCCCCATTTTCAAGATTTTGCCCTCTGCTGCTCCACAGCCTCCGGTGGCACACTGCATGTGTGTCACTTCTCGGTAGACGAGGCCGAAATCCGGGCATCCAGGGCCCCAGCCGTCCAGAATCTACGGATGGCGGCATATGGATCACCTCTTTGCCTCGTACAGCAGGGAGGCCTGGGCCCTAGACTGGCTCCGCTAGAGCTCCACGACCTCAGCTATTTTCCCTGACCTTTGGCCTGTGCCCTCGTGAGTGTGTCATCTCTACTTCCACTTCTCTTCCCACCACACTGAATCCGCCACCTGCGGATACCTGAGCGTGGACATCAACATCTATCACTGGCTGCAGTGTCACAGGTCACTAGGTGTCTAGGCTCAGGCTGACCTTGGCTGTCTTCTGCCCAGGCAAGGAACCTAATCCTTCCAAGGAAATCAGGACACGTGCTCACTGGCCGACATCCTTTCTTTCATCCACACAGCGGTCTAGATGAGGGGAAAGAGGCCAGGTAGGCCAGGTGAGGGCTGAGTGTGGGGCCTAAGGCTTCTTTCCCAATCACTATGGTGACAGCCACCGGAAGGCTGGGCGGAACTTCGGACGGGGACGAGTCACAAACACTCAGCCAATAGGAGAGGTCCAGCCTAACCGGCCAGTTCCGCAGAGCCCTCCATTTTACCCATGGACAGACAACGCCCCCTTGCGTCTTTGGCCACAAAATCCAGGGCACCCAGGGAATAACTTCACAGTAGGCAACCCCTGATGTGAACACGTTCGACACACTGGGACAGCAGGCAGGTACCTCTTTTCCACTTACGCTAGGATATCACTAGGCAAGGCGCCCTTCCTCAGCATCTGTGGCCTCTCACGTATGTGTTCACTCAGAGGAATCTCTTCATTCTACCCCTGAGACACATCACAAGTATGAGGGGCCTGAGAGAGAGCCTAGAGATGGAACGGGGGAGGCTTCTGGCTGTACTGCTTCCCCGTGGGGACAGAATAGCAGGTAGTCTCTCTGGAAGGTCTTAGCTTCTGTTGACTGACACGCGCAATACAGTAGGGGCGGACCCTGGCCAGGGGGAGCTTGTGGGCAGATGCAACCTCTCCGGCGACGAATAATTGCGCTGCTGCTTTGTATGGTGAAAACCTCCCCCCGCCAAGGGGGATGGGTAGAGAACATTGACCCACACCCGCCAGGGGCCTTTCCTGGGACTAAAGATCCCAACGTGGTCTCAACGTCGTCACCCTCTCAACACACACCTTTCCTGCACACGTAATCCTGCCTTTCTCCGTCAGGGCCCTATGCTACCAGGAAAAAAAGCAAGCCGCTCAAAGAGGCCGATGCCAGGGAAATCGAGGAAACACTGCCAGTTTCCAAATTTTTGCTGTCTACACGTCCCCGCCTCCGGTGCAAGGCTGCCTATGTGGCCGGGCTCCGAAGGCAAGGCCGAAATCCTGGCAGCCTGGGCCCCAGCAGTGCAATGGTTGATGGACCTGGGGACACGGATGACCTGTTCGCCACATACAGGAGGGATCCTTGGGCCCTTCACTGGCTCGCCATTCAGCTCCACGACGTCCACTACTGGCCCTGGCCTTTGCTTTGGCTGGTGCCCCATTAAACGTGTGCTCCGGAGCGATCTTTCTCCACCCATCACTAGCATTCTGCCACCAGGGGATATGTGAGTGTGGGAGTCACCATTTGTCACTGGCAGCAGTGTCACAAGTCACTAGACTTCCAGCTACCCGCTGACCTAGGCTGCCTTCTGCCCCAGGCAAGGTCCCGAATCCTTTATCCCAGATGCTGACACCTGGGCACTGGCGGACATTGATTTTTATCAACACAGAGGTCTGAGTGAGGGTCAGAGGGCCAGGTAGGTGAAGTCAAGGCCAGGTGGGCTGGGCTGAGGCTTCTTTGCCATCACCATAGAGACAGTCCCCCCACCGCAAGAGTGGGCGGAGCTTGGGATGGGCCTGGTGACAAGACTGAGCCAATGGCAGAGATCCGGCCCGCCAGGCAGATGACACAGGGCCCTCCATTGTGACCTATGACCCCTAGTGGCCACAGGATTTGAGCACGCCCCGGGAAAGGCTACGCAGGCACAAGGGAGCCCCTGGTGCGGACTGCTTCAGGGCATTGGCAGAGCACGCCAGGTACCTCTTTCCCACTTTCCTGAGGATATCAGTAGGCAAGGCATCCCCACCCAGCATCTCTTGCCTGTCTCTGTCTCTCTCTGCTTGTCT
This sequence comes from Loxodonta africana, assembly GCF_030014295.1. Classification (NCBI taxonomy): domain Eukaryota; kingdom Metazoa; phylum Chordata; class Mammalia; order Proboscidea; family Elephantidae; genus Loxodonta; species Loxodonta africana. Next base: position 494,559 of record NW_026975614.1, read on the forward strand.
TCGTTCTCTGAAATCTCTTCCTTCTCCCCCTTGTCACTTCACACCTTGGAGTGCCTGACAGAGGGCCTAGAGACCAAAGAGCAAAGGGGGAAGGCCTCTGGCTCTACTGCTTGCCCATGGGGACAGAAGTTCTGGGAGTCTATCTGGAAGGTCTAGAGAGTAGTGATTGATTGGGGAGCTACATCACGGGCGGACCTGGCCAGGTGAAGCTTGACATCACCGTGGGACCTGGCCAGGTGAAGCTCGCTGACAAGTGGCAGCCTCTCCGGAGACTACTAATTCCGCTCCTAACATTCTATGCAAATAACCGGCTGAGTGCCATGGGCAGAAAACATTGACACATACCTGCCAGAGGCCTATTCTGGGTCTGGAGAGTCCACCCTGGTCTCCCCTGCAACTCATCATCTCAGCACACACTTTGCCTGCACGCATGGAAACCGCCTCTCTCCACGAATGTCTTCACCTGCTAGGAAACACACGATGTCACTCAGCCAAAGGAGAGCACAGGCCAAGTCAACTGAAGCCCCCATTTTCAAGATTTTGCCCTCTGCTGCTCCACAGCCTCCGGTGGCACACTGCATGTGCGTCACTTCTCGGTAGACGAGGCCGAAATCCGGGCATCCAGGGCCCCAGCCGTCCAGAATCTACGGATGGCGGCATATGGATCACCTCTTTGCCTCGTACAGCAGGGAGGCCTGGGCCCTAGACTGGCTCCGCTAGAGCTCCACGACCTCAGCTATTTTCCCTGACCTTTGGCCTGTGCCCTCCTGAGTGTGTCATCTCTACCTCCACTTCTCTTCCCACCACACTGAATCCGCCACCTGCGGATACCTGAGCGTGGACATCAACATCTATCACTGGCTGCAGTGTCACAGGTCACTAGGTGTCTAGGCTCAGGCTGACCTTGGCTGTCTTCTGCCCAGGCAAGGAACCTAATCCTTCCAAGGAAATGAGGACACGTGCTCACTGGCCGACATCCTTTCTTTCATCCACACAGCGGTCTAGATGAGGGGAAAGAGGCCAGGTAGGCCAGGTGAGGGCTGAGTGTGGGGCCTAAGGCTTCTTTCCCAATCACCATGGTGACAGCCACCGGAAGGCTGGGCGGAACTTCGGACGGGGACGAGTCACAAACACTCAGCCAATAGGAGAGGTCCAGCCTAACCGGCCAGTTCCGCAGAGCCCTCCATTTTACCCATGGACAGACAACGGCCCCTTGCGTCTTTGGCCACAAAATCCAGGGCACCCAGGGAATAACTTCACAGTAGGCAACCCCTGATGTGAACACGTTCGACACACTGGGACAGCAGGCAGGTACCTCTTTTCCACTTACGCTAGGATATCACTAGGCAAGGCGCCCTTCCTCAGCATCTGTGGCCTCTCACGTATGTGTTCACTCAGAGGAATCTCTTCATTCTACCCCTGAGACACATCACAAGTATGAGGGGCCTGAGAGAGAGCCTAGAGATGGAACGGGGGAGGCTTCTGGCTGTACTGCTTCCCCGTGGGGACAGAATAGCAGGTAGTCTCTCTGGAAGGTCTTAGCTTCTGTTGACTGACACGCGCAATACAGTAGGGGCGGACCCTGGCCAGGGGGAGCTTGTGGGCAGATGCAACCTCTCCGGCGACGAATAATTGCGCTGCTGCTTTGTATGGTGAAAACCTCCCCCCGCCAAGGGGGATGGGTAGAGAACATTGACCCACACCCGCCAGGGGCCTTTCCTGGGACTAAAGATCCCAACGTGGTCTCAACGTCGTCACCCTCTCAACACACACCTTTCCTGCACACGTAATCCTGCCTTTCTCCGTCAGGGCCCTATCCCACCAGGAAAAAAAGCAAGCCGCTCAAAAAGGCCGATGCCAGGGAAATCGAGGAAACACTGCCAGTTTCCAAATTTTTGCTGTCTACACGTCCCCGCCTCCGGTGCAAGGCTGCCTATGTGGCCGGGCTCCGAAGGCAAGGCCGAAATCCTGGCAGCCTGGGCCCCAGCAGTGCAATGGTTGATGGACGTGGGGACACGGATGACCTGTTCGCCACATACAGGAGGGATCCTTGGGCCCTTCACTGGCTCGCCATTCAGCTCCACGACGTCCACTACTGGCCCTGGCCTTTGCTTTGGCTGGTGCCCCATTAAACGTGTGCTCCGGAGCGATGTTTCTCCACCCATCACTAGCATTCTGCCACCAGGGGATATGTGAGTGTGGGAGTCACCATTTGTCACTGGCAGCAGTGTCACAAGTCACTAGACTTCCAGCTACCCGCTGACCTAGGCTGCCTTCTGCCCCAGGCAAGGTCCCGAATCCTTTATCCCAGATGCTGACACCTGGGCACTGGCGGACATTGATTTTTATCAACACAGAGGTCTGAGTGAGGGTCAGAGGGCCAGGTAGGTGAAGTGAAGGCCAGGTGGGCGGGGCTGAGGCTTCTTTGCCATCACCATAGAGACAGTCCCCCCACCGCAAGAGTGGGCGGAGCTTGGGATGGGCATGGTGACAAGACTGAGCCAATGGCAGAGATCCGGCCCGCCAGGCAGATGACACAGGGCCCTCCATTGTGACCTATGACCCCTAGTGGCCACAGGATTTGAGCACGCCCCGGGAAAGGCTACGCAGGCACAAGGGAGCCCCTGGTGCGGACTGCTTCAGGGCATTGGCAGAGCACGCCAGGTACCTCTTTCCCACTTTCCTGAGGATATCAGTAGGCAAGGCATCCCCACTCAGCATCTCTTGCCTCTCTCTCTCTCTCTCTGCTTGTCTTCGTTCTCTGAAATCTCTTCCTTCTCCCCCTTGTCACTTCACACCTTGGAGTGCCTGACAGAGGGCCTAGACACCAAAGAGCAAAGGGGAAAGGCCTCTGGCTCTACTGCTTGCCCATGGGGACAGAAGTTCTGGGAGTCTATCTGGAAGGTCTAGAGAGTAGTGATTGATTGGGGAGCTACATCACGGGCGGACCTGGCCAGGTGAAGCTTGACATCACCGTGGGACCTGGCCAGGTGAAGCTCGCTGACAAGTGGCAGCCTCTCCGGAGACTACTAATTCCGCTCCTAACATTCTATGCAAATAACCGGCTGAGTGCCATGGGCAGAAAACATTGACACATACCTGCCAGAGGCCTATTCTGGGTCTGGAGAGTCCACCCTGGTCTCCCCTGCAACTCATCATCTCAGCACACACTTTGCCTGCACGCATGGAAACCGCCTCTCTCCACGAATGTCTTCACCTGCTAGGAAACACACGATGTCACTCAGCCAAAGGAGAGCACAGGCCAAGTCAACTGAAGCCCCCATTTTCAAGATTTTGCCCTCTGCTGCTCCACAGCCTCCGGTGGCACACTGCATGTGCGTCACTTCTCGGTAGACGAGGCCGAAATCCGGGCATCCAGGGCCCCAGCCGTCCAGAATCTACGGATGGCGGCATATGGATCACCTCTTTGCCTCGTACAGCAGGGAGGCCTGGGCCCTAGACTGGCTCCGCTAGAGCTCCACGACCTCAGCTATTTTCCCTGACCTTTGGCCTGTGCCCTCCTGAGTGTGTCATCTCTACTTCCACTTCTCTTCCCACCACACTGAATCCACCACCTGCGGATACCTGAGCGTGGACATCAACATCTATCACTGGCTGCAGTGTCACAGGTCACTAGGTGTCTAGGCTCAGGCTGACCTTGGCTGTCTTCTGCCCAGGCAAGGAACCTAATCCTTCCAAGGAAATCAGGACACGTGCTCACTGGCCGACATCCTTTCTTTCATCTACACAGCGGTCTAGATGAGGGGAAAGAGGCCAGGTAGGCCAGGTGAGGGCTGAGTGTGGGGCCTAAGGCTTCTTTCCCAATCACCATGGTGACAGCCACCGGAAGGCTGGGCGGAACTTCGGACGGGGACGAGTCACAAACACTCAGCCAATAGGAGAGGTCCAGCCTAACCGGCCAGTTCCGCAGAGCCCTCCATTTTACCCATGGACAGACAACGGCCCCTTGCGTCTTTGGCCACAAAATCCAGGGCACCCAGGGAATAACTTCACAGTAGGCAACCCCTGATGTGAACACGTTCGACACACTGGGACAGCAGGCAGGTACCTCTTTTCCACTTACGCTAGGATATCACTAGGCAAGGCGCCCTTCCTCAGCATCTGTGGCCTCTCACGTATGTGTTCACTCAGAGGAATCTCTTCATTCTACCCCTGAGACACATCACAAGTATGAGGGGCCTGAGAGAGAGCCTAGAGATGGAACGGGGGAGGCTTCTGGCTGTACTGCTTCCCCGTGGGGACAGAATAGCAGGTAGTCTCTCTGGAAGGTCTTAGCTTCTGTTGACTGACACGCGCAATACAGTAGGGGCGGACCCTGGCCAGGGGGAGCTTGTGGGCAGATGCAACCTCTCCGGCGACGAATAATTGCGCTGCTGCTTTGTATGGTGAAAACCTCCCCCCGCCAAGGGGGATGGGTAGAGAACATTGACCCACACCCGCCAGGGGCCTTTCCTGGGACTAAAGATCCCAACGTGGTCTCAACGTCGTCACCCTCTCAACACACACCTTTCCTGCACACGTAATCCTGCCTTTCTCCGTCAGGGCCCTATCCTACCAGGAAAAAAAGCAAGCCGCTCAAAAAGGCCGATGCCAGGGAAATCGAGGAAACACTGCCAGTTTCCAAATTTTTGCTGTCTACACGTCCCCGCCTCCGGTGCAAGGCTGCCTATGTGGCCGGGCTCCGAAGGCAAGGCCGAAATCCTGGCAGCCTGGGCGCCAGCAGTGCAATGGTTGATGGACCTGGGGACACGGATGACCTGTTCACCACATACAGGAGGGATCCTTGGGCCCTTCACTGGCTCGCCATTCAGCTCCACGACGTCCACTACTGGCCCTGGCCTTTGCTTTGGCTGGTGCCCCATTAAACGTGTGCTCCGGAGCGATGTTTCTCCACCCATCACTAGCATTCTGCCACCAGGGGATATGTGAGTGTGGGAGTCACCATTTGTCACTGGCAGCAGTGTCACAAGTCACTAGACTTCCAGCTACCCGCTGACCTAGGCTGCCTTCTGCCCCAGGCAAGGTCCCGAATCCTTTATCCCAGATGCTGACACCTGGGCACTGGCGGACATTGATTTTTATCAACACAGAGGTCTGAGTGAGGGTCAGAGGGCCAGGTAGGTGAAGTGAAGGCCAGGTGGGCGGGGCTGAGGCTTCTTTGCCATCACCATAGAGACAGTCCCCCCACCGCAAGAGTGGGCGGAGCTTGGGATGGGCCTGGTGACAAGACTGAGCCAATGGCAGAGATCCGGCCCGCCAGGCAGATGACACAGGGCCCTCCATTGTGACCTATGACCCCTAGTGGCCACAGGATTTGAGCACGCCCCGGGAAAGGCTACGCAGGCACAAGGGAGCCCCTGGTGCGGACTGCTTCAGGGCATTGGCAGAGCACGCCAGGTACCTCTTTCCCACATTCCTGAGGATATCAGTAGGCAAGGCATCCCCACTCAGCATCTCTTGCCTCTCTCTGTCTCTCTCTGCTTGTCTTCGTTCTCTGAAATCTCTTCCTTCTCCCCCTTGTCACTTCACACCTTGGAGTGCCTGACAGAGGGCCTAGAGACCAAAGAGCAAAGGGGGAAGGCCTCTGGCTCTACTGCTTGCCCATGGGGACAGAAGTTCTGGGAGTCTATCTGGAAGGTCTAGAGAGTAGTGATTGATTCGGGAGCTACATCACGGGCGGACCTGGCCAGGTGAAGCTTGACATCACCGTGGGACCTGGCCAGGTGAAGCTCGCTGACAAGTGGCAGCCTCTCCGGAGACTACTAATTCCGCTCCTAACATTCCATGCAAATAACCGGCTGAGTGCCATGGGCAGAAAACATTGACACATACCTGCCAGAGGCCTATTCTGGGTCTGGAGAGTCCACCCTGGTCTCCCCTGCAACTCATCATCTCAGCACACACTTTGCCTGCACGCATGGAAACCGCCTCTCTCCACGAATGTCTTCACCTGCTAGGAAACACACGATGTCACTCAGCCAAAGGAGAGCACAGGCCAAGTCAACTGAAGCCCCCATTTTCAAGATTTTGCCCTCTGCTGCTCCACAGCCTCCGGTGGCACACTGCATGTGCGTCACTTCTCGGTAGACGAGGCCGAAATCCGGGCATCCAGGGCCCCAGCCGTCCAGAATCTACGGATGGCGGCATATGGATCACCTCTTTGCCTCGTACAGCAGGGAGGCCTGGGCCCTAGACTGGCTCCGCTAGAGCTCCACGACCTCAGCTATTTTCCCTGACCTTTGGACCGTGCCCTCGTGAGTGTGTCATCTCTACTTCCACTTCTCTTCCCACCACACTGAATCCGCCACCTGCGGATACCTGAGCGTGGACATCAACATCTATCACTGGCTGCAGTGTCACAGGTCACTAGGTGTCTAGGCTCAGGCTGACCTTGGCTGTCTTCTGCCCAGGCAAGGAACCTAATCCTTCCAAGGAAATCAGGACACGTGCTCACTGGCCGACATCCTTTCTTTCATCCACACAGCGGTCTAGATGAGGGGAAAGAGGCCAGGTAGGCCAGGTGAGGGCTGAGTGTGGGGCCTAAGGCTTCTTTCCCAATCACCATGGTGACAGCCACCGGAAGGCTGGGCGGAACTTCGGACGGGGACGAGTCACAAACACTCAGCCAATAGGAGAGGTCCAGCCTAACCGGCCAGTTCCGCAGAGCCCTCCATTTTACCCATGGACAGACAACGGCCCCTTGCGTCTTTGGCCACAAAATCCAGGGCACCCAGGGAATAACTTCACAGTAGGCAACCCCTGATGTGAACACGTTCGACACACTGGGACAGCAGGCAGGTACCTCTTTTCCACTTACGCTAGGATATCACTAGGCAAGGCGCCCTTCCTCAGCATCTGTGGCCTCTCACGTATGTGTTCACTCAGAGGAATCTCTTCATTCTACCCCTGAGACACATCACAAGTATGAGGGGCCTGAGAGAGAGCCTAGAGATGGAACGGGGGAGGCTTCTGGCTGTACTGCTTCCCCGTGGGGACAGAATAGCAGGTAGTCTCTCTGGAAGGTCTTAGCTTCTGTTGACTGACACGCGCAATACAGTAGGGGCGGACCCTGGCCAGGGGGAGCTTGTGGGCAGATGCAACCTCTCCGGCGACGAATAATTGCGCTGCTGCTTTGTATGGTGAAAACCTCCCCCCGCCAAGGGGCATGGGTAGAGAACATTGACCCACACCCGCCAGGGGCCTTTCCTGGGACTAAAGATCCCAACGTGGTCTCAACGTCGTCACCCTCTCAACACACACCTTTCCTGCACACGTAATCCTGCCTTTCTCCGTCAGAGCCCTATCCTACCAGGAAAAAAAGCAAGCCGCTCAAAAAGGCCGATGCCAGGGAAATCGAGGAAACACTGCCAGTTTCCAAATTTTTGCTGTCTACACGTCCCCGCCTCCGGTGCAAGGCTGCCTATGTGGCCGGGCTCCGAAGGCAAGGCCGAAATCCTGGCAGCCTGGGCCCCAGCAGTGCAATGGTTGATGGACGTGGGGACACAGATGACCTGTTCGCCACATACAGGAGGGATCCTTGGGCCCTTCACTGGCTCGCCATTCAGCTCCACGACGTCCACTACTGGCCCTGGCCTTTGCTTTGGCTGGTGCCCCATTAAACGTGTGCTCCGGAGCGATCTATCTCCACCCATCACTAGCATTCTGCCACCAGGGGATATGTGAGTGTGGGAGTCACCATTTGTCACTGGCAGCAGTGTCACAAGTCACTAGACTTCCAGCTACCCGCTGACCTAGGCTGCCTTCTGCCCCAGGCAAGGTCCCGAATCCTTTATCCCAGATGCTGACACCTGGGCACTGGCGGACATTGATTTTTATCAACACAGAGGTCTGAGTGAGGGTCAGAGGGCCAGGTAGGTGAAGTGAAGGCCAGGTGGGCGGGGCTGAGGCTTCTTTGCCATCACCATAGAGACAGTCCCCCCACCGCAAGAGTGGGCGGAGCTTGGGATGGGCCTGGTGACAAGACTGAGCCAATGGCAGAGATCCGGCCCGCCAGGCAGATGACACAGGGCCCTCCATTGTGACCTATGACCCCTAGTGGCCACAGGATTTGAGCACGCCCCGGGAAAGGCTACGCAGGCACAAGGGAGCCCCTGTTGCGGACTGCTTCAGGGCATTGGCAGAGCACGCCAGGTACCTCTTTCCCACTTTCCTGAGGATATCAGTAGGCAAGGCATCCCCACTCAGCATCTCTTGCCTCTCTCTCTGCTTGTCTTCGTTCTCTGAAATCTCTTCCTTCTCCCCCTTGTCACTTCACACCTTGGAGTGCCTGACAGAGGGCCTAGAGACCAAAGAGCAAAGGGGGAAGGCCTCTGGCTCTACTGCTTGCCCATGGGGACAGAAGTTCTGGGAGTCTATCTGGAAGGTCTAGAGAGTAGTGATTGATTGGGGAGCTACATCACGGGCGGACCTGGCCAGGTGAAGCTTGACATCACCGTGGGACCTGGCCAGGTGAAGCTCGCTGACAAGTGGCAGCCTCTCCGGAGACTACTAATTCCGCTCCTAACATTCCATGCAAATAACCGGCTGAGTGCCATGGGCAGAAAACATTGACACATACCTGCCAGAGGCCTATTCTGGGTCTGGAGAGTCCACCCTGGTCTCCCCTGCAACTCATCATCTCAGCACACACTTTGCCTGCACGCATGGAAACCGCCTCTCTCCACGAATGTCTTCACCTGCTAGGAAACACACGATGTCACTCAGCCAAAGGAGAGCACAGGCCAAGTCAACTGAAGCCCCCATTTTCAAGATTTTGCCCTCTGCTGCTCCACAGCCTCCGGTGGCACACTGCATGTGCGTCACTTCTCGGTAGACGAGGCCGAAATCCGGGCATCCAGGGCCCCAGCCGTCCAGAATCTACGGATGGCGGCATATGGATCACCTCTTTGCCTCATACAGCAGGGAGGCCTGGGCCCTAGACTGGCTCCGCTAGAGCTCCACGACCTCAGCTATTTTCCCTGACCTTTGGACCGTGCCCTCGTGAGTGTGTCATCTCTACTTCCACTTCTCTTCCCACCACACTGAATCCGCCACCTGCGGATACCTGAGCGTGGACATCAACATCTATCACTGGCTGCAGTGTCACAGGTCACTAGGTGTATAGACTCAGGCTGACCTTGGCTGTCTTCTGCCCAGGCAAGGAACCTAATCCTTCCAAGGAAATCAGGACACGTGCTCACTGGCCGACATCCTTTCTTTCATCCACACAGCGGTCTAGATGAGGGGAAAGAGGCCAGGTAGGCCAGGTGAGGGCTGAGTGTGGGGCCTAAGGCTTCTTTCCCAATCACCATGGTGACAGCCACCGGAAGGCTGGGCGGAACTTCGGACGGGGACGAGTCACAAACACTCAGCCAATAGGAGAGGTCCAGCCTAACCGGCCAGTTCCGCAGAGCCCTCCATTTTACCCATGGACAGACAACGGCCCCTTGCGTCTTTGGCCACAAAATCCAGGGCACCCAGGGAATAACTTCACAGTAGGCAACCCCTGATGTGAACACGTTCGACACACTGGGACAGCAGGCAGGTACCTCTTTTCCACTTACGCTAGGATATCACTAGGCAAGGCGCCCTTCCTCAGCATCTGTGGCCTCTCACGTATGTGTTCACTCAGAGGAATCTCTTCATTCTACCCCTGAGACACATCACAAGTATGAGGGGCCTGAGAGAGAGCCTAGAGATGGAACGGGGGAGGCTTCTGGCTGTACTGCTTCCCCGTGGGGACAGAATAGCAGGTAGTCTCTCTGGAAGGTCTTAGCTTCTGTTGACTGACACGCGCAATACAGTAGGGGCGGACCCTGGCCAGGTGGAGCTGGTGGGCAGATGCAACCTCTCCGGCGACGAATAATTGCGCTGCTGCTTTGTATGGTGAAAACCTCCCCCCGCCAAGGGGCATGGGTAGAGAACATTGACCCACACCCGCCAGGGGCCTTTCCTGGGACTAAAGATCCCAACGTGGTCTCAACGTCGTCACCCTCTCAACACACACCTTTCCTGCACACGTAATCCCGCCTTTCTCCGTCAGGACCCTATGCTACCAGGAAAAAAAGCAAGCCGCTCAAAGAGGCCCATGCCAGGGAAATCGAGGAAACACTGCCAGTTTCCAAATTTTTGCTGTCTACACGTCCCCGCCTCCGGTGCAAGGCTGCCTATGTGGCCGGGCTCCGAAGGCAAGGCCGAAATCCTGGCAGCCTGGGCCCCAGCAGTGCAATGGTTGATGGACGTGGGGACACGGATGACCTGTTCGCCACATACAGGAGGGATCCTTGGGCCCTTCACTGGCTCGCCATTCAGCTCCACGACGTCCACTACTGGCCCTGGCCTTTGCTTTGGCTGGTGCCCCATTAAACGTGTGCTCCGGAGCGATCTATCTCCACCCATCACTAGCATTCTGCCACCAGGGGATATGTGAGTGTGGGAGTCACCATTTGTCACTGGCAGCAGTGTCACAAGTCACTAGACTTCCAGCTACCCGCTGACCTAGGCTGCCTTCTGCCCCAGGCAAGGTCCCGAATCCTTTATCCCAGATGCTGACACCTGGGCACTGGCGGACATTGATTTTTATCAACACAGAGGTCTGAGTGAGGGTCAGAGGGCCAGGTAGGTGAAGTGAAGGCCAGGTGGGCGGGGCTGAGGCTTCTTTGCCATCACCATAGAGACAGTCCCCCCACCGCAAGAGTGGGCGGAGCTTGGGATGGGCCTGGTGACAAGACTGAGCCAATGGCAGAGATCCGGCCCGCCAGGCAGATGACACAGGGCCCTCCATTGTGACCTATGACCCCTAGTGGCCACAGGATTTGAGCACGCCCCGGGAAAGGCTACGCAGGCACAAGGGAGCCCCTGGTGCGGACTGCTTCAGGGCATTGGCAGAGCACGCCAGGTACCTCTTTCCCACTTTCCTGAGGATATCAGTAGGCAAGGCATCCCCACTCAGCATCTCTTGCCTCTCTCTGTCTCTCTCTGCTTGTCTTCGTTCTCTGAAATCTCTTCCTTCTCCCCCTTGTCACTTCACACCTTGGAGTGCCTGACAGAGGGCCTAGAGACCAAAGAGCAAAGGGGGAAGGCCTCTGGCTCTACTGCTTGCCCATGGGGAGAGAAGTTCTGGGAGTCTATCTGGAAGGTCTAGAGAGTAGTGATTGATTGGGGAGCTACATCACGGGCGGACCTGGCCAGGTGAAGCTTGACATCACCGTGGGACCTGGCCAGGTGAAGCTCGCTGACAAGTGGCAGCCTCTCCGGAGACTACTAATTCCGCTCCTAACATTCTATGCAAATAACCGGCTGAGTGCCATGGGCAGAAAACATTGACACATACCTGCCAGAGGCCTATTCTGGGTCTGGAGAGTCCACCCTGGTCTCCCCTGCAACTCATCATCTCAGCACACACTTTGCCTGCACGCATGGAAACCGCCTCTCTCCACGAATGTCTTCACCTGCTAGGAAACACACGATGTCACTCAGCCAAAGGAGAGCACAGGCCAAGTCAACTGAAGCCCCCATTTTCAAGATTTTGCCCTCTGCTGCTCCACAGCCTCCGGTGGCACACTGCATGTGCGTCACTTCTCGGTAGACGAGGCCGAAATCCGGGCATCCAGGACCCCAGCCGTCCAGAATCTACGGATGGCGGCATATGGATCACCTCTTTGCCTCGTACAGCAGGGAGGCCTGGGCCCTAGACTGGCTCCGCTAGAGCTCCACGACCTCAGCTATTTTCCCTGACCTTTGGACCGTGCCCTCGTGAGTGTGTCATCTCTACTTCCACTTCTCTTCCCACCACACTGAATCCGCCACCTGCGGATACCTGAGCGTGGACATCAACATCTATCACTGGCTGCAGTGTCACAGGTCACTAGGAGTCTAGGCTCAGGCTGACCTTGGCTGTCTTCTGCCCAGGCAAGGAACCTAATCCTTCCAAGGAAATGAGGACACGTGCTCACTGGCCGACATCCTTTCTTTCATCCACACAGCGGTCTAGATGAGGGGAAAGAGGCCAGGTAGGCCAGGTGAGGGCTGAGTGTGGGGCCTAAGGCTTCTTTCCCAATCACCATGGTGACAGCCACCGGAAGGCTGGGCGGAACTTCGGACGGGGACGAGTCACAAACACTCAGCCAATAGGAGAGGTCCAGCCTAACCGGCCAGTTCCGCAGAGCCCTCCATTTTACCCATGGACAGACAACGGCCCCTTGCGTCTTTGGCCACAAAATCCAGGGCACCCAGGGAATAACTTCACAGTAGGCAACCCCTGATGTGAACACGTTCGACACACTGGGACAGCAGGCAGGTACCTCTTTTCCACTTACGCTAGGATATCACTAGGCAAGGCGCCCTTCCTCAGCATCTGTGGCCTCTCACGTATGTGTTCACTCAGAGGAATCTCTTCATTCTACCCCTGAGACACATCACAAGTATGAGGGGCCTGAGAGAGAGCCTAGAGATGGAACGGGGGAGGCTTCTGGCTGTACTGCTTCCCCGTGGGGACAGAATAGCAGGTAGTCTCTCTGGAAGGTCTTAGCTTCTGTTGACTGACACGCGCAATACAGTAGGGGCGGACCCTGGCCAGGGGGAGCTTGTGGGCAGATGCAACCTCTCCGGCGACGAATAATTGCGCTGCTGCTTTGTATGGTGAAAACCTCCCCCCGCCAAGGGGCATGGGTAGAGAACATTGACCCACACCCGCCAGGGGCCTTTCCTGGGACTAAAGATCCCAACGTGGTCTCAACGTCGTCACCCTCTCAACACACACCTTTCCTGCACACGTAATCCTGCCTTTCTCCGTCAGGGCCCTATCCTACCAGGAAAAAAAGCAAGCCGCTCAAAAAGGCCGATGCCAGGGAAATCGAGGAAACACTGCCAGTTTCCAAATTTTTGCTGTCTACACGTCCCCGCCTCCGGTGCAAGGCTGCCTATGTGGCCGGGCTCCGAAGGCAAGGCCGAAATCCTGGCAGCCTGGGCCCCAGCAGTGCAATGGTTGATGGACCTGGGGACACGGATGACCTGTTCGCCACATACAGGAGGGATCCTTGGGCCCTTCACTGGCTCGCCATTCAGCTCCACGACGTCCACTACTGGCCCTGGCCTTTGCTTTGGCTGGTGCCCCATTAAACGTGTGCTCCGGAGCGATCTTTCTCCACCCATCACTAGCATTCTGCCACCAGGGGATATGTGAGTGTGGGAGTCACCATTTGTCACTGGCAGCAGTGTCACAAGTCACTAGACTTCCAGCTACCCGCTGACCTAGGCTGCCTTCTGCCCCAGGCAAGGTCCCGAATCCTTTATCCCAGATGCTGACACCTGGGCACTGGCGGACATTGATTTTTATCAACACAGAGGTCTGAGTGAGGGTCAGAGGGCCAGGTAGGTGAAGTGAAGGCCAGGTGGGCGGGGCTGAGGCTTCTTTGCCATCACCATAGAGACAGTCCCCCCACCGCAAGAGTGGGCGGAGCTTGGGATGGGCCTGGTGACAAGACTGAGCCAATGGCAGAGATCCGGCCCGCCAGGCAGATGACACAGGGCCCTCCATTGTGACCTATGACCCCTAGTGGCCACAGGATTTGAGCACGCCCCGGGAAAGGCTACGCAGGCACAAGGGAGCCCCTGTTGCGGACTGCTTCAGGGCATTGGCAGAGCACGCCAGGTACCTCTTTCCCACTTTCCTGAGGATATCAGTAGGCAAGGCATCCCCACTCAGCATCTCTTGCCTCTCTCTCTCTCTCTCTGCTTGTCTTCGTTCTCTGAAATCTCTTCCTTCTCCCCCTTGTCACTTCACACCTTGGAGTGCCTGACAGAGGGCCTAGAGACCAAAGAGCAAAGGGGGAAGGCCTCTGGCTCTACTGCTTGCCCATGGGGACAGAAGTTCTGGGAGTCTATCTGGAAGGTCTAGAGAGTAGTGATTGATTGGGGAGCTACATCACGGGCGGACCTGGCCAGGTGAAGCTTGACATCACCGTGGGACCTGGCCAGGTGAAGCTCGCTGACAAGTGGCAGCCTCTCCGGAGACTACTAATTCCGCTCCTAACATTCTATGCAAATAACCGGCTGAGTGCCATGGGCAGAAAACATTGACACATACCTGCCAGAGGCCTATTCTGGGTCTGGAGAGTCCACCCTGGTCTCCCCTGCAACTCATCATCTCAGCACACACTTTGCCTGCACGCATGGAAACCGCCTCTCTCCACGAATGTCTTCACCTGCTAGGAAACACACGATGTCACTCAGCCAAAGGAGAGCACAGGCCAAGTCAACTGAAGCCCCCATTTTCAAGATTTTGCCCTCTGCTGCTCCACAGCCTCCGGTGGCACACTGCATGTGCGTCACTTCTCGGTAGACGAGGCCGAAATCCGGGCATCCAGGGCCCCAGCCGTCCAGAATCTACGGATGGCGGCATATGGATCACCTCTTTGCCTCGTACAGCAGGGAGGCCTGGGCCCTAGACTGGCTCCGCTAGAGCTCCACGACCTCAGCTATTTTCCCTGACCTTTGGACCGTGCCCTCGTGAGTGTGTCATCTCTACTTCCACTTCTCTTCCCACCACACTGAATCCGCCACCTGCGGATACCTGAGCGTGGACATCAACATCTATCACTGGCTGCAGTGTCACAGGTCACTAGGTGTCTAGACTCAGGCTGACCTTGGCTGTCTTCTGCCCAGGCAAGGAACCTAATCCTTCCAAGGAAATCAGGACACGTGCTCACTGGCCGACATCCTTTCTTTCATCCACACAGCGGTCTAGATGAGGGGAAAGAGGCCAGGTAGGCCAGGTGAGGGCTGAGTGTGGGGCCTAAGGCTTCTTTCCCAATCACCATGGTGACAGCCACCGGAAGGCTGGGCGGAACTTCGGACGGGGACGAGTCACAAACACTCAGCCAATAGGAGAGGTCCAGCCTAACCGGCCAGTTCCGCAGAGCCCTCCATTTTACCCATGGACAGACAACGGCCCCTTGCGTCTTTGGCCACAAAATCCAGGGCACCCAGGGAATAACTTCACAGTAGGCAACCCCTGATGTGAACACGTTCGACACACTGGGACAGCAGGCAGGTACCTCTTTTCCACTTACGCTAGGATATCACTAGGCAAGGCGCCCTTCCTCAGCATCTGTGGCCTCTCACGTATGTGTTCACTCAGAGGAATCTCTTCATTCTACCCCTGAGACACATCACAAGTATGAGGGGCCTGAGAGAGAGCCTAGAGATGGAACGGGGGAGGCTTCTGGCTGTACTGCTTCCCCGTGGGGACAGAATAGCAGGTAGTCTCTCTGGAAGGTCTTAGCTTCTGTTGACTGACACGCGCAATACAGTAGGGGCGGACCCTGGCCAGGGGGAGCTTGTGGGCAGATGCAACCTCTCCGGCGACGAATAATTGCGCTGCTGCTTTGTATGGTGAAAACCTCCCCCCGCCAAGGGGGATGGGTAGAGAACATTGACCCACACCCGCCAGGGGCCTTTCCTGGGACTAAAGATCCCAACGTGGTCTCAACGTCGTCACCCTCTCAACACACACCTTTCCTGCACACGTAATCCCGCCTTTCTCCGTCAGGACCCTATGCTACCAGGAAAAAAAGCAAGCCGCTCAAAGAGGCCCATGCCAGGGAAATCGAGGAAACACTGCCAGTTTCCAAATTTTTGCTGTCTACACGTCCCCGCCTCCGGTGCAAGGCTGCCTATGTGGCCGGGCTCCGAAGGCAAGGCCGAAATCCTGGCAGCCTGGGCCCCAGCAGTGCAATGGTTGATGGACGTGGGGACACGGATGACCTGTTTGCCACATACAGGAGGGATCCTTGGGCCCTTCACTGGCTCGCCATTCAGCTCCACGACGTCCACTACTGGCCCTGGCCTTTGCTTTGGCTGGTGCCCCATTAAACGTGTGCTCCGGAGCGATCTTTCTCCACCCATCACTAGCATTCTGCCACCAGGGGATATGTGAGTGTGGGAGTCACCATTTGTCACTGGCAGCAGTGTCCCAAGTCACTAGACTTCCAGCTACCCGCTGACCTAGGCTGCCTTCTGCCCCAGGCAAGGTCCCGAATCCTTTATCCCAGATGCTGACACCTGGGCACTGGCGGACATTGATTTTTATCAACACAGAGGTCTGAGTGAGGGTCAGAGGGCCAGGTAGGTGAAGTGAAGGCCAGGTGGGCGGGGCTGAGGCTTCTTTGCCATCACCATAGAGACAGTCCCCCCACCGCAAGAGTGGGCGGAGCTTGGGATGGGCCTGGTGACAAGACTGAGCCAATGGCAGAGATCCGGCCCGCCAGGCAGATGACACAGGGCCCTCCATTGTGACCTATGACCCCTAGTGGCCACAGGATTTGAGCACGCCCCGGGAAAGGCTACGCAGGCACAAGGGAGCCCCTGGTGCGGACTGCTTCAGGGCATTGGCAGAGCACGCCAGGTACCTCTTTCCCACTTTCCTGAGGATATCAGTAGGCAAGGCATCCCCACTCAGCATCTCTTGCCTCTCTCTGTCTCTCTCTGCTTGTCTTCGTTCTCTGAAATCTCTTCCTTCTCCCCCTTGTCACTTCACACCTTGGAGTGCCTGACAGAGGGCCTAGAGACCAAAGAGCAAAGGGGGAAGGCCTCTGGCTCTACTGCTTGCCCATGGGGAGAGAAGTTCTGGGAGTCTATCTGGAAGGTCTAGAGAGTAGTGATTGATTGGGGAGCTACATCACGGGCGGACCTGGCCAGGTGAAGCTTGACATCACCGTGGGACCTGGCCAGGTGAAGCTCGCTGACAAGTGGCAGCCTCTCCGGAGACTACTAATTCCGCTCCTAACATTCTATGCAAATAACCGGCTGAGTGCCATGGGCAGAAAACATTGACACATACCTGCCAGAGGCCTATTCTGGGTCTGGAGAGTCCACCCTGGTCTCCCCTGCAACTCATCATCTCAGCACACACTTTGCCTGCACGCATGGAAACCGCCTCTCTCCACGAATGTCTTCACCTGCTAGGAAACACACGATGTCACTCAGCCAAAGGAGAGCACAGGCCAAGTCAACTGAAGCCCCCATTTTCAAGATTTTGCCCTCTGCTGCTCCACAGCCTCCGGTGGCACACTGCATGTGCGTCACTTCTCGGTAGACGAGGCCGAAATCCGGGCATCCAGGGCCCCAGCCGTCCAGAATCTACGGATGGCGGCATATGGATCACCTCTTTGCCTCGTACAGCAGGGAGGCCTGGGCCCTAGACTGGCTCCGCTAGAGCTCCACGACCTCAGCTATTTTCCCTGACCTTTGGCCTGTGCCCTCCTGAGTGTGTCATCTCTACTTCCACTTCTCTTCCCACCACACTGAATCCGCCACCTGCGGATACCTGAGCGTGGACATCAACATCTATCACTGGCTGCAGTGTCACAGGTCACTAGGTGTCTAGGCTCAGGCTGACCTTGGCTGTCTTCTGCCCAGGCAAGGAACCTAATCCTTCCAAGGAAATCAGGACACGTGCTCACTGGCCGACATCCTTTCTTTCATCCACACAGCGGTCTAGATGAGGGGAAAGAGGCCAGGTAGGCCAGGTGAGGGCTGAGTGTGGGGCCTAAGGCTTCTTTCCCAATCACCATGGTGACAGCCACCGGAAGGCTGGGCGGAACTTCGGACGGGGACGAGTCACAAACACTCAGCCAATAGGAGAGGTCCAGCCTAACCGGCCAGTTCCGCAGAGCCCTCCATTTTACCCATGGACAGACAACGCCCCCTTGCGTCTTTGGCCACAAAATCCAGGGCACCCAGGGAATAACTTCACAGTAGGCAACCCCTGATGTGAACACGTTCGACACACTGGGACAGCAGGCAGGTACCTCTTTTCCACTTACGCTAGGATATCACTAGGCAAGGCGCCCTTCCTCAGCATCTGTGGCCTCTCACGTATGTGTTCACTCAGAGGAATCTCTTCATTCTACCCCTGAGACACATCACAAGTATGAGGGGCCTGAGAGAGAGCCTAGAGATGGAACGGGGGAGGCTTCTGGCTGTACTGCTTCCCCGTGGGGACAGAATAGCAGGTAGTCTCTCTGGAAGGTCTTAGCTTCTGTTGACTGACACGCGTAATACAGTAGGGGCGGACCCTGGCCAGGGGGAGCTTGTGGGCAGATGCAACCTCTCCGGCGACGAATAATTGCGCTGCTGCTTTGTATGGTGAAAACCTCCCCCCGCCAAGGGGGATGGGTAGAGAACATTGACCCACACCCGCCAGGGGCCTTTCCTGGGACTAAAGATCCCAACGTGGTCTCAACGTCGTCACCCTCTCAAAACACACCATTCCTGCACACGTAATCCCGCCTTTCTCCGTCAGGGCCCTATGCTACCAGGAAAAAAAGCAAGCCGCTCAAAGAGGCCGATGCCAGGGAAATCGAGGAAACACTGCCAGTTTCCAAATTTTTGCTGTCTACACGTCCCCGCCTCCGGTGCAAGGCTGCCTATGTGGCCGGGCTCCGAAGGCAAGGCCGAAATCCTGGCAGCCTGGGCCCCAGCAGTGCAATGGTTGATGGACGTGGGGACACGGATGACCTGTTCGCCACATACAGGAGGGATCCTTGGGCCCTTCACTGGCTCGCCATTCAGCTCCACGACGTCCACTACTGGCCCTGGCCTTTGCTTTGGCTGGTGCCCCATTAAACGTGTGCTCCGGAGCGATCTTTCTCCACCCATCACTAGCATTCTGCCACCAGGGGATATGTGAGTGTGGGAGTCACCATTTGTCACTGGCAGCAGTGTCACAAGTCACTAGACTTCCAGCTACCCGCTGACCTAGGCTGCCTTCTGCCCCAGGCAAGGTCCCGAATCCTTTATCCCAGATGCTGACACCTGGGCACTGGCGGACATTGATTTTTATCAACACAGAGGTCTGAGTGAGGGTCAGAGGGCCAGGTAGGTGAAGTGAAGGCCAGGTGGGCGGGGCTGAGGCTTCTTTGCCATCACCATAGAGACAGTCCCCCCACCGCAAGAGTGGGCGGAGCTTGGGATGGGCCTGGTGACAAGACTGAGCCAATGGCAGAGATCCGGCCCGCCAGGCAGATGACACAGGGCCCTCCATTGGGACCTATGACCCCTAGTGGCCACAGGATTTGAGCACGCCCCGGGAAAGGCTACGCAGGCACAAGGGAGCCCCTGGTGCGGACTGCTTCAGGGCATTGGCAGAGCACGCCAGGTACCTCTTTCCCACTTTCCTGAGGATATCAGTAGGCAAGGCATCCCCACCCAGCATCTCTTGCCTCTCTCTCTCTCTCTCTGCTTGTCTTCGTTCTCTGAAATCTCTTCCTTCTCCCCCTTGTCACTTCACACCTTGGAGTGCCTGACAGAGGGCCTAGAGACCAAAGAGCAAAGGGGGAAGGCCTCTGGCTCTACTGCTTGCCCATGGGGACAGAAGTTCTGGGAGTCTATCTGGAAGGTCTAGAGAGTAGTGATTGATTGGGGAGCTACATCACGGGCGGACCTGGCCAGGTGAAGCTTGACATCACGGTGGGACCTGGCCAGGTGAAGCTCGCTGACAAGTGGCAGCCTCTCCGGAGACTACTAATTCCGCTCCTAACATTCTATGCAAATAACCGGCTGAGTGCCATGGGCAGAAAACATTGACACATACCTGCCAGAGGCCTATTCTGGGTCTGGAGAGTCCACCCTGGTCTCCCCTGCAACTCATCATCTCAGCACACACTTTGCCTGCACGCATGGAAACCGCCTCTCTCCACGAATGTCTTCACCTGCTAGGAAACACACGATGTCACTCAGCCAAAGGAGAGCACAGGCCAAGTCAACTGAAGCCCCCATTTTCAAGATTTTGCCCTCTGCTGCTCCACAGCCTCCGGTGGCACACTGCATGTGCGTCACTTCTCGGTAGACGAGGCCGAAATCCGGGCATCCAGGGCCCCAGCCGTCCAGAATCTACGGATGGCGGCATATGGATCACCTCTTTGCCTCGTACAGCAGGGAGGCCTGGGCCCTAGACTGGCTCCGCTAGAGCTCCACGACCTCAGCTATTTTCCCTGACCTTTGGCCTGTGCCCTCGTGAGTGTGTCATCTCTACTTCCACTTCTCCTCCCACCACACTGAATCCGCCACCTGCGGATACCTGAGCGTGGACATCAACATCTATCACTGGCTGCAGTGTCACAGGTCACTAGGTGTCTAGGCTCAGGCTGACCTTGGCTGTCTTCTGCCCAGGCAAGGAACCTAATCCTTCCAAGGAAATCAGGACACGTGCTCACTGGCTGACATCCTTTCTTTCATCTACACAGCGGTCTAGATGAGGGGAAAGAGGCCAGGTAGGCCAGGTGAGGGCTGAGTGTGGGGCCTAAGGCTTCTTTCCCAATCACCATGGTGACAGCCACCGGAAGGCTGGGCGGAACTTCGGACGGGGACGAGTCACAAACACTCAGCCAATAGGAGAGGTCCAGCCTAACCGGCCAGTTCCGCAGAGCCCTCCATTTTACCCATGGACAGACAACGGCCCCTTGCGTCTTTGGCCACAAAATCCAGGGCACCCAGGGAATAACTTCACAGTAGGCAACCCCTGATGTGAACACGTTCGACACACTGGGACATCAGGCAGGTACCTCTTTTCCACTTACGCTAGGATATCACTAGGCAAGGCGCCCTTCCTCAGCATCTGTGGCCTCTCACGTATGTGTTCACTCAGAGGAATCTCTTCATTCTACCCCTGAGACACATCACAAGTATGAGGGGCCTGAGAGAGAGCCTAGAGATGGAACGGGGGAGGCTTCTGGCTGTACTGCTTCCCTGTGGGGACAGAATAGCAGGTAGTCTCTCTGGAAGGTCTTAGCTTCTGTTGACTGACACGCACAATACAGTAGGGGCGGACCCTGGCCAGGGGGAGCTTGTGGGCAGATGCAACCTCTCCGGCGACGAATAATTGCGCTGCTGCTTTGTATGGTGAAAACCTCCCCCCGCCAAGGGGGATGGGTAGAGAACATTGACCCACACCCGCCAGGGGCGTTTCCTGGGACTAAAGATCCCAACGTGGTCTCAACGTCGTCACCCTCTCAACACACACAGTTCCTGCACAAGTAATCCTGCCTTTCTCCGTCAGGGCCCTATCCTACCAGGAAAAAAAGCAAGCCGCTCAAAGAGGCCGATGCCAGGGAAATCGAGGAAACACTGCCAGTTTCCAAATTTTTGCTGTCTACACGTCCCCGCCTCCGGTGCAAGGCTGCCTATGTGGCCGGGCTCCGAAGGCAAGGCCGAAATCCTGGCAGCCTGGGCCCCAGCAGTGCAATGGTTGATGGACGTGGGGACACGGATGACCTGTTCGCCACATACAGGAGGGATCCTTGGGCCCTTCACTGGCTCGCCATTCAGCTCCACGACGTCCACTACTGGCCCTGGCCTTTGCTTTGGCTGGTGCCCCATTAAACGTGTGCTCCGGAGCGATGTTTCTCCACCCATCACTAGCATTCTGCCACCAGGGGATATGTGAGTGTGGGAGTCACCATTTGTCACTGGCAGCAGTGTCACAAGTCACTAGACTTCCAGCTACCCGCTGACCTAGGCTGCCTTCTGCCCCAGGCAAGGTCCCGAATCCTTTATCCCAGATGCTGACACCTGGGCACTGGCGGACATTGATTTTTATCAACACAGAGGTCTGAGTGAGGGTCAGAGGGCCAGGTAGGTGAAGTGAAGGCCAGGTGGGCGGGGCTGAGGCTTCTTTGCCATCACCATAGAGACAGTCCCCCCACCGCAAGAGTGGGCGGAGCTTGGGATGGGCCTGCTGACAAGACTGAGCCAATGGCAGAGATACGGCCCGCCAGGCAGATGACACAGGGCCCTCCATTGGGACCTATGACCCCTAGTGGCCACAGGATTTGAGCACGCCCCGGGAAAGGCTACGCAGGCACAAGGGAGCCCCTGGTGCGGACTGCTTCAGGGCATTGGCAGAGCACGCCAGGTACCTCTTTCCCACTTTCCTGAGGATATCAGTAGGCAAGGCATCCCCACTCAGCATCTCTTCCCTCTCTCTGTCTCTCTCTGCTTGTCTTCGTTCTCTGAAATCTCTTCCTTCTCCCCCTTGTCACTTCACACCTTGGAGTGCCTGACAGAGGGCCTAGAGACCAAAGAGCAAAGGGGGTAGGCCTCTGGCTCTACTGCTTGCCCATGGGGAGAGAAGTTCTGGGAGTCTATCTGGAAGGTCTAGAGAGTAGTGATTGATTGGGGAGCTACATCACGGGTGGACTTGGCCAGGGGAAGCTTGACATCACCGTGGGACCTGGCCAGGTGAAGCTCGCTGACAAGCGGCAGCCTCTCCGGAGACTACTAATTCCGCTCCTAACATTCCATGCAAATAACCGGCTGAGTGCCATGGGCAGAAAACACTGACACATACCTGCCAGAGGCCTATTCTGGGTCTGGAGAGTCCACCCTGGTCTCCCCTGCAACTCATCATCTCAGCACACACTTTGCCTGCACGCATGGAAACCGCCTCTCTCCACGAATGTCTTCACCTGCTAGGAAACACACGATGTCACTCAGCCAAAGGAGAGCACAGGCCAAGTCAACTGAAGCCCCCATTTTCAAGATTTTGCCCTCTGCTGCTCCACAGCCTCCGGTGGCACACTGCATGTGCGTCACTTCTCGGTAGACGAGGCCGAAATCCGGGCATCCAGGGCCCCAGCCGTCCAGAATCTACGGATGGCGGCATATGGATCACCTCTTTGCCTCGTACAGCAGGGAGGCCTGGGCCCTAGACTGGCTCCGCTAGAGCTCCACGACCTCAGCTATTTTCCCTGACCTTTGGACCGTGCCCTCGTGAGTGTGTCATCTCTACTTCCACTTCTCTTCCCACCACACTGAATCCGCCACCTGCGGATACCTGAGCGTGGACATCAACATCTATCACTGGCTGCAGTGTCACAGGTCACTAGGTGTCTAGGCTCAGGCTGACCTTGGCTGTCTTCTGCCCAGGCAAGGAACCTAATCCTTCCAAGGAAATCAGGACACGTGCTCACTGGCCGACATCCTTTCTTTCATCCACACAGCGGTCTAGATGAGGGGAAAGAGGCCAGGTAGGCCAGGGGAGGGCTGAGTGTGGGGCCTAAGGCTTCTTTCCCAATCACCATGGTGACAGCCACCGGAAGGCTGGGCGGAACTTCGGACGGGGACGAGTCACAAACACTCAGCCAATAGGAGAGGTCCAGCCTAACCGGCCAGTTCCGCAGAGCCCTCCATTTTACCCATGGACAGACAACGGCCCCTTGCGTCTTTGGCCACAAAATCCAGGGCACCCAGGGAATAACTTCACAGTAGGCAACCCCTGATGTGAACACGTTCGACACACTGGGACAGCAGGCAGGTACCTCTTTTCCACTTACGCTAGGATATCACTAGGCAAGGCGCCCTTCCTCAGCATCTCTGGCCTCTCACGTATGTGTTCACTCAGAGGAATCTCTTCATTCTACCCCTGAGACACATCACAAGTATGAGGGGCCTGAGAGAGAGCCTAGAGATGGAACGGGGGAGGCTTCTGGCTGTACTGCTTCCCCGTGGGCACAGAATAGCAGGTAGTCTCTCTGGAAGGTCTTAGCTTCTGTTGACTGACACGCGCAATACAGTAGGGGCGGACCCTGGCCAGGGGGAGCTTGTGGGCAGATGCAACCTCTCCGGCGACGAATAATTGCGCTGCTGCTTTGTATGGTGAAAACCTCCCCCCGCCAAGGGGGATGGGTAGAGAACATTGACCCACACCCGCCAGGGGCCTTTCCTGGGACTAAAGATCCCAACGTGGTCTCAACGTCGTCACCCTCTCAACACACACCTTTCCTGCACACGTAATCCTGCCTTTCTCCGTCAGGGCCCTATGCTACCAGGAAAAAAAGCAAGCCGCTCAAAGAGGCCGATGCCAGGGAAATCGAGGAAACACTGCCAGTTTCCAAATTTTTGCTGTCTACACGTCCCCGCCTCCGGTGCAAGGCTGCCTATGTGGCCGGGCTCCGAAGGCAAGGCCGAAATCCTGGCAGCCTGGGCCCCAGCAGTGCAATGGTTGATGGACGTGGGGACACGGATGACCTGTTCGCCACATACAGGAGGGATCCTTGGGCCCTTCACTGGCTCGCCATTCAGCTCCACGACGTCCACTACTGGCCCCGGCCTTTGCTTTGGCTGGTGCCCCATTAAACGAGTGCTCCGGAGCGATGTTTCTCCACCCATCACTAGCATTCTGCCACCAGGGGATATGTGAGTGTGGGAGTCACCATTTGTCACTGGCAGCAGTGTCACAAGTCACTAGACTTCCAGCTACCCGCTGACCTAGGCTGCCTTCTGCCCCAGGCAAGGTCCCGAATCCTTTATCCCAGATGCTGACACCTGGGCACTGGCGGACATTGATTTTTATCAACACAGAGGTCTGAGTGAGGGTCAGAGGGCCAGGTAGGTGAAGTGAAGGCCAGGTGGGCGGGGCTGAGGCTTCTTTGCCATCACCATAGAGACAGTCCCCCCACCGCAAGAGTGGGCGGAGCTTGGGATGGGCCTGGTGACAAGACTGAGCCAATGGCAGAGATCCGGCCCGCCAGGCAGATGACACAGGGCCCTCCATTGGGACCTATGACCCCTAGTGGCCACAGGATTTGAGCACGCCCCGGGAAAGGCTACGCAGGCACAAGGGAGCCCCTGGTGCGGACTGCTTCAGGGCATTGGCAGAGCACGCCAGGTACCTCTTTCCCACTTTCCTGAGGATATCAGTAGGCAAGGCATCCCCACTCAGCATCTCTTGCCTCTCTCTTTCTCTCTCTGCTTGTCTTCGTTCTCTGAAATCTCTTCCTTCTCCCCCTTGTCACTTCACACCTTGGAGTGCCTGACAGAGGGCCTAGAGACCAAAGAGCAAAGGGGGAAGGCCTCTGGCTCTACTGCTTGCCCATGGGGAGAGAAGTTCTGGGAGTCTATCTGGAAGGTCTAGAGAGCAGTGATTGATTGGGGAGCTACATCACGGGCGGACCTGGCCAGGTCAAGCTTGACATCACCGTGGGACCTGGCCAGGTGAAGCTCGCTGACAAGTGGCAGCCTCTCCGGAGACTACTAATTCCGCTCCTAACATTCTATGCAAATAACCGGCTGAGTGCCATGGGCAGAAAACATTGACACATACCTGCCAGAGGCCTATTCTGGGTCTGGAGAGTCCACCCTGGTCTCCCCTGCAACTCATCATCTCAGCACACACTTTGCCTGCACGCATGGAAACCGCCTCTCTCCACGAATGTCTTCACCTGCTAGGAAACACACGATGTCACTCAGCCAAAGGAGAGCACAGGCCAAGTCAACTGAAGCCCCCATTTTCAAGATTTTGCCCTCTGCTGCTCCACAGCCTCCGGTGGCACACTGCATGTGCGTCACTTCTCGGTAGACGAGGCCGAAATCCGGGCATCCAGGGCCCCAGCCGTCCAGAATCTACGGATGGCGGCATATGGATCACCTCTTTGCCTCGTACAGCAGGGAGGCCTGGGCCCTAGACTGGCTCCGCTAGAGCTCCACGACCTCAGCTATTTTCCCTGACCTTTGGCCTGTGCCCTCGTGAGTGTGTCATCTCTACTTCCACTTCTCCTCCCACCACACTGAATCCGCCACCTGCGGATACCTGAGCGTGGACATCAACATCTATCACTGGCTGCAGTGTCACAGGTCACTAGGTGTCTAGGCTCAGGCTGACCTTGGCTGTCTTCTGCCCAGGCAAGGAACCTAATCCTTCCAAGGAAATCAGGACACGTGCTCACTGGCTGACATCCTTTCTTTCATCTACACAGCGGTCTAGATGAGGGGAAAGAGGCCAGGTAGGCCAGGTGAGGGCTGAGTGTGGGGCCTAAGGCTTCTTTCCCAATCACCATGGTGACAGCCACCGGAAGGCTGGGCGGAACTTCGGACGGGGACGAGTCACAAACACTCAGCCAATAGGAGAGGTCCAGCCTAACCGGCCAGTTCCGCAGAGCCCTCCATTTTACCCATGGACAGACAACAGCCCCTTGCGTCTTTGGCCACAAAATCCAGGGCACCCAGGGAATAACTTCACAGTAGGCAACCCCTGATGTGAACACGTTCGACACACTGGGACATCAGGCAGGTACCTCTTTTCCACTTACGCTAGGATATCACTAGGCAAGGCGCCCTTCCTCAGCATCTGTGGCCTCTCACGTATGTGTTCACTCAGAGGAATCTCTTCATTCTACCCCTGAGACACATCACAAGTATGAGGGGCCTGAGAGAGAGCCTAGAGATGGAACGGGGGAGGCTTCTGGCTGTACTGCTTCCCCGTGGGGACAGAATAGCAGGTAGTCTCTCTGGAAGGTCTTAGCTTCTGTTGACTGACACGCGCAATACAGTAGGGGCGGACCCTGGCCAGGGGGAGCTTGTGGGCAGATGCAACCTCTCCGGCGACGAATAATTGCGCTGCTGCTTTGTATGGTGAAAACCTCCCCCCGCCAAGGGGGATGGGTAGAGAACATTGACCCACACCCGCCAGGGGCGTTTCCTGGGACTAAAGATCCCAACGTGGTCTCAACGTCGTCACCCTCTCAACACACACAGTTCCTGCACAAGTAATCCTGCCTTTCTCCGTCAGGGCCCTATCCTACCAGGAAAAAAAGCAAGCCGCTCAAAGAGGCCCATGCCAGGGAAATCGAGGAAACACTGCCAGTTTCCAAATTTTTGCTGTCTACACGTCCCCGCCTCCGGTGCAAGGCTGCCTATGTGGCCGGGCTCCGAAGGCAAGGCCGAAATCCTGGCAGCCTGGGCCCCAGCAGTGCAATGGTTGATGGACGTGGGGACACGGATGACCTGTTCGCCACATACAGGAGGGATCCTTGGGCCCTTCACTGGCTCGCCATTCAGCTCCACGACGTCCACTACTGGCCCTGGCCTTTGCTTTGGCTGGTGCCCCATTAAACGTGTGCTCCGGAGCGATCTTTCTCCACCCATCACTAGCATTCTGCCACCAGGGGATATGTGAGTGTGGGAGTCACCATTTGTCACTGGCAGCAGTGTCACAAGTCACTAGACTTCCAGCTACCCGCTGACCTAGGCTGCCTTCTGCCCCAGGCAAGGTCCCGAATCCTTTATCCCAGATGCTGACACCTGGGTACTGGCGGACATTGATTTTTATCAACACAGAGGTCTGAGTGAGGGTCAGAGGGCCAGGTAGGTGAAGTGAAGGCCAGGTGGGCGGGGCTGAGGCTTCTTTGCCATCACCATAGAGACAGTCCCCCCACCGCAAGAGTGGGCGGAGCTTGGGATGGGCCTGGTGACAAGACTGAGCCAATGGCAGAGATCCGGCCCGCCAGGCAGATGACACAGGGCCCTCCATTGGGACCTATGACCCCTAGTGGCCACAGGATTTGAGCACGCCCCGGGAAAGGCTACGCAGGCACAAGGGAGCCCCTGGTGCGGACTGCTTCAGGGCATTGGCAGAGCACGCCAGGTACCTCTTTCCCACTTTCCTGAGGATATCAGTAGGCAAGGCATCCCCACTCAGCATCTCTTGCCTGTCTCTGTCTCTCTCTGCTTGTCTTCGTTCTCTGAAATCTCTTCCTTCTCCCCCTTGTCACTTCACACCTTGGAGTGCCTGACAGAGGGCCTAGAGACCAAAGAGCAAAGGGGGAAGGCCTCTGGCTCTACTGCTTGCCCATGGGGACAGAAGTTCTGGGAGTCTATCTGGAAGGTCTAGAGAGTAGTGATTGATTGGGGAGCTACATCACGGGTGGACCTGGCCAGGGGAAGCTTGACATCACCGTGGGACCTGGCCAGGTGAAGCTCGCTGACAAGCGGCAGCCTCTCCGGAGACTACTAATTCTGCTCCTAACATTCCATGCAAATAACCGGCTGAGTGCCATGGGCAGAAAACACTGACACATACCTGCCAGAGGCCTATTCTGGGTCTGGAGAGTCCACCCTGGTCTCCCCTGCAACTCATCATCTCAGCACACACTTTGCCTGCACGCATGGAAACCGCCTCTCTCCACGAATGTCTTCACCTGCTAGGAAACACACGATGTCACTCAGCCAAAGGAGAGCACAGGCCAAGTCAACTGAAGCCCCCATTTTCAAGATTTTGCCCTCTGCTGCTCCACAGCCTCCGGTGGCACACTGCATGTGCGTCACTTCTCGGTAGACGAGGCCGAAATCCGGGCATCCAGGGCCCCAGCCGTCCAGAATCTACGGATGGCGGCATATGGATCACCTCTTTGCCTCGTACAGCAGGGAGGCCTGGGCCCTAGACTGGCTCCGCTAGAGCTCCACGACCTCAGCTATTTTCCCTGACCTTTGGACCGTGCCCTCGTGAGTGTGTCATCTCTACTTCCACTTCTCTTCCCACCACACTGAATCCGCCACCTGCGGATACCTGAGCGTGGACATCAACATCTATCACTGGCTGCAGTGTCACAGGTCACTAGGTGTCTAGGCTCAGGCTGACCTTGGCTGTCTTCTGCCCAGGCAAGGAACCTAATCCTTCCAAGGAAATCAGGACACGTGCTCACTGGCCGACATCCTTTCTTTCATCCACACAGCGGTCTAGATGAGGGGAAAGAGGCCAGGTAGGCCAGGTGAGGGCTGAGTGTGGGGCCTAAGGCTTCTTTCCCAATCACCATGGTGACAGCCACCGGAAGGCTGGGCGGAACTTCGGACGGGGACGAGTCACAAACACTCAGCCAATAGGAGAGGTCCAGCCTAACCGGCCAGTTCCGCAGAGCCCTCCATTTTACCCATGGACAGACAACGGCCCCTTGCGTCTTTGGCCACAAAATCCAGGGCACCCAGGGAATAACTTCACAGTAGGCAACCCCTGATGTGAACACGTTCGACACACTGGGACAGCAGGCAGGTACCTCTTTTCCACTTACGCTAGGATATCACTAGGCAAGGCGCCCTTCCTCAGCATCTCTGGCCTCTCACGTATGTGTTCACTCAGAGGAATCTCTTCATTCTACCCCTGAGACACATCACAAGTATGAGGGGCCTGAGAGAGAGCCTAGAGATGGAACGGGGGAGGCTTCTGGCTGTACTGCTTCCCCGTGGGGACAGAATAGCAGGTAGTCTCTCTGGAAGGTCTTAGCTTCTGTTGACTGACACGCGCAATACAGTAGGGGCGGACCCTGGCCAGGTGGAGCTTGTGGGCAGATGCAACCTCTCCGGCGACGAATAATTGCGCTGCTGCTTTGTATGGTGAAAACCTCCCCCCGCCAAGGGGGATGGGTAGAGAACATTGACCCACACCCGCCAGGGGCCTTTCCTGGGACTAAAGATCCCAACGTGGTCTCAACGTCGTCACCCTCTCAACACACACCTTTCCTGCACACGTAATCCTGCCTTTCTCCGTCAGGGCCCTATGCTACCAGGAAAAAAAGCAAGCCGCTCAAAGAGGCCGATGCCAGGGAAATCGAGGAAACACTGCCAGTTTCCAAATTTTTGCTGTCTACACGTCCCCGCCTCCGGTGCAAGGCTGCCTATGTGGCCGGGCTCCGAAGGCAAGGCCGAAATCCTGGCAGCCTGGGCCCCAGCAGTGCAATGGTTGATGGACGTGGGGACACGGATGACCTGTTCGCCACATACAGGAGGGATCCTTGGGCCCTTCACTGGCTCGCCATTCAGCTCCACGACGTCCACTACTGGCCCCGGCCTTTGCTTTGGCTGGTGCCCCATTAAACGTGTGCTCCGGAGCGATGTTTCTCCACCCATCACTAGCATTCTGCCACCAGGGGATATGTGAGTGTGGGAGTCACCATTTGTCACTGGCAGCAGTGTCACAAGTCACTAGACTTCCAGCTACCCGCTGACCTAGGCTGCCTTCTGCCCCAGGCAAGGTCCCGAATCCTTTATCCCAGATGCTGACACCTGGGCACTGGCGGACATTGATTTTTATCAACACAGAGGTCTGAGTGAGGGTCAGAGGGCCAGGTAGGTGATGTGAAGGCCAGGTGGGCGGGGCTGAGGCTTCTTTGCCATCACCATAGAGACAGTCCCCCCACCGCAAGAGTGGGCGGAGCTTGGGATGGGCCTGCTGACAAGACTGAGCCAATGGCAGAGATCCGGCCCGCCAGGCAGATGACACAGGGCCCTCCATTGTGACCTATGACCCCTAGTGGCCACAGGATTTGAGCACGCCCCGGGAAAGGCTACGCAGGCACAAGGGAGCCCCTGTTGCGGACTGCTTCAGGGCATTGGCAGAGCACGCCAGGTACCTCTTTCCCACTTTTCTGAGGATATCAGTAGGCAAGGCATCCCCACTCAGCATCTCTTGCCTCTCTCTTTCTCTCTCTGCTTGTCTTCGTTCTCTGAAATCTCTTCCTTCTCCCCCTTGTCACTTCACACCTTGGAGTGCCTGACAGAGGGCCTAGAGACCAAAGAGCAAAGGGGGAAGGCCTCTGGCTCTACTGCTTGCCCATGGGGAGAGAAGTTCTGGGAGTCTATCTGGAAGGTCTAGAGAGCAGTGATTGATTGGGGAGCTACATCACGGGCGGACCTGGCCAGGTGAAGCTTGACATCACCGTGGGACCTGGCCAGGTGAAGCTCGCTGACAAGTGGCAGCCTCTCCGGAGACTACTAATTCCGCTCCTAACATTCTATGCAAATAACCGGCTGAGTGCCATGGGCAGAAAACATTGACACATACCTGCCAGAGGCCTATTCTGGGTCTGGAGAGTCCACCCTGGTCTCCCCTGCAACTCATCATCTCAGCACACACTTTGCCTGCACGCATGGAAACCGCCTCTCTCCACGAATGTCTTCACCTGCTAGGAAACACACGATGTCACTCAGCCAAAGGAGAGCACAGGCCAAGTCAACTGAAGCCCCCATTTTCAAGATTTTGCCCTCTGCTGCTCCACAGCCTCCGGTGGCACACTGCATGTGCGTCACTTCTCGGTAGACGAGGCCGAAATCCGGGCATCCAGGGCCCCAGCCGTCCAGAATCTACGGATGGCGGCATATGGATCACCTCTTTGCCTCGTACAGCAGGGAGGCCTGGGCCCTAGACTGGCTCCGCTAGAGCTCCACGACCTCAGCTATTTTCCCTGACCTTTGGCCTGTGCCCTCGTGAGTGTGTCATCTCTACTTCCACTTCTCCTCCCACCACACTGAATCCGTCACCTGCGGATACCTGAGCGTGGACATCAACATCTATCACTGGCTGCAGTGTCACAGGTCACTAGGTGTCTAGGCTCAGGCTGACCTTGGCTGTCTTCTGCCCAGGCAAGGAACCTAATCCTTCCAAGGAAATCAGGACACGTGCTCACTGGCCGACATCCTTTCTTTCATCTACACAGCGGTCTAGATGAGGGGAAAGAGGCCAGGTAGGCCAGGTGAGGGCTGAGTGTGGGGCCTAAGGCTTCTTTCCCAATCACCATGGTGACAGCCACCGGAAGGCTGGGCGGAACTTCGGACGGGGACGAGTCACAAACACTCAGCCAATAGGAGAGGTCCAGCCTAACCGGCCAGTTCCGCAGAGCCCTCCATTTTACCCATGGACAGACAACAGCCCCTTGCGTCTTTGGCCACAAAATCCAGGGCACCCAGGGAATAACTTCACAGTAGGCAACCCCTGATGTGAACACGTTCGACACACTGGGACATCAGGCAGGTACCTCTTTTCCACTTACGCTAGGATATCACTAGGCAAGGCGCCCTTCCTCAGCATCTGTGGCCTCTCACGTATGTGTTCACTCAGAGGAATCTCTTCATTCTACCCCTGAGACACATCACAAGTATGAGGGGCCTGAGAGAGAGCCTAGAGATGGAACGGGGGAGGCTTCTGGCTGTACTGCTTCCCTGTGGGGACAGAATAGCAGGTAGTCTCTCTGGAAGGTCTTAGCTTCTGTTGACTGACACGCACAATACAGTAGGGGCGGACCCTGGCCAGGGGGAGCTTGTGGGCAGATGCAACCTCTCCGGCGACGAATAATTGCGCTGCTGCTTTGTATGGTGAAAACCTCCCCCCGCCAAGGGGGATGGGTAGAGAACATTGACCCACACCCGCCAGGGGCGTTTCCTGGGACTAAAGATCCCAACGTGGTCTCAACGTCGTCACCCTCTCAACACACACAGTTCCTGCACAAGTAATCCTGCCTTTCTCCGTCAGGGCCCTATCCTACCAGGAAAAAAAGCAAGCCGCTCAAAGAGGCCCATGCCACGGAAATCGAGGAAACACTGCCAGTTTCCAAATTTTTGCTGTCTACACGTCCCCGCCTCCGGTGCAAGGCTGCCTATGTGGCCGGGCTCCGAAGGCAAGGCCGAAATCCTGGCAGCCTGGGCCCCAGCAGTGCAATGGTTGATGGACGTGGGGACACGGATGACCTGTTCGCCACATACAGGAGGGATCCTTGGGCCCTTCACTGGCTCGCCATTCAGCTCCACGACGTCCACTACTGGCCCTGGCCTTTGCTTTGGCTGGTGCCCCATTAAACGTGTGCTCCGGAGCGATGTTTCTCCACCCATCACTAGCATTCTGCCACCAGGGGATATGTGAGTGTGGGAGTCACCATTTGTCACTGGCAGCAGTGTCACAAGTCACTAGACTTCCAGCTACCCGCTGACCTAGGCTGCCTTCTGCCCCAGGCAAGGTCCCGAATCCTTTATCCCAGATGCTGACACCTGGGCACTGGCGGACATTGATTTTTATCAACACAGAGGTCTGAGTGAGGGTCAGAGGGCCAGGTAGGTGAAGTGAAGGCCAGGTGGGCGGGGCTGAGGCTTCTTTGCCATCACCATAGAGACAGTCCCCCCACCGCAAGAGTGGGCGGAGCTTGGGATGGGCCTGGTGACAAGACTGAGCCAATGGCAGAGATCCGGCCCGCCAGGCAGATGACACAGGGCCCTCCATTGTGACCTATGACCCCTAGTGGCCACAGGATTTGAGCACGCCCCGGGAAAGGCTACGCAGGCACAAGGGAGCCCCTGGTGCGGACTGCTTCAGGGCATTGGCAGAGCACGCCAGGTACCTCTTTCCCACTTTCCTGAGGATATCAGTAGGCAAGGCATCCCCACTCAGCATCTCTTGCCTGTCTCTGTCTCTCTCTGCTTGTCTTCGTTCTCTGAAATCTCTTCCTTCTCCCCCTTGTCACTTCACACCTTGGAGTGCCTGACAGAGGGCCTAGAGACCAAAGAGCAAAGGGGGAAGGCCTCTGGCTCTACTGCTTGCCCATGGGGAGAGAAGTTCTGGGAGTCTATCTGGAAGGTCTAGAGAGTAGTGATTGATTGGGGAGCTACATCACGGGTGGACCTGGCCAGGGGAAGCTTGACATCACCGTGGGACCTGGCCAGGTGAAGCTCGCTGACAAGCGGCAGCCTCTCCGGAGACTACTAATTCCGCTCCTAACATTCCATGCAAATAACCGGCTGAGTGCCATGGGCAGAAAACACTGACACATACCTGCCAGAGGCCTATTCTGGGTCTGGAGAGTCCACCCTGGTCTCCCCTGCAACTCATCATCTCAGCACACACTTTGCCTGCACGCATGGAAACCGCCTCTCTCCACGAATGTCTTCACCTGCTAGGAAACACACGATGTCACTCAGCCAAAGGAGAGCACAGGCCAAGTCAACTGAAGCCCCCATTTTCAAGATTTTGCCCTCTGCTGCTCCACAGCCTCCGGTGGCACACTGCATGTGCGTCACTTCTCGGTAGACGAGGCCGAAATCCGGGCATCCAGGGCCCCAGCCGTCCAGAATCTACGGATGGCGGCATATGGATCACCTCTTTGCCTCGTACAGCAGGGAGGCCTGGGCCCTAGACTGGCTCCGCTAGAGCTCCACGACCTCAGCTATTTTCCCTGACCTTTGGACCGTGCCCTCGTGAGTGTGTCATCTCTACTTCCACTTCTCTTCCCACCACACTGAATCCGCCACCTGCGGATACCTGAGCGTGGACATCAACATCTATCACTGGCTGCAGTGTCACAGGTCACTAGGTGTCTAGGCTCAGGCTGACCTTGGCTGTCTTCTGCCCAGGCAAGGAACCTAATCCTTCCAAGGAAATCAGGACACGTGCTCACTGGCCGACATCCTTTCTTTCATCCACACAGCGGTCTAGATGAGGGGAAAGAGGCCAGGTAGGCCAGGGGAGGGCTGAGTGTGGGGCCTAAGGCTTCTTTCCCAATCACCATGGTGACAGCCACCGGAAGGCTGGGCGGAACTTCGGACGGGGACGAGTCACAAACACTCAGCCAATAGGAGAGGTCCAGCCTAACCGGCCAGTTCCGCAGAGCCCTCCATTTTACCCATGGACAGACAACGGCCCCTTGCGTCTTTGGCCACAAAATCCAGGGCACCCAGGGAATAACTTCACAGTAGGCAACCCCTGATGTGAACACGTTCGACACACTGGGACAGCAGGCAGGTACCTCTTTTCCACTTACGCTAGGATATCACTAGGCAAGGCGCCCTTCCTCAGCATCTGTGGCCTCTCACGTATGTGTTCACTCAGAGGAATCTCTTCATTCTACCCCTGAGACACATCACAAGTATGAGGGGCCTGAGAGAGAGCCTAGAGATGGAACGGGGGAGGCTTCTGGCTGTACTGCTTCCCCGTGGGGACAGAATAGCAGGTAGTCTCTCTGGAAGGTCTTAGCTTCTGTTGACTGACACGCGCAATACAGTAGGGGCGGACCCTGGCCAGGGGGAGCTTGTGGGCAGATGCAACCTCTCCGGCGACGAATAATTGCGCTGCTGCTTTGTATGGTGAAAACCTCCCCCCGCCAAGGGGGATGGGTAGAGAACATTGACCCACACCCGCCAGGGGCCTTTCCTGGGACTAAAGATCCCAACGTGGTCTCAACGTCGTCACCCTCTCAACACACACCTTTCCTGCACACGTAATCCTGCCTTTCTCCGTCAGGGCCCTATGCTACCAGGAAAAAAAGCAAGCCGCTCAAAGAGGCCGATGCCAGGGAAATCGAGGAAACACTGCCAGTTTCCAAATTTTTGCTGTCTACACGTCCCCGCCTCCGGTGCAAGGCTGCCTATGTGGCCGGGCTCCGAAGGCAAGGCCGAAATCCTGGCAGCCTGGGCCCCAGCAGTGCAATGGTTGATGGACGTGGGGACACGGATGACCTGTTCGCCACATACAGGAGGGATCCTTGGGCCCTTCACTGGCTCGCCATTCAGCTCCACGACGTCCACTACTGGCCCCGGCCTTTGCTTTGGCTGGTGCCCCATTAAACGTGTGCTCCGGAGCGATGTTTCTCCACCCATCACTAGCATTCTGCCACCAGGGGATATGTGAGTGTGGGAGTCACCATTTGTCACTGGCAGCAGTGTCACAAGTCACTAGACTTCCAGCTACCCGCTGACCTAGGCTGCCTTCTGCCCCAGGCAAGGTCCCGAATCCTTTATCCCAGATGCTGACACCTGGGCACTGGCGGACATTGATTTTTATCAACACAGAGGTCTGAGTGAGGGTCAGAGGGCCAGGTAGGTGATGTGAAGGCCAGGTGGGCGGGGCTGAGGCTTCTTTGCCATCACCATAGAGACAGTCCCCCCACCGCAAGAGTGGGCGGAGCTTGGGATGGGCCTGGTGACAAGACTGAGCCAATGGCAGAGATCCGGCCCGCCAGGCAGATGACACAGGGCCCTCCATTGGGACCTATGACCCCTAGTGGCCACAGGATTTGAGCACGCCCCGGGAAAGGCTACGCAGGCACAAGGGAGCCCCTGGTGCGGACTGCTTCAGGGCATTGGCAGAGCACGCCAGGTACCTCTTTCCCACTTTCCTGAGGATATCAGTAGGCAAGGCATCCCCACTCAGCATCTCTTGCCTCTCTCTGTCTCTCTCTGCTTGTCTTCGTTCTCTGAAATCTCTTCCTTCTCCCCCTTGTCACTTCACACCTTGGAGTGCCTGACAGAGGGCCTAGAGACCAAAGAGCAAGGGGGGAAGGCCTCTGGCTCTACTGCTTGCCCATGGGGACAGAAGTTCTGGGAGTCTATCTGGAAGGTCTAGAGAGTAGTGATTGATTGGGGAGCTACATCACGGGCGGACCTGGCCAGGTGAAGCTTGACATCACCGTGGGACCTGGCCAGGTGAAGCTCGCTGACAAGTGGCAGCCTCTCCGGAGACTACTAATTCCGCTCCTAACATTCTATGCAAATAACCGGCTGAGTGCCATGGGCAGAAAACATTGACACATACCTGCCAGAGGCCTATTCTGGGTCTGGAGAGTCCACCCTGGTCTCCCCTGCAACTCATCATCTCAGCACACACTTTGCCTGCACGCATGGAAACCGCCTCTCTCCACGAATGTCTTCACCTGCTAGGAAACACACGATGTCACTCAGCCAAAGGAGAGCACAGGCCAAGTCAACTGAAGCCCCCATTTTCAAGATTTTGCCCTCTGCTGTTCCACAGCCTCCGGTGGCACACTGCATGTGCGTCACTTCTCGGTAGACGAGGCCGAAATCCGGGCATCCAGGGCCCCAGCCGTCCAGAATCTACGGATGGCGGCATATGGATCACCTCTTTGCCTCGTACAGCAGGGAGGCCTGGGCCCTAGACTGGCTCCGCTAGAGCTCCACGACCTCAGCTATTTTCCCTGACCTTTGGCCCGTGCCCTCGTGAGTGTGTCATCTCTACCTCCACTTCTCTTCCCACCACACTGAATCCGCCACCTGCGGATACCTGAGCGTGGACATCAACATCTATCACTGGCTGCAGTGTCACAGGTCACTAGGTGTCTAGGCTCAGGCTGACCTTGGCTGTCTTCTGCCCAGGCAAGGAACCTAATCCTTCCAAGGAAATCAGGACACGTGCTCACTGGCCGACATCCTTTCTTTCATCCACACAGCGGTCTAGATGAGGGGAAAGAGGCCAGGTTTGCCAGGTGAGGGCTGAGTGTGGGGCCTAAGGTTTCTTTCCCAATCACCATGGTGACAGCCACCGGAAGGCTGGGCGGAACTTCGGACGGGGACAAGTCACAAACACTCAGCCAATAGGAGAGGTCCAGCCTAACCGGCCAGTTCCGCAGAGCCCTCCATTTTACCCATGGACAGAAAACGGCCCCTTGCGTCTTTGGCCACAAATCCAGGGCACCCAGGGAATAACTTCACAGTAGGCAACCCCTGATGTGAACACGTTCGACACACTGGGACAGCAGGCAGGTACCTCTTTTCCACTTACGCTAGGATATCACTAGGCAAGGCGCCCTTCCTCAGCATCTCTGGCCTCTCACGTATGTGTTCACTCAGAGGAATCTCTTCATTCTACCCCTGAGACACATCACAAGTATGAGGGGCCTGAGAGAGAGCCTAGAGATGGAACGGGGGAGGCTTCTGGCTGTACTGCTTCCCCGTGGGGACAGAATAGCAGGTAGTCTCTCTGGAAGGTCTTAGCTTCTGTTGACTGACACGCGCAATACAGTAGGGGCGGACCCTGGCCAGGGGGAGCTTGTGGGCAGATGCAACCTCTCCGGCGACGAATAATTGCGCTGCTGCTTTGTATGGTGAAAACCTCCCCCCGCCAAGGGGCATGGGTAGAGAACATTGACCCACACCCGCCAGGGGCCTTTCCTGGGACTAAAGATCCCAACGTGGTCCCAACGTCGTCACCCTCTCAACACACACCTTTCCTGCACACGTAATCCTGCCTTTCTCCGTCAGGGCCCTATCCTACCAGGAAAAAAAGCAAGCCGCTCAAAAAGGCCGATGCCAGGGAAATCGAGGAAACACTGCCAGTTTCCAAATTTTTGCTGTCTACACGTCCCCGCCTCCGGTGCAAGGCTGCCTATGTGGCCGGGCTCCGAAGGCAAGGCCGAAATCCTGGCAGCCTGGGCCCCAGCAGTGCAATGGTTGATGGACGTGGGGACACGGATGACCTGTTCGCCACATACAGGAGGGATCCTTGGGCCCTTCACTGGCTCGCCATTCAGCTCCACCACGTCCACTACTGGCCCTGGCCTTTGCTTTGGCTGGTGCCCCATTAAACGTGTGCTCCGGAGCGATCTTTCTCCACCCATCACTAGCATTCTGCCACCAGGGGATATGTGAGTGTGGGAGTCACCATTTGTCACTGGCAGCAGTGTCACAAGTCACTAGACTTCCAGCTACCCGCTGACCTAGGCTGCCTTCTGCCCCAGGCAAGGTCCCGAATCCTTTATCCCAGATGCTGACACCTGGGCACTGGCGGACATTGATTTTTATCAACACAGAGGTCTGAGTGAGGGTCAGAGGGCCAGGTAGGTGAAGTCAAGGCCAGGTGGGCGGGGCTGAGGCTTCTTTGCCATCACCATAGAGACAGTCCCCCCACCGCAAGAGTGGGCGGAGCTTGGGATGGGCCTGCTGACAAGACTGAGCCAATGGCAGAGATCCGGCCCGCCAGGCAGATGACACAGGGCCCTCCATTGGGACCTATGACCCCTAGTGGCCACAGGATTTGAGCACGCCCCGGGAAAGGCTACGCAGGCACAAGGGAGCCCCTGGTGCGGACTGCTTCAGGGCATTGGCAGAGCACGCCAGGTACCTCTTTCCCACTTTCCTGAGGATATCAGTAGGCAAGGCATCCCCACTCAGCATCTCTTGCCTCTCTCTGTCTCTCTCTGCTTGTCTTCGTTCTCTGAAATCTCTTCCTTCTCCCCCTTGTCACTTCACACCTTGGAGTGCCTGACAGAGGGCCTAGAGACCAAAGAGCAAAGGGGGAAGGCCTCTGGCTCTACTGCTTGCCCATGGGGACAGAAGTTCTCGGAGTCTATCTGGGAGGTCTAGAGAGTAGTGATTGATTGGGGAGCTACATCACGGGCGGACCTGGCCAGGTGAAGCTTGACATCACCGTGGGACCTGGCCAGGTGAAGCTCGCTGACAAGTGGCAGCCTCTCCGGAGACTACTAATTCCGCTCCTAACATTCTATGCAAATAACCGGCTGAGTGCCATGGGCAGAAAACATTGACACATACCTGCCAGAGGCCTATTCTGGGTCTGGAGAGTCCACCCTGGTCTCCCCTGCAACTCATCATCTCAGCACACACTTTGCCTGCACGCATGGAAACCGCCTCTCTCCACGAATGTCTTCACCTGCTAGGAAACACACGATGTCACTCAGCCAAAGGAGAGCACAGGCCAAGTCAACTGAAGCCCCCATTTTCAAGATTTTGCCCTCTGCTGCTCCACAGCCTCCGGTGGCACACTGCATGTGCGTCACTTCTCGGTAGACGAGGCCGAAATCCGGGCATCCAGGGCCCCAGCCGTCCAGAATCTACGGATGGCGGCATATGGATCACCTCTTTGCCTCGTACAGCAGGGAGGCCTGGGCCCTAGACTGGCTCCGCTAGAGCTCCACGACCTCAGCTATTTTCCCTGACCTTTGGCCCGTGCCCTCGTGAGTGTGTCATCTCTACCTCCACTTCTCTTCCCACCACACTGAATCCGCCACCTGCGGATACCTGAGCGTGGACATCAACATCTATCACTGGCTGCAGTGTCACAGGTCACTAGGTGTCTAGGCTCAGGCTGACCTTGGCTGTCTTCTGCCCAGGCAAGGAACCTAATCCTTCCAAGGAATTCAGGACACGTGCTCACTGGCCGACATCCTTTCTTTCATCCACACAGCGGTCTAGATGAGGGGAAAGAGGCCAGGTAGGCCAGGTGAGGGCTGAGTGTGGGGCCTAAGGCTTCTTTCCCAATCACCATGGTGACAGCCACCGGAAGGCTGGGCGGAACTTCGGACGGGGACGAGTCACAAACACTCAGCCAATAGGAGAGGTCCAGCCTAACCGGCCAGTTCCGCAGAGCCCTCCATTTTACCCATGGACAGACAACGGCCCCTTGCGTCTTTGGCCACAAAATCCAGGGCACCCAGGGAATAACTTCACAGTAGGCAACCCCTGATGTGAACACGTTCGACACACTGGGACAGCAGGCAGGTACCTCTTTTCCACTTACGCTAGGATATCACTAGGCAAGGCGCCCTTCCTCAGCATCTCTGGCCTCTCAGGTATGTGTTCACTCAGAGGAATCTCTTCATTCTACCCCTGAGACACATCACAAGTATGAGGGGCCTGAGAGAGAGCCTAGAGATGGAACGGGGGAGGCTTCTGGCTGTACTGCTTCCCCGTGGGGACAGAATAGCAGGTAGTCTCTCTGGAAGGTCTTAGCTTCTGTTGACTGACACGCGCAATACAGTAGGGGCGGACACTGGCCAGGGGGAGCTTGTGGGCAGATGC
Source organism: Loxodonta africana (assembly GCF_030014295.1). Classification (NCBI taxonomy): domain Eukaryota; kingdom Metazoa; phylum Chordata; class Mammalia; order Proboscidea; family Elephantidae; genus Loxodonta; species Loxodonta africana. Next base: position 534,717 of record NW_026975614.1, read on the forward strand.
AACCTCTCCGGCGACGAATAATTGCGCTGCTGCTTTGTATGGTGAAAACCTCCCCCCGCCAAGGGGGATGGGTAGAGAACATTGACCCACACCCGCCAGGGGCCTTTCCTGGGACTAAAGATCCCAACGTGGTCTCAACGTCGTCACCCTCTCAACACACACCTTTCCTGCACACGTAATCCTGCCTTTCTCCGTCAGGGCCCTATGCTACGAGGAAAAAAAGCAAGCCGCTCAAAGAGGCCGATGCCAGGGAAATCGAGGAAACACTGCCAGTTTCCAAATTTTTGCTGTCTACACGTCCCCGCCTCCGGTGCAAGGCTGCCTATGTGGCCGGGCTCCGAAGGCAAGGCCGAAATCCTGGCAGCCTGGGCCCCAGCAGTGCAATGGTTGATGGACGTGGGGACACGGATGACCTGTTCGCCACATACAGGAGGGATCCTTGGGCCCTTCACTGGCTCGCCATTCAGCTCCGCGACGTCCACTACTGGCCCTGGCCTTTGCTTTGGCTGGTGCCCCATTAAACGTGTGCTCCGGAGCGATCTTTCTCCACCCATCACTAGCGTTCTGCCACCAGGGGATATGTGAGTGTGGGAGTCACCATTTGTCACTGGCAGCAGTGTCCCAAGTCACTAGACTTCCAGCTACCCGCTGACCTAGGCTGCCTTCTGCCCCAGGCAAGGTCCCGAATCCTTTATCCCAGATGCTGACACCTGGGCACTGGCGGACATTGATTTTTATCAACACAGAGGTCTGAGTGAGGGTCAGAGGGCCAGGTAGGTGAAGTGAAGGCCAGGTGGGCGGGGCTGAGGCTTCTTTGCCATCACCATAGAGACAGTCCCCCCACCGCAAGAGTGGGCGGAGCTTGGGATGGGCCTGGTGACAAGACTGAGCCAATGGCAGAGATCCGGCCCGCCAGGCAGATGACACAGGGCCCTCCATTGTGACTTATGACCCCTAGTGGCCACAGGATTTGAGCACGCCCCGGGAAAGGCTACGCAGGCACAAGGGAGCCCCTGGTGCGGACTGCTTCAGGGCATTGGCAGAGCACGCCAGGTACCTCTTTCCCACTTTCCTGAGGATATCAGTAGGCAAGGCATCCCCACTCAGCATCTCTTGCCTCTCTCTGTCTCTCTCTGCTTGTCTTCGTTCTCTGAAATCTCTTCCTTCTCCCCCTTGTCACTTCACACCTTGGAGTGCCTGACAGAGGGCCTAGAGACCAAAGAGCAAAGGGGGAAGGCCTCTGGCTCTACTGCTTGCCCATGGGGAGAGAAGTTCTGGGAGTCTATCTGGGAGGTCTAGAGAGTAGTGATTGATTGGGGAGCTACATCACGGGCGGACCTGGCCAGGTGAAGCTTGACATCACCGTGGGACCTGGCCAGGTGAAGCTCGCTGACAAGCGGCAGCCTCTCCGGAGACTACTAATTCCGCTCCTAACATTCTATGCAAATAACCGGCTGAGTGCCATGGGCAGAAAACATTGACACATACCTGCCAGAGGCCTATTCTGGGTCTGGAGAGTCCACCCTGGTCTCCCCTGCAACTCATCATCTCAGCACACACTTTGCCTGCACGCATGGAAACCGCCTCTCTCCACGAATGTCTTCACCTGCTAGGAAACACACGATGTCACTCAGCCAAAGGAGAGCACAGGCCAAGTCAACTGAAGCCCCCATTTTCAAGATTTTGCCCTCTGCTGCTCCACAGCCTCCGGTGGCACACTGCATGTGCGTCACTTCTCGGTAGACGAGGCCGAAATCCGGGCATCCAGGGCCCCAGCCGTCCAGAATCTACGGATGGCGGCATATGGATCACCTCTTTGCCTCGTACAGCAGGGAGGCCTGGGCCCTAGACTGGCTCCGCCAGAGCTCCACGACCTCAGCTATTTTCCCTGACCTTTGGCCTGTGCCCTCGTGAGTGTGTCATCTCTACTTCCACTTCTCTTCCCACCACACTGAATCCGCCACCTGTGGATACCTGAGCGTGAGCATCAACATCTATCACTGGCTGCAGTGTCACAGGTCACTAGGTGTCTAGGCTCAGGCTGACCTTGGCTGTCTTCTGCCCAGGCAAGGAACCTAATCCTTCCAAGGAAATCAGGACACGTGCTCACTGGCCGACATCCTTTCTTTCATCCACACAGCGGTCTAGATGAGGGGAAAGAGGCCAGGTAGGCCAGGTGAGGGCTGAGTGTGGGGCCTAAGGCTTCTTTCCCAATCACCATGGTGACAGCCACCGGAAGGCTGGGCGGAACTTCGGACGGGGACGAGTCACAAACACTCAGCCAATAGGAGAGGTCCAGCCTAACCGGCCAGTTCCGCAGAGCCCTCCATTTTACCCATGGACAGACAACGCCCCCTTGCGTCTTTGGCCACAAAATCCAGGGCACCCAGGGAATAACTTCACAGTAGGCAACCCCTGATGTGAACACGTTCGACACACTGGGACAGCAGGCAGGTACCTCTTTTCCACTTACGCTAGGATATCACTAGGCAAGGCGCCCTTCCTCAGCATCTCTGGCCTCTCACGTATGTGTTCACTCAGAGGAATCTCTTCATTCTACCCCTGAGACACATCACAAGTATGAGGGGCCTGAGAGAGAGCCTAGAGATGGAACGGGGGAGGCTTCTGGCTGTACTGCTTCCCCGTGGGGACAGAATAGCAGGTAGTCTCTCTGGAAGGTCTTAGCTTCTGTTGACTGACACGCGCAATACAGTAGGGGCGGACCCTGGCCAGGGGGAGCTTGTGGGCAGATGCAACCTCTCCGGCGACGAATAATTGCGCTGCTGCTTTGTATGGTGAAAACCTCCCCCCGCCAAGGGGCATGGGTAGAGAACATTGACCCACACCCGCCAGGGGCCTTTCCTGGGACTAAAGATCCCAACGTGGTCTCAACGTCGTCACCCTCTCAACACACACCTTTCCTGCACACGTAATCCTGCCTTTCTCCGTCAGGACCCTATCCTACCAGGAAAAATGCAAGCCGCTCAAAGAGGCCGATGCCAGGGAAATCGAGGAAACACTGCCAGTTTCCAAATTTTTGCTGTCTACACGTCCCCGCCTCCGGTGCAAGGCTGCCTATGTGGCCGGGCTCCGAAGGCAAGGCCGAAATCCTGGCAGCCTGGGCCCCAGCAGTGCAATGGTTGATGGACGTGGGGACACGGATGACCTGTTCGCCACATACAGGAGGGATCCTTGGGCCCTTCACTGGCTCGCCATTCAGCTCCGCGACGTCCACTACTGGCCCTGGCCTTTGCTTTGGCTGGTGCCCCATTAAACGTGTGCTCCGGAGCGATCTTTCTCCACCCATCACTAGCGTTCTGCCACCAGGGGATATGTGAGTGTGGGAGTCACCATTTGTCACTGGCAGCAGTGTCCCAAGTCACTAGACTTCCAGCTACCCGCTGACCTAGGCTGCCTTCTGCCCCAGGCAAGGTCCCGAATCCTTTATCCCAGATGCTGACACCTGGGCACTGGCGGACATTGATTTTTATCAACACAGAGGTCTGAGTGAGGGTCAGAGGGCCAGGTAGGTGAAGTCAAGGCCAGGTGGGCGGGGCTGAGGCTTCTTTGCCATCACCATAGAGACAGTCCCCCCACCGCAAGAGTGGGCGGAGCTTGGGATGGGCCTGGTGACAAGACTGAGCCAATGGCAGAGATCCGGCCCGCCAGGCAGATGACACAGGGCCCTCCATTGTGACCTATGACCCCTAGTGGCCACAGGATTTGAGCACGCCCCGGGAAAGGCTACGCAGGCACAAGGGAGCCCCTGGTGCGGACTGCTTCAGGGCATTGGCAGAGCACGCCAGGTACCTCTTTCCCACTTTCCTGAGGATATCAGTAGGCAAGGCATCCCCACTCAGCATCTCTTGCCTCTCTCTGTCTCTCTCTGCTTGTCTTCGTTCTCTGAAATCTCTTCCTTCTCCCCCTTGTCACTTCACACCTTGGAGTGCCTGACAGAGGGCCTAGAGACCAAAGAGCAAAGGGGGAAGGCCTCTGGCTCTACTGCTTGCCCATGGGGAGAGAAGTTCTGGGAGTCTATCTGGGAGGTCTAGAGAGTAGTGATTGATTGGGGAGCTACATCACGGGCGGACCTGGCCAGGTGAAGCTTGACATCACCGTGGGACCTGGCCAGGTGAAGCTCGCTGACAAGCGGCAGCCTCTCCGGAGACTACTAATTCCGCTCCTAACATTCTATGCAAATAACCGGCTGAGTGCCATGGGCAGAAAACATTGACACATACCTGCCAGAGGCCTATTCTGGGTCTGGAGAGTCCACCCTGGTCTCCCCTGCAACTCATCATCTCAGCACACACTTTGCCTGCACGCATGGAAACCGCCTCTCTCCACGAATGTCTTCACCTGCTAGGAAACACACGATGTCACTCAGCCAAAGGAGAGCACAGGCCAAGTCAACTGAAGCCCCCATTTTCAAGATTTTGCCCTCTGCTGCTCCACAGCCTCCGGTGGCACACTGCATGTGCGTCACTTCTCGGTAGACGAGGCCGAAATCCGGGCATCCAGGGCCCCAGCCGTCCAGAATCTACGGATGGCGGCATATGGATCACCTCTTTGCCTCGTACAGCAGGGAGGCCTGGGCCCTAGACTGGCTCCGCCAGAGCTCCACGACCTCAGCTATTTTCCCTGACCTTTGGCCTGTGCCCTCGTGAGTGTGTCATCTCTACTTCCACTTCTCTTCCCACCACACTGAATCCGCCACCTGTGGATACCTGAGCGTGAGCATCAACATCTATCACTGGCTGCAGTGTCACAGGTCACTAGGTGTCTAGGCTCAGGCTGACCTTGGCTGTCTTCTGCCCAGGCAAGGAACCTAATCCTTCCAAGGAAATCAGGACACGTGCTCACTGGCCGACATCCTTTCTTTCATCCACACAGCGGTCTAGATGAGGGGAAAGAGGCCAGGTAGGCCAGGTGAGGGCTGAGTGTGGGGCCTAAGGCTTCTTTCCCAATCACCATGGTGACAGCCACCGGAAGGCTGGGCGGAACTTCGGACGGGGACGAGTCACAAACACTCAGCCAATAGGAGAGGTCCAGCCTAACCGGCCAGTTCCGCAGAGCCCTCCATTTTACCCATGGACAGACAACGCCCCCTTGCGTCTTTGGCCACAAAATCCAGGGCACCCAGGGAATAACTTCACAGTAGGCAACCCCTGATGTGAACACGTTCGACACACTGGGACAGGAGGCAGGTACCTCTTTTCCACTTACGCTAGGATATCACTAGGCAAGGCGCCCTTCCTCAGCATCTGTGGCCTCTCACGTATGTGTTCACTCAGAGGAATCTCTTCATTCTACCCCTGAGACACATCACAAGTATGAGGGGCCTGAGAGAGAGCCTAGAGATGGAACGGGGGAGGCTTCTGGCTGTACTGCTTCCCCGTGGGGACAGAATAGCAGGTAGTCTCTCTGGAAGGTCTTAGCTTCTGTTGACTGACACGCGCAATACAGTAGGGGCGGACCCTGGCCAGGGGGAGCTTGTGGGCAGATGCAACCTCTCCGGCGACGAATAATTGCGCTGCTGCTTTGTATGGTGAAAACCTCCCCCCGCCAAGGGGGATGGGTAGAGAACATTGACCCACACCCGCCAGGGGCCTTTCCTGGGACTAAAGATCCCAACGTGGTCTCAACGTCGTCACCCTCTCAACACACACCTTTCCTGCACACGTAATCCTGCCTTTCTCCGTCAGGACCCTATCCTACCAGGAAAAATGCAAGCCGCTCAAAGAGGCCGATGCCAGGGAAATCGAGGAAACACTGCCAGTTTCCAAATTTTTGCTGTCTACACGTCCCCGCCTCCGGTGCAAGGCTGCCTATGTGGCCGGGCTCCGAAGGCAAGGCCGAAATCCTGGCAGCCTGGGCCCCAGCAGTGCAATGGTTGATGGACGTGGGGACACGGATGACCTGTTCGCCACATACAGGAGGGATCCTTGGGCCCTTCACTGGCTCGCCATTCAGCTCCGCGACGTCCACTACTGGCCCTGGCCTTTGCTTTGGCTGGTGCCCCATTAAACGTGTGCTCCGGAGCGATGTTTCTCCACCCATCACTAGCGTTCTGCCACCAGGGGATATGTGAGTGTAGGAGTCACCATTTGTCACTGGCAGCAGTGTCCCAAGTCACTAGACTTCCAGCTACCCGCTGACCTAGGCTGCCTTCTGCCCCAGGCAAGGTCCCGAATCCTTTATCCCAGATGCTGACACCTGGGCACTGGCGGACATTGATTTTTATCAACACAGAGGTCTGAGTGAGGGTCAGAGGGCCAGGTAGGTGAAGTCAAGGCCAGGTGGGCGGGGCTGAGGCTTCTTTGCCATCACCATAGAGACAGTCCCCCCCACCGCAAGAGTGGGCGGAGCTTGGGATGGGCCTGGTGACAAGACTGAGCCAATGGCAGAGATCCGGCCCGCCAGGCAGATGACACAGGGCCCTCCATTGTGACCTATGACCCCTAGTGGCCACAGGATTTGAGCACGCCCCGGGAAAGGCTACGCAGGCACAAGGGAGCCCCTGGTGCGGACTGCTTCAGGGCATTGGCAGAGCACGCCAGGTACCTCTTTCCCACTTTCCTGAGGATATCAGGAGGCAAGGCATCCCCACTCAGCATCTCTTGCCTCTCTCTTTCTCTCTCTGCTTGTCTTCGTTCTCTGAAATCTCTTCCTTCTCCCCCTTGTCACTTCACACCTTGGAGTGCCTGACAGAGGGCCTAGAGACCAAAGAGCAAAGGGGGAAGGCCTCTGGCTCTACTGCTTGCCCATGGGGAGAGAAGTTCTGGGAGTCTATCTGGAAGGTCTAGAGAGCAGTGATTGATTGGGGAGCTACATCACGGGCGGACCTGGCCAGGTGAAGCTTGACATCACCGTGGGACCTGGCCAGGTGAAGCTCGCTGACAAGCGGCAGCCTCTCCGGAGACTACTAATTCCGCTCCTAACATTCCATGCAAATAACCGGCTGAGTGCCATGGGCAGAAAACATTGACACATACCTGCCAGAGGCCTATTCTGGGTCTGGAGAGTCCACCCTGGTCTCCCCTGCAACTCATCATCTCAGCACACACTTTGCCTGCACGCATGGAAACCGCCTCTCTCCACGAATGTCTTCACCTGCTAGGAAACACACGATGTCACTCAGCCAAAGGAGAGCACAGGCCAAGTCAACTGAAGCCCCCATTTTCAAGATTTTGCCCTCTGCTGCTCCACAGCCTCCGGTGGCACACTGCATGTGCGTCACTTCTCGGTAGACGAGGCCGAAATCCGGGCATCCAGGGCCCCAGCCGTCCAGAATCTACGGATGGCGGCATATGGATCACCTCTTTGCCTCGTACAGCAGGGAGGCCTGGGCCCTAGACTGGCTCCGCTAGAGCTCCACGACCTCAGCTATTTTCCCTGACCTTTGGCCTGTGCCCTCGTGAGTGTGTCATCTCTACCTCCACTTCTCTTCCCACCACACTGAATCCGCCACCTGCGGATACCTGAGCGTGGACATCAACATCTATCACTGGCTGCAGTGTCACAGGTCACTAGGTGTCTAGGCTCAGGCTGACCTTGGCTGTCTTCTGCCCAGGCAAGGAACCTAATCCTTCCAAGGAAATCAGGACACGTGCTCACTGGCCGACATCCTTTCTTTCATCCACACAGCGGTCTAGATGAGGGGAAAGAGGCCAGGTAGGCCAGGTGAGGGCTGAGTGTGGGGCCTAAGGCTTCTTTCCCAATCACCATGGTGACAGCCACCGGAAGGCTGGGCGGAACTTCGGACGGGGACGAGTCACAAACACTCAGCCAATAGGAGAGGTCCAGCCTAACCGGCCAGTTCCGCAGAGCCCTCCATTTTACCCATGGACAGACAACGGCCCCTTGCGTCTTTGGCCACAAAATCCAGGGCACCCAGGGAATAACTTCACAGTAGGCAACCCCTGATGTGAACACGTTCGACACACTGGGACAGCAGGCAGGTACCTCTTTTCCACTTACGCTAGGATATCACTAGGCAAGGCGCCCTTCCTCAGCATCTGTGGCCTCTCACGTATGTGTTCACTCAGAGGAATCTCTTCATTCTACCCCTGAGACACATCACAAGTATGAGGGGCCTGAGAGAGAGCCTAGAGATGGAACGGGGGAGGCTTCTGGCTGTACTGCTTCCCCGTGGGGACAGAATAGCAGGTAGTCTCTCTGGAAGGTCTTAGCTTCTGTTGACTGACACGCGCAATACAGTAGGGGCGGACCCTGGCCAGGGGGAGCTTGTGGGCAGATGCAACCTCTCCGGCGACGAATAATTGCGCTGCTGCTTTGTATGGTGAAAACCTCCCCCCGCCAAGGGGGATGGGTAGAGAACATTGACCCACACCCGCCAGGGGCCTTTCCTGGGACTAAAGATCCCAACGTGGTCTCAACGTCGTCACCCTCTCAACACACACCTTTCCTGCACACGTAATCCTGCCTTTCTCCGTCAGGACCCTATCCTACCAGGAAAAATGCAAGCCGCTCAAAGAGGCCGATGCCAGGGAAATCGAGGAAACACTGCCAGTTTCCAAATTTTTGCTGTCTACACGTCCCCGCCTCCGGTGCAAGGCTGCCTATGTGGCCGGGCTCCGAAGGCAAGGCCGAAATCCTGGCAGCCTGGGCCCCAGCAGTGCAATGGTTGATGGACGTGGGGACACGGATGACCTGTTCGCCACATACAGGAGGGATCCTTGGGCCCTTCACTGGCTCGCCATTCAGCTCCGCGACGTCCACTACTGGCCCTGGCCTTTGCTTTGGCTGGTGCCCCATTAAACGTGTGCTCCGGAGCGATGTTTCTCCACCCATCACTAGCGTTCTGCCACCAGGGGATATGTGAGTGTAGGAGTCACCATTTGTCACTGGCAGCAGTGTCCCAAGTCACTAGACTTCCAGCTACCCGCTGACCTAGGCTGCCTTCTGCCCCAGGCAAGGTCCCGAATCCTTTATCCCAGATGCTGACACCTGGGCACTGGCGGACATTGATTTTTATCAACACAGAGGTCTGAGTGAGGGTCAGAGGGCCAGGTAGGTGAAGTCAAGGCCAGGTGGGCGGGGCTGAGGCTTCTTTGCCATCACCATAGAGACAGTCCCCCCCACCGCAAGAGTGGGCGGAGCTTGGGATGGGCCTGGTGACAAGACTGAGCCAATGGCAGAGATCCGGCCCGCCAGGCAGATGACACAGGGCCCTCCATTGTGACCTATGACCCCTAGTGGCCACAGGATTTGAGCACGCCCCGGGAAAGGCTACGCAGGCACAAGGGAGCCCCTGGTGCGGACTGCTTCAGGGCATTGGCAGAGCACGCCAGGTACCTCTTTCCCACTTTCCTGAGGATATCAGTAGGCAAGGCATCCCCACTCAGCATCTCTTGCCTCTCTCTGTCTCTCTCTGCTTGTCTTCGTTCTCTGAAATCTCTTCCTTCTCCCCCTTGTCACTTCACACCTTGGAGTGCCTGACAGAGGGCCTAGAGACCAAAGAGCAAAGGGGGAAGGCCTCTGGCTCTACTGCTTGCCCATGGGGAGAGAAGTTCTGGGAGTCTATCTGGAAGGTCTAGAGAGCAGTGATTGATTGGGGAGCTACATCACGGGCGGACCTGGCCAGGTGAAGCTTGACATCACCGTGGGACCTGGCCAGGTGAAGCTCGCTGACAAGCGGCAGCCTCTCCGGAGACTACTAATTCCGCTCCTAACATTCCATGCAAATAACCGGCTGAGTGCCATGGGCAGAAAACATTGACACATACCTGCCAGAGGCCTATTCTGGGTCTGGAGAGTCCACCCTGGTCTCCCCTGCAACTCATCATCTCAGCACACACTTTGCCTGCACGCATGGAAACCGCCTCTCTCCACGAATGTCTTCACCTGCTAGGAAACACACGATGTCACTCAGCCAAAGGAGAGCACAGGCCAAGTCAACTGAAGCCCCCATTTTCAAGATTTTGCCCTCTGCTGCTCCACAGCCTCCGGTGGCACACTGCATGTGCGTCACTTCTCGGTAGACGAGGCCGAAATCCGGGCATCCAGGGCCCCAGCCGTCCAGAATCTACGGATGGCGGCATATGGATCACCTCTTTGCCTCGTACAGCAGGGAGGCCTGGGCCCTAGACTGGCTCCGCTAGAGCTCCACGACCTCAGCTATTTTCCCTGACCTTTGGCCTGTGCCCTCGTGAGTGTGTCATCTCTACCTCCACTTCTCTTCCCACCACACTGAATCCGCCACCTGCGGATACCTGAGCGTGGACATCAACATCTATCACTGGCTGCAGTGTCACAGGTCACTAGGTGTCTAGGCTCAGGCTGACCTTGGCTGTCTTCTGCCCAGGCAAGGAACCTAATCCTTCCAAGGAAATCAGGACACGTGCTCACTGGCCGACATCCTTTCTTTCATCCACACAGCGGTCTAGATGAGGGGAAAGAGGCCAGGTAGGCCAGGTGAGGGCTGAGTGTGGGGCCTAAGGCTTCTTTCCCAATCACCATGGTGACAGCCACCGGAAGGCTGGGCGGAACTTCGGACGGGGACGAGTCACAAACACTCAGCCAATAGGAGAGGTCCAGCCTAACCGGCCAGTTCCGCAGAGCCCTCCATTTTACCCATGGACAGACAACGGCCCCTTGCGTCTTTGGCCACAAAATCCAGGGCACCCAGGGAATAACTTCACAGTAGGCAACCCCTGATGTGAACACGTTCGACACACTGGGACAGCAGGCAGGTACCTCTTTTCCACTTACGCTAGGATATCACTAGGCAAGGCGCCCTTCCTCAGCATCTGTGGCCTCTCACGTATGTGTTCACTCAGAGGAATCTCTTCATTCTACCCCTGAGACACATCACAAGTATGAGGGGCCTGAGAGAGAGCCTAGAGATGGAACGGGGGAGGCTTCTGGCTGTACTGCTTCCCCGTGGGGACAGAATAGCAGGTAGTCTCTCTGGAAGGTCTTAGCTTCTGTTGACTGACACGCGCAATACAGTAGGGGCGGACCCTGGCCAGGGGGAGCTTGTGGGCAGATGCAACCTCTCCGGCGACGAATAATTGCGCTGCTGCTTTGTATGGTGAAAACCTCCCCCCGCCAAGGGGGATGGGTAGAGAACATTGACCCACACCCGCCAGGGGCCTTTCCTGGGACTAAAGATCCCAACGTGGTCTCAACGTCGTCACCCTCTCAACACACACCTTTCCTGCACACGTAATCCTGCCTTTCTCCGTCAGGACCCTATCCTACCAGGAAAAATGCAAGCCGCTCAAAGAGGCCGATGCCAGGGAAATCGAGGAAACACTGCCAGTTTCCAAATTTTTGCTGTCTACACGTCCCCGCCTCCGGTGCAAGGCTGCCTATGTGGCCGGGCTCCGAAGGCAAGGCCGAAATCCTGGCAGCCTGGGCCCCAGCAGTGCAATGGTTGATGGACGTGGGGACACGGATGACCTGTTCGCCACATACAGGAGGGATCCTTGGGCCCTTCACTGGCTCGCCATTCAGCTCCGCGACGTCCACTACTGGCCCTGGCCTTTGCTTTGGCTGGTGCCCCATTAAACGTGTGCTCCGGAGCGATGTTTCTCCACCCATCACTAGCGTTCTGCCACCAGGGGATATGTGAGTGTAGGAGTCACCATTTGTCACTGGCAGCAGTGTCCCAAGTCACTAGACTTCCAGCTACCCGCTGACCTAGGCTGCCTTCTGCCCCAGGCAAGGTCCCGAATCCTTTATCCCAGATGCTGACACCTGGGCACTGGCGGACATTGATTTTTATCAACACAGAGGTCTGAGTGAGGGTCAGAGGGCCAGGTAGGTGAAGTCAAGGCCAGGTGGGCGGGGCTGAGGCTTCTTTGCCATCACCATAGAGACAGTCCCCCCCACCGCAAGAGTGGGCGGAGCTTGGGATGGGCCTGGTGACAAGACTGAGCCAATGGCAGAGATCCGGCCCGCCAGGCAGATGACACAGGGCCCTCCATTGTGACCTATGACCCCTAGTGGCCACAGGATTTGAGCACGCCCCGGGAAAGGCTACGCAGGCACAAGGGAGCCCCTGGTGCGGACTGCTTCAGGGCATTGGCAGAGCACGCCAGGTACCTCTTTCCCACTTTCCTGAGGATATCAGTAGGCAAGGCATCCCCACTCAGCATCTCTTGCCTCTCTCTGTCTCTCTCTGCTTGTCTTCGTTCTCTGAAATCTCTTCCTTCTCCCCCTTGTCACTTCACACCTTGGAGTGCCTGACAGAGGGCCTAGAGACCAAAGAGCAAAGGGGGAAGGCCTCTGGCTCTACTGCTTGCCCATGGGGAGAGAAGTTCTGGGAGTCTATCTGGAAGGTCTAGAGAGCAGTGATTGATTGGGGAGCTACATCACGGGCGGACCTGGCCAGGTGAAGCTTGACATCACCGTGGGACCTGGCCAGGTGAAGCTCGCTGACAAGCGGCAGCCTCTCCGGAGACTACTAATTCCGCTCCTAACATTCCATGCAAATAACCGGCTGAGTGCCATGGGCAGAAAACATTGACACATACCTGCCAGAGGCCTATTCTGGGTCTGGAGAGTCCACCCTGGTCTCCCCTGCAACTCATCATCTCAGCACACACTTTGCCTGCACGCATGGAAACCGCCTCTCTCCACGAATGTCTTCACCTGCTAGGAAACACACGATGTCACTCAGCCAAAGGAGAGCACAGGCCAAGTCAACTGAAGCCCCCATTTTCAAGATTTTGCCCTCTGCTGCTCCACAGCCTCCGGTGGCACACTGCATGTGCGTCACTTCTCGGTAGACGAGGCCGAAATCCGGGCATCCAGGGCCCCAGCCGTCCAGAATCTACGGATGGCGGCATATGGATCACCTCTTTGCCTCGTACAGCAGGGAGGCCTGGGCCCTAGACTGGCTCCGCTAGAGCTCCACGACCTCAGCTATTTTCCCTGACCTTTGGCCTGTGCCCTCGTGAGTGTGTCATCTCTACCTCCACTTCTCTTCCCACCACACTGAATCCGCCACCTGCGGATACCTGAGCGTGGACATCAACATCTATCACTGGCTGCAGTGTCACAGGTCACTAGGTGTCTAGGCTCAGGCTGACCTTGGCTGTCTTCTGCCCAGGCAAGGAACCTAATCCTTCCAAGGAAATGAGGACACGTGCTCACTGGCCGACATCCTTTCTTTCATCCACACAGCGGTCTAGATGAGGGGAAAGAGGCCAGGTAGGCCAGGTGAGGGCTGAGTGTGGGGCCTAAGGCTTCTTTCCCAATCACCATGGTGACAGCCACCGGAAGGCTGGGCGGAACTTCGGACGGGGACGAGTCACAAACACTCAGCCAATAGGAGAGGTCCAGCCTAACCGGCCAGTTCCGCAGAGCCCTCCATTTTACCCATGGACAGACAACGGCCCCTTGCGTCTTTGGCCACAAAATCCAGGGCACCCAGGGAATAACTTCACAGTAGGCAACCCCTGATGTGAACACGTTCGACACACTGGGACAGGAGGCAGGTACCTCTTTTCCACTTACGCTAGGATATCACTAGGCAAGGCGCCCTTCCTCAGCATCTGTGGCCTCTCACGTATGTGTTCACTCAGAGGAATCTCTTCATTCTACCCCTGAGACACATCACAAGTATGAGGGGCCTGAGAGAGAGCCTAGAGATGGAACGGGGGAGGCTTCTGGCTGTACTGCTTCCCCGTGGGGACAGAATAGCAGGTAGTCTCTCTGGAAGGTCTTAGCTTCTGTTGACTGACACGCGCAATACAGTAGGGGCGGACCCTGGCCAGGGGGAGCTTGTGGGCAGATGCAACCTCTCCGGCGACGAATAATTGCGCTGCTGCTTTGTATGGTGAAAACCTCCCCCCGCCAAGGGGGATGGGTAGAGAACATTGACCCACACCCGCCAGGGGCCTTTCCTGGGACTAAAGATCCCAACGTGGTCTCAACGTCGTCACCCTCTCAACACACACCTTTCCTGCACACGTAATCCTGCCTTTCTCCGTCAGGACCCTATCCTACCAGGAAAAATGCAAGCCGCTCAAAGAGGCCGATGCCAGGGAAATCGAGGAAACACTGCCAGTTTCCAAATTTTTGCTGTCTACACGTCCCCGCCTCCGGTGCAAGGCTGCCTATGTGGCCGGGCTCCGAAGGCAAGGCCGAAATCCTGGCAGCCTGGGCCCCAGCAGTGCAATGGTTGATGGACGTGGGGACACGGATGACCTGTTCGCCACATACAGGAGGGATCCTTGGGCCCTTCACTGGCTCGCCATTCAGCTCCGCGACGTCCACTACTGGCCCTGGCCTTTGCTTTGGCTGGTGCCCCATTAAACGTGTGCTCCGGAGCGATGTTTCTCCACCCATCACTAGCGTTCTGCCACCAGGGGATATGTGAGTGTAGGAGTCACCATTTGTCACTGGCAGCAGTGTCCCAAGTCACTAGACTTCCAGCTACCCGCTGACCTAGGCTGCCTTCTGCCCCAGGCAAGGTCCCGAATCCTTTATCCCAGATGCTGACACCTGGGCACTGGCGGACATTGATTTTTATCAACACAGAGGTCTGAGTGAGGGTCAGAGGGCCAGGTAGGTGAAGTCAAGGCCAGGTGGGCGGGGCTGAGGCTTCTTTGCCATCACCATAGAGACAGTCCCCCCCACCGCAAGAGTGGGCGGAGCTTGGGATGGGCCTGGTGACAAGACTGAGCCAATGGCAGAGATCCGGCCCGCCAGGCAGATGACACAGGGCCCTCCATTGTGACCTATGACCCCTAGTGGCCACAGGATTTGAGCACGCCCCGGGAAAGGCTACGCAGGCACAAGGGAGCCCCTGGTGCGGACTGCTTCAGGGCATTGGCAGAGCACGCCAGGTACCTCTTTCCCACTTTCCTGAGGATATCAGTAGGCAAGGCATCCCCACTCAGCATCTCTTGCCTCTCTCTTTCTCTCTCTGCTTGTCTTCGTTCTCTGAAATCTCTTCCTTCTCCCCCTTGTCACTTCACACCTTGGAGTGCCTGACAGAGGGCCTAGAGACCAAAGAGCAAAGGGGGAAGGCCTCTGGCTCTACTGCTTGCCCATGGGGACAGAAGTTCTGGGAGTCTATCTGGAAGGTCTAGAGAGCAGTGATTGATTGGGGAGCTACATCACGGGCGGACCTGGCCAGGTGAAGCTTGACATCACCGTGGGACCTGGCCAGGTGAAGCTCGCTGACAAGCGGCAGCCTCTCCGGAGACTACTAATTCCGCTCCTAACATTCCATGCAAATAACCGGCTGAGTGCCATGGGCAGAAAACATTGACACATACCTGCCAGAGGCCTATTCTGGGTCTGGAGAGTCCACCCTGGTCTCCCCTGCAACTCATCATCTCAGCACACACTTTGCCTGCACGCATGGAAACCGCCTCTCTCCACGAATGTCTTCACCTGCTAGGAAACACACGATGTCACTCAGCCAAAGGAGAGCACAGGCCAAGTCAACTGAAGCCCCCATTTTCAAGATTTTGCCCTCTGCTGCTCCACAGCCTCCGGTGGCACACTGCATGTGCGTCACTTCTCGGTAGACGAGGCCGAAATCCGGGCATCCAGGGCCCCAGCCGTCCAGAATCTACGGATGGCGGCATATGGATCACCTCTTTGCCTCGTACAGCAGGGAGGCCTGGGCCCTAGACTGGCTCCGCTAGAGCTCCACGACCTCAGCTATTTTCCCTGACCTTTGGCCTGTGCCCTCGTGAGTGTGTCATCTCTACCTCCACTTCTCTTCCCACCACACTGAATCCGCCACCTGCGGATACCTGAGCGTGGACATCAACATCTATCACTGGCTGCAGTGTCACAGGTCACTAGGTGTCTAGGCTCAGGCTGACCTTGGCTGTCTTCTGCCCAGGCAAGGAACCTAATCCTTCCAAGGAAATCAGGACACGTGCTCACTGGCCGACATCCTTTCTTTCATCCACACAGCGGTCTAGATGAGGGGAAAGAGGCCAGGTAGGCCAGGTGAGGGCTGAGTGTGGGGCCTAAGGCTTCTTTCCCAATCACCATGGTGACAGCCACCGGAAGGCTGGGCGGAACTTCGGACGGGGACGAGTCACAAACACTCAGCCAATAGGAGAGGTCCAGCCTAACCGGCCAGTTCCGCAGAGCCCTCCATTTTACCCATGGACAGACAACGGCCCCTTGCGTCTTTGGCCACAAAATCCAGGGCACCCAGGGAATAACTTCACAGTAGGCAACCCCTGATGTGAACACGTTCGACACACTGGGACAGCAGGCAGGTACCTCTTTTCCACTTACGCTAGGATATCACTAGGCAAGGCGCCCTTCCTCAGCATCTGTGGCCTCTCACGTATGTGTTCACTCAGAGGAATCTCTTCATTCTACCCCTGAGACACATCACAAGTATGAGGGGCCTGAGAGAGAGCCTAGAGATGGAACGGGGGAGGCTTCTGGCTGTACTGCTTCCCCGTGGGGACAGAATAGCAGGTAGTCTCTCTGGAAGGTCTTAGCTTCTGTTGACTGACACGCGCAATACAGTAGGGGCGGACCCTGGCCAGGGGGAGCTTGTGGGCAGATGCAACCTCTCCGGCGACGAATAATTGCGCTGCTGCTTTGTATGGTGAAAACCTCCCCCCGCCAAGGGGGATGGGTAGAGAACATTGACCCACACCCGCCAGGGGCCTTTCCTGGGACTAAAGATCCCAACGTGGTCTCAACGTCGTCACCCTCTCAACACACACCTTTCCTGCACACGTAATCCTGCCTTTCTCCGTCAGGACCCTATCCTACCAGGAAAAATGCAAGCCGCTCAAAGAGGCCGATGCCAGGGAAATCGAGGAAACACTGCCAGTTTCCAAATTTTTGCTGTCTACACGTCCCCGCCTCCGGTGCAAGGCTGCCTATGTGGCCGGGCTCCGAAGGCAAGGCCGAAATCCTGGCAGCCTGGGCCCCAGCAGTGCAATGGTTGATGGACGTGGGGACACGGATGACCTGTTCGCCACATACAGGAGGGATCCTTGGGCCCTTCACTGGCTCGCCATTCAGCTCCGCGACGTCCACTACTGGCCCTGGCCTTTGCTTTGGCTGGTGCCCCATTAAACGTGTGCTCCGGAGCGATCTTTCTCCACCCATCACTAGCGTTCTGCCACCAGGGGATATGTGAGTGTAGGAGTCACCATTTGTCACTGGCAGCAGTGTCCCAAGTCACTAGACTTCCAGCTACCCGCTGACCTAGGCTGCCTTCTGCCCCAGGCAAGGTCCCGAATCCTTTATCCCAGATGCTGACACCTGGGCACTGGCGGACATTGATTTTTATCAACACAGAGGTCTGAGTGAGGGTCAGAGGGCCAGGTAGGTGAAGTCAAGGCCAGGTGGGCGGGGCTGAGGCTTCTTTGCCATCACCATAGAGACAGTCCCCCCCACCGCAAGAGTGGGCGGAGCTTGGGATGGGCCTGGTGACAAGACTGAGCCAATGGCAGAGATCCGGCCCGCCAGGCAGATGACACAGGGCCCTCCATTGTGACCTATGACCCCTAGTCGCCACAGGATTTGAGCACGCCCCGGGAAAGGCTACGCAGGCACAAGGGAGCCCCTGGTGCGGACTGCTTCAGGGCATTGGCAGAGCACGCCAGGTACCTCTTTCCCACTTTCCTGAGGATATCAGTAGGCAAGGCATCCCCACTCAGCATCTCTTGCCTCTCTCTGTCTCTCTCTGCTTGTCTTCGTTCTCTGAAATCTCTTCCTTCTCCCCCTTGTCACTTCACACCTTGGAGTGCCTGACAGAGGGCCTAGAGACCAAAGAGCAAAGGGGGAAGGCCTCTGGCTCTACTGCTTGCCCATGGGGAGAGAAGTTCTGGGAGTCTATCTGGAAGGTCTAGAGAGCAGTGATTGATTGGGGAGCTACATCACGGGCGGACCTGGCCAGGTGAAGCTTGACATCACCGTGGGACCTGGCCAGGTGAAGCTCGCTGACAAGCGGCAGCCTCTCCGGAGACTACTAATTCCGCTCCTAACATTCCATGCAAATAACCGGCTGAGTGCCATGGGCAGAAAACATTGACACATACCTGCCAGAGGCCTATTCTGGGTCTGGAGAGTCCACCCTGGTCTCCCCTGCAACTCATCATCTCAGCACACACTTTGCCTGCACGCATGGAAACCGCCTCTCTCCACGAATGTCTTCACCTGCTAGGAAACACACGATGTCACTCAGCCAAAGGAGAGCACAGGCCAAGTCAACTGAAGCCCCCATTTTCAAGATTTTGCCCTCTGCTGCTCCACAGCCTTCGGTGGCACACTGCATGTGCGTCACTTCTCGGTAGACGAGGCCGAAATCCGGGCATCCAGGGCCCCAGCCGTCCAGAATCTACGGATGGCGGCATATGGATCACCTCTTTGCCTCGTACAGCAGGGAGGCCTGGGCCCTAGACTGGCTCCGCTAGAGCTCCACGACCTCAGCTATTTTCCCTGACCTTTGGCCTGTGCCCTCGTGAGTGTGTCATCTCTACCTCCACTTCTCTTCCCACCACACTGAATCCGCCACCTGCGGATACCTGAGCGTGGACATCAACATCTATCACTGGCTGCAGTGTCACAGGTCACTAGGTGTCTAGGCTCAGGCTGACCTTGGCTGTCTTCTGCCCAGGCAAGGAACCTAATCCTTCCAAGGAAATGAGGACACGTGCTCACTGGCCGACATCCTTTCTTTCATCCACACAGCGGTCTAGATGAGGGGAAAGAGGCCAGGTAGGCCAGGTGAGGGCTGAGTGTGGGGCCTAAGGCTTCTTTCCCAATCACCATGGTGACAGCCACCGGAAGGCTGGGCGGAACTTCGGACGGGGACGAGTCACAAACACTCAGCCAATAGGAGAGGTCCAGCCTAACCGGCCAGTTCCGCAGAGCCCTCCATTTTACCCATGGACAGACAACGGCCCCTTGCGTCTTTGGCCACAAAATCCAGGGCACCCAGGGAATAACTTCACAGTAGGCAACCCCTGATGTGAACACGTTCGACACACTGGGACAGCAGGCAGGTACCTCTTTTCCACTTACGCTAGGATATCACTAGGCAAGGCGCCCTTCCTCAGCATCTCTGGCCTCTCACGTATGTGTTCACTCAGAGGAATCTCTTCATTCTACCCCTGAGACACATCACAAGTATGAGGGGCCTGAGAGAGAGCCTAGAGATGGAACGGGGGAGGCTTCTGGCTGTACTGCTTCCCCGTGGGGACAGAATAGCAGGTAGTCTCTCTGGAAGGTCTTAGCTTCTGTTGACTGACACGCGCAATACAGTAGGGGCGGACCCTGGCCAGGGGGAGCTTGTGGGCAGATGCAACCTCTCCGGCGACGAATAATTGCGCTGCTGCTTTGTATGGTGAAAACCTCCCCCCGCCAAGGGGGATGGGTAGAGAACATTGACCCACACCCGCCAGGGGCCTTTCCTGGGACTAAAGATCCCAACGTGGTCTCAACGTCGTCACCCTCTCAACACACACCTTTCCTGCACACGTAATCCTGCCTTTCTCCGTCAGGGCCCTATCCTACCAGGAAAAAAAGCAAGCCGCTCAAAGAGGCCGATGCCAGGGAAATCGAGGAAACACTGCCAGTTTCCAAATTTTTGCTGTCTACACGTCCCCGCCTCCGGTGCAAGGCTGCCTATGTGGCCGGGCTCCGAAGGCAAGGCCGAAATCCTGGCAGCCTGGGCCCCAGCAGTGCAATGGTTGATGGACGTGGGGACACGGATGACCTGTTCGCCACATACAGGAGGGATCCTTGGGCCCTTCACTGGCTCGCCACTCAGCTCCGCGACGTCCACTACTGGCCCTGGCCTTTACTTTGGCTGGTGCCCCATTAAACGTGTGCTCCGGAGCGATGTTTCTCCACCCATCACTAGCGTTCTGCCACCAGGGGATATGTGAGTGTGGGAGTCACCATTTGTCACTGGCAGCAGTGTCCCAAGTCACTAGACTTCCAGCTACCCGCTGACCTAGGCTGCCTTCTGCCCCAGGCAAGGTCCCGAATCCTTTATCCCAGATGCTGACACCTGGGCACTGGCGGACATTGATTTTTATCAACACAGAGGTCTGAGTGAGGGTCAGAGGGCCAGGTAGGTGAAGTCAAGGCCAGGTGGGCGGGGCTGAGGCTTCTTTGCCATCACCATAGAGACAGTCCCCCCCACCGCAAGAGTGGGCGGAGCTTGGGATGGGCCTGGTGACAAGACTGAGCCAATGGCAGAGATCCGGCCCGCCAGGCAGATGACACAGGGCCCTCCATTGTGACCTATGACCCCTAGTGGCCACAGGATTTGAGCACGCCCCGGGAAAGGCTACGCAGGCACAAGGGAGCCCCTGGTGCGGACTGCTTCAGGGCATTGGCAGAGCACGCCAGGTACCTCTTTCCCACTTTCCTGAGGATATCAGTAGGCAAGGCATCCCCACTCAGCATCTCTTGCCTCTCTCTGTCTCTCTCTGCTTGTCTTCGTTCTCTGAAATCTCTTCCTTCTCCCCCTTGTCACTTCACACCTTGGAGTGCCTGACAGAGGGCCTAGAGACCAAAGAGCAAAGGGGGAAGGCCTCTGGCTCTACTGTTTGCCCATGGGGACAGAAGTTCTGGGAGTCTATCTGGAAGGTCTAGAGAGCAGTGATTGATTGGGGAGCTACATCACGGGCGGACCTGGCCAGGTGAAGCTTGACATCACCGTGGGACCTGGCCAGGTGAAGCTCGCTGACAAGTGGCAGCCTCTCCGGAGACTACTAATTCCGCTCCTAACATTCTATGCAAATAACCGGCTGAGTGCCATGGGCAGAAAACATTGACACATACCTGCCAGAGGCCTATTCTGGGTCTGGAGAGTCCACCCTGGTCTCCCCTGCAAATCATCATCTCAGCACACACTTTGCCTGCACGCATGGAAACCGCCTCTCTCCACGAATGTCTTCACCTGCTAGGAAACACACGATGTCACTCAGCCAAAGGAGAGCACAGGCCAAGTCAACTGAAGCCCCCATTTTCAAGATTTTGCCCTCTGCTGCTCCACAGCCTCCGGTGGCACACTGCATGTGCGTCACTTCTCGGTAGACGAGGTCGAAATCCGGGCATCCAGGGAACCAGCCGTCCAGAATCTACGGATGGCGGCATATGGATCACCTCTTTGCCTCGTACAGCAGGGAGGCCTGGGCCCTAGACTGGCTCCGCTAGAGCTCCACGACCTCAGCTATTTTCCCTGACCTTTGGTCTGTGCCCTCGTGAGTGTGTCATCTCTACTTCCACTTCTCTTCCCACCACACTGAATCCGCCACCTGCGGATACCTGAGCGTGGACATCAACATCTATCACTGGCTGCAGTGTCACAGGTCACTAGGTGTCTAGGCTCAGGCTGACCTTGGCTGTCTTCTGCCCAGGCAAGGAACCTAATCCTTCCAAGGAAATCAGGACACGTGCTCACTGGCCGACATCCTTTCTTTCATCCACACAGCGGTCTAGATGAGGGTAATGAGGCCAGGTAGGCCAGGTGAGGGCTGAGTGTGGGGCCTAAGGCTTCTTTCCCAATCACCATGGTGACAGCCACCGGAAGGCTGGGCGGAACTTCGGACGGGGACGAGTCACAAACACTCAGCCAATAGGAGAGGTCCAGCCTAACCGGCCAGTTCCGCAGAGCCCTCCATTTTACCCATGGACAGACAACGGCCCCTTGCGTCTTTGGCCACAAAATCCAGGGCACCCAGGGAATAACTTCACAGTAGGCAACCCCTGATGTGAACACGTTCGACACACTGGGACAGCAGGCAGGTACCTCTTTTCCACTTACGCTAGGATATCACTAGGCAAGGCGCCCTTCCTCAGCATCTCTGGCCTCTCACGTATGTGTTCACTCAGAGGAATCTCTTCATTCTACCCCTGAGACACATCACAAGTATGAGGGGCCTGAGAGAGAGCCTAGAGATGGAACGGGGGAGGCTTCTGGCTGTACTGCTTCCCCGTGGGGACAGAATAGCAGGTAGTCTCTCTGGAAGGTCTTAGCTTCTGTTGACTGACACGCGCAATACAGTAGGGGCGGACCCAGGCCAGGGGGAGCTTGTGGGCAGATGCAACCTCTCCGGCGACGAATAATTGCGCTGCTGCTTTGTATGGTGAAAACCTCCCCCCGCCAAGGGGGATGGGTAGAGAACATTGACCCACACCCGCCAGGGGCCTTTCCTGGGACTAAAGATCCCAACGTGGTCTCAACGTAGTCACCCTCTCAACACACACCTTTCCTGCACACGTAATCCTGCCTTTCTCCGTCAGGGCCCTATCCTACCAGGAAAAAAAGCAAGCCGCTCAAAAAGGCCGATGCCAGGGAAATCGAGGAAACACTGCCAGTTTCCAAATTTTTGCTGTCTACACGTCCCCGCCTCCGGTGCAAGGCTGCCTATGTGGCCGGGCTCCGAAGGCAAGGCCGAAATCCTGGCAGCCTGGGCCCCAGCAGTGCAATGGTTGATGGACGTGGGGACACGGATGACCTGTTCGCCACATACAGGAGGGATCCTTGGGCCCTTCACTGGCTCGTCATTCAGCTCCACGTCGTCCACTACTGGCCCTGGCCTTTGCTTTGGCTGGTGCCCCATTAAACGTGTGCTCCGGAGCGATGTTTCTCCACCCATCACTAGCGTTCTGCCACCAGGGGATATGTGAGTGTGGGAGTCACCATTTGTCACTGGCAGCAGTGTCCCAAGTCACTAGACTTCCAGCTACCCGCTGACCTAGGCTGCCTTCTGCCCCAGGCAAGGTCCCGAATCCTTTATCCCAGATGCTGACACCTGGGCACTGGCGGACATTGATTTTTATCAACACAGAGGTCTGAGTGAGGGTCAGAGGGCCAGGTAGGTGAAGTCAAGGCCAGGTGGGCGGGGCTGAGGCTTCTTTGCCATCACCATAGAGACAGTCCCCCCACCGCAAGAGTGGGCGGAGCTTGGGATGGGCCTGGTGACAAGACTGAGCCAATGGCAGAGATCCGGCCCGCCAGGCAGATGACACAGGGCCCTCCATTGTGACCTATGACCCCTAGTGGCCACAGGATTTGAGCACGCCCCGGGAAAGGCTACGCAGGCACAAGGGAGCCCCTGGTGCGGACTGCTTCAGGGCATTGGCAGAGCACGCCAGGTACCTCTTTCCCACTTTCCTGAGGATATCAGTAGGCAAGGCATCCCCACTCAGCATCTCTTGCCTCTCTCTGTCTCTCTCTGCTTGTCTTCGTTCTCTGAAATCTCTTCCTTCTCCCCCTTGTCACTTCACACCTTGGAGTGCCTGACAGAGGGCCTAGAGACCAAAGAGCAAAGGGGGAAGGCCTCTGGCTCTACTGTTTGCCCATGGGGACAGAAGTTCTGGGAGTCTATCTGGAAGGTCTAGAGAGCAGTGATTGATTGGGGAGCTACATCACGGGCGGACCTGGCCAGGTGAAGCTTGACATCACCGTGGGACCTGGCCAGGTGAAGCTCGCTGACAAGTGGCAGCCTCTCCGGAGACTACTAATTCCGCTCCTAACATTCTATGCAAATAACCGGCTGAGTGCCATGGGCAGAAAACATTGACACATACCTGCCAGAGGCCTATTCTGGGTCTGGAGAGTCCACCCTGGTCTCCCCTGCAAATCATCATCTCAGCACACACTTTGCCTGCACGCATGGAAACCGCCTCTCTCCACGAATGTCTTCACCTGCTAGGAAACACACGATGTCACTCAGCCAAAGGAGAGCACAGGCCAAGTCAACTGAAGCCCCCATTTTCAAGATTTTGCCCTCTGCTGCTCCACAGCCTCCGGTGGCACACTGCATGTGCGTCACTTCTCGGTAGACGAGGTCGAAATCCGGGCATCCAGGGAACCAGCCGTCCAGAATCTACGGATGGCGGCATATGGATCACCTCTTTGCCTCGTACAGCAGGGAGGCCTGGGCCCTAGACTGGCTCCGCTAGAGCTCCACGACCTCAGCTATTTTCCCTGACCTTTGGTCTGTGCCCTCGTGAGTGTGTCATCTCTACTTCCACTTCTCTTCCCACCACACTGAATCCGCCACCTGCGGATACCTGAGCGTGGACATCAACATCTATCACTGGCTGCAGTGTCACAGGTCACTAGGTGTCTAGGCTCAGGCTGACCTTGGCTGTCTTCTGCCCAGGCAAGGAACCTAATCCTTCCAAGGAAATCAGGACACGTGCTCACTGGCCGACATCCTTTCTTTCATCCACACAGCGGTCTAGATGAGGGTAATGAGGCCAGGTAGGCCAGGTGAGGGCTGAGTGTGGGGCCTAAGGCTTCTTTCCCAATCACCATGGTGACAGCCACCGGAAGGCTGGGCGGAACTTCGGACGGGGACGAGTCACAAACACTCAGCCAATAGGAGAGGTCCAGCCTAACCGGCCAGTTCCGCAGAGCCCTCCATTTTACCCATGGACAGACAACGGCCCCTTGCGTCTTTGGCCACAAAATCCAGGGCACCCAGGGAATAACTTCACAGTAGGCAACCCCTGATGTGAACACGTTCGACACACTGGGACAGCAGGCAGGTACCTCTTTTCCACTTACGCTAGGATATCACTAGGCAAGGCGCCCTTCCTCAGCATCTCTGGCCTCTCACGTATGTGTTCACTCAGAGGAATCTCTTCATTCTACCCCTGAGACACATCACAAGTATGAGGGGCCTGAGAGAGAGCCTAGAGATGGAACGGGGGAGGCTTCTGGCTGTACTGCTTCCCCGTGGGGACAGAATAGCAGGTAGTCTCTCTGGAAGGTCTTAGCTTCTGTTGACTGACACGCGCAATACAGTAGGGGCGGACCCAGGCCAGGGGGAGCTTGTGGGCAGATGCAACCTCTCCGGCGACGAATAATTGCGCTGCTGCTTTGTATGGTGAAAACCTCCCCCCGCCAAGGGGGATGGGTAGAGAACATTGACCCACACCCGCCAGGGGCCTTTCCTGGGACTAAAGATCCCAACGTGGTCTCAACGTAGTCACCCTCTCAACACACACCTTTCCTGCACACGTAATCCTGCCTTTCTCCGTCAGGGCCCTATCCTACCAGGAAAAAAAGCAAGCCGCTCAAAAAGGCCGATGCCAGGGAAATCGAGGAAACACTGCCAGTTTCCAAATTTTTGCTGTCTACACGTCCCCGCCTCCGGTGCAAGGCTGCCTATGTGGCCGGGCTCCGAAGGCAAGGCCGAAATCCTGGCAGCCTGGGCCCCAGCAGTGCAATGGTTGATGGACGTGGGGACACGGATGACCTGTTCGCCACATACAGGAGGGATCCTTGGGCCCTTCACTGGCTCGTCATTCAGCTCCACGTCGTCCACTACTGGCCCTGGCCTTTGCTTTGGCTGGTGCCCCATTAAACGTGTGCTCCGGAGCGATGTTTCTCCACCCATCACTAGCGTTCTGCCACCAGGGGATATGTGAGTGTCGGAGTCACCATTTGTCACTGGCAGCAGTGTCACAAGTCACTAGACTTCCAGCTACCCGCTGACCTAGGCTGCCTTCTGCCCCAGGCAAGGTCCCGAATCCTTTATCCCAGATGCTGACACCTGGGCACTGGCGGACATTGATTTTTATCAACACAGAGGTCTGAGTGAGGGTCAGAGGGCCAGGTAGGTGAAGTGAAGGCCAGGTGGGTGGGGCTGAGGCTTCTTTGCCATCACCATAGAGACAGTCCCCCCACCGCAAGAGTGGGCGGAGCTTGGGATGGGCCTGGTGACAAGACTGAGCCAATGGCAGAGATCCGGCCCGCCAGGCAGATGACACAGGGCCCTCCATTGGGACCTATGACCCCTAGTGGCCACAGGATTTGAGCACGCCCCGGGAAAGGCTACGCAGGCACAAGGGAGCCCCTGGTGCGGACTGCTTCAGGGCATTGGCAGAGCACGCCAGGTACCTCTTTCCCACTTTCCTGAGGATATCAGTAGGCAAGGCATCCCCACTCAGCATCTCTTGCCTCTCTCTGTCTCTCTCTGCTTGTCTTCGTTCTCTGAAATCTCTTCCTTCTCCCCCTTGTCACTTCACACCTTGGAGTGCCTGACAGAGGGCCTAGAGACCAAAGAGCAAAGGGGGAAGGCCTCTGGCTCTACTGCTTGCCCATGGGGAGAGAAGTTCTGGGAGTCTATCTGGAAGGTCTAGAGAGTAGTGATTGATTGGGGAGCTACATCACGGGCGGACCTGGCCAGGTGAAGCTTGACATCACCGTGGGACCTGGCCAGGTGAAGCTCGCTGACAAGTGGCAGCCTCTCCGGAGACTACTAATTCCGCTCCTAACATTCTATGCAAATAACCGGCTGAGTGCCATGGGCAGAAAACATTGACACATACCTGCCAGAGGCCTATTCTGGGTCTGGAGAGTCCACCCTGGTCTCCCCTGCAACTCATCATCTCAGCACACACTTTGCCTGCACGCATGGAAACCGCCTCTCTCCACGAATGTCTTCACCTGCTAGGAAACACACGATGTCACTCAGCCAAAGGAGAGCACAGGCCAAGTCAACTGAAGCCCCCATTTTCAAGATTTTGCCCTCTGCTGCTCCACAGCCTCCGGTGGCACACTGCATGTGCGTCACTTCTCGGTAGACGAGGCCGAAATCCGGGCATCCAGGGCCCCAGCCGTCCAGAATCTACGGATGGCGGCATATGGATCACCTCTTTGCCTCGTACAGCAGGGAGGCCTGGGCCCTAGACTGGCTCCGCTAGAGCTCCACGACCTCAGCTATTTTCCCTGACCTTTGGCCTGTGCCCTCGTGAGTGTGTCATCTCTACTTCCACTTCTCTTCCCACCACACTGAATCCGCCACCTGCGGATACCTGAGCGTGGACATCAACATCTATCACTGGCTGCAGTGTCACAGGTCACTAGGTGTCTAGGCTCAGGCTGACCTTGGCTGTCTTCTGCCCAGGCAAGGAACCTAATCCTTCCAAGGAAATCAGGACACGTGCTCACTGGCCGACATCCTTTCTTTCATCCACACAGCGGTCTAGATGAGGGTAATGAGGCCAGGTAGGCCAGGGGAGGGCTGAGTGTGGGGCCTAAGGCTTCTTTCCCAATCACCATGGTGACAGCCACCGGAAGGCTGGGCGGAACTTCGGACGGGGACGAGTCACAAACACTCAGCCAATAGGAGAGGTCCAGCCTAACCGGCCAGTTCCGCAGAGCCCTCCATTTTACCCATGGACAGACAACGGCCCCTTGCGTCTTTGGCCACAAAATCCAGGGCACCCAGGGAATAACTTCACAGTAGGCAACCCCTGATGTGAACACGTTCGACACACTGGGACAGCAGGCAGGTACCTCTTTTCCACTTACGCTAGGATATCACTAGGCAAGGCGCCCTTCCTCAGCATCTGTGGCCTCTCACGTATGTGTTCACTCAGAGGAATCTCTTCATTCTACCCCTGAGACACATCACAAGTATGAGGGGCCTGAGAGAGAGCCTAGAGATGGAACGGGGGAGGCTTCTGGCTGTACTGCTTCCCCGTGGGGACAGAATAGCAGGTAGTCTCTCTGGAAGGTCTTAGCTTCTGTTGACTGACACGCGCAATACAGTAGGGGCGGACCCTGGCCAGGGGGAGCTTGTGGGCAGATGCAACCTCTCCGGCGACGAATAATTGCGCTGTTGCTTTGTATGGTGAAAACCTGCCCCCGCCAAGGGGGATGGGTAGAGAACATTGACCCACACCCGCCAGGGGCCTTTCCTGGGACTAAAGATCCCAACGTGGTCTCAACGTAGTCACCCTCTCAACACACACCTTTCCTGCACACGTAATCCTGCCTTTCTCCGTCAGGGCCCTATCCTACCAGGAAAAAAAGCAAGCCGCTCAAAAAGGCCGATGCCAGGGAAATCGAGGAAACACTGCCAGTTTCCAAATTTTTGCTGTCTACACGTCCCCGCCTCCGGTGCAAGGCTGCCTATGTGGCCGGGCTCCGAAGGCAAGGCCGAAATCCTGGCAGCCTGGGCCCCAGCAGTGCAATGGTTGATGGACGTGGGGACACGGATGACCTGTTCGCCACATACAGGAGGGATCCTTGGGCCCTTCACTGGCTCGTCATTCAGCTCCACGACGTCCACTACTGGCCCTGGCCTTTGCTTTGGCTGGTGCCCCATTAAACGTGTGCTCCGGAGCGATGTTTCTCCACCCATCACTAGCGTTCTGCCACCAGGGGATATGTGAGTGTGGGAGTCACCATTTGTCACTGGCAGCAGTGTCACAAGTCACTAGACTTCCAGCTACCCGCTGACCTAGGCTGCCTTCTGCCCCAGGCAAGGTCCCGAATCCTTTATCCCAGATGCTGACACCTGGGCACTGGCGGACATTGATTTTTATCAACACAGAGGTCTGAGTGAGGGTCAGAGGGCCAGGTAGGTGAAGTGAAGGCCAGGTGGGCGGGGCTGAGGCTTCTTTGCCATCACCATAGAGACAGTCCCCCCACCGCAAGAGTGGGCGGAGCTTGGGATGGGCCTGGTGACAAGACTGAGCCAATGGCAGAGATCCGGCCCGCCAGGCAGATGACACAGGGCCCTCCATTGGGACCTATGACCCCTAGTGGCCACAGGATTTGAGCACGCCCCGGGAAAGGCTACGCAGGCACAAGGGAGCCCCTGGTGCGGACTGCTTCAGGGCATTGGCAGAGCACGCCAGGTACCTCTTTCCCACTTTCCTGAGGATATCAGGAGGCAAGGCATCCCCACTCAGCATCTCTTGCCTCTCTCTGTCTCTCTCTGCTTGTCTTCGTTCTCTGAAATCTCTTCCTTCTCCCCCTTGTCACTTCACACCTTGGAGTGCCTGACAGAGGGCCTAGAGACCAAAGAGCAAAGGGGGAAGGCCTCTGGCTCTACTGCTTGCCCATGGGGAGAGAAGTTCTGGGAGTCTATCTGGAAGGTCTAGAGAGTAGTGATTGATTGGGGAGCTACATCACGGGCGGACCTGGCCAGGTGAAGCTTGACATCACCGTGGGACCTGGCCAGGTGAAGCTCGCTGACAAGTGGCAGCCTCTCCGGAGACTACTAATTCCGCTCCTAACATTCTATGCAAATAACCGGCTGAGTGCCATGGGCAGAAAACATTGACACATACCTGCCAGAGGCCTATTCTGGGTCTGGAGAGTCCACCCTGGTCTCCCCTGCAACTCATCATCTCAGCACACACTTTGCCTGCACGCATGGAAACCGCCTCTCTCCACGAATGTCTTCACCTGCTAGGAAACACACGATGTCACTCAGCCAAAGGAGAGCACAGGCCAAGTCAACTGAAGCCCCCATTTTCAAGATTTTGCCCTCTGCTGCTCCACAGCCTCCGGTGGCACACTGCATGTGCGTCACTTCTCGGTAGACGAGGCCGAAATCCGGGCATCCAGGGCCCCAGCCGTCCAGAATCTACGGATGGCGGCATATGGATCACCTCTTTGCCTCGTACAGCAGGGAGGCCTGGGCCCTAGACTGGCTCCGCTAGAGCTCCACGACCTCAGCTATTTTCCCTGACCTTTGGCCTGTGCCCTCGTGAGTGTGTCATCTCTACTTCCACTTCTCTTCCCACCACACTGAATCCGCCACCTGCGGATACCTGAGCGTGGACATCAACATCTATCACTGGCTGCAGTGTCACAGGTCACTAGGTGTCTAGGCTCAGGCTGACCTTGGCTGTCTTCTGCCCAGGCAAGGAACCTAATCCTTCCAAGGAAATCAGGACACGTGCTCACTGGCCGACATCCTTTCTTTCATCCACACAGCGGTCTAGATGAGGGGAAAGAGGCCAGGTAGGCCAGGGGAGGGCTGAGTGTGGGGCCTAAGGCTTCTTTCCCAATCACCATGGTGACAGCCACCGGAAGGCTGGGCGGAACTTCGGACGGGGACGAGTCACAAACACTCAGCCAATAGGAGAGGTCCAGCCTAACCGGCCAGTTCCGCAGAGCCCTCCATTTTACCCATGGACAGACAACGGCCCCTTGCGTCTTTGGCCACAAAATCCAGGGCACCCAGGGAATAACTTCACAGTAGGCAACCCCTGATGTGAACACGTTCGACACACTGGGACAGCAGGCAGGTACCTCTTTTCCACTTACGCTAGGATATCACTAGGCAAGGCGCCCTTCCTCAGCATCTGTGGCCTCTCACGTATGTGTTCACTCAGAGGAATCTCTTCATTCTACCCCTGAGACACATCACAAGTATGAGGGGCCTGAGAGAGAGCCTAGAGATGGAACGGGGGAGGCTTCTGGCTGTACTGCTTCCCCGTGGGGACAGAATAGCAGGTAGTCTCTCTGGAAGGTCTTAGCTTCTGTTGACTGACACGCGCAATACAGTAGGGGCGGACCCTGGCCAGGGGGAGCTTGTGGGCAGATGCAACCTCTCCGGCGACGAATAATTGCGCTGCTGCTTTGTATGGTGAAAACCTCCCCCCGCCAAGGGGGATGGGTAGAGAACATTGACCCACACCCGCCAGGGGCCTTTCCTGGGACTAAAGATCCCAACGTGGTCTCAACGTCGTCACCCTCTCAACACACACCTTTCCTGCACACGTAATCCTGCCTTTCTCCGTCAGGGCCCTATCCTACCAGGAAAAAAAGCAAGCCGCTCAAAGAGGCCCATGCCAGGGAAATCGAGGAAACACTGCCAGTTTCCAAATTTTTGCTGTCTACACGTCCCCGCCTCCGGTGCAAGGCTGCCTATGTGGCCGGGCTCCGAAGGCAAGGCCGAAATCCTGGCAGCCTGGGCCCCAGCAGTGCAATGGTTGATGGACGTGGGGACACGGATGACCTGTTCGCCACATACAGGAGGGATCCTTGGGCCCTTCACTGGCTCGCCATTCAGCTCCACCACGTCCACTACTGGCCCTGGCCTTTGCTTTGGCTGGTGC
The DNA here is from genome assembly GCF_030014295.1 of Loxodonta africana. Lineage (NCBI taxonomy): Eukaryota > Metazoa > Chordata > Mammalia > Proboscidea > Elephantidae > Loxodonta > Loxodonta africana. The sequence goes on from NW_026975614.1 coordinate 565,524, forward strand.
CCCATTAAACGTGTGCTCCGGAGCGATCTTTCTCCACCCATCACTAGCATTCTGCCACCAGGGGATATGTGAGTGTGGGAGTCACCATTTGTCACTGGCAGCAGTGTCACAAGTCACTAGACTTCCAGCTACCCGCTGACCTAGGCTGCCTTCTGCCCCAGGCAAGGTCCCGAATCCTTTATCCCAGATGCTGACACCTGGGCACTGGCGGACATTGATTTTTATCAACACAGAGGTCTGAGTGAGGGTCAGAGGGCCAGGTAGGTGAAGTGAAGGCCAGGTGGGCGGGGCTGAGGCTTCTTTGCCATCACCATAGAGACAGTCCCCCCACCGCAAGAGTGGGCGGAGCTTGGGATGGGCCTGGTGACAAGACTGAGCCAATGGCAGAGATCCGGCCCGCCAGGCAGATGACACAGGGCCCTCCATTGTGACCTATGACCCCTAGTGGCCACAGGATTTGAGCACGCCCCGGGAAAGGCTACGCAGGCACAAGGGAGCCCCTGGTGCGGACTGCTTCAGGGCATTGGCAGAGCACGCCAGGTACCTCTTTCCCACTTTCCTGAGGATATCAGTAGGCAAGGCATCCCCACTCAGCATCTCTTGCCTCTCTCTGTCTCTCTCTGCTTGTCTTCGTTCTCTGAAATCTCTTCCTTCTCCCCCTTGTCACTTCACACCTTGGAGTGCCTGACAGAGGGCCTAGAGACCAAAGAGCAAAGGGGGAAGGCCTCTGGCTCTACTGCTTGCCCATGGGGAGAGAAGTTCTGGGAGTCTATCTGGAAGGTCTAGAGAGTAGTGATTGATTGGGGAGCTACATCACGGGCGGACCTGGCCAGGTGAAGCTTGACATCACCGTGGGACCTGGCCAGGTGAAGCTCGCTGACAAGTGGCAGCCTCTCCGGAGACTACTAATTCCGCTCCTAACATTCTATGCAAATAACCGGCTGAGTGCCATGGGCAGAAAACATTGACACATACCTGCCAGAGGCCTATTCTGGGTCTGGAGAGTCCACCCTGGTCTCCCCTGCAACTCATCATCTCAGCACACACTTTGCCTGCACGCATGGAAACCGCCTCTCTCCACGAATGTCTTCACCTGCTAGGAAACACACGATGTCACTCAGCCAAAGGAGAGCACAGGCCAAGTCAACTGAAGCCCCCATTTTCAAGATTTTGCCCTCTGCTGCTCCACAGCCTCCGGTGGCACACTGCATGTGCGTCACTTCTCGGTAGACGAGGCCGAAATCCGGGCATCCAGGGCCCCAGCCGTCCAGAATCTACGGATGGCGGCATATGGATCACCTCTTTGCCTCGTACAGCAGGGAGGCCTGGGCCCTAGACTGGCTCCGCTAGAGCTCCACGACCTCAGCTATTTTCCCTGACCTTTGGCCTGTGCCCTCGTGAGTGTGTCATCTCTACTTCCACTTCTCTTCCCACCACACTGAATCCGCCACCTGCGGATACCTGAGCGTGGACATCAACATCTATCACTGGCTGCAGTGTCACAGGTCACTAGGTGTCTAGGCTCAGGCTGACCTTGGCTGTCTTCTGCCCAGGCAAGGAACCTAATCCTTCCAAGGAAATCAGGACACGTGCTCACTGGCCGACATCCTTTCTTTCATCCACACAGCGGTCTAGATGAGGGGAAAGAGGCCAGGTAGGCCAGGTGAGGGCTGAGTGTGGGGCCTAAGGCTTCTTTCCCAATCACCATGGTGACAGCCACCGGAAGGCTGGGCGGAACTTCGGACGGGGACGAGTCACAAACACTCAGCCAATAGGAGAGGTCCAGCCTAACCGGCCAGTTCCGCAGAGCCCTCCATTTTACCCATGGACAGACAACGGCCCCTTGCGTCTTTGGCCACAAAATCCAGGGCACCCAGGGAATAACTTCACAGTAGGCAACCCCTGATGTGAACACGTTCGACACACTGGGACAGCAGGCAGGTACCTCTTTTCCACTTACGCTAGGATATCACTAGGCAAGGCGCCCTTCCTCAGCATCTGTGGCCTCTCACGTATGTGTTCACTCAGAGGAATCTCTTCATTCTACCCCTGAGACACATCACAAGTATGAGGGGCCTGAGAGAGAGCCTAGAGATGGAACGGGGGAGGCTTCTGGCTGTACTGCTTCCCCGTGGGGACAGAATAGCAGGTAGTCTCTCTGGAAGGTCTTAGCTTCTGTTGACTGACACGCGCAATACAGTAGGGGCGGACCCAGGCCAGGGGGAGCTTGTGGGCAGATGCAACCTCTCCGGCGACGAATAATTGCGCTGCTGCTTTGTATGGTGAAAACCTCCCCCCGCCAAGGGGGATGGGTAGAGAACATTGACCCACACCCGCCAGGGGCCTTTCCTGGGACTAAAGATCCCAACGTGGTCTCAACGTAGTCACCCTCTCAACACACACCTTTCCTGCACACGTAATCCTGCCTTTCTCCGTCAGGGCCCTATCCTACCAGGAAAAAAAGCAAGCCGCTCAAAAAGGCCGATGCCAGGGAAATCGAGGAAACACTGCCAGTTTCCAAATTTTTGCTGTCTACACGTCCCCGCCTCCGGTGCAAGGCTGCCTATGTGGCCGGGCTCCGAAGGCAAGGCCGAAATCCTGGCAGCCTGGGCCCCAGCAGTGCAATGGTTGATGGACGTGGGGACACGGATGACCTGTTCGCCACATACAGGAGGGATCCTTGGGCCCTTCACTGGCTCGTCATTCAGCTCCACGCCGTCCACTACTGGCCCTGGCCTTTGCTTTGGCTGGTGCCCCATTAAACGTGTGCTCCGGAGCGATGTTTCTCCACCCATCACTAGCGTTCTGCCACCAGGGGATATGTGAGTGTGGGAGTCACCATTTGTCACTGGCAGCAGTGTCACAAGTCACTAGACTTCCAGCTACCCGCTGACCTAGGCTGCCTTCTGCCCCAGGCAAGGTCCCGAATCCTTTATCCCAGATGCTGACACCTGGGCACTGGCGGACATTGATTTTTATCAACACAGAGGTCTGAGTGAGGGTCAGAGGGCCAGGTAGGTGAAGTGAAGGCCAGGTGGGCGGGGCTGAGGCTTCTTTGCCATCACCATAGAGACAGTCCCCCCACCGCAAGAGTGGGCGGAGCTTGGGATGGGCCTGGTGACAAGACTGAGCCAATGGCAGAGATCCGGCCCGCCAGGCAGATGACACAGGGCCCTCCATTGGGACCTATGACCCCTAGTGGCCACAGGATTTGAGCACGCCCCGGGAAAGGCTACGCAGGCACAAGGGAGCCCCTGGTGCGGACTGCTTCAGGGCATTGGCAGAGCACGCCAGGTACCTCTTTCCCACTTTCCTGAGGATATCAGTAGGCAAGGCATCCCCACTCAGCATCTCTTGCCTCTCTCTGTCTCTCTCTGCTTGTCTTCGTTCTCTGAAATCTCTTCCTTCTCCCCCTTGTCACTTCACACCTTGGAGTGCCTGACAGAGGGCCTAGAGACCAAAGAGCAAAGGGGGAAGGCCTCTGGCTCTACTGCTTGCCCATGGGGAGAGAAGTTCTGGGAGTCTATCTGGAAGGTCTAGAGAGTAGTGATTGATTGGGGAGCTACATCACGGGCGGACCTGGCCAGGTGAAGCTTGACATCACCGTGGGACCTGGCCAGGTGAAGCTCGCTGACAAGTGGCAGCCTCTCCGGAGACTACTAATTCCGCTCCTAACATTCTATGCAAATAACCGGCTGAGTGCCATGGGCAGAAAACATTGACACATACCTGCCAGAGGCCTATTCTGGGTCTGGAGAGTCCACCCTGGTCTCCCCTGCAACTCATCATCTCAGCACACACTTTGCCTGCACGCATGGAAACCGCCTCTCTCCACGAATGTCTTCACCTGCTAGGAAACACACGATGTCACTCAGCCAAAGGAGAGCACAGGCCAAGTCAACTGAAGCCCCCATTTTCAAGATTTTGCCCTCTGCTGCTCCACAGCCTCCGGTGGCACACTGCATGTGCGTCACTTCTCGGTAGACGAGGCCGAAATCCGGGCATCCAGGGCCCCAGCCGTCCAGAATCTACGGATGGCGGCATATGGATCACCTCTTTGCCTCGTACAGCAGGGAGGCCTGGGCCCTAGACTGGCTCCGCTAGAGCTCCACGACCTCAGCTATTTTCCCTGACCTTTGGCCTGTGCCCTCGTGAGTGTGTCATCTCTACTTCCACTTCTCTTCCCACCACACTGAATCCGCCACCTGCGGATACCTGAGCGTGGACATCAACATCTATCACTGGCTGCAGTGTCACAGGTCACTAGGTGTCTAGGCTCAGGCTGACCTTGGCTGTCTTCTGCCCAGGCAAGGAACCTAATCCTTCCAAGGAAATCAGGACACGTGCTCACTGGCCGACATCCTTTCTTTCATCCACACAGCGGTCTAGATGAGGGGAAAGAGGCCAGGTAGGCCAGGTGAGGGCTGAGTGTGGGGCCTAAGGCTTCTTTCCCAATCACCATGGTGACAGCCACCGGAAGGCTGGGCGGAACTTCGGACGGGGACGAGTCACAAACACTCAGCCAATAGGAGAGGTCCAGCCTAACCGGCCAGTTCCGCAGAGCCCTCCATTTTACCCATGGACAGACAACGGCCCCTTGCGTCTTTGGCCACAAAATCCAGGGCACCCAGGGAATAACTTCACAGTAGGCAACCCCTGATGTGAACACGTTCGACACACTGGGACAGCAGGCAGGTACCTCTTTTCCACTTACGCTAGGATATCACTAGGCAAGGCGCCCTTCCTCAGCATCTGTGGCCTCTCACGTATGTGTTCACTCAGAGGAATCTCTTCATTCTACCCCTGAGACACATCACAAGTATGAGGGGCCTGAGAGAGAGCCTAGAGATGGAACGGGGGAGGCTTCTGGCTGTACTGCTTCCCCGTGGGGACAGAATAGCAGGTAGTCTCTCTGGAAGGTCTTAGCTTCTGTTGACTGACACGCGCAATACAGTAGGGGCGGACCCAGGCCAGGGGGAGCTTGTGGGCAGATGCAACCTCTCCGGCGACGAATAATTGCGCTGCTGCTTTGTATGGTGAAAACCTCCCCCCGCCAAGGGGGATGGGTAGAGAACATTGACCCACACCCGCCAGGGGCCTTTCCTGGGACTAAAGATCCCAACGTGGTCTCAACGTAGTCACCCTCTCAACACACACCTTTCCTGCACACGTAATCCTGCCTTTCTCCGTCAGGGCCCTATCCTACCAGGAAAAAAAGCAAGCCGCTCAAAAAGGCCGATGCCAGGGAAATCGAGGAAACACTGCCAGTTTCCAAATTTTTGCTGTCTACACGTCCCCGCCTCCGGTGCAAGGCTGCCTATGTGGCCGGGCTCCGAAGGCAAGGCCGAAATCCTGGCAGCCTGGGCCCCAGCAGTGCAATGGTTGATGGACGTGGGGACACGGATGACCTGTTCGCCACATACAGGAGGGATCCTTGGGCCCTTCACTGGCTCGTCATTCAGCTCCACGACGTCCACTACTGGCCCTGGCCTTTGCTTTGGCTGGTGCCCCATTAAACGTGTGCTCCGGAGCGATGTTTCTCCACCCATCACTAGCGTTCTGCCACCAGGGGATATGTGAGTGTGGGAGTCACCATTTGTCACTGGCAGCAGTGTCACAAGTCACTAGACTTCCAGCTACCCGCTGACCTAGGCTGCCTTCTGCCCCAGGCAAGGTCCCGAATCCTTTATCCCAGATGCTGACACCTGGGCACTGGCGGACATTGATTTTTATCAACACAGAGGTCTGAGTGAGGGTCAGAGGGCCAGGTAGGTGAAGTGAAGGCCAGGTGGGCGGGGCTGAGGCTTCTTTGCCATCACCATAGAGACAGTCCCCCCACCGCAAGAGTGGGCGGAGCTTGGGATGGGCCTGGTGACAAGACTGAGCCAATGGCAGAGATCCGGCCCGCCAGGCAGATGACACAGGGCCCTCCATTGGGACCTATGACCCCTAGTGGCCACAGGATTTGAGCACGCCCCGGGAAAGGCTACGCAGGCACAAGGGAGCCCCTGGTGCGGACTGCTTCAGGGCATTGGCAGAGCACGCCAGGTACCTCTTTCCCACTTTCCTGAGGATATCAGGAGGCAAGGCATCCCCACTCAGCATCTCTTGCCTCTCTCTGTCTCTCTCTGCTTGTCTTCGTTCTCTGAAATCTCTTCCTTCTCCCCCTTGTCACTTCACACCTTGGAGTGCCTGACAGAGGGCCTAGAGACCAAAGAGCAAAGGGGGAAGGCCTCTGGCTCTACTGCTTGCCCATGGGGAGAGAAGTTCTGGGAGTCTATCTGGAAGGTCTAGAGAGTAGTGATTGATTGGGGAGCTACATCACGGGCGGACCTGGCCAGGTGAAGCTTGACATCACCGTGGGACCTGGCCAGGTGAAGCTCGCTGACAAGTGGCAGCCTCTCCGGAGACTACTAATTCCGCTCCTAACATTCTATGCAAATAACCGGCTGAGTGCCATGGGCAGAAAACATTGACACATACCTGCCAGAGGCCTATTCTGGGTCTGGAGAGTCCACCCTGGTCTCCCCTGCAACTCATCATCTCAGCACACACTTTGCCTGCACGCATGGAAACCGCCTCTCTCCACGAATGTCTTCACCTGCTAGGAAACACACGATGTCACTCAGCCAAAGGAGAGCACAGGCCAAGTCAACTGAAGCCCCCATTTTCAAGATTTTGCCCTCTGCTGCTCCACAGCCTCCGGTGGCACACTGCATGTGCGTCACTTCTCGGTAGACGAGGCCGAAATCCGGGCATCCAGGGCCCCAGCCGTCCAGAATCTACGGATGGCGGCATATGGATCACCTCTTTGCCTCGTACAGCAGGGAGGCCTGGGCCCTAGACTGGCTCCGCTAGAGCTCCACGACCTCAGCTATTTTCCCTGACCTTTGGCCTGTGCGCTCGTGAGTGTGTCATCTCTACTTCCACTTCTCTTCCCACCACACTGAATCCGCCACCTGCGGATACCTGAGCGTGGACATCAACATCTATCACTGGCTGCAGTGTCACAGGTCACTAGGTGTCTAGGCTCAGGCTGACCTTGGCTGTCTTCTGCCCAGGCAAGGAACCTAATCCTTCCAAGGAAATCAGGACACGTGCTCACTGGCCGACATCCTTTCTTTCATCCACACAGCGGTCTAGATGAGGGGAAAGAGGCCAGGTAGGCCAGGGGAGGGCTGAGTGTGGGGCCTAAGGCTTCTTTCCCAATCACCATGGTGACAGCCACCGGAAGGCTGGGCGGAACTTCGGACGGGGACGAGTCACAAACACTCAGCCAATAGGAGAGGTCCAGCCTAACCGGCCAGTTCCGCAGAGCCCTCCATTTTACCCATGGACAGACAACGGCCCCTTGCGTCTTTGGCCACAAAATCCAGGGCACCCAGGGAATAACTTCACAGTAGGCAACCCCTGATGTGAACACGTTCGACACACTGGGACAGCAGGCAGGTACCTCTTTTCCACTTACGCTAGGATATCACTAGGCAAGGCGCCCTTCCTCAGCATCTCTGGCCTCTCACGTATGTGTTCACTCAGAGGAATCTCTTCATTCTACCCCTGAGACACATCACAAGTATGAGGGGCCTGAGAGAGAGCCTAGAGATGGAACGGGGGAGGCTTCTGGCTGTACTGCTTCCCCGTGGGGACAGAATAGCAGGTAGTCTCTCTGGAAGGTCTTAGCTTCTGTTGACTGACACGCGCAATACAGTAGGGGCGGACCCTGGCCAGGGGGAGCTTGTGGGCAGATGCAACCTCTCCGGCGACGAATAATTGCGCTGCTGCTTTGTATGGTGAAAACCTCCCCCCGCCAAGGGGGATGGGTAGAGAACATTGACCCACACCCGCCAGGGGCCTTTCCTGGGACTAAAGATCCCAACGTGGTCTCAACGTCGTCACCCTCTCAACACACACCTTTCCTGCACACGTAATCCTGCCTTTCTCCGTCAGGGCCCTATCCTACCAGGAAAAAAAGCAAGCCGCTCAAAGAGGCCCATGCCAGGGAAATCGAGGAAACACTGCCAGTTTCCAAATTTTTGCTGTCTACACGTCCCCGCCTCCGGTGCAAGGCTGCCTATGTGGCCGGGCTCCGAAGGCAAGGCCGAAATCCTGGCAGCCTGGGCCCCAGCAGTGCAATGGTTGATGGACGTGGGGACACGGATGACCTGTTCGCCACATACAGGAGGGATCCTTGGGCCCTTCACTGGCTCGCCATTCAGCTCCACGACGTCCACTACTGGCCCTGGCCTTTGCTTTGGCTGGTGCCCCATTAAACGTGTGCTCCGGAGCGATCTTTCTCCACCCATCACTAGCATTCTGCCACCAGGGGATATGTGAGTGTGGGAGTCACCATTTGTCACTGGCAGCAGTGTCACAAGTCACTAGACTTCCAGCTACCCGCTGACCTAGGCTGCCTTCTGCCCCAGGCAAGGTCCCGAATCCTTTATCCCAGATGCTGACACCTGGGCACTGGCGGACATTGATTTTTATCAACACAGAGGTCTGAGTGAGGGTCAGAGGGCCAGGTAGGTGAAGTGAAGGCCAGGTGGGCGGGGCTGAGGCTTCTTTGCCATCACCATAGAGACAGTCCCCCCACCGCAAGAGTGGGCGGAGCTTGGGATGGGCCTGGTGACAAGACTGAGCCAATGGCAGAGATCCGGCCCGCCAGGCAGATGACACAGGGCCCTCCATTGTGACCTATGACCCCTAGTGGCCACAGGATTTGAGCACGCCCCGGGAAAGGCTACGCAGGCACAAGGGAGCCCCTGGTGCGGACTGCTTCAGGGCATTGGCAGAGCACGCCAGGTACCTCTTTCCCACTTTCCTGAGGATATCAGTAGGCAAGGCATCCCCACTCAGCATCTCTTGCCTCTCTCTGTCTCTCTCTGCTTGTCTTCGTTCTCTGAAATCTCTTCCTTCTCCCCCTTGTCACTTCACACCTTGGAGTGCCTGACAGAGGGCCTAGAGACCAAAGAGCAAAGGGGGAAGGCCTCTGGCTCTACTGCTTGCCCATGGGGAGAGAAGTTCTGGGAGTCTATCTGGAAGGTCTAGAGAGTAGTGATTGATTGGGGAGCTACATCACGGGCGGACCTGGCCAGGTGAAGCTTGACATCACCGTGGGACCTGGCCAGGTGAAGCTCGCTGACAAGTGGCAGCCTCTCCGGAGACTACTAATTCCGCTCCTAACATTCTATGCAAATAACCGGCTGAGTGCCATGGGCAGAAAACATTGACACATACCTGCCAGAGGCCTATTCTGGGTCTGGAGAGTCCACCCTGGTCTCCCCTGCAACTCATCATCTCAGCACACACTTTGCCTGCACGCATGGAAACCGCCTCTCTCCACGAATGTCTTCACCTGCTAGGAAACACACGATGTCACTCAGCCAAAGGAGAGCACAGGCCAAGTCAACTGAAGCCCCCATTTTCAAGATTTTGCCCTCTGCTGCTCCACAGCCTCCGGTGGCACACTGCATGTGCGTCACTTCTCGGTAGACGAGGCCGAAATCCGGGCATCCAGGGCCCCAGCCGTCCAGAATCTACGGATGGCGGCATATGGATCACCTCTTTGCCTCGTACAGCAGGGAGGCCTGGGCCCTAGACTGGCTCCGCTAGAGCTCCACGACCTCAGCTATTTTCCCTGACCTTTGGCCTGTGCCCTCGTGAGTGTGTCATCTCTACCTCCACTTCTCTTCCCACCACACTGAATCCGCCACCTGCGGATACCTGAGCGTGGACATCAACATCTATCACTGGCTGCAGTGTCACAGGTCACTAGGTGTCTAGGCTCAGGCTGACCTTGGCTGTCTTCTGCCCAGGCAAGGAACCTAATCCTTCCAAGGAAATCAGGACACGTGCTCACTGGCCGACATCCTTTCTTTCATCCACACAGCGGTCTAGATGAGGGGAAAGAGGCCAGGTAGGCCAGGTGAGGGCTGAGTGTGGGGCCTAAGGCTTCTTTCCCAATCACCATGGTGACAGCCACCGGAAGGCTGGGCGGAACTTCGGACGGGGACGAGTCACAAACACTCAGCCAATAGGAGAGGTCCAGCCTAACCGGCCAGTTCCGCAGAGCCCTCCATTTTACCCATGGACAGACAACGGCCCCTTGCGTCTTTGGCCACAAAATCCAGGGCACCCAGGGAATAACTTCACAGTAGGCAACCCCTGATGTGAACACGTTCGACACACTGGGACAGCAGGCAGGTACCTCTTTTCCACTTACGCTAGGATATCACTAGGCAAGGCGCCCTTCCTCAGCATCTGTGGCCTCTCACGTATGTGTTCACTCAGAGGAATCTCTTCATTCTACCCCTGAGACACATCACAAGTATGAGGGGCCTGAGAGAGAGCCTAGAGATGGAACGGGGGAGGCTTCTGGCTGTACTGCTTCCCCGTGGGGACAGAATAGCAGGTAGTCTCTCTGGAAGGTCTTAGCTTCTGTTGACTGACACGCGCAATACAGTAGGGGCGGACCCAGGCCAGGGGGAGCTTGTGGGCAGATGCAACCTCTCCGGCGACGAATAATTGCGCTGCTGCTTTGTATGGTGAAAACCTCCCCCCGCCAAGGGGGATGGGTAGAGAACATTGACCCACACCCGCCAGGGGCCTTTCCTGGGACTAAAGATCCCAACGTGGTCTCAACGTAGTCACCCTCTCAACACACACCTTTCCTGCACACGTAATCCTGCCTTTCTCCGTCAGGGCCCTATCCTACCAGGAAAAAAAGCAAGCCGCTCAAAAAGGCCGATGCCAGGGAAATCGAGGAAACACTGCCAGTTTCCAAATTTTTGCTGTCTACACGTCCCCGCCTCCGGTGCAAGGCTGCCTATGTGGCCGGGCTCCGAAGGCAAGGCCGAAATCCTGGCAGCCTGGGCCCCAGCAGTGCAATGGTTGATGGACGTGGGGACACGGATGACCTGTTCGCCACATACAGGAGGGATCCTTGGGCCCTTCACTGGCTCGTCATTCAGCTCCACGACGTCCACTACTGGCCCTGGCCTTTGCTTTGGCTGGTGCCCCATTAAACGTGTGCTCCGGAGCGATGTTTCTCCACCCATCACTAGCGTTCTGCCACCAGGGGATATGTGAGTGTGGGAGTCACCATTTGTCACTGGCAGCAGTGTCACAAGTCACTAGACTTCCAGCTACCCGCTGACCTAGGCTGCCTTCTGCCCCAGGCAAGGTCCCGAATCCTTTATCCCAGATGCTGACACCTGGGCACTGGCGGACATTGATTTTTATCAACACAGAGGTCTGAGTGAGGGTCAGAGGGCCAGGTAGGTGAAGTGAAGGCCAGGTGGGCGGGGCTGAGGCTTCTTTGCCATCACCATAGAGACAGTCCCCCCACCGCAAGAGTGGGCGGAGCTTGGGATGGGCCTGGTGACAAGACTGAGCCAATGGCAGAGATCCGGCCCGCCAGGCAGATGACACAGGGCCCTCCATTGGGACCTATGACCCCTAGTGGCCACAGGATTTGAGCACGCCCCGGGAAAGGCTACGCAGGCACAAGGGAGCCCCTGGTGCGGACTGCTTCAGGGCATTGGCAGAGCACGCCAGGTACCTCTTTCCCACTTTCCTGAGGATATCAGTAGGTAAGGCATCCCCACTCAGCATCTCTTGCCTCTCTCTCTCTCTCTCTGCTTGTCTTCGTTCTCTGAAATCTCTTCCTTCTCCCCCTTGTCACTTCACACCTTGGAGTGCCTGACAGAGGGCCTAGAGACCAAAGAGCAAAGGGGAAAGGCCTCTGGCTCTACTGCTTGCCCATGGGGACAGAAGTTCTGGGAGTCTATCTGGAAGGTCTAGAGAGTAGTGATTGATTGGGGAGCTACATCACGGGCGGACCTGGCCAGGTGAAGCTTGACATCACCGTGGGACCTGGCCAGGTGAAGCTCGCTGACAAGTGGCAGCCTCTCCGGAGACTACTAATTCCGCTCCTAACATTCCATGCAAATAACCGGCTGAGTGCCATGGGCAGAAAACATTGACACATACCTGCCAGAGGCCTATTCTGGGTCTGGAGAGTCCACCCTGGTCTCCCCTGCAACTCATCATCTCAGCACACACTTTGCCTGCACGCATGGAAACCGCCTCTCTCCACGAATGTCTTCACCTGCTAGGAAACACACGATGTCACTCAGCCAAAGGAGAGCACAGGCCAAGTCAACTGAAGCCCCCATTTTCAAGATTTTGCCCTCTGCTGCTCCACAGCCTCCGGTGGCACACTGCATGTGCGTCACTTCTCGGTAGACGAGGCCGAAATCCGGGCATCCAGGGCCCCAGCCGTCCAGAATCTACGGATGGCGGCATATGGATCACCTCTTTGCCTCGTACAGCAGGGAGGCCTGGGCCCTAGACTGGCTCCGCTAGAGCTCCACGACCTCAGCTATTTTCCCTGACCTTTGGACCGTGCCCTCGTGAGTGTGTCATCTCTACTTCCACTTCTCTTCCCACCACACTGAATCCGCCACCTGCGGATACCTGAGCGTGGACATCAACATCTATCACTGGCTGCAGTGTCACAGGTCACTAGGTGTCTAGACTCAGGCTGACCTTGGCTGTCTTCTGCCCAGGCAAGGAACTTAATCCTTCCAAGGAAATCAGGACACGTGCTCACTGGCCGACATCCTTTCTTTCATCCACACAGCGGTCTAGATGAGGGGAAAGAGGCCAGGTAGGCCAGGTGAGGGCTGAGTGTGGGGCCTAAGGCTTCTTTCCCAATCACCATGGTGACAGCCACCGGAAGGCTGGGCGGAACTTCGGACGGGGACGAGTCACAAACACTCAGCCAATAGGAGAGGTCCAGCCTAACCGGCCAGTTCCGCAGAGCCCTCCATTTTACCCATGGACAGACAACGGCCCCTTGCGTCTTTGGCCACAAAATCCAGGGCACCCAGGGAATAACTTCACAGTAGGCAACCCCTGATGTGAACACGTTCGACACACTGGGACAGCAGGCAGGTACCTCTTTTCCACTTACGCTAGGATATCACTAGGCAAGGCGCCCTTCCTCAGCATCTGTGGCCTCTCACGTATGTGTTCACTCAGAGGAATCTCTTCATTCTACCCCTGAGACACATCACAAGTATGAGGGGCCTGAGAGAGAGCCTAGAGATGGAACGGGGGAGGCTTCTGGCTGTACTGCTTCCCCGTGGGGACAGAATAGCAGGTAGTCTCTCTGGAAGGTCTTAGCTTCTGTTGACTGACACGCGCAATACAGTAGGGGCGGACCCTGGCCAGGGGGAGCTTGTGGGCAGATGCAACCTCTCCGGCGACGAATAATTGCGCTGCTGCTTTGTATGGTGAAAACCTCCCCCCGCCAAGGGGGATGGGTAGAGAACATTGACCCACACCCGCCAGGGGCCTTTCCTGGGACTAAAGATCCCAACGTGGTCTCAACGTCGTCACCCTCTCAACACACACCTTTCCTGCACACGTAATCCCGCCTTTCTCCGTCAGGACCCTATGCTACCAGGAAAAAAAGCAAGCCGCTCAAAGAGGCCCATGCCAGGGAAATCGAGGAAACACTGCCAGTTTCCAAATTTTTGCTGTCTACACGTCCCCGCCTCCGGTGCAAGGCTGCCTATGTGGCCGGGCTCCGAAGGCAAGGCCGAAATCCTGGCAGCCTGGGCCCCAGCAGTGCAATGGTTGATGGACGTGGGGACACGGATGACCTGTTCGCCACATACAGGAGGGATCCTTGGGCCCTTCACTGGCTCGCCATTCAGCTCCACGACGTCCACTACTGGCCCTGGCCTTTGCTTTGGCTGGTGCCCCATTAAACGTGTGCTCCGGAGCGATCTATCTCCACCCATCACTAGCATTCTGCCACCAGGGGATATGTGAGTGTGGGAGTCACCATTTGTCACTGGCAGCAGTGTCACAAGTCACTAGACTTCCAGCTACCCGCTGACCTAGGCTGCCTTCTGCCCCAGGCAAGGTCCCGAATCCTTTATCCCAGATGCTGACACCTGGGCACTGGCGGACATTGATTTTTATCAACACAGAGGTCTGAGTGAGGGTCAGAGGGCCAGGTAGGTGAAGTGAAGGCCAGGTGGGCGGGGCTGAGGCTTCTTTGCCATCACCATAGAGACAGTCCCCCCACCGCAAGAGTGGGCGGAGCTTGGGATGGGCCTGGTGACAAGACTGAGCCAATGGCAGAGATCCGGCCCGCCAGGCAGATGACACAGGGCCCTCCATTGTGACCTATGACCCCTAGTGGCCACAGGATTTGAGCACGCCCCGGGAAAGGCTACGCAGGCACAAGGGAGCCCCTGGTGCGGACTGCTTCAGGGCATTGGCAGAGCACGCCAGGTACCTCTTTCCCACTTTCCTGAGGATATCAGTAGGCAAGGCATCCCCACTCAGCATCTCTTGCCTCTCTCTGTCTCTCTCTGCTTGTCTTCGTTCTCTGAAATCTCTTCCTTCTCCCCCTTGTCACTTCACACCTTGGAGTGCCTGACAGAGGGCCTAGAGACCAAAGAGCAAAGGGGGAAGGCCTCTGGCTCTACTGCTTGCCCATGGGGACAGAAGTTCTGGGAGTCTATCTGGAAGGTCTAGAGAGTAGTGATTGATTGGGGAGCTACATCACGGGCGGACCTGGCCAGGTGAAGCTTGACATCACCGTGGGACCTGGCCAGGTGAAGCTCGCTGACAAGTGGCAGCCTCTCCGGAGACTACTAATTCCGCTCCTAACATTCTATGCAAATAACCGGCTGAGTGCCATGGGCAGAAAACATTGACACATACCTGCCAGAGGCCTATTCTGGGTCTGGAGAGTCCACCCTGGTCTCCCCTGCAACTCATCATCTCAGCACACACTTTGCCTGCACGCATGGAAACCGCCTCTCTCCACGAATGTCTTCACCTGCTAGGAAACACACGATGTCACTCAGCCAAAGGAGAGCACAGGCCAAGTCAACTGAAGCCCCCATTTTCAAGATTTTGCCCTCTGCTGCTCCACAGCCTCCGGTGGCACACTGCATGTGCGTCACTTCTCGGTAGACGAGGCCGAAATCCGGGCATCCAGGGCCCCAGCCGTCCAGAATCTACGGATGGCGGCATATGGATCACCTCTTTGCCTCGTACAGCAGGGAGGCCTGGGCCCTAGACTGGCTCCGCTAGAGCTCCACGACCTCAGCTATTTTCCCTGACCTTTGGCCTGTGCCCTCCTGAGTGTGTCATCTCTACTTCCACTTCTCTTCCCACCACACTGAATCCACCACCTGCGGATACCTGAGCGTGGACATCAACATCTATCACTGGCTGCAGTGTCACAGGTCACTAGGTGTCTAGGCTCAGGCTGACCTTGGCTGTCTTCTGCCCAGGCAAGGAACCTAATCCTTCCAAGGAAATCAGGACACGTGCTCACTGGCCGACATCCTTTCTTTCATCTACACAGCGGTCTAGATGAGGGGAAAGAGGCCAGGTAGGCCAGGTGAGGGCTGAGTGTGGGGCCTAAGGCTTCTTTCCCAATCACCATGGTGACAGCCACCGGAAGGCTGGGCGGAACTTCGGACGGGGACGAGTCACAAACACTCAGCCAATAGGAGAGGTCCAGCCTAACCGGCCAGTTCCGCAGAGCCCTCCATTTTACCCATGGACAGACAACGCCCCCTTGCGTCTTTGGCCACAAAATCCAGGGCACCCAGGGAATAACTTCACAGTAGGCAACCCCTGATGTGAACACGTTCGACACACTGGGACAGCAGGCAGGTACCTCTTTTCCACTTACGCTAGGATATCACTAGGCAAGGCGCCCTTCCTCAGCATCTGTGGCCTCTCACGTATGTGTTCACTCAGAGGAATCTCTTCATTCTACCCCTGAGACACATCACAAGTATGAGGGGCCTGAGAGAGAGCCTAGAGATGGAACGGGGGAGGCTTCTGGCTGTACTGCTTCCCCGTGGGGACAGAATAGCAGGTAGTCTCTCTGGAAGGTCTTAGCTTCTGTTGACTGACACGCGCAATACAGTAGGGGCGGACCCTGGCCAGGGGGAGCTTGTGGGCAGATGCAACCTCTCCGGCGACGAATAATTGCGCTGCTGCTTTGTATGGTGAAAACCTCCCCCCGCCAAGGGGGATGGGTAGAGAACATTGACCCACACCCGCCAGGGGCCTTTCCTGGGACTAAAGATCCCAACGTGGTCTCAACGTCGTCACCCTCTCAACACACACCTTTCCTGCACACGTAATCCTGCCTTTCTCCGTCAGGGCCCTATCCTACCAGGAAAAAAAGCAAGCCGCTCAAAGAGGCCGATGCCAGGGAAATCGAGGAAACACTGCCAGTTTCCAAATTTTTGCTGTCTACACGTCCCCGCCTCCGGTGCAAGGCTGCCTATGTGGCCGGGCTCCGAAGGCAAGGCCGAAATCCTGGCAGCCTGGGCCCCAGCAGTGCAATGGTTGATGGACGTGGGGACACGGATGACCTGTTCGCCACATACAGGAGGGATCCTTGGGCCCTTCACTGGCTCGCCATTCAGCTCCACGACGTCCACTACTGGCCCTGGCCTTTGCTTTGGCTGGTGCCCCATTAAACGTGTGCTCCGGAGCGATGTTTCTCCACCCATCACTAGCATTCTGCCACCAGGGGATATGTGAGTGTGGGAGTCACCATTTGTCACTGGCAGCAGTGTCACAAGTCACTAGACTTCCAGCTACCCGCTGACCTAGGCTGCCTTCTGCCCCAGGCAAGGTCCCGAATCCTTTATCCCAGATGCTGACACCTGGGCACTGGCGGACATTGATTTTTATCAACACAGAGGTCTGAGTGAGGGTCAGAGGGCCAGGTAGGTGAAGTCAAGGCCAGGTGGGCGGGGCTGAGGCTTCTTTGCCATCACCATAGAGACAGTCCCCCCACCGCAAGAGTGGGCGGAGCTTGGGATGGGCCTGGTGACAAGACTGAGCCAATGGCAGAGATCCGGCCCGCCAGGCAGATGACACAGGGCCCTCCATTGTGACCTATGACCCCTAGTGGCCACAGGATTTGAGCACGCCCCGGGAAAGGCTACGCAGGCACAAGGGAGCCCCTGGTGCGGACTGCTTCAGGGCATTGGCAGAGCACGCCAGGTACCTCTTTCCCACTTTCCTGAGGATATCAGTAGGCAAGGCATCCCCACTCAGCATCTCTTGCCTCTCTCTGTCTCTCTCTGCTTGTCTTCGTTCTCTGAAATCTCTTCCTTCTCCCCCTTGTCACTTCACACCTTGGAGTGCCTGACAGAGGGCCTAGAGACCAAAGAGCAAAGGGGAAAGGCCTCTGGCTCTACTGCTTGCCCATGGGGACAGAAGTTCTGGGAGTCTATCTGGAAGGTCTAGAGAGTAGTGATTGATTGGGGAGCTACATCACGGGCGGACCTGGCCAGGTGAAGCTTGACATCACCGTGGGACCTGGCCAGGTGAAGCTCGCTGACAAGTGGCAGCCTCTCCGGAGACTACTAATTCCGCTCCTAACATTCTATGCAAATAACCGGCTGAGTGCCATGGGCAGAAAACATTGACACATACCTGCCAGAGGCCTATTCTGGGTCTGGAGAGTCCACCCTGGTCTCCCCTGCAACTCATCATCTCAGCACACACTTTGCCTGCACGCATGGAAACCGCCTCTCTCCACGAATGTCTTCACCTGCTAGGAAACACACGATGTCACTCAGCCAAAGGAGAGCACAGGCCAAGTCAACTGAAGCCCCCATTTTCAAGATTTTGCCCTCTGCTGCTCCACAGCCTCCGGTGGCACACTGCATGTGCGTCACTTCTCGGTAGACGAGGCCGAAATCCGGGCATCCAGGGCCCCAGCCGTCCAGAATCTACGGATGGCGGCATATGGATCACCTCTTTGCCTCGTACAGCAGGGAGGCCTGGGCCCTAGACTGGCTCCGCTAGAGCTCCACGACCTCAGCTATTTTCCCTGACCTTTGGCCTGTGCCCTCCTGAGTGTGTCATCTCTACTTCCACTTCTCTTCCCACCACACTGAATCCACCACCTGCGGATACCTGAGCGTGGACATCAACATCTATCACTGGCTGCAGTGTCACAGGTCACTAGGTGTCTAGGCTCAGGCTGACCTTGGCTGTCTTCTGCCCAGGCAAGGAACCTAATCCTTCCAAGGAAATCAGGACACGTGCTCACTGGCCGACATCCTTTCTTTCATCTACACAGGGGTCTAGATGAGGGGAAAGAGGCCAGGTAGGCCAGGTGAGGGCTGAGTGTGGGGCCTAAGGCTTCTTTCCCAATCACCATGGTGACAGCCACCGGAAGGCTGGGCGGAACTTCGGACGGGGACGAGTCACAAACACTCAGCCAATAGGAGAGGTCCAGCCTAACCGGCCAGTTCCGCAGAGCCCTCCATTTTACCCATGGACAGACAACGCCCCCTTGCGTCTTTGGCCACAAAATCCAGGGCACCCAGGGAATAACTTCACAGTAGGCAACCCCTGATGTGAACACGTTCGACACACTGGGACAGCAGGCAGGTACCTCTTTTCCACTTACGCTAGGATATCACTAGGCAAGGCGCCCTTCCTCAGCATCTGTGGCCTCTCACGTATGTGTTCACTCAGAGGAATCTCTTCATTCTACCCCTGAGACACATCACAAGTATGAGGGGCCTGAGAGAGAGCCTAGAGATGGAACGGGGGAGGCTTCTGGCTGTACTGCTTCCCCGTGGGGACAGAATAGCAGGTAGTCTCTCTGGAAGGTCTTAGCTTCTGTTGACTGACACGCGCAATACAGTAGGGGCAGACCCTGGCCAGGGGAAGCTTGTGGGCAGATGCAACCTCTCCGGCGACGAATAATTGCGCTGCTGCTTTGTATGGTGAAAACCTCCCCCCGCCAAGGGGGATGGGTAGAGAACATTGACCCACACCCGCCAGGGGCCTTTCCTGGGACTAAAGATCCCAACGTGGTCCCAACGTCGTCACCCTCTCAACACACACCTTTCCTGCACACGTAATCCT
The DNA here is from genome assembly GCF_030014295.1 of Loxodonta africana. Lineage (NCBI taxonomy): Eukaryota > Metazoa > Chordata > Mammalia > Proboscidea > Elephantidae > Loxodonta > Loxodonta africana. Next base: position 584,472 of record NW_026975614.1, read on the forward strand.
GCCTTTCTCCGTCAGGGCCCTATCCTACCAGGAAAAAAAGCAAGCCGCTCAAAGAGGCCGATGCCAGGGAAATCGAGGAAACACTGCCAGTTTCCAAATTTTTGCTGTCTACACGTCCCCGCCTCCGGTGCAAGGCTGCCTATGTGGCCGGGCTCCGAAGGCAAGGCCGAAATCCTGGCAGCCTGGGCCCCAGCAGTGCAATGGTTGATGGACCTGGGGACACGGATGACCTGTTCGCCACATACAGGAGGGATCCTTGGGCCCTTCACTGGCTCGCCATTCAGCTCCACCACGTCCACTACTGGCCCTGGCCTTTGCTTTGGCTGGTGCCCCATTAAACGTGTGCTCCGGAGCGATGTTTCTCCACCCATCACTAGCATTCTGCCACCAGGGGATATGTGAGTGTGGGAGTCACCATTTGTCACTGGCAGCAGTGTCACAAGTCACTAGACTTCCAGCTACCCGCTGACCTAGGCTGCCTTCTGCCCCAGGCAAGGTCCCGAATCCTTTATCCCAGATGCTGACACCTGGGCACTGGCGGACATTGATTTTTATCAACACAGAGGTCTGAGTGAGGGTCAGAGGGCCAGGTAGGTGAAGTGAAGGCCAGGTGGGCGGGGCTGAGGCTTCTTTGCCATCACCATAGAGACAGTCCCCCCACCGCAAGAGTGGGCGGAGCTTGGGATGGGCCTGGTGACAAGACTGAGCCAATGGCAGAGATCCGGCCCGCCAGGCAGATGACACAGGGCCCTCCATTGTGACCTATGACCCCTAGTGGCCACAGGATTTGAGCACGCCCCGGGAAAGGCTACGCAGGCACAAGGGAGCCCCTGGTGCGGACTGCTTCAGGGCATTGGCAGAGCACGCCAGGTACCTCTTTCCCACTTTCCTGAGGATATCAGTAGGCAAGGCATCCCCACTCAGCATCTCTTGCCTCTCTCTGTCTCTCTCTGCTTGTCTTCGTTCTCTGAAATCTCTTCCTTCTCCCCCTTGTCACTTCACACCTTGGAGTGCCTGACAGAGGGCCTAGAGACCAAAGAGCAAAGGGGAAAGGCCTCTGGCTCTACTGCTTGCCCATGGGGACAGAAGTTCTGGGAGTCTATCTGGAAGGTCTAGAGAGTAGTGATTGATTGGGGAGCTACATCACGGGCGGACCTGGCCAGGTGAAGCTTGACATCACCGTGGGACCTGGCCAGGTGAAGCTCGCTGACAAGTGGCAGCCTCTCCGGAGACTACTAATTCCGCTCCTAACATTCTATGCAAATAACCGGCTGAGTGCCATGGGCAGAAAACATTGACACATACCTGCCAGAGGCCTATTCTGGGTCTGGAGAGTCCACCCTGGTCTCCCCTGCAACTCATCATCTCAGCACACACTTTGCCTGCACGCATGGAAACCGCCTCTCTCCACGAATGTCTTCACCTGCTAGGAAACACACGATGTCACTCAGCCAAAGGAGAGCACAGGCCAAGTCAACTGAAGCCCCCATTTTCAAGATTTTGCCCTCTGCTGCTCCACAGCCTCCGGTGGCACACTGCATGTGCGTCACTTCTCGGTAGACGAGGCCGAAATCCGGGCATCCAGGGCCCCAGCCGTCCAGAATCTACGGATGGCGGCATATGGATCACCTCTTTGCCTCGTACAGCAGGGAGGCCTGGGCCCTAGACTGGCTCCGCTAGAGCTCCACGACCTCAGCTATTTTCCCTGACCTTTGGCCTGTGCCCTCCTGAGTGTGTCATCTCTACTTCCACTTCTCTTCCCACCACACTGAATCCACCACCTGCGGATACCTGAGCGTGGACATCAACATCTATCACTGGCTGCAGTGTCACAGGTCACTAGGTGTCTAGGCTCAGGCTGACCTTGGCTGTCTTCTGCCCAGGCAAGGAACCTAATCCTTCCAAGGAAATCAGGACACGTGCTCACTGGCCGACATCCTTTCTTTCATCTACACAGCGGTCTAGATGAGGGGAAAGAGGCCAGGTAGGCCAGGTGAGGGCTGAGTGTGGGGCCTAAGGCTTCTTTCCCAATCACCATGGTGACAGCCACCGGAAGGCTGGGCGGAACTTCGGACGGGGACGAGTCACAAACACTCAGCCAATAGGAGAGGTCCAGCCTAACCGGCCAGTTCCGCAGAGCCCTCCATTTTACCCATGGACAGACAACGGCCCCTTGCGTCTTTGGCCACAAAATCCAGGGCACCCAGGGAATAACTTCACAGTAGGCAACCCCTGATGTGAACACGTTCGACACACTGGGACAGCAGGCAGGTACCTCTTTTCCACTTACGCTAGGATATCACTAGGCAAGGCGCCCTTCCTCAGCATCTGTGGCCTCTCACGTATGTGTTCACTCAGAGGAATCTCTTCATTCTACCCCTGAGACACATCACAAGTATGAGGGGCCTGAGAGAGAGCCTAGAGATGGAACGGGGGAGGCTTCTGGCTGTACTGCTTCCCCGTGGGGACAGAATAGCAGGTAGTCTCTCTGGAAGGTCTTAGCTTCTGTTGACTGACACGCGCAATACAGTAGGGGCGGACCCTGGCCAGGGGGAGCTTGTGGGCAGATGCAACCTCTCCGGCGACGAATAATTGCGCTGCTGCTTTGTATGGTGAAAACCTCCCCCCGCCAAGGGGGATGGGTAGAGAACATTGACCCACACCCGCCAGGGGCCTTTCCTGGGACTAAAGATCCCAACGTGGTCTCAACGTCGTCACCCTCTCAACACACACCTTTCCTGCACACGTAATCCTGCCTTTCTCCGTCAGGGCCCTATCCTACCAGGAAAAAAAGCAAGCCGCTCAAAAAGGCCGATGCCAGGGAAATCGAGGAAACACTGCCAGTTTCCAAATTTTTGCTGTCTACACGTCCCCGCCTCCGGTGCAAGGCTGCCTATGTGGCCGGGCTCCGAAGGCAAGGCCGAAATCCTGGCAGCCTGGGCGCCAGCAGTGCAATGGTTGATGGACCTGGGGACACGGATGACCTGTTCACCACATACAGGAGGGATCCTTGGGCCCTTCACTGGCTCGCCATTCAGCTCCACGACGTCCACTACTGGCCCTGGCCTTTGCTTTGGCTGGTGCCCCATTAAACGTGTGCTCCGGAGCGATCTATCTCCACCCATCACTAGCATTCTGCCACCAGGGGATATGTGAGTGTGGGAGTCACCATTTGTCACTGGCAGCAGTGTCCCAAGTCACTAGACTTCCAGCTACCCGCTGACCTAGGCTGCCTTCTGCCCCAGGCAAGGTCCCGAATCCTTTATCCCAGATGCTGACACCTGGGCACTGGCGGACATTGATTTTTATCAACACAGAGGTCTGAGTGAGGGTCAGAGGGCCAGGTAGGTGAAGTGAAGGCCAGGTGGGCGGGGCTGAGGCTTCTTTGCCATCACCATAGAGACAGTCCCCCCACCGCAAGAGTGGGCGGAGCTTGGGATGGGCCTGGTGACAAGACTGAGCCAATGGCAGAGATCCGGCCCGCCAGGCAGATGACACAGGGCCCTCCATTGTGACCTATGACCCCTAGTGGCCACAGGATTTGAGCACGCCCCGGGAAAGGCTACGCAGGCACAAGGGAGCCCCTGGTGCGGACTGCTTCAGGGCATTGGCAGAGCACGCCAGGTACCTCTTTCCCACATTCCTGAGGATATCAGTAGGCAAGGCATCCCCACTCAGCATCTCTTGCCTCTCTCTGTCTCTCTCTGCTTGTCTTCGTTCTCTGAAATCTCTTCCTTCTCCCCCTTGTCACTTCACACCTTGGAGTGCCTGACAGAGGGCCTAGAGACCAAAGAGCAAAGGGGGAAGGCCTCTGGCTCTACTGCTTGCCCATGGGGACAGAAGTTCTGGGAGTCTATCTGGTAGGTCTAGAGAGTAGTGATTGATTCGGGAGCTACATCACGGGCGGACCTGGCCAGGTGAAGCTTGACATCACCGTGGGACCTGGCCAGGTGAAGCTCGCTGACAAGTGGCAGCCTCTCCGGAGACTACTAATTCCGCTCCTAACATTCCATGCAAATAACCGGCTGAGTGCCATGGGCAGAAAACATTGACACATACCTGCCAGAGGCCTATTCTGGGTCTGGAGAGTCCACCCTGGTCTCCCCTGCAACTCATCATCTCAGCACACACTTTGCCTGCACGCATGGAAACCGCCTCTCTCCACGAATGTCTTCACCTGCTAGGAAACACACGATGTCACTCAGCCAAAGGAGAGCACAGGCCAAGTCAACTGAAGCCCCCATTTTCAAGATTTTGCCCTCTGCTGCTCCACAGCCTCCGGTGGCACACTGCATGTGCGTCACTTCTCGGTAGACGAGGCCGAAATCCGGGCATCCAGGGCCCCAGCCGTCCAGAATCTACGGATGGCGGCATATGGATCACCTCTTTGCCTCGTACAGCAGGGAGGCCTGGGCCCTAGACTGGCTCCGCTAGAGCTCCACGACCTCAGCTATTTTCCCTGACCTTTGGACCGTGCCCTCGTGAGTGTGTCATCTCTACTTCCACTTCTCTTCCCACCACACTGAATCCGCCACCTGCGGATACCTGAGCGTGGACATCAACATCTATCACTGGCTGCAGTGTCACAGGTCACTAGGTGTCTAGGCTCAGGCTGACCTTGGCTGTCTTCTGCCCAGGCAAGGAACCTAATCCTTCCAAGGAAATCAGGACACGTGCTCACTGGCCGACATCCTTTCTTTCATCCACACAGCGGTCTAGATGAGGGGAAAGAGGCCAGGTAGGCCAGGTGAGGGCTGAGTGTGGGGCCTAAGGCTTCTTTCCCAATCACCATGGTGACAGCCACCGGAAGGCTGGGCGGAACTTCGGACGGGGACGAGTCACAAACACTCAGCCAATAGGAGAGGTCCAGCCTAACCGGCCAGTTCCGCAGAGCCCTCCATTTTACCCATGGACAGACAACGGCCCCTTGCGTCTTTGGCCACAAAATCCAGGGCACCCAGGGAATAACTTCACAGTAGGCAACCCCTGATGTGAACACGTTCGACACACTGGGACAGCAGGCAGGTACCTCTTTTCCACTTACGCTAGGATATCACTAGGCAAGGCGCCCTTCCTCAGCATCTGTGGCCTCTCACGTATGTGTTCACTCAGAGGAATCTCTTCATTCTACCCCTGAGACACATCACAAGTATGAGGGGCCTGAGAGAGAGCCTAGAGATGGAACGGGGGAGGCTTCTGGCTGTACTGCTTCCCCGTGGGGACAGAATAGCAGGTAGTCTCTCTGGAAGGTCTTAGCTTCTGTTGACTGACACGCGCAATACAGTAGGGGCGGACCCTGGCCAGGGGGAGCTTGTGGGCAGATGCAACCTCTCCGGCGACGAATAATTGCGCTGCTGCTTTGTATGGTGAAAACCTCCCCCCGCCAAGGGGCATGGGTAGAGAACATTGACCCACACCCGCCAGGGGCCTTTCCTGGGACTAAAGATCCCAACGTGGTCTCAACGTCGTCACCCTCTCAACACACACCTTTCCTGCACACGTAATCCTGCCTTTCTCCGTCAGAGCCCTATCCTACCAGGAAAAAAAGCAAGCCGCTCAAAAAGGCCGATGCCAGGGAAATCGAGGAAACACTGCCAGTTTCCAAATTTTTGCTGTCTACACGTCCCCGCCTCCGGTGCAAGGCTGCCTATGTGGCCGGGCTCCGAAGGCAAGGCCGAAATCCTGGCAGCCTGGGCCCCAGCAGTGCAATGGTTGATGGACGTGGGGACACGGATGACCTGTTCGCCACATACAGGAGGGATCCTTGGGCCCTTCACTGGCTCGCCATTCAGCTCCACGACGTCCACTACTGGCCCTGGCCTTTGCTTTGGCTGGTGCCCCATTAAACGTGTGCTCCGGAGCGATCTATCTCCACCCATCACTAGCATTCTGCCACCAGGGGATATGTGAGTGTGGGAGTCACCATTTGTCACTGGCAGCAGTGTCCCAAGTCACTAGACTTCCAGCTACCCGCTGACCTAGGCTGCCTTCTGCCCCAGGCAAGGTCCCGAATCCTTTATCCCAGATGCTGACACCTGGGCACTGGCGGACATTGATTTTTATCAACACAGAGGTCTGAGTGAGGGTCAGAGGGCCAGGTAGGTGAAGTGAAGGCCAGGTGGGCGGGGCTGAGGCTTCTTTGCCATCACCATAGAGACAGTCCCCCCACCGCAAGAGTGGGCGGAGCTTGGGATGGGCCTGGTGACAAGACTGAGCCAATGGCAGAGATCCGGCCCGCCAGGCAGATGACACAGGGCCCTCCATTGTGACCTATGACCCCTAGTGGCCACAGGATTTGAGCACGCCCCGGGAAAGGCTACGCAGGCACAAGGGAGCCCCTGTTGCGGACTGCTTCAGGGCATTGGCAGAGCACGCCAGGTACCTCTTTCCCACTTTCCTGAGGATATCAGTAGGCAAGGCATCCCCACTCAGCATCTCTTGCCTCTCTCTCTGCTTGTCTTCGTTCTCTGAAATCTCTTCCTTCTCCCCCTTGTCACTTCACACCTTGGAGTGCCTGACAGAGGGCCTAGAGACCAAAGAGCAAAGGGGGAAGGCCTCTGGCTCTACTGCTTGCCCATGGGGACAGAAGTTCTGGGAGTCTATCTGGAAGGTCTAGAGAGTAGTGATTGATTGGGGAGCTACATCACGGGCGGACCTGGCCAGGTGAAGCTTGACATCACCGTGGGACCTGGCCAGGTGAAGCTCGCTGACAAGTGGCAGCCTCTCCGGAGACTACTAATTCCGCTCCTAACATTCCATGCAAATAACCGGCTGAGTGCCATGGGCAGAAAACATTGACACATACCTGCCAGAGGCCTATTCTGGGTCTAGAGAGTCCACCCTGGTCTCCCCTGCAACTCATCATCTCAGCACACACTTTGCCTGCACGCATGGAAACCGCCTCTCTCCACGAATGTCTTCACCTGCTAGGAAACACACGATGTCACTCAGCCAAAGGAGAGCACAGGCCAAGTCAACTGAAGCCCCCATTTTCAAGATTTTGCCCTCTGCTGCTCCACAGCCTCCGGTGGCACACTGCATGTGCGTCACTTCTCGGTAGACGAGGCCGAAATCCGGGCATCCAGGGCCCCAGCCGTCCAGAATCTACGGATGGCGGCATATGGATCACCTCTTTGCCTCATACAGCAGGGAGGCCTGGGCCCTAGACTGGCTCCGCTAGAGCTCCACGACCTCAGCTATTTTCCCTGACCTTTGGCCTGTGCCCTCGTGAGTGTGTCATCTCTACCTCCACTTCTCTTCCCACCACACTGAATCCGCCACCTGCGGATACCTGAGCGTGGACATCAACATCTATCACTGGCTGCAGTGTCACAGGTCACTAGGTGTCTAGACTCAGGCTGACCTTGGCTGTCTTCTGCCCAGGCAAGGAACCTAATCCTTCCAAGGAAATCAGGACACGTGCTCACTGGCCGACATCCTTTCTTTCATCCACACAGCGGTCTAGATGAGGGGAAAGAGGCCAGGTAGGCCAGGTGAGGGCTGAGTGTGGGGCCTAAGGCTTCTTTCCCAATCACCATGGTGACAGCCACCGGAAGGCTGGGCGGAACTTCGGACGGGGACGAGTCACAAACACTCAGCCAATAGGAGAGGTCCAGCCTAACCGGCCAGTTCCGCAGAGCCCTCCATTTTACCCATGGACAGACAACGGCCCCTTGCGTCTTTGGCCACAAAATCCAGGGCACCCAGGGAATAACTTCACAGTAGGCAACCCCTGATGTGAACACGTTCGACACACTGGGACAGCAGGCAGGTACCTCTTTTCCACTTACGCTAGGATATCACTAGGCAAGGCGCCCTTCCTCAGCATCTGTGGCCTCTCAGGTATGTGTTCACTCAGAGGAATCTCTTCATTCTACCCCTGAGACACATCACAAGTATGAGGGGCCTGAGAGAGAGCCTAGAGATGGAACGGGGGAGGCTTCTGGCTGTACTGCTTCCCCGTGGGGACAGAATAGCAGGTAGTCTCTCTGGAAGGTCTTAGCTTCTGTTGACTGACACGCGCAATACAGTAGGGGCGGACCCTGGCCAGGTGGAGCTGGTGGGCAGATGCAACCTCTCCGGCGACGAATAATTGCGCTGCTGCTTTGTATGGTGAAAACCTCCCCCCGCCAAGGGGCATGGGTAGAGAACATTGACCCACACCCGCCAGGGGCCTTTCCTGGGACTAAAGATCCCAACGTGGTCTCAACGTCGTCACCCTCTCAACACACACCTTTCCTGCACACGTAATCCCGCCTTTCTCCGTCAGGACCCTATGCTACCAGGAAAAAAAGCAAGCCGCTCAAAGAGGCCCATGCCAGGGAAATCGAGGAAACACTGCCAGTTTCCAAATTTTTGCTGTCTACACGTCCCCGCCTCCGGTGCAAGGCTGCCTATGTGGCCGGGCTCCGAAGGCAAGGCCGAAATCCTGGCAGCCTGGGCCCCAGCAGTGCAATGGTTGATGGACGTGGGGACACGGATGACCTGTTCGCCACATACAGGAGGGATCCTTGGGCCCTTCACTGGCTCGCCATTCAGCTCCACGACGTCCACTACTGGCCCTGGCCTTTGCTTTGGCTGGTGCCCCATTAAACGTGTGCTCCGGAGCGATCTATCTCCACCCATCACTAGCATTCTGCCACCAGGGGATATGTGAGTGTGGGAGTCACCATTTGTCACTGGCAGCAGTGTCACAAGTCACTAGACTTCCAGCTACCCGCTGACCTAGGCTGCCTTCTGCCCCAGGCAAGGTCCCGAATCCTTTATCCCAGATGCTGACACCTGGGCACTGGCGGACATTGATTTTTATCAACACAGAGGTCTGAGTGAGGGTCAGAGGGCCAGGTAGGTGAAGTGAAGGCCAGGTGGGCGGGGCTGAGGCTTCTTTGCCATCACCATAGAGACAGTCCCCCCACCGCAAGAGTGGGCGGAGCTTGGGATGGGCCTGGTGACAAGACTGAGCCAATGGCAGAGATCCGGCCCGCCAGGCAGATGACACAGGGCCCTCCATTGTGACCTATGACCCCTAGTGGCCACAGGATTTGAGCACGCCCCGGGAAAGGCTACGCAGGCACAAGGGAGCCCCTGGTGCGGACTGCTTCAGGGCATTGGCAGAGCACGCCAGGTACCTCTTTCCCACTTTCCTGAGGATATCAGTAGGCAAGGCATCCCCACTCAGCATCTCTTGCCTCTCTCTGTCTCTCTCTGCTTGTCTTCGTTCTCTGAAATCTCTTCCTTCTCCCCCTTGTCACTTCACACCTTGGAGTGCCTGACAGAGGGCCTAGAGACCAAAGAGCAAAGGGGGAAGGCCTCTGGCTCTACTGCTTGCCCATGGGGAGAGAAGTTCTGGGAGTCTATCTGGAAGGTCTAGAGAGTAGTGATTGATTGGGGAGCTACATCACGGGCGGACCTGGCCAGGTGAAGCTTGACATCACCGTGGGACCTGGCCAGGTGAAGCTCGCTGACAAGTGGCAGCCTCTCCGGAGACTACTAATTCCGCTCCTAACATTCTATGCAAATAACCGGCTGAGTGCCATGGGCAGAAAACATTGACACATACCTGCCAGAGGCCTATTCTGGGTCTGGAGAGTCCACCCTGGTCTCCCCTGCAACTCATCATCTCAGCACACACTTTGCCTGCACGCATGGAAACCGCCTCTCTCCACGAATGTCTTCACCTGCTAGGAAACACACGATGTCACTCAGCCAAAGGAGAGCACAGGCCAAGTCAACTGAAGCCCCCATTTTCAAGATTTTGCCCTCTGCTGCTCCACAGCCTCCGGTGGCACACTGCATGTGCGTCACTTCTCGGTAGACGAGGCCGAAATCCGGGCATCCAGGACCCCAGCCGTCCAGAATCTACGGATGGCGGCATATGGATCACCTCTTTGCCTCGTACAGCAGGGAGGCCTGGGCCCTAGACTGGCTCCGCTAGAGCTCCACGACCTCAGCTATTTTCCCTGACCTTTGGACCGTGCCCTCGTGAGTGTGTCATCTCTACTTCCACTTCTCTTCCCACCACACTGAATCCGCCACCTGCGGATACCTGAGCGTGGACATCAACATCTATCACTGGCTGCAGTGTCACAGGTCACTAGGAGTCTAGGCTCAGGCTGACCTTGGCTGTCTTCTGCCCAGGCAAGGAACCTAATCCTTCCAAGGAAATGAGGACACGTGCTCACTGGCCGACATCCTTTCTTTCATCCACACAGCGGTCTAGATGAGGGGAAAGAGGCCAGGTAGGCCAGGTGAGGGCTGAGTGTGGGGCCTAAGGCTTCTTTCCCAATCACCATGGTGACAGCCACCGGAAGGCTGGGCGGAACTTCGGACGGGGACGAGTCACAAACACTCAGCCAATAGGAGAGGTCCAGCCTAACCGGCCAGTTCCGCAGAGCCCTCCATTTTACCCATGGACAGACAACGGCCCCTTGCGTCTTTGGCCACAAAATCCAGGGCACCCAGGGAATAACTTCACAGTAGGCAACCCCTGATGTGAACACGTTCGACACACTGGGACAGCAGGCAGGTACCTCTTTTCCACTTACGCTAGGATATCACTAGGCAAGGCGCCCTTCCTCAGCATCTGTGGCCTCTCACGTATGTGTTCACTCAGAGGAATCTCTTCATTCTACCCCTGAGACACATCACAAGTATGAGGGGCCTGAGAGAGAGCCTAGAGATGGAACGGGGGAGGCTTCTGGCTGTACTGCTTCCCCGTGGGGACAGAATAGCAGGTAGTCTCTCTGGAAGGTCTTAGCTTCTGTTGACTGACACGCGCAATACAGTAGGGGCGGACCCTGGCCAGGGGGAGCTTGTGGGCAGATGCAACCTCTCCGGCGACGAATAATTGCGCTGCTGCTTTGTATGGTGAAAACCTCCCCCCGCCAAGGGGCATGGGTAGAGAACATTGACCCACACCCGCCAGGGGCCTTTCCTGGGACTAAAGATCCCAACGTGGTCTCAACGTCGTCACCCTCTCAACACACACCTTTCCTGCACACGTAATCCTGCCTTTCTCCGTCAGGGCCCTATCCTACCAGGAAAAAAAGCAAGCCGCTCAAAAAGGCCGATGCCAGGGAAATCGAGGAAACACTGCCAGTTTCCAAATTTTTGCTGTCTACACGTCCCCGCCTCCGGTGCAAGGCTGCCTATGTGGCCGGGCTCCGAAGGCAAGGCCGAAATCCTGGCAGCCTGGGCCCCAGCAGTGCAATGGTTGATGGACCTGGGGACACGGATGACCTGTTCGCCACATACAGGAGGGATCCTTGGGCCCTTCACTGGCTCGCCATTCAGCTCCACGACGTCCACTACTGGCCCTGGCCTTTGCTTTGGCTGGTGCCCCATTAAACGTGTGCTCCGGAGCGATCTTTCTCCACCCATCACTAGCATTCTGCCACCAGGGGATATGTGAGTGTGGGAGTCACCATTTGTCACTGGCAGCAGTGTCACAAGTCACTAGACTTCCAGCTACCCGCTGACCTAGGCTGCCTTCTGCCCCAGGCAAGGTCCCGAATCCTTTATCCCAGATGCTGACACCTGGGCACTGGCGGACATTGATTTTTATCAACACAGAGGTCTGAGTGAGGGTCAGAGGGCCAGGTAGGTGAAGTGAAGGCCAGGTGGGCGGGGCTGAGGCTTCTTTGCCATCACCATAGAGACAGTCCCCCCACCGCAAGAGTGGGCGGAGCTTGGGATGGGCCTGGTGACAAGACTGAGCCAATGGCAGAGATCCGGCCCGCCAGGCAGATGACACAGGGCCCTCCATTGTGACCTATGACCCCTAGTGGCCACAGGATTTGAGCACGCCCCGGGAAAGGCTACGCAGGCACAAGGGAGCCCCTGGTGCGGACTGCTTCAGGGCATTGGCAGAGCACGCCAGGTACCTCTTTCCCACTTTCCTGAGGATATCAGTAGGCAAGGCATCCCCACTCAGCATCTCTTGCCTCTCTCTGTCTCTCTCTGCTTGTCTTCGTTCTCTGAAATCTCTTCCTTCTCCCCCTTGTCACTTCACACCTTGGAGTGCCTGACAGAGGGCCTAGAGACCAAAGAGCAAAGGGGGAAGGCCTCTGGCTCTACTGCTTGCCCATGGGGAGAGAAGTTCTGGGAGTCTATCTGGAAGGTCTAGAGAGTAGTGATTGATTGGGGAGCTACATCACGGGCGGACCTGGCCAGGTGAAGCTTGACATCACCGTGGGACCTGGCCAGGTGAAGCTCGCTGACAAGTGGCAGCCTCTCCGGAGACTACTAATTCCGCTCCTAACATTCTATGCAAATAACCGGCTGAGTGCCATGGGCAGAAAACATTGACACATACCTGCCAGAGGCCTATTCTGGGTCTGGAGAGTCCACCCTGGTCTCCCCTGCAACTCATCATCTCAGCACACACTTTGCCTGCACGCATGGAAACCGCCTCTCTCCACGAATGTCTTCACCTGCTAGGAAACACACGATGTCACTCAGCCAAAGGAGAGCACAGGCCAAGTCAACTGAAGCCCCCATTTTCAAGATTTTGCCCTCTGCTGCTCCACAGCCTCCGGTGGCACACTGCATGTGCGTCACTTCTCGGTAGACGAGGCCGAAATCCGGGCATCCAGGACCCCAGCCGTCCAGAATCTACGGATGGCGGCATATGGATCACCTCTTTGCCTCGTACAGCAGGGAGGCCTGGGCCCTAGACTGGCTCCGCTAGAGCTCCACGACCTCAGCTATTTTCCCTGACCTTTGGACCGTGCCCTCGTGAGTGTGTCATCTCTACTTCCACTTCTCTTCCCACCACACTGAATCCGCCACCTGCGGATACCTGAGCGTGGACATCAACATCTATCACTGGCTGCAGTGTCACAGGTCACTAGGAGTCTAGGCTCAGGCTGACCTTGGCTGTCTTCTGCCCAGGCAAGGAACCTAATCCTTCCAAGGAAATGAGGACACGTGCTCACTGGCCGACATCCTTTCTTTCATCCACACAGCGGTCTAGATGAGGGGAAAGAGGCCAGGTAGGCCAGGTGAGGGCTGAGTGTGGGGCCTAAGGCTTCTTTCCCAATCACCATGGTGACAGCCACCGGAAGGCTGGGCGGAACTTCGGACGGGGACGAGTCACAAACACTCAGCCAATAGGAGAGGTCCAGCCTAACCGGCCAGTTCCGCAGAGCCCTCCATTTTACCCATGGACAGACAACGGCCCCTTGCGTCTTTGGCCACAAAATCCAGGGCACCCAGGGAATAACTTCACAGTAGGCAACCCCTGATGTGAACACGTTCGACACACTGGGACAGCAGGCAGGTACCTCTTTTCCACTTACGCTAGGATATCACTAGGCAAGGCGCCCTTCCTCAGCATCTCTGGCCTCTCACGTATGTGTTCACTCAGAGGAATCTCTTCATTCTACCCCTGAGACACATCACAAGTATGAGGGGCCTGAGAGAGAGCCTAGAGATGGAACGGGGGAGGCTTCTGGCTGTACTGCTTCCCCGTGGGGACAGAATAGCAGGTAGTCTCTCTGGAAGGTCTTAGCTTCTGTTGACTGACACGCGCAATACAGTAGGGGCGGACCCTGGCCAGGGGGAGCTTGTGGGCAGATGCAACCTCTCCGGCGACGAATAATTGCGCTGCTGCTTTGTATGGTGAAAACCTCCCCCCGCCAAGGGGCATGGGTAGAGAACATTGACCCACACCCGCCAGGGGCCTTTCCTGGGACTAAAGATCCCAACGTGGTCTCAACGTCGTCACCCTCTCAACACACACCTTTCCTGCACACGTAATCCTGCCTTTCTCCGTCAGGGCCCTATCCTACCAGGAAAAAAAGCAAGCCGCTCAAAAAGGCCGATGCCAGGGAAATCGAGGAAACACTGCCAGTTTCCAAATTTTTGCTGTCTACACGTCCCCGCCTCCGGTGCAAGGCTGCCTATGTGGCCGGGCTCCGAAGGCAAGGCCGAAATCCTGGCAGCCTGGGCCCCAGCAGTGCAATGGTTGATGGACCTGGGGACACGGATGACCTGTTCGCCACATACAGGAGGGATCCTTGGGCCCTTCACTGGCTCGCCATTCAGCTCCACGACGTCCACTACTGGCCCTGGCCTTTGCTTTGGCTGGTGCCCCATTAAACGTGTGCTCCGGAGCGATCTTTCTCCACCCATCACTAGCATTCTGCCACCAGGGGATATGTGAGTGTGGGAGTCACCATTTGTCACTGGCAGCAGTGTCACAAGTCACTAGACTTCCAGCTACCCGCTGACCTAGGCTGCCTTCTGCCCCAGGCAAGGTCCCGAATCCTTTATCCCAGATGCTGACACCTGGGCACTGGCGGACATTGATTTTTATCAACACAGAGGTCTGAGTGAGGGTCAGAGGGCCAGGTAGGTGAAGTGAAGGCCAGGTGGGCGGGGCTGAGGCTTCTTTGCCATCACCATAGAGACAGTCCCCCCACCGCAAGAGTGGGCGGAGCTTGGGATGGGCCTGGTGACAAGACTGAGCCAATGGCAGAGATCCGGCCCGCCAGGCAGATGACACAGGGCCCTCCATTGTGACCTATGACCCCTAGTGGCCACAGGATTTGAGCACGCCCCGGGAAAGGCTACGCAGGCACAAGGGAGCCCCTGTTGCGGACTGCTTCAGGGCATTGGCAGAGCACGCCAGGTACCTCTTTCCCACTTTCCTGAGGATATCAGTAGGCAAGGCATCCCCACTCAGCATCTCTTGCCTCTCTCTCTCTCTCTCTGCTTGTCTTCGTTCTCTGAAATCTCTTCCTTCTCCCCCTTGTCACTTCACACCTTGGAGTGCCTGACAGAGGGCCTAGAGACCAAAGAGCAAAGGGGGAAGGCCTCTGGCTCTACTGCTTGCCCATGGGGACAGAAGTTCTGGGAGTCTATCTGGAAGGTCTAGAGAGTAGTGATTGATTGGGGAGCTACATCACGGGCGGACCTGGCCAGGTGAAGCTTGACATCACCGTGGGACCTGGCCAGGTGAAGCTCGCTGACAAGTGGCAGCCTCTCCGGAGACTACTAATTCCGCTCCTAACATTCTATGCAAATAACCGGCTGAGTGCCATGGGCAGAAAACATTGACACATACCTGCCAGAGGCCTATTCTGGGTCTGGAGAGTCCACCCTGGTCTCCCCTGCAACTCATCATCTCAGCACACACTTTGCCTGCACGCATGGAAACCGCCTCTCTCCACGAATGTCTTCACCTGCTAGGAAACACACGATGTCACTCAGCCAAAGGAGAGCACAGGCCAAGTCAACTGAAGCCCCCATTTTCAAGATTTTGCCCTCTGCTGCTCCACAGCCTCCGGTGGCACACTGCATGTGCGTCACTTCTCGGTAGACGAGGCCGAAATCCGGGCATCCAGGGCCCCAGCCGTCCAGAATCTACGGATGGCGGCATATGGATCACCTCTTTGCCTCGTACAGCAGGGAGGCCTGGGCCCTAGACTGGCTCCGCTAGAGCTCCACGACCTCAGCTATTTTCCCTGACCTTTGGACCGTGCCCTCGTGAGTGTGTCATCTCTACTTCCACTTCTCTTCCCACCAC